>NW_026622874.1:95731935-96331975 GCF_023065955.2 Ursus arctos | reverse complement strand
CGACGGCTTCATTCATTCAACGCATCGTCATTGCCAGAGCCAGGCCCCGGAGACAAAACAGCGAGAGGGAGGAAGACAGACCCAGGTCCCAGCCTCGCTGCTGTTGGGGGTTGGCAGAAAAGACAAGGAAAGCAGGGACACCTTAAAAGCTTGGTATTCAGACAACAGGGGAAAAGATATGAACAAAACCCTGACTGGGTGTCACGTCCATATTCTCTACATGCCTTTTTGTTCATTTACATATAAGTTAAATACATATTTCGAAATTCCTGCTGTTATCAGTCAGGGACCTACCAGAGAACGAGAATCAAACGCAGATGATCCAAGGGGCGCCTTCCGCTCAGGTCATGATCCCGGGGTCCCAGGATCGAGCTCTCTGCTCAGCGGGAAGCCTGCTTCTCCTGCTCCCGCTCCCCCTGCTCGTGTTCCCTCTCTTGCTGTGTCTCTCTCTGTCAAATAAATACATACAATCTAAAAACAAAAACAAAAACAACACAGACGATTCAAGGGAAGTTAACCGGGGACTAGCTACAAGGTGCAGGCAAAATCGAGGGCTTCCACAAGGGGTGTTGGGCCCCCTGACATTAGCAGCAGCAGGAAACTTACTACCCCAGGCCTGGTGAGGAGCTGGCCAGGTGGAGGCCGTGGTTTGGGGAGGACGTACCTATTACCCAAGCTTCAGAGGCAAAGCAGGTGGGAGCTGGAAGCAAAGCCCCAGTTGAGATGCGCCATTCCACGGGCTCCTTCTGCTGAGAAGCTATGGAAGAAGGAAGGTGTTGGCACAGAAGGAAAACGTTAGCCAGCTGGTTGATCTGCGCTGTTTGGGTCGTCAGAGTGCATAACTGAGTCTCAAAATGGGAGAACTGGGAGGGCGGGGGTGGGGGGGGTTCGTCACCATCCTGTCCGTATCGATCAACTAAACCGATAACCACCAGCTGTCCCAGTCCCGGTGCTGTGAATTCACAGCCCTAATGTGCGTGCATCTGGCCCTTCACGAGAGTTCAGAGAGGCTGAGTAATGTTTGCACGGAGAAAAAAAATTATTGCAGTCGGCAATATGATCCTCAGCAATCGACAGCTGGTGATGGAGGAGCCTTCAATCTTTTATTCCGTCTCAGGCTGAGCAGCTAAGTCTGGTGTTTAGCTGTCTGTTGTATTGATTTCCAAAACGACAAAGAAATTTCCAAAGCTGTCAAACAAACAGAAGACGTTTATGAAATGAAGTTGCGTTCCCTTGCAATTTATGATTTCCTCCTCATCAATTATGGATATTTCATTAGCGATTAGTCAGAAACTTGAAGCTAACTTTGGGGTTTGTCATTTAGAGCTTTCATATCAATTTCCTTATAACACAAGAAATAACATTCCTATAAATACAGCAAAGGCTAAGTCCGTAGGCAGATAATGCGGTGCAGAAAATGAAACATGATTTCCAAACATATGCGATTATGAAAAATAGAACAACAAAGCAGGCGATGTTTCAAATTAAGTCCCTAAACGTACATTTCATTTAAGCTTAATAAAATATCACTTATATTGCAGTCATACCATTTAATTATTAAAAATCCTATCCAGCCAGATTAATAACTATGTAAAAGATGCTTGTCTAAATTCTAAATTCTTTCTCCACTCAGCAGTCCCTCATTATGAAGACTATACGTCATTTTAGAAAGGATTTTCTTCTGTCCTTCAAAGACCTGCTGTTCACTCATTTTTAACACGGTAAATTATTTACATCAGGAGCTTGGAAACGGGCAAAGCAAAATACAGACGATGTCACTGATGTATCATTTCATGTTTATTTTCCACCTTCTCCGTCTTACTGGGCTCAGGCGAAATCTTAAAGAAACATCATTCATAACGATCTACGCCGGTGTTTTAAGGACGGAAACCAGACTGTGCTGGGACATGAGCATTCTATTCTGAATACTCTCTGCAACAGGTCCACGAGGCAAGTTTGCCCCCATTTTGCAGATGGGGAAAGAGAGGCTTGAGGGAGTGACACAGCCAGTAAGCGGCAGGGCCCGATCTGACCCCATGTGTTCCGCTTCACCATTTTGTGCTTTCTGCGTTAAATCATGCTGCTAAGACAACTTGTGATAATTACCTTCTATAATTCCCAACACTGCAGTTCACATACAATGCCATACTGCCGTATGATCTGGCTTCCGTTGGATCTTAGCAATCTTAACGCCTGATAACAGTAATGGTGCCAACCCCCTCCCATGACACACTGTGTGAATATATCCAAATTGAAGGTTTTATTAATCCGTGACATGCCTTGAAAATTCAGTCTCACAGGGTAAGAGTTTGGGGACTTGGCAACCAGAGAGGATATGCTGGGGAAATTTCCGTCTGTATTTAAAATATGTTTGTGGCGTTTCTGCTGTCCTTTCTGCAGTTGCTTTTTACTCCGGGGTGATGGTAATGTTGGGGCACTAAGCCTTCAGGACACTAAGCCTTCAGACCTCAGTTGCTCAGTGGGATTTGTGTTGGGTGGGAAGACTGTTTGTATTACCTGAGAGTCACTGCTTTTTTTCATTGAGTTGGGGCTTTAGAGGTTTTGGACCAGAGAGAAGCTTCAGGGATTCAGTCGACCACCGAACCGTATCTTGGAAGTCGGTAGGATGAAGCGAGTGGCAAGAGCCTGAGAAAGACAAGTCCATTACTGAGGTTACGGAAGAGCCCAGGACTCAGAGGGACCAATGGTCCCTCCTGCTCCGTGAACTCAGGACACGGAGATAAGGGACCTCCTCTCCCAGCACTGTCTACTCCAGAGCTTATGAGACATTGAAGGGACCTCGACCCTGAGACCCCCCTGAGAAAGCCTTCAGGCTGGTTCTCTACCTCCAGGGGCAAAGCCTGGCTCACTGTGGGCCATTAGCATAGGACCTGCAGACCAGAAAACAGTTGTTAATTTCGGGTCATCCAGGAACATCAAGATGCTGTCACTTCCTGGCTGCTGGTCATCATTCGTGGGTGTGCTGGGAGCGGGTGGCAATATGCAACAGCACCTGTTTCACCTTTTTCTTTTTAAATTGAGAAGCTTTATTTTTGAGAACAGTTTTAGATGTACAAAGTGAGCAGATGGTACAGAGAATTCCCATATACCTCCCGCCCCCTCCCCCACTTCCCCCCATCGTCAACATCTTGCGTCAGTACGGTACGTTTGTTACAGCGAAGGACCCATACCGATGCGTTACTGTGAACTGGGGTCCACAGTTCACGTAAGGGTTCGCTCTTGGCGGTGCGTATTCTGTGAGTCTGGAGATGTGCATAAGGTCATGTAAGGACTGTAGCAGTATCATACAGAGGAGATTCGCTGCCCTCAAACCCCAGTGCTACGGATCCCTTCCCTGGGCAGTTTCATCACCCCGGAATTAAGCGGAAACCATACTCCTGGAACCGGAAAGTATGAACAAATATCACACTCCCGATGGGCTATGAACACTGTTTGATGGATCTGGACTGGTAAACAAAAATTGTAATAGCAAAGAAAAGAATTATAGGCAGGAGGATGTAAAACAGGGTTGCTGTGGGAGAGTAAATCTTCCCTGGGTGAGGTCCGAGCCCAAGTCTGAGGCTTTAATTCCCACAAGGTAGGTACCATAATTATTCTGTTTTTTAGATGAGGAAGGGTAGGCACTGAGCTTCAGCAATTTGAGCCCAAGCGCACAGGGAAAGAGCATGCTGCATCTAGGATTTGAATCCAGGCTGCCGAGAATCAGGGAATGTTCTCTTAACTTCCATCAGGAGGCAATGCACCACAGCCCTGAGGGAAAGATTAGCTCTGGTTCAGGTGTTACAGGGGAGGCCACGAATTCTCAGAGAGGTTGAGCCACCAGCTCAAAGTCGCCCAGCTGCATCGCAGCCGAGCCTAGGGCTTGCCCCCAGGTCCATCCTGTCTGATGTCCACGCCTGTGACCTTCTCTGCCCCAGGGCCCCGTGTCCTCTGAGAAGAGGGGTGGGTGAGGATTTAGCTCTTTTCTTCAGCAGCCCTGTGGCCGCTGCAATTGTTCCTGGGGAGCGCGAGGCAGGCAGTTTTTAAAAGAGGCAGCGACAGGAAATTTGGTCTATTGTTTGAAACAAGAGGTGCAAACAAGTCTCCGCTTTGAAGTGCTGAATAACAAATCCCGCCGGGAATGGAAAGGCGAGAAGCTACAAGATTCCTGAGCTGGTGTCAAATGCACACGGGTGGCGGCGGAGGGCAGGAGGGGAAGAGCCGGCCCTCGGAGAAACTGGGGCAGGATTTGTTTGAAGAGAACGTGTCTTAAATAGATCAGGCTGCAGAGGACAGCCCGAGGGCCAGGGGGGTCATTTCTCTTTTTTTCTCGAAGGGAGCCTGTTTTTGAAGGAAAACACCACCACGTCCGAAGGGGTGGGGGGGGTGGGAGTGAGGGTAGGGGTGGGGGTGGGAGACAAGCGGCTCCAAAGGGAAAGGCAGAGCAGTTCCCAAAGAAAACAACACCAAACCCCACCACCTGGTCCGCCTGGGTCGGTCATAAAATGCTATCGGATCAACGGAGCTTGTGTAAACTAATCCCACCTCCCACTCACAGGTCCGCGGTACATTTAGGAATGAGAGAGGGTAGGATACCCGACTTGGAACGACTTGTCATCGCTTTACTGAACCGCTGGGCTTAGCCTCTGATAGCGAACCCGTGACCCCACCCTCCCGGCCACACTCGTAGCCAGAATGGGATCGTTGATCAGATATTTCCCCCAGACGGTCCACGAGACCAGACTCCCCTAACGCGAAGAAGTAAGAACGCCTGGGCAATCAGCAAGGAGAAGCCCCAATGCTGGCTAGGAAAACACACCCCTCTCTCCTGCTGCTCAGCCTGCCAAACACCCCCCATTTGCTGCTGTACTTCAGGGGACTTTTGACTTTCCCCGTCGCCTCTCATTTGTAATCCATGTCTCATTCAAGACCAAGGTCAGGTTATCAATCTTGATTATAGATGCCCCAGCCCAGGGTGTCTGGAGTCTCTACCGGCACAGGGAGATGTCTGGAGACAAAAGCTCCACGGGGAAGGACTGCTGGCAAGCAGGCTGCTGCAAGGTAAGCTGGAAGGATTCCCTCCTGGGCGGGCAACGCCGAGGACTTCCTGAAGGGGGGGGAAGAGAGAGAGGCCACCTGTTGCAAGCCCCAGGTGGGTTCCCACCGACCAGGTTGGGGGCCCCCGTGGGTGACGGGGCAGCTGCAGGTAGGTTGATGGCCAGTGCAGGAAGACCAGACATTGGAGAAGTCTCTTTACCTCTCTGATCCTCAGTTTTCTTCTATGTCAAATGCTCGGCGCCTTGCAAACCTGCTGGGAAGATCTGAGATAAAGCTGTGTATGGTGCGCGATGGATGGCAGGTGCTCCCTGGATAGTAATTGTTGTCATTTGGTGGTTTTACAGACAAAGATGATTCTTCCAGGCTTGTGACTTTCAATCTGGGCTTTTCACCCTCAGGACATCAGTAGATAATAGGATATCCTGCATGGCTCCATTCCCAACCTTTTCCAAGAGTTTCCATTAATATGTTTTATTTGGGGGAGGCCTGACCTCAGGAGTCCCCAAAGGAGAAAGAAGTCCAAGGGAGGTCCATGGCTGAGAATGGGGCTGGGTGCCTCGGATCCTGGGGGTCTCAAGGGCAGTGTCTACCAGCTCTGGCAATGGACCTGGATGCAGCTGGGTTTTCCTGGGCTTTTCCCCCATCAGATGTTATGTTCTCGTGCACATCAAATAATCTCTAGGATGGAACCAATTACATGTTTTCAGTGTCTTTTCAGCCAGATTTTCAACTTCCTCCAAGGTCAGAAGCTACTGCATTTCATTCGGCTTTCTATATACCCCCCACCTTGCCTTCCCACCTGCCCCCAGTGCGCATGTGCGTACACACACACACACACACACACACACACACACACACACACTCCCCACCAGCCTGACACAGTCTCCCGGAGCAGTTGCAGATCCGAGCCGACTCGAGTTCACGTCACATTTGGGAACGCGGGAAACTTTGCTTCTCTGTCTATGGTTGTGGTCTCAGCCCTGATTTCTGAAATAAAAGGTCTGGGGGTAAACAGGCCTCGAAGCTGAATATGAGAGTAGCCTTTGCCCAGGTCAGCCCTACCGAAGACTTCCTTCTGGTAGTAAGTGCTTGCGTTGCCAGAACAGAGAAGGCTGAAGGGTTGCCATGCTCTGTGGCGTGGAATGCATGTCAGGAAGTGAAAGGCATTTGCTAGCGGGCAATGACACGCGTGGGATGAGTAGGCCATGAGGGGCCGCTCTGTCTGCCTCTGGGACTTCTTCCCACGGTGCTCAGACATCCCACGGGGAAGGAGCAGAGAACTCCCTCGGCACATAGTAGGCCCTCAGTAAATATTTTTTGGAGGAATAAATACATAAAACATCCATTGCTTCAAAAAGGCATTTGGGAGGCGGCAGCTGAGATCACGTCATTAAAAGGTGGTCAGAAAATGGAACAGGCACTCGGCCACCTGGTTGAGAAATCCAGCCCCCTCATGAAACAGCTCGTGGGGGCTCTGAACCTCAGTCTGCTTGTCTGTGAAATGGTATCATACCAGCGCGAAGGCCGAGAAGCAAAGTTAGGGTGGGTGCATGTATTCGGTTGAATGAGAACAAGCAGTGGCTCGATTTCGTGGGGGGCTTGCTCTATGCAGGGAGAACGCAAAGCATTTTAGGTAAGTTTTCTGATTTCATCCTCAGCCCACAGTGAGGTGTGCGCTTCTCTTGTGGAGACTGAGACTTGGCGAGGTTAAATATTAGGCTCAAGGTCAAACCGTTCTTTACTAGAATTTGAACCCACATCTGACCCTGTGGTCACTGGCTTCAATGCAGACTGCCTCTCCTTAGCTGTTGCTTACATGCTGACTGATAAGGCAGGAGGCTTTCCGACTCGGTACATCGGGCTCTGGGACTCAAGTGGGGATGGGTGGTTCGCAGGGGCGGGACGTGGCTGGCCGCGCGGTGACGCATCGTTCAAAATGGCTGGACTCCCCACTTGCCCCTTCGGAGATGCCACCAGCATCTGCCCAGCCTTTACGATGCCAGCCTGCTCTCCACCTCCCGGGCTTCCGGCTGCACAACCCCCCTCGCTGTTTCCCTTCTTTGTGCGGGTTTAGTCTATGCAGCATTGTGCATGCTGTTCCTGGGCCCAGACACCCTCCGTCTTTCTTGCCACCTCTTCCCTCCCACCCTGTCCAACACCCCAACATTTCTCAAGTCTTTTTCTCATTGAAACTGAGAAGGCATCTCAGTTCATTGCTCAGAGCAAAGCTACTGCTATGGGGGCTCCTGGCTGGCTCAGTCCATAGAGCGGGCGACTCGATCTCCGAGTCGTGAGTTCGAGCCCCACGTTGGGGGTAGAACTGCCTTAAAAAAATTAAAAAAAAAAAAAAAAAACAAATGTGATGGCACGTATTAGCATTTCAGTTTCTATCCTGGATATCGTTTGTCTTCTGCTTCAGCTGAATTATTTTTTTTTCCACGTTGAAAAAAATGGTTATTTTTTTACTACTGTTATGGACCTATTCCTAACAAAATTGAAAACTTCGAAGGGCAGGGACCTTGTCTGCCACTTCTGTGTTTCTTCATAGAGTCTGACACAGCGCTTTGCTCAACAGATAGTGTTTGGTGATTAGACGGTGGATGTTCCCGCATTATTAGTGACATCCTTATCTGCCCCCAAAACAACTTTTGGAAAGAACACAAGGAGCCCACACAGCCACGGTTTGGCATTTGGCACCGTATCTGTTGTGCCTTCCTCCACTGACCGTAATGACTTCAGTTTTTCTCGAATGCTTTTGTATTTTATATTCACTTCAATTAGTATTAATAGAACAACACTTTGTACCTTTATGGGATCTTTCGTTGGAGAGCTCAAAAGCATTTTACAAGAAAGTATTAATTATTCCTATTTTACAGGCAGGAAACCTGAGGCAAAGTCAGTGACTCAGTGGCAAAATTAGGACATGATTTTCCCTCTGTTTTCAATTGTCTATTTTAATCACTAGGTCACGCTACCCCTTCTGGTCAGAGTTAAATTACTGTTTAAAAAAAATGCCATATCAGCCTTTTTCGCTGTCCTTGTTTTGAATAATATTCACTATTTTCCTGTATTATAAAGATAGCACATGCTCATGCAGAAATTCATACAAAACACAGAAATTAAAGAAGCTAACACTTACCCATTAAGTCCAGAGGCATGCACTGTTAACACAGAGGTATATTTCCTCACGGCATTTTATATGAATACAAAGTATGTTGTTCTTTGCTCCTGGGCTCACACTATGGCCTGTTTTCCTCTTATGGTCGTTTCCTCATGTTGTTACATATTTTACAAGCATAATTTTTTTTTAAAAGATTTTATTTATTTATTCGACAGAGATAGAGACAGCCAGCGAGAGAGGGAACACAAGCAGGGGGAGTGGGAGAGGAAGAAGCAGGCTTCTAGCGGAGGAGCCTGATGTGGGGCTCGATCCCAGAACTCCGGGATCGCCCTGAGCCGAAGGCAGACGCTTAACCGCTTAACCGCTGTGCCACCCAGGCGCCCCTACAAGCATAATTTTTAATGGCTATAGACCACTTCATCGCTTCTGTGTTGTTGGACATTTCTGTATTGTAGGACATTTAGGTCCTTTCATTTTTGTTTTTTTTGTGTGTTTCGGGACGGTTTGTTTATTTATTAGTTGGTTGGTTTGCTTGTTTTGTTACCAGAAATACTTCTGGTCTGAAAATTTTTGCCTTTCATTCTTTCATTTGACATTTTTACTTTTCAGATGATACGTGCATGTGGCGTGTGAATATTTTTAATTAGAGAAAACGGTCGCTAGATTAGGGGCCCACTCTCCTGGCTTCTTTTTTCTATCTCACACACAAACAGCATTCTGACATTCTATGAGATTCTGCTAGCTACTGAAACCTCTAAAGATATTATAATACAGAGTCTCGAAAAACTGACACCAAATCCAATATTTTGTGTGAATGGAGCTTGAGGGAATGAGGAAAGTTTTTTACTCACTGCTAGAAATATCAGCTTCCCTGTTTTCCAGGGGAACAAGCTTTCAGGATCTTCCAAACCACAGTTACCTGGGAAAAAAAATAATATCCAATCCAACAGTGCTCATGACAAAAGAAAATCTAATTACATTTTATGAAAACAAATCTTCATTCAACTTCAACCATGTAACTGCAGAGAAGTGTCACAAATGATCTTGCGGAGAAACAAAACAATATTTTGCTTCATGTTGTAAATGCGACTTTTAAAAAAGCATGTCTCTACTCTGTATGTCCTGGCACCAGGGACGTAGTCGTGTGTTTAAAATATTGGATAGCAAAGTGATACTGTAAGAGCAATATTAATAATGAAAGGTCAATATAAATAGAGTGCATATGGCTCATAGCTCCCAGGAGGAAAGAAAAGGAATTAATATAAGGTCTTAGCACAGAACATGAACTTTACATTAAGCAAGATAATAATAATATTTATACAGTACTTTACATATTTCAAGCCCTTTCAAGCTACTGTCCACGTACACTATTAATTTCTAGTGATTCAGCAATGACATCAGTGAGAGTCATATAGGAAGGCTTTTATTTCCATAGTGTACAGGAGATATGTAATATGCCATTAACATGGGCATCTCATGATGAGGAAGAGGTGAAAAGGGGGGGACATGAGATGCGATATTCTAATAAACTCAAAATTTCAAGAAAATTTGTATTAGAAGTTTGGTAGAAAGAGACTCTGGCGGGGGAGGGGGTGTGGCTGGTGAGGTGGCGTTGGGGAAATTGTTGGGTGCCGAGAAGCCCCAGGTTCCTCCTTCTGGCTTGGGAGTCCCAAAATAGTGAGCAAGTCGAGTCCCTGCAGCTAGATCTATTTTCCAAGTTTGAGACTGAGCTCCATCGGAAAGATCCAGCTACAGGCTTTCTCATTTAAGAGCGAGGAGAGCAGAATGTAATCATTAGAGGTGCAGAAAGATACCTAGAGCTATTGGCATCGACATATGCTGTCCAGAAGTGGAAGGCAAAGTTAAATGGTGGGCCAGAAATTCAGTCTTTGAAGATTTCTAAAAGGGTCTGGAGACTGAGAGATGCTGTCACCAGACAGAGGCTGATAGGGTGGCGAAGAGGAGAGTCTACTGCATAGAAATCATTAGAGTCTGTTCTTACAAGTTTGGCAGGTTCCTGGTACAATTATATAACTACACATACATTTGGCGGATAGGGATGAATTATGTACTATGCATGTAATTACATGTAGCAAAATGTGTACTTTTATTTGGTGGGTATTTACATAGTAGAGTGAATAGTGTACTTAGAAATAATTAACATAAAGTATTATTTAAAAAACAAAACAATTAAAAGTAGTTTGGTTTTCTTGAGCTGCCCCCCCCCCCCAAAAAGAATCTGGAATCTTCCTTTTATTTATTCCAGTAGTCCATGCCAGATTGTTCTGGAAAGCAGTCGCCAAAGACAAAAGGAAGACAAAGTAATTTCCTTCTGTTATTCATACTCTTTTGATTTAAGGAAAAGGCCTCTTCAAATTTAAAGTGTCTCAAAACTTCTGTCTGGCCTTAGATATTCTTCAATTTAAAACATTTACAAATTCAGTCAACTCGAATGAATACCTTGATATAATTTTCCACTTCTGTTTTTGTAAAATTGAGATTCTCTTATGACTTATTAGGAGTACGATTCATTTTTACCCAGGTACCACAAAGTAACCCTGTGTTTACGTTTGTTTGTGAATAAATTATGATGTAAACATTTGGCATCATGTTTTGTTTCTGCTTATCTGAAATATTTCTTGTTGAACACCATTCAAAACCCGTTCTAATTGGGATGCAAAAATATTCAGAAAGTGAATTAAAGTTTCGGAATGAATTTCTTTAGTTTTCATTTCAAGTATATCACATGGGATAGAAGATCTCTGAATTTTTTCATTATCTGTGGAGTTTAGATCATTTTCCACCTTTTTCTGGAAATAAAGTTTCAAGATGAAACTTTGTTTTATGAGTCCATTATAAATAAAATCTCAACATAGAGACTGTGCGAGATAGAGTATGGCTTTTTTTTTTTTTAAATAATGTTCTACATTGTGAGACATTTTTCAGTTCGGAAGAACTTCTTGACGGTTAATTCCTTCAAAAAATTAGGTTAAGTGTATCAGAACAATTACTAACCTAGAATCTTTAGAAAACAAGGCAATGTATTTTCCTTTCTTGGGGGCTGTGAAAGAGGACCAATTTGGTCATCTTCAACCCATATGGTATTTTAGAGAATTTGCTGATTTTCACCTTAGGATTTAATCAACTATGTGTAGGTGTCGGGAGATAGGAGGGTCCACTGATGCCAGGAGTGCAGGAGAATGTAAATTTCTAAAAGTGCTGTACTATTTTCCGTAATTTACATTCATCGGTATCATCACACCTCCAATATGGCCCCTGTATTTTTCTGAGGCAAAACAAAATGGGTCAGAAAAGAAATTTAGGAATTCTGGACTCAGATCCTAGTTGTTAGTTGCCTTATTTGGTGCTAAGCTGTATTTCATTTAAAGGTGTCGAGACACGTAGATTTGGTTACACCCCCTCCCTCCCTCCCCCAATCTGGTTACTTGGGGCTTGATTTTTGAAAGCTAAGGATGGAGAACTAGTCACAAACTTGGGAACCGTGAGCTTTCTTTTCCTAAAGGGAGAGCCTGAACGTCAAAAAGTGAAAAGAATGCCTCTGGATTGTTTTCCTTGTGCTCCAGTGTAAGAAAATGACTTTTGGTCAAGATGCTTCCCTGTAGTGGGCCAGCTATCTTGCTAACCAACCTTTTTTTCCTACTTTGTTCTAGGGGGTTCTAGTCATCATCTTCCTGTCTTTGCGGGTCCTAATGGAGGTCTAAGTCCTAAAGCCTTTCCATTTTCTGAATATTTCACATAGAATACGAATCTGTAGATTGTTTGGATGTTGGCGGGTCCTAACCTTCCACGATGGTGAGACAAAGTCAAGCGGAAAAAGATAACGAAGGAAATAGTTTTTAGAAATAGATATACTTTGTTCTGATCCTGTGTCTACACTCAAGAAAAATAAAATGTACTTTTATAGGTCTCTGCTGATTACTTCACTCTGCTAAGATAATTTTTGATCAGTAGTTTATTTTGAATGCCTTTTTAAAGTGGTAACACTTTGCGGTGTTGGCACAGTAATTCCAAGCCCTCCTTTCCCCCCAGGAGAGCAAGAAGCCTTGTATAACGCAAAACTTTGGTAGAACACATCTAAATGTTATTTAAATAGAGCTTGACCTCTGGGCCAGTGTATTGTTTCTCTACTAAGTCAAGTTAGCATGCAAATAATGTAAATATAACCAGAAAAGTAACAAGGGTATCTAATACTCATCAAATTTATTTCTAAAGTATTGCAATGGATTCAGAACCCTGAATGCCAACCAGATGTACTTCTGGAGTATTACACAGGTCATATATATTTCGCTTTTTTTTTTTGGTTCAAACCCAGGGGATCGACACGATAATTAGATTGAGAACATCTGCGCCAAATCCAAACCATTTCCCTGATCCTTCCTTGAGCCTTCCCCACCGGAGGGTTTTGTTTTTTTTTTCTTCTTTAAGCCCTTGCACATTTTATTTGTCTAGCCACCTTTAGGGTAATTCCGAGGTCTCGCCTCCCTGCCACCGCACAAATAGGAGGGGAGCGCAGACGTACCCCAAAGAGTGAGATACGGTGGGGGGGGGGGATCGTTAGATGTGGCTTCTCGGCGGGACAGGACTTCCCAGAGGTGGCAGTGCAGTTTCCCGCCTGGGGCCTGGCTCCGGGACAGGGCGTGGCCAGGCGCGGGGCGCGCGGGTGGGCACGTGCGCGGGGACCCGAGGACGCAAGTGTCGGGGCGCCGCTGCCCTCTACCGGGCGGCGCGGTCGGAACTGCAGCACGGCCGCCTGCCTACTGCGCGCGCGGGCTCCGGCGCCCCACACCGAGGCGGTCCTCTGCGTTCCCGAGGTCGCCCACTGCCCTGCCCGGCGCGGCGTCACCGCATCTGGGGCCGAGGCTCGCGGCGCCCCCGTGCCGCGCCGCGCGCTCCCACCCACCTGCTTCCTACCCCTTCTGCTTGTCGAAGCCTAGACGGGGACGCCGACCTAGACAGCTGAGCGTTGACGACACTGAGGCTCCTGGTCGGCAGCGCGAGACCTGGGGCACGTGTATTCCCTAAATCTTGTGGCCTTTCATTTCCAGGCCCTTCATTCCAAACGCTTAATTCACCCCCATGATCAGCGCTAAGCCCTCGAACTCAGTTGAAAAGCAGTTCTATCCCACTTAAATGTTTTATTTTATATTCCATACGAATTTTATTTACCTATAATTTTCAAGATTAAGGAATTTGGGGGTTTGTTTAATTACACGTCAAATGAAGTGCGGGAGAGTACAAGTACAGTATTCCTTCTGGAAAGTCAAACTCAGACGTGTGTATAATCAATTAAAGATGATCATAAAACGTGTGCTTTTGTCAGGTTTGTGCGAAAAACGCAATCAAAAGCGAATCCGCTCTTGGGTTTAAATTTTAGCATTTCTGTAAACCAGGGACCATGCTCTCTGTTATAAGTGCACCTACTCTTTCCAAGTTTCTGCACCAAAAGGAGTGAAAACCGAAGTGTCTGAACTACAGGAAGTTTCCAGGGCTGTTCCGCTGAAGCGGTGCGGGGGGATACACAACGGTGCGCCAAGACTTTTCCTGTCTCGGCCTAAGCGGGCGCAGCTCGGGCGGATGGGGGCCGCTCGCACCCCTGGCCACCGGGATTGCGGTGCGCCTCGGTGCGTCGCGGGGACGGCGCTGCCACCGTTTTGGGCGTTAACGTGTGCAGCGACAGGAGGGTCAGGGCTGGTTTCACCCCAACTCCACTCCCCCCAACTTGAAACGCTGTCCCCGGCAGGCTCGGCCTGAGTCCGGCCGAGGCCCAGGGCGGTGGGTGTGCGGCAGCCTCCGGCCAGCGCGTCTCGCACGCGCGCGGCAGCCGTGGGCCGGGTCCGCGCCGGGTCGGAGCTCGGGCAGGTGGTCGCGGCGGCTCCGCGCGCTCGGGGCCCGCAGGAGGGCGAGCGAAAGCGGCGCGGCTCCGGCGCCCGCCTAGACGCGGCCGAAAGCCCCCGACCGAGGGCCCCGGAGGGGCTGCGCTCGGCCGCTGCCGGCCCCCGCGACCCCCGCGGGCCCGAAGCACGCCCCAGGTGAGCCTGGCCCGGGGCCTCCCGCGGGGGCCCGGGCGCCCCTCCCGCCGCCCTCCAGCGCCCCCTCGGGGCCGGGCCGGCGGCCGCCACCCGCTGGGGCCGGGGGCCCGGGAGGGGCGGGGGTCGCGGGCCGGGCGCCGGGCGCCGGGGGGAGGGGGCAGAGGCCGCGCGCGCCAGGCCCCGCGGCGGCCGCCGCGCCCTCGGGCTCCGACTCCGGCTCCGGCTCGGGCTCGCCATGGCTGCGGCGGCGCCGTGAGGAGGAGTCCGCGTCCTCCGTGGCGGCGGCGGCGGCCGGCTCCAGGCCGGGTTTTGGCGCCGCCCGCCTGCTGCCTCCTGGCGGCTCCTGAACTCCAGCCCCCTCTCTATCAGCCTCTCACTCCGTCTCAATATGTCTCAAGATGGCGGCCAATGTGGGATCGATGTTTCAATATTGGAAGCGCTTTGATTTACAGCAGCTGCAGGTCAGGCTTCTGCTCGCTCGGCCTCTCGCCCGGGGGTGGGGGCTGCGGGCGGTCGCGGCCTCCCCCGGGGCCCCGGGCTGCCCGGCCGCCGGGGGGCCGCGGCGGCGGGGAGGAGGGGGGTGCCGGGGAAAGCGGGGCCGAGTCGGGGACAAGTCCCTCTCGCTCCCCGGCCCCCATTGATAACTCGCTTGATCAGAAATTGATCCTCTTTGTTCAATTCATCGATCAGCCCAAGATGGCGCCGGGAGCCGCCGCCGCCACCGCTGCCCCCGGTGTCGGCCCCCACCCCGGGCGCCCCCCCGGCCCTGCGCCGCCGCCACCGCCGCCGCCGCCGCCGCGGGACCGGGGAGGGGGCGGCCCCGGCTGCCCGCGGGGTGCGCGCGCGAGCGGGGAGCGGGCGACGGCGGGCGGCGGCGGCGGCGGGCGCTGCGCCGGGAGGGGGCTGCGGCCCGGCGGCGGCGCCCGGCCGCGCGCCCCGCGCCCCCGGCCCGCCGTATTCCCGGGGAAAGTTTGTGGGGAGTTGCTGTGGGGGGTGAAGCGCCTGCCTCTCCAGGAGGAGCTGCCGCCGCCACTGCCGCCGGCGCGGCGGAGCTGGGGCTGGTGGCGCTGTGGTGCCGCCGGCTCGGGGGAGGGTCAGAGCGGCCACCGGCGGCGGCGGCGGCGGCGGCGCGGCCCGGCTCCGGCCAGGCGGGCGGGTGGCCGGGCGGGCGGCCGGGCGTCCGCGCGCCCCGGCCCCGGCCCCGGCCGGCCCGGGCCCCGGCCGCCGCGCAGGGCTGTCAGCGAGCGGGGGCCGCGCCGCCGCTCCCGCACCCGGCGCTGGGCTCCCCGAGCGGACCCCGGGGTTTGTTTACGTCCAGGCGGGCGCCCCGGGGCCACCCGTAGCCGCCCCGCTCTTTTGTGTGCCTGCATGAGTGGCGCGGACCGGCCCCTCTGCGGCCAGAGATCCCGGTAGGGGCGCTTGGGGGAAACTTGCGAGGGGCGGCGGGCGCCCGGCGCGCGGAGCCCGTGGGTCGGAGCGCCCGGCGGGAGCCGGTGCGGGCGGAGGGCAGCAACTTTCCCCGAGCGCAGGCCCCGCGCTGCGCCCCGGCGCGCCGTCTGCCCGGGTGGGGGACGCTTCCTCCCCGCCGCCTGTCCGGGCGGCTCTCGCCCGAATCCAGAGGCTCTCGCGGCCCCCAGTGACCCGCCCGCTCCGCTCTGGCCCTCTCATCGGGGGCCCTGCCCCCCCCTCCCCCGCAGTGTCCGCGGGCGCAATGGAGCGCGCGGCCGGTCCTCTCCGAAATGCCTTCTCGGGTCGGGTTCTCGAAAGCAAAGCCCCGGGGGCCCCCCTCGACTGTGGCGTGCCGGGCCATGGTCCGCGCGCCGAGCCTGGGGCGCCGTGGGGGGATCATGCGGGGGCTCCCCGTCCGGCGCCGGTGCGGCCGTGGTGCCCAGGGGGCGCGTTACTGCCTGCCACCCCCCACCCAGAGGAGCGGCGCGCCTTCGGGGTTCGCCCCGAACCTGGCGGCTCCGCGCTCGCGGCGCCTGGACAGCCCCGGGACTCTGCCAGGTGGATGTTGTGCGTAGCCGGAGCCAAGTTGAAGGTGAGCGGCTTGTGGGCCAGAGCCCAGGGAGCGCTGCGGGGGGGGCGGGAGGGGAGGTTGGTCTGCTGCTCGCGAGGGCCCAGGGCCGTCCGGTGCTCCGGGGGTCGCCCAGCGAGCGTCCCTTAGGATCGCCCGCTGCGCCCAACTCTGAGGGGTGCGGGAAGGTAAACTTGACCGAACTTTCCTAACCCGGAGGACCGGTGATAGTGACCTACGATACTTTTAGGAGGGAAGCAAATGAACTCCAGATGCAGCCTCGTATGAAATGAAGCGGATTGGATTAAAACATACGTAAATGGAGTCTGACAACTTTAATTGTATATGCTTGTTTTCCGTTCCTGCCTACGTGAGAAAGATAAAGCGGACTCACAGTCGTTATGAAATTTCTTCAAATTTCTCGCTTAACTAGGAAGAAGACTATGTGAAATATGTATTTCCGATAAGATTAAAACTTAAAGGAGTTTGAGTATTTATTGACTAAAATAGATTACTCCAAAGTGTCTATTGTGTAAATTAGATTCCTGAATGTAATGAACACAGCCGAATGGCATTTTTGATAAATTGGTCTACCCTGTTTTAGTAAAAATAGCTCCCTTTTACCATAATTTAATTCCTGTGCTTACTGTAAAACCCGTTGTGGAGTTTTGAAGACACAAACCTTAATTTTTTTTTCTTGTCTTCCTAAACGGCCATTTAGCTGAACATCAGTGAGGTTTATTTTTTAAGCATCTTGGCAACACTCCATGGGAGATGGATTTGCTTTCCAGAGAGGTATTAGGTTTTATGAACTCTTTGACACCCCGAACCCCCAGGTGCCTAGCTACTTGAGGGTATCATGAGGATGTTTAACTGTGTAACTACAGGGTTGGGTTGGAAGTTTCCTTGTCAGTTTACGTGAATGAACTTTAAGGTGTTGATCTTGAAAAAGAAAAGTACGTGAGCGAGCATCACTATCATTCTCTGTACGGAGCATCCGTTGGCTTTGGCCGGTAGATAAAGATTTGGCCTTAGATGATTTCCTGTTGCCACTCCATCGCAGGTTTGAGAGACTTCATTTGGCTATGGAATGCCAGAGTTCAAGTATAAGGCTAAACTGGTTCTTTCTCTGGGCCCTGAAGAGGCCTTTTGAGTTGGTATCCAGTTTAACGTCATCTCTGTTCCCACAGACAGTAAGTGAGCCAATGAGACTGCAGTTTGAGAAGAGAGAATTCATTAGTTTCAGACTCTTCTCATCTTTCCAGAACCCCTGACCCAGAGATCGGGTTGCCGGCAGGGCCCAGTGCTGGCTGGGGCACTGCCACCTGAGGGTAAAGAGGCTGGGTCTCAGCTAGTCGCAGACCCAGGTTGGGGGCTTCTGCGGGTTTGCCGGAGACAAGACAGTTGTGCCCCTCCCATGCCTCCAATACGCCGCCCTGAGCTGGGCCTGAGTTCTTGTCCCTCTGCTTGGTCGTGAAGCCTTGGGATGTGGACTGAGTGTCCAGAAAGAGAGCTTCTGAAGATTGAGCTCTATTTCGTTTCCTTTTTAGTCCCAAAGGCTTGTGGTATGGAAGTGTCAGTGCTTTGGTGTTGCTAAGACTAGTTGGACAAGTTTTTATCCTATCCCAGACTTGTAAAAACCAGGCTTTTTTTTTTCTTTCTTTTTTTTTTTTTTTGGTAACAAGAAAAACACCATTGTATAAATTTGCGTTTTAAATACATGTTTGAAAAGAGGACACTTTCTAAAACAAGCTCATGTAACTCTGTGAGCGAAGCTTTTGGGGATGGGGCCTGCTGGTGACTGGCTTCCCGTTGGGGCGTTATTCCTACATGACTAGTGCTCCCCTTTAAGAAGTCTCTGCAAAAGTACCTTGAAACGTTTTCCTCTTTTTCAAAATCAGAAAATAATTCCAGTTTTGCCAAAAGTCTGTTTCTCTGATAGGTTTTATTTTGTGTTTTCCTGTTACGGCAGTATTTCCCAGAAGTGTATTATTTTGATTATGATATGTATCCCATTCAGTACCCTTTAGAAAATACCGAGGAAACAAATCATCAAGGAGTTCTACACAGCTGCTGTCTTTGTTTTCTTGGTTCTTTTAATATCGGTGTCTTTGAGATTGGGTGTGGGAGGGGGTCATTGTCAGCGGATTAAAGGTTTTTTTCTCTGTGTGCAACTATGTAGTTTTTTTCCCCTTTTTTTAAAGGTGCAAGGCAGTGAAGGGATGGGGTTATGCAAGAGCTCCTGATACAGTTGGGTTCGTAGAGTCCCCCTTTGCCTCCTTCCCCAGTTTCACGTACCTCTTGCCAGTAGTTAGTTACATGGGGAAGTTGGAAGGGCAAGGGGACAAACTGCCAATCCCCTCAGGATTTATTCTCTCCTAATCCACTGAGCTAACCTTAAAAATGCTGTCTGGGGAGCCGATGGAGCCGGAGACCTTTAATGGCTGTTGAAAAAGTCTCCGGCCCTGTTGTGTACAATTAAAACAGACCCAGCAGGGTTTCTGCAGGAGCGTGCAGAAGGGATAGTCTGTGCTTCCTGACCAGCACCCCCCTTCCGGGTCCACCTGTAGCAGTCAACAGTCGCAACTGCTCCCCAGGCTGTGCTCACGGTCCGTCTTAGGAGACAAAGCAAGGCTCGAAGTAGAAAATCTGTATTCATTTTAGCTCATTTATAAAGCACAAGGAACATCCTCAGTGAAAGGAAGGAAGGACAAATTTGTTAGAGGGAAGCTGGCACATTTTTCAAAGAGAAATTCATCACGTGAAAAACCCTATAGAGCTAGGCCAAATTCCTACCTGTGCTTCTGTTTTACACAGTTCATGCGTTTGGCATCATGTAAATTTCACATAGTTAAAAGGCAGGTGTATCTGATCGTCTGTACCACAAACTTGACCTGCAAGTTACTTTATAGGATCATATGTTATTTCAGAAATTACTTAAAAAGCTATTTATACTTCATTTAACGTATAAAAATGTAGATGTATAATCGCTTTTCCTGTGAAAGGTCTGATTTTTACAAGTAATTGTCAAAGAAATTGGTTATCTTGTTCTATTGTTTTGTCTGAAGCTCTGCATTATGGCTGCAGAGAGATAGTTTTGGTTTCAACTGAAATTCCCCTGCCTCTGATTGTTTAAACCAGACCCTTAATCTTATTTTAACATACTTAAAACGTTCAAAAAACCCGGAAGAATTGTTTTGTATAAGTAGCAAGTGAATGTAGTTTAAACACTCAAGCAATTCTGGTATCTAATTGGAAACAGGTGGAATTCTTGGAATCCTGTGTTTGAATCTTATTATAGCAAAGCACAGAGACACTTTTTACTTCTGGCCATTTGTTTTGTTGGAGCTATTTGAAGAGGGGCCCCGTGACCTCTCAGTGCGCCCCACTACTGTTTACCTGGACGTTCCAGTCGTGCTGGGCATTTTAGGAACTAGATGCCTGTGTATGTCTGGACACCCAAAACAGCTATGCGTGTGCAGATCATGGAGTGAAAAAGGAACTTTAATGGCGTAATTAGACAAGTGATTTAATATCTGTATTATGTAGCATTTCTGGCAAAGTTGTGAATTCACTTGTGATTTCTGATTTAATAAACATTTATTGACATGAGCATTTGGATAAATTTTATTACACCTCGATAATTTAGAATTCAGAGAGAAATTACTTTTCCTAAAAACTCTACATTGAGGGATATAAACTCACATAGCATCCCCCCCGCCCCGGCCCCCAAACAACCCACCAAACCGAGTTGGTTTCAACAAATGTCAGTAGTGGGGCTCTCTGAATTTTCTCGGCCACTCTTCCTATTGTGGTTTTCAAAGCCAGCTAAATAGCATGGTTTTGCTCTATGTTTAAGAAGCAGGTTTGGGTTGGTGTTCAGGTATTGATTTTATTGAAGAGGACAGCTACGATTTGTATTGCGCTGTTGTTCCTGTCACAGTTTTGGATTTGCTGAGCTGTAATCAGTCCCCATTTCAGCTGTCTCCTGAGAAGGTGGGTAAGGAGAGTGGCCTTTGGCTAGGCGGGAGGTGTCCCTGCCGGAAGTGCCCTGGGATTAAGGGGGGACCGATGGCGATGGTGTCGCCTTCACTGGCACCATCGCAGAAGCAGCTTTGAAGCACCTTGGATTTTTAGAAAGTCCACGTGCTACCCTATTCACGTGGTATGTCACAGTTAAAAAACATAATGAGGGCAAACAAGGGTTTCTGAAAGACATCTAATTTGTTGCAGAACCCGTCGACGACCTTCCCTTCGAAAAGTAAACAACTCTCTAATAAAAATAATTCTCATTCTTGCTGTAATTAAATTCTGAGAGGATGGTGTTCGTGCACGAAATAAATCTTGTCATTTTCTTCGTTTGAATCTGAAGGCTCTTCCTTGCTGCAGGAGGCCCAGGGCAGTCCGCAGAATTTTTGTGTTTCTTAGAGCCCTGGGCTGAGGGCAGCCCAGGAAGTTCCTCAGACGTGTTTGGTATGATGCCCACCTAGAGGATACCCCCCCCCCCCCGAAGGAGCGAGGTTGGGAGTGTTCATTCCTCCCAGGAATTTACGCAGCGCCATGAAGCAGCCGGGAAAAATAGCCAGGTAGGACGATTCACACGGAAATGCATAGGCTCTGCTTCCTTCCGTTGAAGCACTTGTGAAAATGAGCTGGCCCACACCTTTATAGAACCCAAGAAGCCACAGTGGGGCCCTCTCAGCTGACAATTGAAACCCTCAGTGCTTTTGACTGTGATTTATGAAGTTAACCTTGGAAGAAATTACCAGAACTTACTCTGAAGCTTAGTTCTGTCTTAGCATTATCCTGAGCATACCAGCATGGGGCTTGTTTCCTTAAAGACATCTTTGTATTTGGCTGTTTATCCAATAAGTTAAAGGACTTAACGTTTTTTTTTTCTTTTTTTTTTTTTTAAAGTTATGTATGGTTGCGAGGTGTTCCGAGTTTGGTTAAGGGAAAAACAAATTGACAAATTAGCTCTTTCTTAAGTGAACATTGCGAAATGGCAAGAAATGGAATGCCATTCTGACTGTCATTAAGATTTTATTTGGGTGTTGACAGCTTTTTGCTAAATGTAAGACGTTCGGATCCTGTCCACTCAGCTGGAAAAAAAAAACCCAACAACAAAAACAACTAGCTTAAAAGCTTCTTCCCAATTTCCTCCTAAAAGTCTCTTTTACATTGGTTCTTTCCCCCCAGCACATTTTTAATGTTTTATTTTCTCATATAGTTTTATGTTTTTAAGACCAGAAAGAATAGGAAGTCCTTTTTAGGCATCTTGGTTCTGTTGATATTTTAGACCTGTGAGCGTCTTTGGTTGATTGCCAGCTTCTCTCCGGTTTTAGGGGAGAAACCGCTGTTGAGGTCAGAATATTTTGATGAACGCTAGTAAATGACCCCAAAGGTAAAGCCTTGTCTTCAGGAGCCTGAAGCTGCAAGCAGGAGCAAGGCCTGTGGGCCGTTGGTAAGGAAGGGCCTCAGAGGCGCCGCCCTCAGCCCGGGCGCTGCCAGCCCTGGACGCCTGCTGTCCCGGCTGCCGCCCATTTCTTGCCCCTCTTCTGAGCTCTGGCCCTGCCAAGCCTGTCCCCTCCTGTGTTGTGACAACTGTTGTTTTCTTTTTTTTTTTTTTTCCTTTGTAAGTATTTGTGGAGCTCCATTATTTTGAGATTCTTGGAAGAAAGATACTATGTAAATGAAAATTAAAAATAAAATTCTTGCTGGAGGGGATTGTGCATTTAATTTTTCTGATTAGGTTTGGAAAAGACTTTTTTTTTTCTTACCCCGAAAATAGGAACATTCTGTTGCTCCTATCACCATTTTTGCTTCATTCTGAAAGGTGTGGCAGATAATGGTGAAACATGTCCTTTATTTTCTGTTTTTCACCAAGGTAGTTGACCTAGAACTTGAACCCACGCGATTCTGTGTACAGTGAATTATTTCTGTTTCACATTGTTCTGCTCTGCCCTCGCTGAGCGTGTAGGTAGCAACTGCCCATAGAACAGAGACCTTTTAAAGGGGGAAAGATTTTAGTCACCAAACATACAGAAATTACAACTAAAATTATGAGTGGCCCCGCAAATCAATTTCCAGCTTCTCTTCTCGTTCACACGGCAGAGATGTTATAAGTCGTATGATTTTGAAACAAGACTGTGACTTTAGGAGCATTCGTGGAAACATCAATTCACTGGAATCGCTTCATTGCAGCTGTGCCTCGGTTCCTTGCTTACATAATATCGTGTGCTGTCACAGCATTCAGCCAAGGGTGGGGGCAAGGTCAGGTTTGGGGTCATGCTCCTGTTCCGTAGGCATGTGGGGGCCCCGGGAGCCAGGCAGGAAGCCCGGGCTGCTGCAAGGCGCCCATCCAGGTGACTTGGTCCCCTCCGGGCCCCACAGTTGCAGGTTGAGCTCAGGGGGCCAGTGAGCTACCAAGGGCATGGAGAGCAGCGCTAAGCAGTCAGAAAGTCGTCACTTGGAGGTGGTCGCTCCGTCGTCTCTCTTCTCCCCACTCAAATTTGTCAGCATTGGCGTGGGATTGGGAGAGGAAGGGTATTGCCAGTTGTGGCTTAAATGTCATTGTCAGGGGAGCGAGCAGTGGTTTGCGATTGTTTTACTTTGCTCCGTGTTGGTATGTAATTATGTTGTCATTTTACAACGCACCAATACTTTAATAAATCTTTTGTGCACGCGTGCCTGTGTGTGTGTGCAGTTAGTTTTGGGGGCTGCTTGTATGCAAGAGCCAGATCTTTCCTAGCACACGAGAGCCGAGCTGAGTTGTGTAGCCTTTACTTGTTTCAAAAGTGTCTGTTGGAAACAGGTCACAATCCATTATAGATGTGGCTGCCAGATTAATCTTCCCAAACCGTTGATCCCATCCTGCTGTTCTTTCTCCTTAAACTCCCACGGTGGCTCACTTGGGTGCAGGATGGAGACCAGTTCCCTTAGGCCAGCAGACGGAGTTCCTGATGGTTGGCTCCACTTACCTAAACCTTTTGCTCCACTTAAAGATCCCAGATTCATGCTCACTTTGGGGAATGCTCTCATCCTCCCTCTGCACCTCTGAGTGTCAGACCTTCTTTCACGCGCTCTTTTCCTTCCGTTTTGACCCAGCGCTGCGGGAGCCTCAGGCGCTGGTGATGCAGGGTAGGGGAGCAGCACTTGCCACCCTGCGGGAGCGGGCAGCTGGCATTTTGGCTGCGATGGAGCCGTGCGCCGTGAGTCGTCGGAGGGCTGCAGAGGAAGGGAGTCCACACTGGGAAAAGCCCCCACCCGGAGCAGAGAGAAGGCCTCGGCTGAGATCTGTGCACCTGGGGAAGTGTGGGAAAGAGGGCATCCCAGCAGAACAGCTGGGGGGTGGCTGGTGGTCTCCGAGAACTCCCCTCTAAGGTCTGGCTCCCTTCCCTGGACCCCACAAAGCATCCGCCATAGCTTCTGGCTGTCCTTGACCGTTCTGCTCCTGTTCTCCACCTCACGGGTTATGTACCCGCTCTTTCATCCCACCCTGCTGTAGCGCCCAGTGAGTTCCGCTGCAGGAGCGCTGTCGGCCTCTTTTAAGGGGGACAGTCCCGGATATTCTGGTTTAAGACTCATTCGGCTGTTGACTTAAGAGGGCAAACGGAATTCTTCTTAGGATTGTGCAAGGGAGCTCGCTTATATTTAAATGGCTGTGTTTTGAAAGCTACTGATAGGTATATACGCCAAAGGAACCTGCATTTCTTATTTATTTCCATTTATTCAATTCCATCCTTGTAAAGCGACCTGTGCATTGGTTAAAATATATGTAATTGTATTTGTGGTACGTAAAACATAAAAAAAAAAATCCACATTTTTAAAAATAGAATTAGGCAGAACAATTCTTTGACAGAGATTTATTCTTTGACTCTGCCCAGAGCCTGAATGGGAGGAAACTTCCCCCTAAACGGGGAAAGTGCGTATTGTAATGATTAGAGCCCAACCAATGCAAGAGAAAGCAAGCGGCAAGAGGCACGAAGGTCTGGGTGTCAGCACTGGAGAAATGGCTCCCGTGTGCTCAGCCCCTGGGAGCCACCCCCTGGGCCTGGCGTGCGGCGAGGCAAAGGCCCTGGGCCAGGCCCTCTTCAGAGCAGTGGCCTTCATAGCCTGCATGCTTTCTTTGCTTCTTCATTTACAAAGAAAGTACCTAGGATATTTTTGTGGAGGTGACGTCACCGTCTGGCCGCATAAGCATTTGCATGGATTTGGGGAAGTGAGGGTTGCCAGGGGCAGCTGAGAGGAGCCACAGACCCCAGGGGCCAGCCTGGGTGGCTGATGGGGGAGGGGGCGCGTCCACAGGGACAGGGAGGAGGGAGAGGAGCCACCCAGGCTGACGAAGAGGGTGTGCTCCTGGCGGGATCTGGGGGACTTGGGGGGGTCTGGTGGGAATTCAGGGGCTGAGCCCTGCAGAGAAGGAGGGGGGAGCTCAGCAGAGAGGTTGGTGTTGAAATGTGGATGAGAACTTGAATCCTGGGGGTTGCAGCCTGTGGAAGATTTGTCCCCCTTGCAGTTGGTGCTTGAGAGGTGGGCATCATTTGAGGTGGGGAGGGCTGGAGAGCTCATCTTAACTGGGGGACCCCCCGCCTGAGTGTTAACTGCCCCAGGCCTGGAGCTAGGACTGCTGGGATGTCTCCGTGGAGGGGGAAGAGACGGACAGCGTTGCTGCTCGTAGTGGACTGCGCATGTTATAACTGGTTTCATGTCCACTGGTGACAAGGCAGAGGCTTCAACCTTTTTTTTTCTAAGTATTCACTGACTGCTATCATTTCCCGGGTACTGACCAGGGGCAGGCGCGTTTTGGGCCCTTGATTTCTTTCTTGTCATCCACACAATGGCCCCAGGGAGGAGAGAGGATCGGCTGGTAGGTGAGAAGCTGGAAAGCAGTAGGCTGACTCCTTGGTCCATGGCTTTCCTGCCTATCCCTGCTATTCATGAGACCAGCTCCATAGAAGCCCTGGAGTCCTTGTGATGAGGCTGTGGGAGGATTCAGGAGCGGCGCCCAGGTCCATGGGTGACCGAAGACGAGCCCGGGGATGGGGAAGTCACTTAACGTGAGTGGCTGGACATGGAAATGAAGCCTGGGAGGTGGGCGTGCAGGTACGTGGGTTGACCTCGGTGGGTGGATACCTTCTGGATGAGACCTTGCTGGATTTGAGAAATTTCCTAGAGCCTCCCCAGCCTTGAGACTTCAGAGTCCATTCATAGCAGTAGAGCTCCCCAGGAAAGGTAATCAGATCCTGCTCCGCCTGGCAATGAGCATTCCCATCAGCAAAGGTTATCTGACAGGTGGGGTGCAGCGACAGCCTCGAGCTGAAAGCAGCCCTCCGTTCTGTGCCCCCTGTTGGCCTCTGTGGCCCGTCTGTGCGGCAGCAAATGCGTTGGAGGAGATTTGGGGAAATAAATGGTAGGCAGGCGAGAGGCCTGCTCATGGGACCCGGGCCACGGGGAAGGAGGAAGGGGAGGGAGGGAAGGGGCTGGCAGGGGAGAAGCCGAGCCGTGTCCAGCTGCGGCAGGCTGGGGAGCACGACTCTCACCAGGGCTCTTCTCTGAGACACGGGGCCTGAAGCTGATGCCGGGGAGCAGTTTGCTGTTAGAGCCTAATACTTATATTTTGCCCCGTGATGGTCAGCACAAAATCTCTGCTCGCTCAGCGCCCGGGAGTCCAGTTGATTTAGGCCCTACAGGGATGCTGGATTCAGATCCAGGCAGCATCACCTCCCAGTACCAATCACACGGGGTTCTGTCTTCGTGTTCCACATCAGAGGCAATGTTGGGGTGCGTTCAGCGAGAGACTGGCTTTGTATGCGGTCTGCAGGTGGGCATCTGTCCCGAGAGAAGAAGCCCGAGCACATCTACTCCTTAGATCTCAGCCTAGTTTACTCAGGGAATTATCATGGAAAAATGGAGCTTTTGGACTACTCTGAATTTGGATGACTTTTTTGCATGTCTGTGTTTTTTTGTTTTATGGATGATGCAGCTTTTGGTAAGAAGTTATAAATTTAAAAAATACATACAAAAAGGTGCAATGGTCTTAGAAATAATACAGCCTGCGTGAGTGAAGTTTTCGGCGGTTTTGTTTGTTTTGCAGTGACTCATGGACTGTTGGGGCCATTCATTCATTTATCCAGAGAGTCTGTCTCCACGGTGCCTGGTCACCCCTAGGGTGCTGGGTGGACTAAGCCCCCAGCTCTGCTGGTCAGAAAACCACAGGACACGCAGTATCCCCAGGTGTCAGGTTATAAGGGCGGGGCCTGGGAAGATGGTCATTTGCCATCTTGCTCCACTGACTTATTTCACTTCCTCTGGGCCATGCACTGTTCTGGCACAGCGTTCTAATGGCCACAACAGCGGATACCCCTGCCTTCAAGGAACTTACATTCTAGCAGGGGAGACAGAAAGTAAACATAAGGAATATGTAAATCCATATTGCGTGTGCCTGGGCGTGGAGCAGACAGGTCAGGACCTCTGTGCAGAGCCCCGCTGAGTCACATGAAGGGCCGACCAGAGTGAGGAGGGAGAGGTGGTAAAGACAAGCAGTGGGGAGGAGACCCTGTGGAAGGCATGGTCCTGGTGAGAGATGGAGAGGGGTGGGGGAGAGATACCAGCCTCAGTGCGTGGGGTGTGGAAGAGGGAGGATCCTGGGCCCTGGTGTTTTGGGGCAGGGCCCCTGGGGTCGTGGGGGCTGTGGCCGAGCAGGGGCCACCTGTGGGCGAGGTGTCTGCAGAGACCCTGAGTGTGGGGAAGGGACAGGGAGCAGGGCAGGGAGGGAGTGGCCTTCCGGGTCTGTTTGACCCTGAGCGTCCGGCAGGCTGGTGTCACCTGGTGCCTGGAGCTGGCCCTCGCACACTGCTGCCTGGCTGGGCCCCATGGGTTTATTAAAAGCAGGTGGGGTGACTGCCCTGTACTTGAGCGTTGGGCGTGACTCAGATGTGCAGGGAGTCAGCTTGGAGTCTCTTTATTCTTCCCTATTTGCTTTTTGTCGGTAATCCTTTGTAATTCCCCAGTTTCATGATGTAATTTTAATGGAATTAAACTTGAACACTTTGAAATTATGTAATTAATTACGTTCAGCTTCAATTACAATGACTAATTATAGCGTGATACCTGGTGGCAAGTCAGGTAGGTAGGTACTGGGGGGGGTTCGTGCCTGCCAGCTATCAGGACGGCCACTTTCTGTGCAGCCCCCGAGCCACTTGCGCCCCGGGGACAGGCCGGCCGCCTCACGGGTTGCCCGGGGTGCCTTCCAGTCCCACCTCTCCCCGGAGCGGCTGGCTGGGACAAGCCCGAGGTGCGAGACGCGTGGGAAGTGCAGGGCAGGCGGTGGTGTGCGGGAGGGTTGTTTCGGGATGCAAAGGCTCGAACTTGTTTGCAGGTTGGAGAGAGGGCTCACTTGTAAGTTAGGGGTGCCGGAAGAAAGCTGAGGGCCCTGTTGTGAGATTCTTCCATTTTCCCTGGGATGCGGGAGGGGAATGGGAAGCGTCAAAGAGCTAAGACGGTTTACGGAGAAAAGAAGAGGTGTGAGAACCACCTTGGGGTGAACAGGAAAGGTGGGAGAAGGTTTAAAAAGGTTCCAGTGTGGTGTTATTTCCAGGTGGCCGAAGTGCAAGGCTTCTGGGACCAGTAAACTGAGCCTCAGCTGCCGGGACGGAGCGTTGTGTTTGCGGACTTCGCAGAAAGTCTCCTGCTGCTTTGCCCCTGGCGGCGGTTTGGTGTCCAGCTAAGAAATACTCGCCCGAATTGACTGCTGCCCCTAAAGCGCCCACATCTCCTCCTGATGGGGGCCGTGCAGCTCCAGGATGGGGGTGCAGTGTTCCCACGGGGGTCGAGTGGTCGGGCCCTTCCACCCGTCCCAGCACAGCTGCCTGCCTGCCCTTCCTTACCCCAGACACACCTGCCGTCCAGCTGTTCTTCCACGGAGCTTCTCCAAATGGGCTTGAAACCAGGCGCCTGCGTGTGGCGTGGTGGCCAGTGTGCCGCGTCTGCAAGAGGCCTGCTGTTTGTTTGAGAGGCTCAGGGCGTTTTCCCAAAAGCTGATTCTTAGTCTCAAACAGGGAGGTTTTCTTAATGCTGTCTATAGGTTTTCCAGCATATTCCTTCCCCGTTGGGTGTGAGGAGTGGACTGCGCAGGCCAAGGAGCCCCTGCTTTCAGAAGTTGAACAGAGCCTGTTATTTGGGTTAGGGCCATTAGGATGTCTGAAAATCTTACAGATTTCTATTTTTTAAGGGACAGCGTGACCTGGAAACATTTGAGTGTACAACTAGTTTTCCATTTTGGTGGGGGGGGGCACGATGGTGCAGAGTGCTCTTGAAAACATTTTTTTTTCCTATTGAACATGCTTCAAAGAATAGCTCCCTCAACACAATGCCCAGTACCTCTGTTCTGTTACTTTTTACTTTTTTTTTTTAAAGGTAAGCTTTACACCCAACATGGGTCTTGTATTCACGACCCCAAGATTAAGAGTTGCATGCTTTACCGACTGAGCCCAGCCAGGAGCCCCTGTTTCTCTCTCTTTTTTTTAAGATAAAATTCATATAAAATTCACCGCTTTAACCTTTTCAAAGTGTGCGATTCATTTTTTTTTTGGCGTGTATTCATAATGTTCTGCAACTATCACCACAGTCAAATGGTAGAACATTGTCACCACTGCAGCAAGAAACCCATACCTGTTAGCCATGACCCTTGCATCTGCCCCGCACCTCCCCTCCCCCTCCCTGCCCCAGGCTCTTGTAACCCTTACTCTACTTTCTGTCTCAGTGGATTTGCCTGATTCGGATATTTCACATATAAATGGGATCATACAATATGTGGCCTTTTGTGTCTGGCTTCTTTGGCTCAGTGTGATGTCTTCCAGGTCCATCCACATTGTGGCACGGATCCATCCGTCATTCCTTTCTGTGGCTGAATAATATCCCACGGTGTGGAGATACATCTGATTATCATGCCACGAGAGATGGGCACTTGGATGGTTTCTGCTTTGGGGTTTTATGAATAACGCTGCTATGAATGCCTGTCCGTGTGCAAGTTTTGGTGCGAAGTAGGTTTCCAGATTTCTTAGGTACGTACGTAGGAGTGGAAATGGTGGGTCAGATATGGGGACTCTGGTCACAGTTTTGAGTCTGTTCCTTTTTGACCTCTTGTTTGCAGCTCTTGCTTGTTCCCCAGGATGCTCCTTTTAATGCCCATGTCGCTCCCATCTCACTCTGCTCTCCTCTGGTCTTCCTCCGGCCTTCTCCTCTGGGGCCTTGCGAGGGGCACTGCCCTGGTTTGGAACCAGTATGACAGAGGAACTTGTGAAAAGGCTGTGTTTGGCTAAGAGCAGTCACGGTTAGTTGCCCACCCAGGGTCTCTCCTCACTCTTTTCTGCTCCGGGATGAAACTGGAAGTTTGTCTAAACTGTCCTGGCAGTGCCTTCCCCTGGCCAGGCGTGGTGGGGATTTCACTTTGTTTTGGTTGCAGAAACAGGCAATGTCAGAGTTGCTCATGAGAAAGGGCTTCTTCTCTCCTAAAAGGAGATGAGCCGGGACAAAGCCCATGAACAGGCCTGCGGGCGAGGGGGCTCTGGGGCCTGCCGCCACCAATCCGAGCATTGTAGCCCCCTCCCCACCCCCCGGATGGGGCAGAGGCAGGGGTGGCGGAGCGGGAAGATGGAAGGGGCCTGGGTCCTCAGTGCTGCTGTCACCCTGCCCCCAGCCGTCGGCGACACAAACAAAGCAGGAATATTACAGTTACCATTCCAGATGGTAGGAAGTTTCCTCGGACTGCTTTGCTGGTGCAGACTTCCGGGTAATGCCTTTGAGATGCTCCGGTCCTGGGTGACGGTAGACTTGAGAGCGTGGGGAGGAATGTGTGCTCTAAGCTCGCTCTCCTGGTAGCAGGCAGGATCCCATTTGCCAAGCCAGATGTCCCTCAATACTTTAGATGGAGCCAATAAAGCATTAAGCAATTAGAATGGTTAATATTCAGTTAAGTATAATTAGAAGCTGGTGTAAATTGTGAATGAAATTGACAGGTTCCATAAGTTACAGCAAAATACCAAATCTTTTGCAGCTGTATACGTGTGTCTGCGAGGGTCTATTCAGATAGGTGTGTCATGACCCCTCCGGAGTGGAATCGCCACGAGGGGCCATTACCAGCTCAGTTCACAGTCATTTTCAGAGTTTGGGAACAGCTTGCCAACTGTTTTTATCATGTTAAAGATTGAAATCCTTAAGTCAGATTGTAAGAGTTTTAATGCTCATTTGTACGGGATGGGCAGGAAAGTCCGGATCCCTGTTTTCTGCCTGCCTTCAGGGTGTGTGCGTGTGTGTGTGTGTCTCTCACCCTACATCACTCCTCAGTTCACAGCAGACGTCATTCATCTTATTAAAGTTTTCCTCCTTTATGCGCCATCCCCATTTCTGGACCCCCAGCCCCATGCTAGTGTGTTTAGTCTGCCTTTACGCGGCTGTGTTCTTGTGAATTGTGTGGCCTGCTTCATAGGTGCAGGGAGCTTCATTCCTGTCTGGCATCGTGCTGGACCCCTTTCTCTCCCTCCTTGTCACTCATCACTGGTTTTGAGATCTGTCCGTGTTCCTCCCTGAAGTTTTGGTCGTCCTTCACGGTAGCAGCATTGGATTCCATCTGAAGATACAACAAAATGCCATAGACCGGGTGGCTTCAACAATACACGTTTTATTTCCCATAGTTCTGGGGGCTGAAAGGGCAAGGTCAAGGTACCTGCCGATTGCATTCCTGGTGAGTGTCCTCTCCTGAGCTTGCAGACAGCCGCCTTCTCGCTGTATACTCCATGTGGCAGGCGGACAGAGAGAGTGAGGGAGCACCCCCGTGTCTCTTCTTATAAGGTCGCTAATCCCAGCACGGGGACCCCACCCTCGTGACCTCATCTAAACCCAAGTATGTCCCAAAAGCCCACCTCCAGATGTCATCACATCAAGGGCTAGGACTTCATCGTATGAATTTGGGGGGCACGCGGTTCCTGTGTCCATTTCCGTGGGGGTGGCCCCGCACCGTGGCCTCTGACACCCCAGTGCCTCGGGCATCCTTAACACAGCTCGCGTGATGGATGGTCCAGGAGTGGGTTACTGAGTCCAGAGTGCACAGGGCTGTTAATGTCACTCAGCGCTGCCGGATTGCTTCCCAGAGCGGGGGCACCACAGCGCTCTCCATGTTCACGTCAGCACTTCCTGGAGACTTTTTGCCATTCTGATGGTTTGAAAGTGGTACTTCAGCGTTGTGCGAGTTTTCTCTGATCACCGGTAAGGTTCATACTTGTTATCGACCTCTTTTATTCTTGTTAGATTTCAGATTTACTCTTCTGTAAATTGTCTGAGCATATAGTGTTGTTTTGTTTTGTTTTAATGGTTTACCCTGTTTTTGTTGATTTGCAAGAGTTCTTTGTATGTTTTATATGCTAATCCTTTGTTGGTTTTTGCTGTTGCAGATAATCTTTTCCCAGTCTTTCTTGTTGATTTGTCCGTAGTGTCCTTCAATACGTAGAAAAACTTAATTCTGAGGAAGTCACATCTGTCAGACTTTTACCCTCAGGTTTGGTGTGATTTTCCATCTTGAGAACGTCTTTCCCAACTCGAAATCACAAAGATATTCAAAAAATTTTTTTAAGTTTATTTATTTATGTACTCTCCACATCTAACATGGGGCTCAGACTCACAACCCTGAGCTGGAACACACACGACTGAGCCATCCACGCGCCCCAAAGATCCTCGTATTTTGATAGCTATAGATTGGTCTTCCAAGTTTAGATCTTTAGGTCTGAGATGGTTTTTGTACAAAGAGGTAGCTAGTTTTTCCAACACTACCTGCTGAGCAGTCCTGTCTCCTACCCAGTGGTTTTTGGGAAGCTGCCTCTTAATATGTCCCATCCTCGTATATATGTGGGTATGTTTCTGGGGTCATTCTTTTGTTCCCCCTTCCCCAATTTGTTTCTTCTTGTGCCGGTACCACACCATGTTACGGAGCCTTTATATGCCTCTTAATTTCTGATCAGGTGAATTTACCCTCTTTGATCTTCTTTTTCAAAATACCTTGGCAGCTCAAGGTTCGTTGTTCTTTCGTGCACATTTCTGTCCAGTTCCCCCCAGATTCTGCTGGAGTTTCTGTTGGATTTGGATGAAATATACAGGTTAATTTGGCGGTGGGGGGGCGGGGCGGCATGCAGAATGAAGAATTTTTAAGTTGTCCCGTCCTTGAACAAAGATATTTCTCTTGTTTAGGTCTTCTTCCTCCAAAAAGGTTTCTTGAATTCTTTATTAGAAGTAGTAGTTGTGACCAGTGTTTTATTTAAAATAAACTTTTTTTTTTTTTTTTCTAATTGATGATTGTGGTGTGGAGGAAGACAACTGGTTTTGTTTACTGATTTGGAAACTGATGGGCTTGCTGAATCTCTTTCTAGTTTTCTGATTTCCTTGACTCTTGCCTTTCTCTGGGGATAATATTGTCTGCAAAAAAGTGACACTTTTGTTGTCCCTTTCCTTCCAGTCCTTGAGCCAGAGCGACTTGTTTGGTTGGCCGGAACCTCAGGGACTCTGTTGCATCTTCGTGGGTGATGGTGGCCTGCTCTTTCCTGGTCGCCAGGGGTTGTGCCGAAAGGGGATTTTTGGTAGAAGCCTTAATCGGGTTGAGGAACTACCTTGAGTCTCTTTCCCCTCCTTTTCTGAGGGTTTTGTTTTGTTTTTTAATAATAAATAGGTGTTGACCTTTAGCAAATACTTTTTCTTAAAATCGCTTCAAGTCCATGTGGTTTTGATCCTTCATTCCATGCGTGTGATACGTTACATTACAGCGATGGAAGCTTTGAGGCCAAATCTGCATTGCGTCGTGGGGTAAACGCCTCTTTGTCTTGGATTTTAAAATATGGTTGGATTTGTTGTAGAGTTTTTAACATCTGTGCTATGCAATGAAATTGGCCTATACTTTCCTTAGCCTTACCTATTTGGAATTGAAATTAGACGGGTCCTTGTAGAAAATGGGTGAAAATTGTTTTGGACTCATTCCTCTAAGATGAGGGTGGGCTCTGTAGGTTCCTTGTGGTCAGGCTCACCCGTCCCACTCTGGGTCCTGACACGGAGCGTGGCTGGCAGGCATTTACCATTTCACTTTTTTTTATTAGTCTTCAGCCTTGCGTTGACCAGTTTGGGCATTTGATAACTTTCTGGAAACACATCCATTTCATCTAGGTTTTAACATTTAGTCTTTTTCTTTTAAGATTTTATTTATCTATTGACACAGAGAGAGAGGGAGAGAGCACAAGCAGGGGGAACAGTAGGCAGAGGGAGAAGCAGGCTCCTCACTGAGCAAGGAGCCCAATGCGGGACTCGATCCCAAGACCCTGGGATCATGACCTGAGCCCAAGGCAGACGCTTAACTGATTGAGCCACCCAGGCATCCCTTAACCTTTATTCGTGTATGAGTGTTCACAATACCTTCATGAGTTTTGCAAATCTGGTTTTTAGCGCTAGCTGTTGTGAGTTGTCTTTCTAGAATCTCTGTCTCTGAATTTATCTGCGACTTATTTTCAGTCTCATGTAGAGTTTGTGGGTTTGTTTGTCTTATTAATCCCTCAAGGAAACCCAGCTTTTGCCCTTCTTGACCTCTTTGTCTTTGTTCATGTCCCCGATTTCTCTCCTTCATTTCACTCCTGTCTCTTAAGAGGCCACTCTCTTTTCCAGACTTCTTATTCGGAATGCTCAGCTTTTTGATTAAAATCTGTCTCGTTTTCTTTCTTTTTTTTTTTTAAATATTTTATTTATTCGACAGAGATAGAGACAGCCAGCGAGAGAGGGAACACAAGCAGGGGGAGTGGGAGAGGAAGAAGCAGGCTCATAGCGGAGGAGCCTGATGTGGGGCTCGATCCCACAACGCCGGGATCACGCCCTGAGCCGAAGGCAGACGCTTAACCGCTGTGCCACCCAGGCGCCCCAAAATCTTTCTCGTTTTCTGATCAACATATTCAAAGCCCTAATACCTCTTCTAAGAATTGCTTTAGCAGTGCTGCACAAACTTTGACACTCAGTGCTTTCATTTTTATTCACTTTGTAAAAGTGCCTTCATTTTGTAATTTCCCTTGTAATTTCCTCTTTAACCCAAGGGTTAGTTAATAGTAGATGTTTTCTAGATTTTTGACATTAAAAAAAGACTTCTTAGGCTATTGATGTCCGTTTTGATTGCATATGGTCGGAGGCTGTAGTTCACGTGACGCAGATTTCTTTGGAATAAATATGCAAGAGACCTTTTGGGTGCATTTGCACTTGGTAGATTTTTGTGAACCATATGTGCTCAGAAATAATGTGTTTTTTGTTTGGGGATAAAATTTTCACTGTATGTATTTTTTTGAGCTTATTCGTGGTACTTAATTCTTCCATGTCTCTGCTAATGTTCTTCCTATAGTTTTGACAGCTTTTTTATTATATTACGTTAAGGCTGTATTGTTAGCTACACATACGAGCACGGTCTTTACATGTTCCTGATCAATAGTTTCTTCTCCTGGTGTATATGTAGACTCTTTTTTCCTCCTAGATGATGTTTGTCACCTTAAATTCTATTTGTGTCGATGCAACGAGAATCCTGTTTATTGCTTTCGTTTTTCGTTTCCGCGGGCCCGATAAAGCTTTTTTCTCTAACATTATTTTCGGTCTTAACAAATCCCTTTGCTTTGAATGTGTTTGGTTTAGATATATGATGTGGGATCTTTTTTTTTTTTTTTTTTTAAGATTTTATTTATTTATTCGACAGAGATAGAGACAGCCAGCGAGAGAGGGAACACAAGCAGGGGGAGTGGGAGAGGAAGAAGCAGGCTCATAGCGGAAGAGCCTGATGTGGGGCTCGATCCCAGATCGCCGGGATCACGCCCTGAGCCGAAGGCAGACGCTTAACCGCTGTGCCACCCAGGTGCCCCGGGATCTTGTTTTTTAAACCCAGGTTGAGGTCTGTCTTTGATTAGTGAATTTAGCTGGTGTACATTTAGAGTCATTGTGGTTATATTAGGACTTCTGCAATATTTTGTTTTTCTTTCTACCATTATTTTTGGGGAGGGTATCTTTTCTTGTAATGTTTTATTGGGTTGATTTTTTTTTCCCCCTGCTGGATTTTAAAATTGTGCAGTCTGTTTTGTTTTTCGGAAATTCAGAATTGGGATTATTTCTGAAGTTATTAAGACCCACCGTGTGTGCTTTTTTCTTCTTGGTTTCCAAAATCAGTTTCTCTGCCCTCTTTCCACCAACACCTCTCTCTTCTCTGCTGGTTTTGACTGTGTCCATTTTAAGTTTTTGTTCAGTCCGATTCATTAACCCTGCTTTTTCTGTGTAAGCTGTTGGGCTAGGCTCTTGATTTCTCTCTTGTAGTATTTGCTCTCCTTCTGGCTGTTTTTCCCTGTGACCTGTGGTCCCCTCGGCCTGGGCTCCAGGGTATCAGCTGATCCCTTGCCGGTGAGGGGCACCAGTTAGGCCACAGCTTATCAGCCCCTGAGTTTGGTGGAGAGGGATGCGCCTTAGGGTAGAGGGCTTGGGCAGGGGTGCAGTAAGGCCCCTTAGGCACCCTTGAGTCCTTGCTCCAGTCACACCTGTTTTCCTAGGGCTCCCTGCTTCTGATGTTATCAGCCAGCAGATCCCCTGGGGCATGGGTGACCTTCAGGGACTCTGATTCTGCTAGGCTGGCATGGGCGTTGGTAGCTTTTAAAAAAATTTCTCATGATAGGGGTAGTGTACGGGATAGACTGGTCCTGAATTAACAGTTATTGCAGCTGAGGGACCAGATGGGTACTTAGGGGTTCACTATACTGTTTGAAAACAGCTAAAATTCTGATCGCTTCCTGGCTAACAGCCACTGGCCCTGGCCCGTTGTATGTGGATAGAGGTAGAGGACAGAATGGAGGAGATCAGCTAGCTAGACCTGGGGCTAGCTGCCAGAATATTTAAAATGACTTATGTGGTGTATATTGTAATTTCTGTTGGACAGCACTGGTCTAAATCTAGACCCTATGGACTCAGGTCCAGGACCAGCAGTTTGGGCATCCCCAGGAGCTTGTGAGAAGTGCAGAGTCTCAGCCCCACCCCTGACCTCCTGGGTCAGAATCTGCATTTTTATGAGATTCTCAGGTGATTCATATGCACATTAAAATCTGAGCAGCACTGGTCTAGATCCTCTTAAAAGGGAGGGTTGGGGGCGCCTGGGTGGCACAGCGGTTAAGTGTCTGCCTTCGGCTCAGGGCGTGATCCTGGCGATATGGGATCGAGTCCCACATCAGGCTCCTCCGCTGTGAGCCTGCTTCTTCCTCTCCCACTCCCCCTGCTTGTGTTCCCTCTCTCGCTGGCTGTCTCTCTCTGTCAAATAAATAAATAAAATCTTAAAAAAAAAAAGGGGGGGAGGGTTGGTTTTATTTAATTCTATTTTAATGGAGTGACTCCTCCCTGGTCTTCCCTGTAGAGCTTTCCAGAACCCAGGGTGGCAGTCAGAGGGCCGAGCTGCCATGGGACGGCCCACAGTCAGTGCCGCTTTGCACCGGAGGCTCTCGGGCCCCCTCCCTGACCTCTCTTAACCCAACCCCTTTTGTACACTCGGTTCTAATAATATCGATCGTCTGCTTTTCGAGGGCCGAACACAGTAAAACAACACATTGGAAGAAGGCAGGGGAGGTCCTCGTGGTAGGACTAGCTGTCAGCTTGGGAGCAGAAGACCAGAAAGACAAAAGAACTGCAGGCTGGGGGGAGAGAGGCAGCTTCTACACGTAGACTGTCGAGGAGTGTGGGGAGTCACGCCGGACTTCAGCCCTGACGTCACATTATGATGAGCCCGAGCCACTAAGAAGTGCCTAAGTTATATTCTGTTAGGTGCCTGTGCCGTGCATCCCGTGGGGAAGGCCCCGCTTTCACCTGTGCCGTGGCAAATGTTGGGGCCAGGACGGAAGACACTGGTTTGGAAAATGATCTTCAGGGAGCCTCTCCTCTGCTCGCTGCACTGCTCTCAGGGTGAGCACGTGGGGTTTTCTAGATGGACTGCCTTTGGATGTGCCCAGAGCCCGTCGCCAGCTGCCTGTCCTCCAGGCTGCGGGCACACCGGCCTGGGGGGCAGATGACTCTTCTGACTTGGAACTTCTGCTTTTCCATCTATTAGCTGTGTGACTTTGGGCGCTTCCCCTGCTTCCCCTGTAAAAGGGTGATAGGGAAACTCCGTACTTTATGGGGTTTTTGTTAAGACTCCGCTTAGGACGGTGCCTGATATACTATCCTAAGTTTTCTTAGCCCGAAAAAGTCAAGGAAAGTGTTGTGGTGCCAGCAGCTCCCCCACAGACTGCCTTATATTAATAGAATAATAGCAGGGTGCCTGGTGGCTCTGTCGGTTAAGCGTCTGACTCGATTTCGTCTCAGGTCATGTTCCAGGGTCATGAGATCGAGCCCCATCTTGGGCTCCCCACTCAGTGGGTAGTCTGCTTGGGATTCTCTCTCTCCTCTCTCCCCTGCTTGTTTCTCTCTCTCTCTCACTCTCTCTCTCTCTCAAATAAATAAATCTTAAAAAAAAAAAGAATCATAGTGGTACTGACCCAGACTGAGATGTCCTATGTCACCGTGTCAGCACTGATGCCTGGGCTGTTTGGGTCACTGGGTACACACTGATGTTGTGTTGTTTGTATTTTTCTTTTACGCCTTTCCCCCAGAGATTTTTCTGCCTTATGAGATTAAAAATATCTGCTTCCACATTAAACCCGACTCAGTCTGAATAATGTATTTTTAAGGCAAAAGCCTGCTCCTGGGTGTGAGTAACTTCCACGTCAAATGTTCAGTGGGCAAATGAAAAATGTGAGTCATGCAGTACTTGGCACCTTTGGCTTTTAATATTTGGTGGCAAACTTCCTATAGAGAGGAGGAATTCCAAAGTGGAAGGTCCTTTCAGCTCCAGATGGCGACGGGGTTGTCCAGTGTTGGTGGGGACTGACTAGTAATTGATTTTTCCTCTCCTCCTTCCTCGGCCCGCTAGGCCTCTGAGGGGGACAGATTTGGTTCAGAAATTCACCACTTTTGTGCGGCGAGGCTCTGGGCCTACGGAATGTGCTTAACTCGAAGGATGAGAACAATTTCTAGTAGCTTCTTAAATGCACGGCAGATAGAAAACGGGGTGTGGGTAGAGCAGCAGAACACTTGCAAGGCATCCTTGGCGGCCTGGAGAACTTGGGTTTGCTCTCTCCAGTGGCTGCTGACAGCGGGGAGCAGGATACAGCCGCCGTGCCGTGTGACTTACGTGTCGGGCTGAGTTTTGTTTTCTTGGCCAGGATCTTGAAGCCTGTTTCCAAGTAGGTGTTTCTGCCTTGGCAGCCGATTTGGGCTGTTATGTAGTCAGCCCTGTCCTTTTCTGAAGAGGGGGCTGCCTTGGGGGTACAGGAGAGGGACAGAGCGGCTAAGATTAGTGTTCCCTCCCTCCTCCATCAGGTAATCTCGAATGGGGTGGCACTGTTGCCTGAATTTTGAAGGTAGGCAATTCATATAAAACACACTTCGATCTGACTTGCAGGTATGTGACAGAAATACGAAATTGGGAGGAAACGGTGAAATCGTTTTACAGAGCACGCATCGGCAGGGATTTCAGAAGCCAAGTCAGAAAGTTTGTTGGTGAGAAATCTTGCGTGATGAGGAAAGAGGAGTCAGTGCCTGGCAGGGGCTCGAGGCTCCCCTGCAGATGCTCCTGGGTGCCCGGCCGGCCCCCGAAGCCCCCGGCAGCCTCTGGGGAAGTGGGAAGCCGGGGGCCTCTTCCGCCTGACACTTCCCAGCCCAGGCTGGAGCCAAGCTCCCAGGTTCTGCCATTAGAAGATGGCCCGGGAGGGGCACCTGGGCAGTGTAGTCGGTTAAGAGTCTGACTTGTGGTTTCGGCTCAGGTCATGACCTCAGGGTTGCAGGATCGAGCCCCGAGTTAGGCTCTGTGCTGAGCACAGCGTCTGCTTAAGACTCTCTCCCTCTGCTCCTCCTTCCCCCACTGCATGCGCCCTCGCTCGATCGCTCTCTCTCTCAATTAAATAAATAAATCTTAAAAAAAAAAAAATGGTCAGGGAGGGTGCCTGGCTGGCTCAGTTGGAAGAGCATGTGACGCTTGATCTTGGGGTTGTGAGTTTGAGCCCAACATTGGGTGTAGAGACTACTTAAAAATAAATAAAAAAAGAAGATGATCAGAGATGAGAGAAGCTTGGGAGTAAAAACAGTTATTAAGGCAGAATAAACACTCTTCCACATGATCCTTACGGTTATCCAGTTTGGAATTGTTGAAGGAACCACAAAAAAGGGGGGAAAAAGGAAGTTGTACATCTTGGATGTATTTAATTTTAAAATAAAAACTGTCTAAAGGTGGTCCTTGTTTTTTGCACGTTTTCTTTTGTTCAAAGCACTTTGTTTTTCAGTTTTTAATCAAAATTCTATCAGTAGGAAAAAAGAACCACCCCCCCACCCACGTCTCCCCACCGTCAGCACCTGCCCCTCGGAACAGTCTCTGTCTGGGAAGCTGGCTTCTGATCCTGGGCCTTGGGTTTCAGTGTGGGCATCTGCTTGCTGGTGTGGCGCCGTGAGACGTGCAGGGGCAGTGGAGACGCACAAAGGGTCCCCGGCTCCTCTCTCCCCTTTGCGGGGTAGTCCTGTTTCTCTTTTGGGCTCAACCGAATTTCACGTACTATGTAAATACTAGTTTCTCTGTACAAGTCTGATTTCTCCCCAAACTCTCTTCCAGCAACCCGTGTCTCTTAAAACATGGGAACCCATCAGATAGGTAGGGCCTCATGTCTTTTTGGCAGCACCCCTCCTGGCCCCTTGTCCTTCTGCTCCAGCCGGGACTGGCTACTGCCCTGTCCCCTTCGCCATCATCTTGGGCCCCCCTCTCCCTCCTGCTTTGGATCGCCTGTCTCCTGAATTCTGTGGTTTGGTCTTTCTTAGTTAATATCTCATGTGGGGGATCTTCTCTGGGAGCTTCCTGATAAAGGTGGTTGTCGAGCATAGAATTCCAGGCATCCAGGGGCGCCTGGGTGGCACAGCGGTTAAGCGTCTGCCTTCGGCTCAGGGCGTGATCCCGGCGTTCTGGGATCGAGCCCCACATCAGGCTCCTCCGCTGGGAGCCTGCTTCTTCCTCTCCCACTCCCCCTGCTTGTGTTCCCTCTCTCGCTGGCTGTCTCTTAAATAAATAAAATCTTAAAAAAAAAAAAAAAGAATTTCAGGCATCCAGGGCTCCCCTTGTTGGGGGTGGTCTGATTTCCAGCCCTTCACTGTGTCCCTCTGCCACTTTTAGAGACATGGTATTAGCCTTCCTCTTCTCGGCGATCACGAAAATCCTCCTCAGGGCGGGTCTTGTTTTCTCGCCTGTTCTCTGTCCTCCAGAACTCGTTATTCAGACATGGCCTCGTGGCCATATCAGGCCATTTTTCTTACCTTTTATTTTTCATGTCTTTGTCTTTTTTGATGTATCTGGGAGAACTGTTAAACCGCCCAATCTTTCTGAACTTTATCTGTCATATTTGTAGCTTCTGAGTTTTCTTTCTTGTTCGCTGAATGTTCCATTCTTACGACCGAGTGTCCTCTTTGATCTCACTGGCTATATTCACCACGGTTTCTTTTTAAAATTCTTTTGCTTACATTGACTTCTCGTTATTTTTACTTAAAAAAAATCTTTTTTAATTAAATGAACTCCCCACCCAACGTGGGGCTCGAACTCACGACCCCGAGATCAAGAGCAGGACACTCCACTAACGGAGCCAGCCAGGTGCCCCCCTTTTCATTTTTACTTTTTAAAATCCTTAAGAAAACATATTATTTCATACCTGTAAACAATTGTATGAAACACAGTTTGGTCACAAAGCGTAGTAGCTAACCCCTTGCCATCCCCCCGCCCTCGCCCCCGCCAAGAAAGTCACCAATAATTTGCATCCACCTGTAAACTCCTCCTCTCCCATTTCCCTGCCTCCCTTCCCAGGCAGGTGACCCCCCCCACCCCGTCCTCTAAGTTCTTTTTTTTTTTTTTTTTTTAAGATTTTATTTATTCATTCGACAGAGTTAGAGACAGCCAGCGAGAGAGGGAACACAAGCAGGGGGAGTGGGAGAGGAAGAAGCAGGCTCACAGCGGAGGAGCCTGATGTGGGGCTCGATCCCATAACGCCGGGATCACGCCCTGAGCCGAAGGCAGACGCTTAGCCGCTGTGCCACCCAGGCGCCCCCATCCCCTAAGTTCTGATTCTGTTACATCATAGTCTTAAAATAGTGTTGTTTTATCACAAGTGTCTATATGCTTAAATGCCGTGGCATTTACCCGGCTTGGGCTTGAGCTCTGTAAAGATAGCGTGAATTCGGCGGGTCGACCGCGCGCTAACTTTTTTGACTGTCGTGGAGATTCATCCTGATGTCGCGGGAAATGCGGTCTCTGTTTTCCGATGTTGGTACCCAGTTGCGTGACTAGACCAATTTTATTTAGCCTTGCTCCTGCTGCTTCGTCTTTTTCCTTTTTTCTCTCTGTGTTTTGGTCCCAGTTAGAGGTTTCGTCAAGTGCCTGGTGACATTTCCATCCTCTCTCCGTACTTGAGAGCAAGGCACTAGCATGCTTATATGGAAGTGCTGTGTGTGGACGCGTGCGTGAGGGGGCGGTCTTGGGGACGGTTGACTGGCCTTCACTGTAAGAGGTCAGCCAGGTATTTTTTGGGGGGAGTCTCCAAAGTGTCTGTATCTGTGGCTCTTCTCTTGGGCTAACCGTTTCCCCAGTGAAAGGCCCTCAGTTTCCCTGTAAGGACAGGTGGTTGGGGGCTGTACATCTGACTGCCTGTCTTCCAGTGACCAGGCTGGGGAAGGGGCTGGAATGTTCACTCAGTCCCCTGCATGTGGTGGAGAGAAACCTCAGTCTTCTGCCGACAGTGGGGGAGTAGGGGTGAGTGTCCCGGGACTTCATGAGGTGGAGGAGGGGGCTGCCTGCTCCCCTAAATGGCATTTTGCCCACGTCGCACCCCCACCTTCCAAAGCCCCCACTGCTCCCTGTCCTGAGCCTTTCTGAGTTCCGTGGCACGGATGACCTTACTGCGTGTTGGGTCCCATCTTGAGGTCAAGGCTGTAAGCTTCCTCTGGTCTCTTGAGGCTGCGGTGGCTGGTTCAGCAGCTTTGCAGCCTCTCACATTTGCGGGGGGGGGGTGGTTCTTCTCCTTTGCTCCCTCCTCTCTCCTTTGTCCCATGAGCTTAGACCTTACTGTTCCGTTCGTGAGGGCACAGAGATGACCCGTGGGTCAGCCTGCCCCATTAGCCCGGAACTCACGTGTTTTCAAAAGGCCTACATTTTTGGATGGCGGAGGCTGTAGATGATGACTCCGGTTTTATAGAAAACACCAGTTTCGTCTTTCACGGCGATCTTTTGGGAGCTGCTCCCAACCAGGCTGCCAGTGAGTGACACATGGTAAACACATGCTGGGATCGTCTTCAGAGCGGCTTCACGAACCGCCAGGAACACGGGTCTCTTTACCGTAGGGCCGAGGCTGCGCCGGGAGGAAGGGAGCACGCGGGCGTTGGAAGCTGAGGCCTGGGTTCCAGTCCCGCTTTCATCGTCTGCTGCTTGCTCGGCTGTGCTCCCTCATCTGTAGAAGGCGAGACCTTCTTGGCCGGGTTGTTACAAAGACAAAATGAGGGGGTAGATGCGAGGTGCCTGTGGGGAGCTGCGGGAGCTATTATTAACCCTCACATCCTTGCCCGACTAAGAAGTGGCACCTCGTTCTTAGTGCTGTGCTCCCTCCCATTTTTATTCACACACACACACACTCTCTCTCTCTCTCTCCAAAGGACTAAAAACGGACTCACCTGGGATTGCGATGATCTCCAGTAGGCTACATACCTCCCTCTCTGTGATTTCCCTGCGTCCCCCCACTTTTAAAATTAAGTTTCTTTTTATTTATTTATCTAATCTCTACGCCCAGTGTGGGGCTCGAACTCAGGACCCTGAGATCACGAGTCACATGCCCTTGTGACCAAGCCAGCCACGTGCCCCTCTCCTTCCCTCTTGCTTGTAACCTTCTGCACCTGGGTGAGCCCCATCCCTTGGAGCCCCCCACCCAGCTCAGCCCTGCATCCCTGCAGAAGTAACCCCATAGGCCTTCATAGTCGGCCTGACACCTCTGCTCCCTCTGCAGTGCTCCCGGAGTCTTTTAATCCGGCCCAGAGGCCTGGCCGGCCTGGGCCTCCTGATGGGAGGAACCTGGCGTGTGATCTCCTTTTTCTGTAGGGTCTGGGCATGTCTCCTCCATTGACAAAGAAATCGAGGCTCTTACAGGTGGCACAGTGGGAGAGTCCTCAGTGGTGCTGCAGGGCTTTTGTAACTGAAGTCCCAGCATTCGGTGTGGCACCGTGTCCGCGTTCTCCCCCCTGCGTTAGAAACAGCTTGGGTCACCAGTAAGCTTTAAGTTGTCACAATACCTAATTACCAGAATGTTCCACAGTTGCACTTTGTTTAGCTCATTAGAGTTGTGTGTCCATCCATTCTCCTCCCTGGCCTTCACTGTTTATCCAAGCCTGTGTTTTCCATTCTCTAATTGAAGCCTCTAAAAATGGGCCCGTCAAGAAGCCTGGTGGATGTGGGAAATGAAGTGGGTCTCATGGAAGGATGGCACGAGCAGACGGATTCTCTTCCCTCTTGACGGAAAGCCTTCAGAGGGCTGTGTCTGTCCGAGCTAGGACAGACAGAGCGATGCAATCTGTTTCCTGCAGGCCCAAGGGGAATGCTTCCTCCTTGTGGTTAGTGACTTCAGAAGTTGCCCCAGTTAGATGAAGTTCAACCGTTTCTCCAATTTCGACGACTTGGGGGCAGCCGGTCACGCTGCTGTGCCACCGTTGCTGGGGCACTTGAGGAAAAGCCTCCTCCTGACCCCCAGGAGGAACTACCAGGCTTTCCTCTTCTCTCCGGTCCCCTCTTCATTGTTAAACCGAAACTACTTGCCTGAAGCCAAAGTAATTCTGGGATCCCTCCTCGGGCCTCATCCTCCTTGACCTCTCCGTGTCCCCTCTGCGCCTCCTTGACTCCCACACGTGCCGGCCGTACCAGGCCCCTGGGCGTTTGAACCCGCCCTCCTTGTGCCGCCGAGCCTCTGCTCACGCCGCCCCTGCATTCCCCCAGGAGCCACCCTCTCCCATCCTTCTCCCCCAGCCTCTGAAGCCCTGCCCAGCTCAAGTTCCTGTTTCTGCTTGAAAGGAGCCCTTCCGATCGCCTCCAACAGACAGAATCTGCCCTCCTCGGAAGCCCCGGGGCCCTTTGGGCCTGGCCCGTACTTCTGCCCTCCCTGCACCTAGTGTCAGTCACCTGGGTCCTTGATTCGTGCTGCTTGCAGGCAGGCGGGCAGCCTCTACCAGCGCAGGAGCTGCGCCGGGCCCCTCCTGCACTGCCTTGCATATTATCTTGCATATTATAGGCACAGCCTTCAAAAATGTCATATTTTTGAAATATCTGTAGAAATAAAAAGAAATGCTTTTTTTTCCCCCCCAGGAGTCAAAATGCATGGCTTTCATCCACTTTCAACACATAAAAGATGTTTTCAACACAGAAAGGCCTTTCACCGCTCTTAGTTAATAGTCAGCTTTTGGAATGATGTGGACTAGAATGAAAAATGAGGATGAACACCTCTGGAATCAGCTGTTTTGAATTAAATAAAGCCCGGCGAGTGAGGTTGGAGTCAGGTGAAGCGAGAAGATGGGATTGAACCAGGGAGGATTAATATGCTGGGCTCCTTTAAACTCTGAGGGACCGTCTTCTCAGAAACGGGCCAGAGGGATGGACAGGGCTCATCCAGCCCCCGCTCCTGCCCTAACTAGGCTGTTGCCCCCTTCCCTCGACCTGGCTCAGAATGACTTCATCCTTCCTATGGCTTTTGCATACGTGCAAGGAGGTGTCTTTGGTCTTTCTGGCAGGGATTTTTCCCCCTTAGCTGTTCTTCCTGGTGCTTTCCAGAGTCCTTCCTCCCCAGGTTGGCTTAGCAGTAAGGATTCTGAGTCTGGGAGCGAGAGGTCTGAATTGCCAGGTCGTGGAAGCCTCGCGGAAGCCTGCCTGGAGGCCCTCGGCGCTCCGTGGGAGTCTGCAGGCGGGTTGGGTGGGTCGCGTGTCCATGTCCCCTGTTCTCGGTTGGCCTGCTTGTTCCTCCCGGAGCGTGGTGGTCTGAATGTGGCACGTCTGGCAGGCTCCCAGCTGCTCTGTAGTAACCAGCTTTGCACAGAGCCCATGGGAACAGGACTAAAGTCACAAAATGTGAAGCAAATCCTACTAAGTCCGTGCAAGACCTGCTGAACTGACCTCTGTCATGGCGGGGGCGGGGGGAGGTGGTGGCAGTGGGGGTCCTTAGTCCTGACTCTGAAGGTGGCAGCGGTGATTTTCCCTTGCCCAAGGCCAGATGTTTCATGAACGTCACCAACACACGAGGGAGTTCTCTTCTCTGTCCTGGGTGGGGACAATAGATGGCCTTTGGCCAGCTGCTAGCACTAGCTCCCCGGAGATTCTTGGGGCCTCCAGGTCGGCCGGCTTTTCGTGAAGCGTATGGACAGCCGTGCAGCTGCGTTCATCTGTCCCCACTTTTTTTCTCTGGGCAGGCTTGCCCCCCGTGGGCAGGTGGGCACTTCGTGCTGGCCGTTCCTGCAGGAGCTGAATGCCTCTTTTTACCAGGGAGCTTGAGAAAAAAGAGAAAAGGCTGTATCTAGATTCCTCAAGGTTATGGTCAAGCTAAAGCAGCTCATAAGCAAAAGCGTTTCACTTTCTGGTTTTGGGGGTGGTGGTGTGTGTGGGGGTCCATTTTAGAGGTTGACTTTGGTTTGCCTCAGTTGGTTTTACTTCCTCCAGGTCTCAGCTCGGGTGTCCCCTTCCCACCCCACAGAAGATAGCACCCCCTCCCGGCCCCTCCCGCACCTCTGCCGGACTTTTTCTTCTTCAATGACTTACCGTCACGTGAGCCACTATTTATAAAGGCTGTCCCCTCCCTCCCTCTCCCCCCATGTGAACTGGGGCGGCTTAATGAAGGTACGCTTTGGCCCCTAGCATGGGAATGGCTTTTTCATCACAAGGACGCCTTGCTATTTATTCGTGGATCCTGGAACCCAGTACACTTCTTCCTTTTTTTCTAGAAGAAATCCAGTAACACTAGGAGTTCTAGATCCAAAGTAGGTCAGATGGCTAAGGATTGAAAATGGATTGGCGTCCAGCGTCTTTGGAAACATAAAGCTGGGCTCGGACTGCATTCGTGTTTATCTTCCTGTCGTGAAAGCGCCTCGAATGGCAGCTGACTTTGCAGTCGCTGTGAACCAGGGTTCAGCCGAGCTGGGAGAGAGAAACCTGGGGCGGGCGGCCCTCCCTCCACCTGAGCGGGGAGGGAGGCGGGTCTATGATTAACTCGCTGATGTCTTCAGTGCGATTGCTGGGGCTGAAAACATTAACTTTTAAAAAATGATTTAAAATTACCAATTGACCATATCCGGGGCTGAACCTGCATGATTCAGCTCCTTTTAAAAATATCTTTTCTCAACAAATTGCTTCCTTAACATTTTAATTTGTTGATCATAAAGGAAGCTTGCCAAATATTAGCCGGTCTTTTCCATTTCCTGCAGCTTCGAGCTTCCCTTATTTGGCATATTTCAGTGGAACTGTAAGGTCACTCCCTATTTCTCTTCCCAAATAACTGTATTTATTACTGTCGAGTATTGGCGGGTTTGATCCAGCTGTCATCAGAACGTTTGGAAATATTGTTCTTTGCCAGAATGCTGATTTAATGATCTAATACTGACACGGCTTGTTTTCTCCACTGATTTGATAACTTACTTGTTCAATAAACTCCCCTCTTAGTGAGCCACGCTGTTCTTTTTCTTTCTTTTTTTTTTTCCTCCTTCTGTAAGATTTATGGGTAGTCTCTCTCTCTCTCTTTTTTGAAGATTTCTTTATTTTTGAGAGAGAGAGAGAGGGAGCACGAGCAGGAGGGGGGCAGAGGGAGAGAGCATCTCCAGCAGACTCTCCACTGAGCTTGGAGCCCCATGCAGGGTTCGATCTCGTGACCCTGAGATCATGACCTGACCTGAAACCAAGGTTCGGATGCCTGACTGACCGCACCATCCAGGCACCTTTATGGGCAGAGACTTAAAGACAGCCGTGAAAGGGTTCCCCCCCCCCCTTCTTTCTCTCCCTTCCTTCCTCCACTCTCCCTTCTCCTCCCCTCTTTTTTCTTCTTTTTTTCGGAGAAGCCCTAGATGTGTTACCGACTCTCCTTGAAGAAGCTAGCATTAGCTTTGCTGCTGCCTGGTATTTTGAGGAAGCACTTCAGAAAACTTTTCCTTGGAAAATTTCAAATGTACACCAAAGTAGAGAGGCAGCTAGAACGAATCCCCCATGTTCCGCCAACCAGCTTGACCAGTTATGAACTCACGGCCAGTCTGGTTTCATCTCTGTGGCCGCGTACTTGCAGTTTTGGAAAAGACCTCAGATTATTTTACCCGTAAATATTTCAGTACGTAGCTCTAAGAGGTCACGTGTATATTTTTTTTTTAAAACACCATATGCCAATATCATACCTAAAAAAAAAAAAATAACCGTGACAAAGGAGTTGCTCCTGTGTGGCACCCTAGAGAGTCCGTCTGTAAGTGTCTTGTAGGGAAGGGGGCTTGACTCTGAGCCCTGCCCCAGGTCCTTTGCTTCTGCTGCCATGGCCTCTGCCCACACCTGCCACAGGGCCAGGGGCTAGTTGCTTCAGGCTTTCCAGCCTCAGTTTCTTTGTGTAGACAACCAGGGAGTTGGGCTAGTTCCTCTGACTCACAGTCTCGAGTCTCTGGACGCGGGAGGCTTTGACTTGCTTTAGAATGGGTTGCTGGGGCTCCCTGGAGGAGGAGGTAGGCACGTGCTTGTGTTGACCCGTTCTGCTTCCCACGGGGCGTGTTCTGCCCCATTCCTCGTTCCTGCCGGAGGTGGGAGTTTGAATGTTTGCCTTGGGCAGCGCCCACCTGGTAGTTGAATGTGAGCTTCTGATCATCTTTATTATCCTGGGGGGTCCCTTTGTGTGTCCCGGATTCTCCGTTTTGTTTTGTTTTGTTTTTCTCGTGCTGATCATCTGAAACTCTGTGAAGTAGTCGATTCTCTAAGTGGAAGATCGGTTTCCACATTTAGTCGTTAGCTGTTCAGGGTGGGTTAACAGGTGTCACATTTGCAACCCGTTTTCACCCCAGTCTTTTGGAACTGAAATGTTTCGGTCATTTGAATTTAACAAACTGCCTGGCACTGTGCCAGGTGCTGGGGCTTCAGAGCTTGTTCGGGTACTGGCTGTTTGTCTGGGGGCTCCCGTCTGGAGAGGAGAAGGCACATGCCCACAACCCTGCCTGCAGGGGAATGAGCCAGGGGTAGGGCTGCGGACTCAGTGCTAGGGGGCTGGGTGCACTAAAGGTCCTGCTTTGGTGGTACTGGTCCTGCTGGGCCTTGGGGCAGGGCTGGGATCTGCACATGTCCGGGCTGGTGGGGGGTGGTGGGGTGTCATGTGTCCATCACCCATCATCACACTCCCGGAGTCATAATCGCCGTTAACGTTGTGATTCATTTCCTTTGTGTCTTTTCCTCCGAATATACGTATTGATGCTATCGATTCAAGTACTCGGGAACTCAGGAAACATACGGAACAGCTGGCCATGTGCCAAGACCCTCTTCTTGGTCCTGGGGTTGGTGGGGAGAGGTCCAGATCATTCTTGCCCTCAAGGAGCTTCCCTTCTGGTAGGCTTATGTAATAAATCCTATCAGAGAGGAGATGATGTGTGTGTTCTGTTTGGTTCAGTTTACAAATTACATCAGGCCATCCGTGGAATTATTTGCCTGCCCTTCCAGCCTGCAATTGCCCTTCAGCTTGACAGAGAACAGCTGCCTGTGAAATGTGACCCTCTCAGCGCCAGCCCCCCTGACACTGGCTCCCAAGGTGCTCAGGGACGGCTTTCAGCTGGGCGGGCTCACGACCTGCCCCCTTTCCCTTTGGATTGCCTGCAAAGGATGGGTTTTTCCTCTTTTTGAGTAATTATACTAACCTAATTGGCATTGAGGGACATATTTAAAGTCCCGGTATCATTTGCAACCCAAGTGTGCCCTTAAATTGTGTCATTGCCAGGGTGGGTGTGGGGGCAATTGTTACGTTGGATTTCTTAGAATTTATAAGTGCCGGGTATGTGTTTGGAAATGTGGGACCTAAGTTTAACATTCAGGAAGGATGGATGCCCTATATCGTTCAGTGTATCTGGAGAATTCGGTCCAAATTCAAATATATACCCAAACAGAAGAGTATAATGAATCCTTTTGTACCCATTATCCAGCTTCCAGAATTATCTGCTCACGGCCAACCTTGTTTTAGCTGTACTTTCTCATTCCCCACCCCAACTTAATTTTGAAACAAATCCCAGACAGCCGGTCTTATTTCATCCATAAATATTTCAGTGTGTATCTTTAAAAGATAAAGACTTTTTTAAAACACAACCACAATCCATTATCATATTTCCCCCCTCACAGATGGCAAAAAAAAAAAACCCCCCAAAACCATTAATATCAAGTATCTAGTCAGTGCTCAAAATTTCCATTTTCCCATAAGTATCGTAATTAAAGAAAATTTGTTTGAATCAGAAACCAAGATCCTCGTATTGTAATTGGTTCATGCATCTTAGTCTTTTAATTCTCTTAATTGACCAAGATCCCCCCCCCCAATCTATTTCTGAATCTGAAGATCACATTTGGGCTTTTGCGGGGGGGGGGGCTAGATTCCTTCCTAGGTATTTCCATCAGGAGGTCAGGAGGCACATGTAATGTATATGTGATAGCAGGGTTTTTTTCCCCCTGATTTTTAAAATTGTAAAATACACATAAAATACACCATACTGACTGTTTCCAACTGTGTAAGTCAGTGGCGTTAAGCACATTCACATCATTGCCTATCACCGCCGTCCATCTCCATAATTCCCTTCGTCTTGTAAAACTGAAGCTCTGCCCCGGTTACACGCTAACTCCCCGCGCCCCCCACCCCCTCGGCCCCAGGCGGCCACCGCGTTCTCTCTGTGTCTGTGGAGGACCGCTCCGGGTGCACATGTAAATGGAATCCTAACGATGTCTGTCTTCCTGTGACTGGCTTATTTTCGCTCAGCCCGGTGTCCTCAGGGTTCATCCGTGTTGTAGCACATGACATAATGTTTTTCCTTTTTAAGGCTGAATAATATTCCATTGTATGGCTAGACCACATTTTGCTTATCCCTTCATCCGTGGCCGGACACTTGGGTTTCTTCCATGTTTTAGCCGTCATGAGTAATGCGGCGAGGAACATATACTGATGTACAAATAACTCTTTGAGACCCTGCTTTCAGCCCTTTTGAGTACAGACCCAGAAGTGGAATCGCTGGATCATATGGTGCTTCTATTTTTAATATTTTTGAGAAACGGCCATACTGTTTTTCACAGCGGCTGCACCATTTTGCATTCCGACCCGCAGTGCAAAGGGGCTCGGATTTCCCTACTTCACCAATACTTCTTTTCTGGGTGGTTTTTTTGCTTTTTGATTGTTTTGTTTTGTTTTTGTTTTTGCTAGAAGTCATCCTAATGCGTGTGAGGTAGTACAATGTTCATTGTAGTTTTCATTTGTGTTTCCCTAATGATAACACTTATTTTTAATAACTCATTTAAACTTACTATTTCATCTGTGGGTGCTTTAAGATGGGGAATGTATTTAGGGAGCCACCTTAATTATTTCTAAAAAAAAAATGTGAAATAACTATTTCCTAGACAATTTTCTTTCGTCTGTTTTTGGGTTTTTTTAAGTCGTCTCCATGCCCAGCCCACGCTGGAGCCCAACATGGGGTTTGAACTCACCACCCCGAGATCAAGACCTGGGCGATGGAGCCACCCAGGCGCCCCCTAGGCAGTTTTCACGATGTGTGTGAAATGTTTTGTAGAATCACCAAAATTAGACCAATCCTCTCGGTTTGTCATGAAGAAGCTGAAAGCCGGAGGGCTGAGCCTTTTGCTCACGGCCTCAGCCCCGCAGGACAGAAGCAGAGGCTGGGGCCCAAGTTCCCGGCTCCGAGGTCCGAGTCTCCTGGCCGCGGCCGCCTTGTCCTTGTACCCCGTTTCCACGGCTCGCTGTGGCCCTTGGGTGGTGAGGGCCAGGTGCACAAAGCCCTGCTTGTTTGGCCGCACATGCCCACCAGCAGTTGCTCTTATTACAGAGTGGTTATTCTTTGTCAAGAAACCCAGAACAACTGTTTTTATTCTTCACAGTGGACGCTTATGCACATGACCTTTCGAGAACATATTTCTGGATGCTGTAGAGCACTGATGTTCATGCAGATCAGCTCAAGTTAAATCTTTATTTCTTTCCGTTGGAATCGTCTCTCTGTTCCTTTAAGAATTTCCCCTTGTAGAGTTCGCGTGTTTCCCATGCTGTTAAATGTTTATTAGCAATCCTGTATAATGTAGTATATTATTTTCAGATGACAGAAGAGCCCCTTGGCAGAGAGTGGTGTTAAAGTCTGATGTTAGTTAAACCTTTCCCTCCTTGTCACGGTTGGCGCTGAGCAGTGCTGGGTGTCAAGCGCACGTGGGCAGGACGGGACAGAGGGGGCATCTGACGGTCAGCTGCGAGCAGCCATGTAGCATGTCCTTCTGGGGGCTGCCGGCGAGTGTTTACACATTTGTATGTAGTCTGTAAACACAGATAGTCAGGAATGGAGGAAGTGTGTGCTCACACCTTGCAAGTGCAGAGATGCTTTGAGCGCTGTTTCTGATGGCCGTGGTGGAAGGTTCATTCGCTCGTTCGTTAAGCTAATCTTTATTGTTTGTTCAGTAAGAGCCGGGCACAATGCTAGGTACTGGGGATTATGATGACAGCTCCTGCCCTCACGGGACTTAGATTTTAGTGCTTTCAAAGGAAAACAACACTTGCTTCCTAGAGACCTTGGCAAAGCGAACGACCTTGAAATCTACCAAAGGAAGGGATTTGGAGTGCTCGTTTGATAGTCTCCAGACAAAAGAATCACATCAGACCCTTTATTGCAGACATGAACATTTGTTTTAAGGACTCAAATTAAACTAGAGTAGATAAACGAGCAAGCGTGGTTGTTTGCTGAGCCTTCCTGGTTGATACGATGAACAACTCAGTGAATTGCTGGTGGCAGATGAAATCATGAGAATTTCAACCCTGAGACACTCCAGACAACACAAGCCATGAAACGTTGAGGTAAAGGTGATGCTACATTGTCCTCTAAGCATTGGACTGACCTCACAACTTCTAAAGAAGGCACTGCTGGGGCCTGTGTGGAGATTCCCGTATAAGAAGGTTCAGAAAGTTTCGTAAAAGTTAGATTTGAAGTCTCAGTGTGATTTGATTTTCTGTGGTGATAATGAATGTGCTCTGTGTTACCATAAGCATTTTAGTTCAGTTTTCTTCCCGATGCTTAGTTTTACGAAGCAGGGAAGAGTCAGCCTTGGTGGCTGAAGTGGTGCTGGTTCCTTACACAGAGGTATGTTCCAGAATGTGTGTGGCGGAGCCAGCTCAGGCAGCAGCATTCTGGTTGTTTGGGTGGCCCTTCGGAAGCTCAGTTTTAATGGCAGACGGTTGATTAAGTCTGGCCATCAAGTGGGGAGTCCCACAGCCAGAGCCACAGAGACGCCCCTGCATGTCCTGGGGTGCTGGCAGTGGTCAGGGTGAAGTCATACCCGGTGGGCCAAGTGGCACGGCTGTGGCAGATCCGAGGGCAAAGGAGGAGGCTGGGGGGTGAGGACGGGCACGTAGGGCGCAGGCGAAATTCTGAGCAGCACGCTCCCTAATACCGGGGTGGGGCCACATTGCAGACACCAGCGAGCGCGTCCGCTGACCACCGTGGAACCTGCTGTTTTTCCTTTCTGGACCTTCATCTCTGGGTGGCCCCAGAAGCTCAGACTTCAGATAATTTGTTCTTCTCTTTTTAAGCCCACTTCTTTGTAGAATCCCTCACTTGCGGCTTTAACCTTTAATGTTGTCTCAGTGTCAAGGTCTTAGAATCTATCCTGCAGGCTTGGTTGCTTGGTGGCCCCACTTCAATTCAGTTGGGTTGAGACCAGCCTCATCTGTGCTTACCCCCCTTTACGGAGCGGGCTTGTGCCCGTGCGGAGTTGGCTTCTGTCCTCCTGCTTGCCTGCTGAGCCTTGGCCTCGTTGTGCCTTGGCACCTCCCTCTGGTTGCTGGGGGGGGTGTGTGTGTCTTGAATTTGCCCCTCTCCCGTCTCTTCCCCTCCAGCCCTGCACCACTGCCCTGGTTGCAGGCAGAGCTCCCCTGCTCGGTGCATCTTGCCCTGCACGTGTAAGAGCTGTTGGTGCTCCCAGGACGGAGCACTCACTGGTCCCGCAGCCCTGCGATCCATAATGACTGGGACCCTGTCCCCCTCTCCGGGGCGCTCCCTTACCTGGGCAATGGGCCGTCTATGGGAAGAGTGAGCCATGTTACCTACGGGAAACCTCATGAGCTTCACAGAGCCCCAAGGAGAACAGACAGTTTGTACTTTAGGAATCGACAGGAGAAAGGCTGCTGGTGTACGAGTGGTCACGAAGGGCTTCTGGGAGGAGGCACTGTCTGAAGTGGGAGGTGGAGGATGAGGATCCTGTGGCCAGTGGGGAAGGGGGCGGGGCTTGGGAAGGGGCACACACAGGAGCGGGGGCCGTGCACTTGAGGGTGCCATGGCTAGATCTGAAAGGGCGTCGGGAAGCGTGGCGGCAGTGGGAGAGCACAGGGCGGGCGAGCCAGGCACGGCGATGGGGGCTGACTGGCCGGGGGAGACTTGGCGCAGGAGGGTGCCGTGGCTGCAGCGATGGGTCAGGAAGAACTCTGGCTTCGGACAGCTGGGTGGGTAGAGGGCCTGGAGCCTGGATCCAAGGTAATGGGGACCTGTACTGGGTGTCAGAGGTGAGAAGGAATAAGGGGAACTCCACCCAGGACCTAGGACGTGGTTTTTGGGGGGCAGGGGAGGGAGGAGCCCAGGTGCGCCCTTGGGCCTGACTGGGATGTGAATCGAGTTCTCCGTCAAAAACCCAGATGGCAGGAGGGGCAGCTGTGTGTGAGGAGGACGCGCTGCCTTGCAGACCTCCCGAATAAGCAGGAGTGTTCCAGACCCAGGGCAGGGCTGTCCCCTCCGTGCCGAACTCCCAGGGCCTGGAACAGTGCCTGAAGTCTAGCAGGTGCTTTGTAGATTCGAGGACTGAAGGGGGTTGAGGGGAAGTCAAAACGGGCCACAGGTCCTCATGCCTGGCGGTGTTCTTAACTCCGGGTAAGTGAATGAGTTCCCCGAGGGATGGAATTTAAAGGAAAAAGAGCCAAGGGCTGAGTGTAGGCGTGGGCAGTTAGAGGCTCAGTGGAGGCAGAGAAGTCAGCAAAGGAGGCAGGAAGGGAATGGCCGGGGGGGTGGGAGGGAAATGGCATGGCAAAGGTCAGCCAAGGTCAGGAGGCTCCTGGGAGGTGGTGGTTACTCAGGGCACACAGGCCAGAGAGGGTAGGCTAAGAAACCTCGTTCAGGTTTCTGATGGCTTCCCCGGGCAGCCCCTCTCAGTCCTTCCCCTACAGCCTCACTTTCCACTGGGCTGCTGCTTCGTGGCCAGTAGTGAAGTGTCCACCCCCTCCCACAGGCACCCACCGGCCCCACCCCTCCCCAGCGGGTCTTTGGCCCTCTGGCTTGGGCGCACCCTTCCCGAACCCTCTCTGAGCCCCTCCCGAGACGGCCTGGCTGGGGGAAGGCCGCGTCGCCCGCCCTCCTCTGCCCCGTGGCGTTCTTGGTGCAGTTGGATCCCTGTGTCCTCAGCCCCATAGGGCACCTCGCGAGGTCACGCAGTCCAGAGCAGCTGCTCAGTCCTGATGTCTCGTTTTTATAGGCAGGTCCGGTTCGCTCACCTCTGGGTCCAGAGTGGGTGTTCCAGTGGACGGAAGGAAAGCGTGCCAACTCGTTCAGGGCTGGTTCTTCTCTGCCCTTTGTAAAACTCTTGTCTAAAAATTAATGGGTGAGAGCATCTAGGGAATCTTGTCAGATTGTTTCTTGAGGAAACCTTGAGAATATGAGCTAAGAGGGAATCGCAGCTATCTTGATGAAGCAGTAGGACGCAACCTTAAGTGGCGGAGCTGGTTTAGCCAGATTTTTTTCCTCTTTGTGGTAGAGTTTTCATTTTTCCCCTGTTCAAGTGGTTCAGATAAAGCTGTGAGGATAGTGGAGAAAGTTTTGCTTTTTTTTTTTTTTTTAAAGTTGGTAATAAGTAATTTTAGGATAGATGCTTATGAAGTCTATAAATAATAATTAAAAAAAAAACCCTTGCCTAGTGCCTCGCATATGAGTTCTATAAATATTTCTGTAGCTGGCCTCACCTGTCTGCTTGGAGGGGCTGGGGTGTGGGTGTGGCTCGGAGCCGGCAGTCCCCGTGTCTCCCGCTGACATTTTCTTCCTGGGCTCCTGCAGCACACGTGCTGTCTCGGCGCCTCTCCTGGGTTGATTTTATCTGCAGTCATAGCGTCCAAGGTTCGGGAGATCGTGGAGCTCATCCTCCTGTGGTCTGACCTGCTGGCGCTGTTGGGGGACCCGGGCTCATTGGCAGAACACGGGCCTTGGCTCCGTGGGATCTGGTCCCGTAGTGAAGACCAAGAGGGGATGTTCTTGGTTACATGATGGCTTTCAGAAGTAAGCCCCCCCCCCCCCATCACAGTGGCAACATTTTAAGTCTGAATATCCCGAGGGCTCACGGTGTGAACTCTGTGCTGTCCGTGGGCATGCCATCCAGAATGACCTCTTCGGAGAAGTTCGTGGAAGCCTCCCTAGTACAGCGGAGCAGTCTTAGAGATGTCTTGGGCACGTGTGCAAGAACGGTCATGGCAGCACACGGGAGTGAAAAGCTGGAAAGCACGTCAGGGTCCTGGGGGAGTGTGGCCGTCATCCCGTGCTCTTCTGGAGGGCAAGGCCACGTGCGACTGGACCGCTCACCCGCAGCGGAGAGCCCAGAAAGGCCCAGAAAGTCTGCTGACGGGTGTGTGCAGCGTGGGCCTGTGTCTGTGGAGTTCAACGTGCAGAACCATACCTCGTGTTGTTAATAGGATCATAACGAGCTAGAAAATATAGAGCGATTGCTTGAGAAAGGTAAATGGCGAATTCTGGAACGTGGTTATTTGGGGGGAGGGAGGGAGAAAATGGGACTGAGTGGAGAAGGGGCTCCAAGTACATTTTATTCCTTTAAAAATGGCGAAGATGGCAGAATGTTAAAATTTGATGAAGCGGAATGGTGAGCACATAGGAATTACGATTCTATATGATGGAAGTACACTCTTATTTAAAAATAAAGCAACGTATGAATGGTGATCTACTGTACTTATAGCCTAAACCTTTCAACATTGGAGTGTTTTATGTATATCTCTCTCATCTACTCACTTACAGAATACAAAAATTATGGTGCCTTTAATTTTATCTGTTGAAGAACCTTTATGTTCTCTTATTTTATTTTATTTTTTCTTTCCTTATTTTAAATATGGGAAGGTAGGTGACACTAGGTTTGTCTCCATTTTAAGAAGACAATTTTAAGGTGTGTCTTCTCCTTTGGATTATGCCTTTTGGTGGAAAAATAGGTCCTTGCCACTGTGTCTGTTCAACAACGGTGAATTTTCTACAGAAAAATGAGGGCAGGTGAACCGCTGAAGTGAATGCCCGCATTTCCTTGTATAGTCCTTAGAATATTCGGGATGCCTCAGCAAAAGTAAACTATAAATTATGTTTAATATCATCCAGGCCATGAGTCTGGAATGGTTTCCCATTGTCCCTTCATGAAATAAGAGATGCTTCTCAGAATGCGCTTTCTGGCTTAATTGAATTAGGATTATTGCCGTCAGGGTGGGAGTGAAGTGGTACATTCCTTTCGTGCCCATTGCCGGGGGGGGGGGGGCAGTGACATTAAAGCAGGCCGTTGATAGAATAATATTGTGTTACTTACTCAGTGTCTCTTTCGGAGGAAATAAGAGCTTAATATGCCCCGTTCAATTAATCCCGACAACATCCTTAGAGGTGAATGGAAGGCAGGTAGTGTTATTTCCATTTTACTTAAAAAGCAGCTGAAACCCGAGGAGTCTGAGCTCCTGGGGAGCCCTCGGACTCTTGTCTAAGTACTAGTGAGGAGCTCGTTACCCCGACCAGCAGCAGAGGAACAAGACTCACGGAGGAGGAAGGAAGTATTTCCGACGTGTCACCTCCGTGCAGGGCTCTGTTGGGAGCTCTCGGGATTGTGATCCTTTTTGATCCCGAGCGCAGTTTCGGGAGACGGGAGGTGGAGTCCTCCCGGGCTCTCACAGGGAAGTCCAGACACTGGCCTGTGTCCCCAGGCTGGGCTCTGCCTTGTCCGACCAAGGGCGACCTTCCCACCGGGCCATGTGTCCAGCCGAGTAGTGCGAAAGAGAAGCCGGGGCATCTGTGGTTGGGAAGACAGAGGTTCAGGGTATTGGAAGCAAGATCGACAAATTGAGTTGTGGTGGACGTCGCTTGCTAAGATCATTGAACACAATTCACCCTAATGAAATGATTTGGGATCACTGAGTAGAGTTCCAGGGCACGTGATCTCACTGTTCTTGACACTGGCCAGGGCCTGCTCACCCCAGAGCTTCCAGCATGGGTACATCATTCACGAGTAGCCTCTGTTGATAGACTTTATTTGGCCACTTTGCCAGGGGCTCGACTCGTCCAGTGTTTAACAGTTCTGGTTAGAAATCATTAGGAAAAGGTCGAGAAGGGGAAATAAGGCTAATTGGGGCCTGTCGTCTTTGCTGCCATGTCCCAGTGTCTTGCCCAGGGACTTATTAGCATCAGGGTCTCTTTGTCTCACTAGTGGGGGGGAGGGTGTTGGAAAGATGAACTTCCCCGGGGCAACTTTTTGTGAAGTGGTAAAGCTAGGCCCCAAACCCAGGCCACTTTGATTACAAGTTTGTGTCTTTCAGATCCAGTAAGCTGTGTGCCATGCTTTTGGTAGGATGATGATGCTTCTTGTTTTTTAAAAATATTGCTAATCACTCACGAGAAATCAGGATGAGGGCTTATATTTCAGCCGCCTTGAATTAGACAATGATTTCTCTTATTATAAGCAGAGCCCTTTATTAACTGAAAACACTTGGCTGTTAGACATGGTGTTTAATTGCCGTTAGAATGTATTTTTGTCACACTGCCCTATAATAAGCCAAAGAACTGTTTGTGCCAAACATAGAAGGCAAGAGAAGGGAGGATGAAACCCTTCTGCTCCTCCAGCTCCCCAGTCGAGCCCCTGGTGTTCTGTTTGCTATTCTGGTTCCGGTTTCTGTTTACCACGTCTACCTCTTACGGAAAGAACACCTGGTGTGGGGCTGGTCAGACCCCGGGACAGGGAGACCCTCTGCGTGGTGCTCAGGTGCGTCTCTGCTCTGGCGGGGTGCTCCTCTTTTTCTGGCCTTCGGGGTTTCCTTCGTGTTTGTGTGGGCCTTAACATTTGAAAGAAATATTTTATTTATTTACTTATTTTAGAGAGAGAGAGGGAGAGAGCATACTGGGGGGGGGGGGTTGGGGGTGGGGAGGAGCAGAGAGAGAGGGACAAGCCGACTCCGTGCTGAGCACAGAGCCCGATGTGGGGCTTGATCCCACGACCCTGAGATCATGACCTGAGCTGAAACCAAGAGTTGGAGGCTTAACCTCTTGAGCCACCCAGGCGCCACAACCTTTTGCCTACTAGAAGACACCCAACTATTTGGCCTTTTAAATTCTTCTTTGCAAAACAGAAATGACTTTCTCTCTGAAATTAAAAAGTCAGAAATGCTAGTAAAAATGAAGCAAGTATAAAAGTACATAATGAAGGGAACAAGTCACCACTAATCCTATTACTGTTCACATTTGGACAGACGTCCATCCAGAAACCTAATTTATGTAAACAGAAAACTAGGTGAGTGGCATAACACTTTGGATATGGTTGTATAACGACCCTGGAGTTTACTGGGATGTTAAGCATATCTTTCCGTGTTAGTTAAAGGAAATTAGTGTGCTGTTTGTTGAAGGTACGTATCGTACCGTATCGTACCGTATTCCCCATGTTGCATTTAATCGACCCTTTTCTTTTTCCCCTCTTTAGTACTTTAGACATTTGCTATATTTAGGCATGGCGATGGGCATCCTTCCCCTTCTCTGTGTGTTTTTGATGATCCCTCTTGATATCTGATTACCTCTGTAGGTTAAATTTCTAAAAGCGGTGCTGAGTGAGAGGTGTGAGTATATTTTTAAGACTTTGGGTACATATTCACCAAACTTTCCAGAAAAGTTGGACCAATTGTATAGGAGCAATTGCACTAAATTCCTTGTATTACTTATTTCCAAGTGACACGATCTCATGGTTCCAAAACAGAAAGCGAAAGGACAGGTCTCCTATCTGCCCTCCCTTGCCCCCACTGTTGCTGATTTGAGTATCCTCCCAGAATTTCTTGTACACACAGAAACAAGTATGAATGCACGTTATTATCCCCTCTGTACACATAGTCTAGCATGCTATGCACCATCTTCTGTACCTTTTAAATTTTTTAAAAATTAACTGTTTCTTAGACTTTCCAAGTGAGACAGAAGCTTATTCTGTCCCTAGCCCTTCCTATGCATCTCTCTCTCTCTCAAAGCGACGGGATATTCCATGCTGTAGATGGCTGTATTTGATGTACCCAGGTCCCCACTGATAGATCTTTGGGTGGCTTCCAGTCTTTGCCCTTACAAAGGCACCACCTTGAAGAACTTTGTACACACACCGTTTCACACTGGTGCAGCTCTGTCTGCAAAGAGAGTGGCGGGGTCCGTGTGGCCATGTGATCCGTGTGGCCAGCTTACCCCCACGTGCCCATGTAACTTTGCCCCAGCATTGTTCTCCATGGCCCCACTATGGAGCCTGCCTGGAGTTCTGGTTCTTTCGTGATCTTTCCAGTTGTGCAAATAGTATGCACAGAAGGAACGCAGAAACCAAAGCAAAACAAACCACCTTCTCCTGCCGGCAAGTGTGTAAATGCGCACGGAATCATGGAGTCAGAGGAGAGAGTCACATTGGAAACTGTGGGCGAGCGTCCTCCCTGCCGCCTCCTCCCCCTTCCCCTCTCCCTTCTTCCCCGCCCCTTTCTCTCCTCCCCTCCTTCCCAACCTGAAACAGCACGACTTCCTTTTATGAACTGGGCAGTGGTTTTCAGTGTGTGCGACCAGAAAAGCAGTGGGTCTGCTTAGGGACTGACCTCGCCACTAGCAAGCAACAGGTGGTCGCAGTTGAGCGAAATGGTATTTGAAGCAAACATTCTGACAGGGCAGAGCTCGAGGAACCCGAGTGATGGCAGCTGAGGCTGACAAAATGTAGGCGGGGCCGAGGGCAGAAAAGTGCCAGCAGCCTATCCGCCTGCCAGCAGCCAGCCCCGCAGTGCCCGGGGGGCCGGGGGTGCCCCTCTGGCTGGGACGTGGCTGGACTTCACGCGGTTCTGTTCAAAACAGTGTGGTCGCCCGACCACAAAAAGCCAACGCGTGCTTTTTAATAGAATTAATTTTTTTAAATGCTGTTAAGAGAAAAAAGATGAACCAGCAGCTTATAGGTTTGTTTTTGTTTTTTTTAAAGATTTTATTTATCCATTTGACAGAGAGAGAGAGAGAGCACAAGCAGGGGGAGCAGCAGAGGGAGAGGGAGAAGCAGGCTCCCCACTGAGCAGAGAGCCTGACGTGGGGCCCAGGACGCTGGGATCATGACCTGAGCCAAAGGCAGACGCTATAACTGACCAAGCCACACAGCTGCCCCGCGTACAGGCTTTTTTAAGAGAAGAAACCATTTTCTTCAAACTCCTGCGAGGGTAGGAGGCCTGGCTGCATTCTCATGGGGCGTCCTGGCCCTGTCCATTCCACGTAAGTGATGTAAACCTATGTAGTATTTCGGGGCTTTTTCAAACTCCTAGAAGGCACAGCGTCCCCCCGGGGCTGACTTGTGCTGTCGAGCTGAGCCCAGGAGAGGTCGTGGGGGCTGCTCATGAGAATGCAGGGCGCCACCTGGTAGTTCCGGGTGACCTTGACTCCCTCCTGCTCCCTCTTATGTCCCTTCCTGATAGCTTTAACATAAAACTGTTTATAAGACGTCCACCCTGTGCAAAACACTGAAAATAGGGTGGATCCCTCCCTCTCTTCTCATTTTCTGTCTAATTTTTAGCCCTTTTAAATACTGGAACTTTCTGCTCTGTTCTTCTGGAGAAGTACGTTCTAACCATTGGCATTTCAGGGTTTCTTTCTCAGGGGCTGTGAGCCTCTTCCTGGAAGAGGGTGGGGCTTACCTGGATGAGGCCGGGCTTACCTGACGAAGGTAGTCTTACCTGGATGAAACTGGTCTTACTTGATGGTGGTCTTATTGGATGACGCTGGGCTTACCTGGATGAAACTGGTCTTACCATGGCTCCAGTGGCCTTCAGTGTTTTCTTGGGCTTGCTGGCTCCCATTCCTGAGGCCTGATCCCCGAGGCCCGGCTGGCGGTCTCCTCAGGCAGTGGGGCCCCCACAGTGGGTTCACCCGGCTCAGGGGTGAGACCCACTGAGATCCAGTGTGGTCTGCTCCGTGGCCTCGCCTTGCTGGAAGATGAACGTGGGCTCCCTGGGTGCTGAGCGGGCTGCCCGTAGGGTCCCTGGTGCAGTTCCAGATGCAGGCCTTGATTTGCCTGTAGGGTTCATCCTTGCCCGGAGGCATCGTTACTGTGGCTCCACAGAAGGCACCCAGCTGGGGGAACCGTGGTCACTCAGTACAGGCTCCGCTGCTTCTGAGTCGGGGACATGTGTGCACGTGTGGGACCCTAGGATTAGGCTCTCGTTTTCCCCCACCCATGAACCTCGGTGGTGGGTGGTGATGAACAGGAGTCAACTGGGGCTGGAAGGAGAAGGTGACTTTGCTGGGGGTGGGGGGAGAAAGGGATGTGTCTCTGGACAGCGGTGCACACTGGTCTAGAATTGTATAAAAACCTACAGGAAAAGGCTTGCTTTCAAAAACAACTAAAGGCACACAGGACCCAAAGCAGCAGAATATCCAGAATGCATTATATAATGTGCTCCGCTGAAAGGAACATTTTGAACAAACTTAGGAAAAGGATTTTTAAAAATGGCTTTCATAAAAATACTGCTAGGAACGGGTCATAAGGTTTGGAGAACTTACCTTCAGAAAGTTCCGTTCCAGCATGTTGACTGGTATTGAAGCTGGTCGCGGGACCTTCGGAAGTCCGTATTCCCTAGAAACGACCACCGCAAGAAGGACCGCGCTCAGCGAGTTTGGAGGCGGGTGCTCGGCCCCCGCAAGAGTGGGCTTTGGGGGCCTTTCCTCCTTATCGCGCATCCCCCAGACCCCTCTCGCTGGCCTCGTAAAGAAACAGATGGTGCGCCAGGAATAGCTCAGAAGTCACGTTGGCTCCTGGCTGTATAAAGAGAAAGAACTGGGCCCATAAAAATTTGAAATCTCCCAGGAAAGGAAATTACTCCCTCAATGAAATATCGATGTAAAGGGAGCATTTAAGAAGACAAAAATTATGAACCCAGATTCAAGTTGAACCAGATACTCTACTTTAACCTTTTTGAGAATTGTTAATTTAAAAGCAAATAGAATGAAATATAGACGATAAAAGCAAATTAAATCATTTTTATGCTTCCTGGGGTTCTTGGGTCACATGATTGGAAGAGCTAATAGGGAAGAGCAGGGTTTGGACCGAGGACTGGGGTTCCTGTCATATCAGGCACAGGCCGTGACCCTTTCGGGACGGGAGAGAAGCGAGCCGAGCGAGCCCCCCCTCCCCCCCGGGGTTGGAAGCCCTGCAGATCCAGAGCGGGTTCCAGAACCGAATTCTCGAGCAGAGCTTGCCTGTCCTGTGTCCCACCAGAGGGAGCAGATGATTGAGAAAGGGTGTCTTTGTCTGATGGATCTGGGGGTGCCCCCCCAGCAGTCGATGTTTTATGTGAAGTAGGGGAAGCTGGGGCCGGGTTGCATGTACCTACCTGCAGGAATAAACAATTCTTTTGAAACATCACTAGAGGAAAAAAAAAAAAAAAGGCAGCTTAAGATTTATCTGAAAAGGAAGTGGGAAGTTTAAGTTGCTGGAGATCTCATTACTGTCTGTCTCGCTAACCGTAATTAAAAAATGCCTGAATGATCTTAATAACACATGATTCCACTGACAGGCACTAATTGCTCTGTATCAGGCCAAGAGAAGATGAATGTTGTCAAGAAAACCACAAGTCAGACAAGCTGATTCTCTCTTAGTCTGACACCGTGTTCCCATGTACAGACCAGTTTTTACTGGAGCCCTTCCAGCATCAAAAGAAGTTCTTTACCTTCCCATTAATTTTCATCGCTGGCAGGCCCGAGTTGTTTGTGACGGGCTCTTCTCATTACTCCTGCTCGCCGGCTCTCGAGCCCCCGTCTGCAGACAAAATGTAAATATGTTTCTTGCTCTTATCTTGGGCTTTTTTTAAGAAAAGAAATCCGCTCCCATTCAGTACTAATGCCCCGGTGGGCTTGTCAGTGAATTACATGGCATTTGGGAATTGATTTTCTGACTCTCCCGATTTGTCAGGAATTTCTTCTGCCTTTTCAGCAATTTGACAGAACCTGTTGGGCCACCGAATCATGTGATCGGGTCTTCTGTCTGCAAAGAAAGGGGAAACAACAACTGCGTGTCACTTGGGCGTCCAGAAATCTCCTGGAAGGGGGAGGGGGAAGGGGGTGATCTGTGAAGATGGGAGTGGGGAGGAATCATGACCTTGGCTCCTTCCTGCACTTCCACAGGTCAGCCACGTCATTTTATCACACTAGAACTGAATCATAGTCTGAATCTAATATTGAAACTCAGTTCCAAAAACGGGGGCCCCTGTGCTCTGAGCAGCACACTGGTGGGAGAAGGGGCCCCAGCCATGATGACGCCCTTGCCGGCCCTGACCGTCCACGGTGGCCCTTGGGACCAGGGCCCGAGGCCGGGGGAGTCTCCCTACAATGGGGAGGAGGATGGACGGAGCGCCTGCCCTCGCCCAGGCTGGGCGGACCTCTGCGGGAAAACACCGTGGCAGAGCGTGCTGAGTCCTGACCAGCATCTGGGACGGCCTTGTCCCTGCCCCCCTGGAGAGGCAGGCCACCTGGGAATGGAGAGGTTGGCTCAGAAACCTGGCAGAGCTAGCCGGGCCCTGGCTGTGGGGCCAAGGGCATGGTTCTCGCCATCTCTGAGCCAGTGTCCTTGTCTGAGAAAGGGCCTCCCGGGGCGGAGGTGGGGTCTCCATGTGGGAAGGCTCATTGGGACAGCGCTTAGCACAGTGCTTGGCACAGAGGGGCCAGTTCCCGTTACTCCCCTGTGACTGCCTCGCAGGGTTGGGGGGTGAGAGCAGAGGCCTCACTTCTACTGCCCGGTGCAGTGTGGCCCATGTCGGGAGCCCAGTGAATTGCTGCAAAAGTTGCTGCCGTCCTAGTGGAGGAGGCTGAGAAGGCTAGTAAATAAATAAGCATAACAGGCTAGTAAATAAATAAGCATAACGTGGTAAGTCAGCCCACCAACTCAGCAAAGCGACAGTGACTGGTCATCTAGCGTTCCCTGCTGGAGGGCGGATGACCAGCCCGCAGGAACACCGTGGAGCCACCCCCACACAGAGCTTTCGCTTTAGCCTACTTAGCAAAAGTGTCTCTTGTCAGAGACCTATTTTCCTGAAATTAAAAAAAAAAAAATTGCGGTGATCATCAAATACCGTCCGCGCGACCTCATCTAGAAAGAAATCATAAAGGAAGTTGTGCGTGGAAATCAAGCCACAGTGCCTGCCCTGCCTGGTCTCCCACTCAGAACGTGAGTTTGGTGGCCTCTGTCATTACCTTTTTACTTTGAAACCCGGGACCCTGTGCGGTGTCGCACGCAGGTGCTCAGGACGGGGCCGCTGATGGGCGCGTGCCAGGAGGACCCGACACAGGAGTGTGCGAGTGGTCGCGGCTCCCAGCCAGACTCCGCGATCAGAATCGTCCTTTCGTGATGACCTGGTGACCTCCGGAGTCTGTGGAGGCCTGGACTCTCCCACCTCAGGTTGTCCTGGGATTTGAGACTCCCGGAATAAAGCCTTTGCAGGCCTTCTGGAAGCATATTCTAAGAAACAGCACCTCTGTGTGGTGGTATGTCCCCTTTGTCGTGTAATGGATGCAGAGCCCTGAGTCACTGGAAACGGGGACTAGAGAATCCAGATCAGTGGCTGATTCCCAACCTCAGCTTTACAGGCTCAGCTTTTAAAATTGTAGGCTCTGAAGGGGATGGTCGTTCAGTTAATCTTCCTGTCTCACCGATGTTTTGTGTGTAGGAGTGGTGCTCATCACCCTGGTTTTTTTTTTTTTATCAAGTTATTTATATTATGGGGCGAGTCTGTCACACGGTCTGAATGCGGAATGTTGCCATCTTTTTAATCAGAACCCTGCCAGTAATTTCTGTTTACAATAGAGCTATTGAAATTATATTGGGATGAAACTAGCATAATATAGAAATTGTTGGCTTGCATTAGATTTTTATAATATGTACACACAGACAAAGTTGGCTTGAGTTCAAAAGGCTACTTCTGTTTATTGTTGTGCTTTTATTAGCTCATGTTCGAGAGCCCCCACAGTGTGCCAGATGCTGTTGAGAAATTCAGGGGAGTGGAGGGCCTGGCCACAGACCTCGAGATCTCTCGTCTTATCTGTAGTTAAAAGAGTCCTCCTGATGGGTTCCCAGAAATAATCTGATTCCAGAACTCCTTGCTCTTCTTCTCCCACGATTTGATATGTACTTTTCTTTCTCTGGTAATTGCCACAGTGCTGGTTTGTAGACGGGTGGGGAAGGCATTGTGCTCCTGGGGGGGGGGGGTGCGGTGGGGGGGGCTCATCTGGGAGACCTGGGGCAGTTTTGGATAGGTGATTGTTTAACCCCTCACAGGGTGGGTGAGTGTTGCACCCACCATCTGCACCGTCTCCCCTGCAGAGTGCCCGGGAAAGCAGGCTTCCCCCAGAGAGCAGAAGGAGCTAATAGGTGGGGCTTTGAGACAGAAATGCACGTGATTGTCAATTTCATGGATTACAGTTAATTCTGCTTAATGTCCTCCCCCCCCCCCACCCTTCTTTTTGTAAAGTCCTGTGCATTATAGAACATGGACTTCAGCGCAGAAGTGCTTAATACTTGATCTGGCACTTTAATGGCTATTTACACAGTGACACCACGGATGTTGGATAAACAGGGGATTTGTTCTAATGAGATCTTCAGTGATTCGAAGCCGTTTTCCCCCCTTGCCTTCTGGAATCCTGGGCTCCACTTCTGCCTAGTTGTGGTGGTGCCAGAGCCGCAGAATGCTCTTCTCTGGAGCGTTCCACTCACTCTGGTCTCCTCACTTCCTCGCTGGGTTTCAGGCACTTTGAAGCACCAGCTTCCTCTTTGGTGTGTGTGTGCCCTCTGCAGCGCCTGGGTCTGTGATTTGCATGTAGCGGAAATATTTGTTGAACTGAATTATTTTTACACATGAGCCTTTCATGTGGCCAACGTTTTGAGGTCTGTTTCCTTTGGCTGGAGGCGGGGAGAAGTCTTCCAGGTCCCCGAGGAGCATCGATAGCTTCAGGTACAGGGGTGCCCTGCTCAGGGAGGGTTTCCAGCCAGGAGGGGGCACACGGCGGGTGCCCACATCACCCAGGACGTCGTTTCGGCAGAGACGAGAATGACTTGTCAATGGTGACAGTCAGTAGGGAGGTCTTGGGGCCTTTGGATGGACGCTGCAGGAGAGGCAGTTCCTCCCGCAGGCCAGAGGGGAAGAGGAAGAGCGAAGGCATCGAAGACCCCAGAGTTCCCTTGTCCTTCAAGACCCAGCTCAGTGCTGTCGAGATTTCCTCTTCCCGTCTTCCCACTCGGTCGGTCCTCACCAGGAGGAAAGTGAGGGGCAGGTGGCAGTTCTGGCCCTAGGGTCCCTGTGCCCCCTACCCCCATCCCTCTGGAGACACTCCACAGGTGTCAGCGAAGTTTCCCAGGCTCTCCCGTCTCCTGATAGACCCGAATGTCGGCGCCGTAGGGAGCCCAGAGACCTTGCCACATGTCAGTCCCAGCCTCGGGTGCCTGCAGGGGACTTCCCTTGAAAGGGGCGCTGGCTTTTTGTGCTGACTTTTCTGTTCAGTTAGCCACAGTCAGTACTTACTGGTGGGGAGCCCAACAGGCCCCACCCCTGCTGCTGCCCACTGAAAACTTACAGTCCAGTGTGAGGCCCCCCATGGGCAGTGTGTACTTGGAAAGTCCTGATCTTGTAAGTATCCACCCCAGCCTGGCTGAAGTTGGATTTTGTCCCCGAGAATGCTGCAGCGCCGGGGCCGGGGGGTCGTTTGAGGTCAGGTGGGCTCTGGCCTTTGTAGGAGGCCCCACACGGCCACTCCTGTCTCTTTCCTCGCACTGGCTCTGGGTCATGTTCGCCTCGTTGCGATTTGGAGGCAGCCCGAGAGCTCACAAGTTTTCTGGCCCGCCAGGGTTTAATGCTGCTCCTCGGTGACAAAGGAGCCCTCGGGGCTCAGCCCCAGGGCAGCCCCCACCCCACCCCAAGCACAGATCTGGGGAAGCAGTTGTACCAAAGAATAGCTGTTGTTGCCAGCGGGGTCCCAGCACTGCTGGGAGTCACCTCTGGCCTGGTGGGCGCTGGAAGTGAGGCTTTAAAGGAGCTCCTCTGGAAGGGTGACCCTGACCAGTGCCATTTCTCCTCTGCGCATTCCCTTCTGAATTGTGTTTTGACAGGGAGGGAGCCACCCAGGACACCAGCATCAGCCCTGGGACCACCTGCAAGAACCCCAGGCCACGGATGCCCCCTGGCCCTGAAGGGGGCCTCCAGGAGGTGCCAGTGGGCAGGACAGAATCCACAGCCACTGTGTGGTACAAGCCGCTAAAACAGCGTCTTCCTCCAGGATTTATTCTCCAACGGCGTTCCTTACTCTTAGTACCCAAACCAGACAGCATCTAGTGATGGAAATGACCTTGATTTTGCTTAGAAGCTTTCAAATCTTAGGTGCCTTTTGGTTTCGTGCAGCTCAGCGGTCACAGGCACCTTGGTAGGGTCGCTCCAGGAGAACACATCCAATGCTAAGAAACTGTGATGCAGAAAGTTGAATTTAGGGGCCTCCAGGCTAAAACTCACCAAGGGGCTAAACATTTTTAAGTGTTTTCCTTGTTGCCGGGCACTGTGCTTCATCTGATGTAATTCCATTGGCTGGTAAGCTAAATTCCTGTTTGCCTTCAGATTACATACATCTGTGTATTCGTGTTTACTTATAAATAAATGTATTTAACGCTTAGTGCTTTCTGTCTTTCTCCCTGTCTATATTGTCAGCCTGAGTCTTGTTCACTGGGGAGATCGAACTTTCCAAACTGGAGGAACGAACAAATAAGGCTCCGTCTTTCCCTTCTCCGCAGGGTCTGGCACCTAGGAGATGGTCGTTCAAGTTCGCTGAATCAGATCGGTTCTCACAAAACCCTACCTCACAGACCTTGGTATCACCCCTGTTTTGCAGATTAGGAAATCGGTGCTCAGAGAATCCCACCCGCACCCCCCGACCCCAAGGACGGGTGTGGAAGAGGCACCCCCTTCCTCCAGTCCAGTGCCTTGGTCCCTGTACCACAACTTTGTCTCCAGGTGCACATTAGCTTTTGCGTTGGTTTTCCCCCCCTCCTTTAGTTTTTGTTTTTTTTGTTTGTTTGTTTGTTTTAACTTTAAGCTTTCAAGGATTCATAAAATCGACTTGAGAAGAGTATACCGCTTTATCCTTTTCCTAAAACATCCAGTGCATGCGAAGTGCTCAGGAAATCATTTCTTAGAATTTCTTAGCTCTGCCGTTGCAAACACCATATTGCTGGTTGCATGCGGGGTGCAGTGACTCTCCTTTAATAAATGATGATGGGAGGTGCTCTGTTTTCTGGAAATCCAAGCTTTCCTACCCCTGCTCAGCTTAGATGGGATACCAGGGTCTGTGTGGCAGAGACACGGCTGCTCCGACAGTAGCACCATTTCTTCTGGTGTGCGGTGGGGCGTCCCAAATGATTTGGGGAGAGGGAAAGCCAGTGGCAGGCAAGGACTGGAAGAAGAGAGTGCAAAGGAAAACATGGGGCCACCGATGAAGAGATTTTAGCACCAGGCGCCCCGATGTGGGATAGCAAACAGACGCGGGGAGCCCTGAAGCTGGAAGAGACCTAAAGAGCTGGGGGTGCTAGGGAGTCTTTCGGCTCAGAGCAGGAACCCCCATACAGGCACAGTGGGGTCAAGCGGGCACTGGTCAGAGAAAAGGGCAGGGCGTCAGTTCCAGGCATAACAAAATCCCAGACAGTGACCAAAATGGGAACAAGAGAGCTTGAGGGGCCAGAGCAGACTGGCAGGAGGGCTCTTGCCCCCCATCCCCCTCTCCCTCCTGCCTTGGGTCCGACCTCACTGGACAGCTGAGCCTGCTTTCTGTCCTGGGCAGGAGTCAGGGCTGGAGGGTGCAGAGTACCTGGCAGAGAGCCCTGTGCTAGATTGATCGGGATCAGAGCGATACACGTGCCTTACGATTCTAAGTTCCTGCTTTTGTGAGTTAATACAGGGCAAGATGGAGGGTCCCCTTTATAAAACGTGTATAAAATCCGGCTGGGAAAATAGCAGCTTGAGTCTACTTTGTGTGGCTTCCCTCACTGCTAGAACGCAAATCTACTTTCCTATTTTCTCAACAGCATTTATTTGAGTTTTTAAATCCTTACATACGTGATGAACTGGACGGGGTAACCTCAGACCTCTCTCCATGGCTGCGGTTACTGCCATTTCCCTTCTCACTTGACCCGCTAACATGAGATCCTTTTTATTTCTGAAGTGTGGTTTGACATTGTTTAAGCCACCACTTCTTATTTTCGAGTCTTCTTTTGTCACTTAAAGTGGGATGCTTTAATTCTTAGTGTTAGATCACTTAGCAGAACTGTTTTGCTTTTTTTAAAAAAACGTTTTTGTATCGCGTTTAGAACATTTTCCTATGGAGGTATCTTTGAGACTTTCCACAGGTCCTGTGATTCTGTTCTCAAAGATGTTTGACTGTCAGGCGTAGACACCAGCCGCACTTTGTTTAATCATTTATTTAAAGTCCAACCCAGGGAAATCGGCTGTTGACAGCAAGCTCCGGAGAGAGCGCAGATTGGACGAAGAGTGACTTAATGATGGGTGCGGACTTGACCTGTACTAGGCGCTGCAGGGAGCCCAAGGGTAAATAAGACAGCCCCTGTCTCCTAGAGGTGTGCTCACTGGGGCTGGAAGACCCACTAATAACTGAAAACCACGCAGAACGTGCCATGTGGCCACAGAGGGTGGGCAGGGGAGAACAGGGAAGGGTTCATGGAGATGGAGGCATTTGAATCCTATATTTGGGGCTATTGGATTCAGATATTAAATTTGGGGCGGTAGGCCTTTATTTTTATTCCCCCCCCCCCCCAAATTCAAAGAAATTGTGACATTTTGGTTTTTCAACCAGTTAGTGTGGGTGTTGAATTTCTGTATGGAGAACATCTGCTCGTTTTTTTCTTCGTCTCTTCCATTGCATAGTGTCCATGAGCGTTAAAGTGACTGACTTGTACGGCTTTGTTGTTGCTGCTGCTGTTAGCAAACTGGGTGGCCGTGTTTTGCTTCACATAGACTCGACTGGAAGCCCCGTGTGGGTAGGGGTGGTGCCCGTTTTAGCTTTTTGTCCCCACAAAGGGACACAGCAGAGGCGGGGGACTCAGTAGGTCCTTGTTGAGTGAGTCAGATCCCAGGAGCGTCTCTTAGGAGTTTAAATGGCGAGGCTGTCCACGTCCTGTCCCTTTCCTTGCCCTGAGCTGACCGACGGCAAGCGGAGATGCTGGACTGCTTGAGAAAACGGCACCTAGAAGCGATTTGTTGGTCCGATTCTTCTCATTTTAGGTTCAGTATTGCTCCTTTTTCTCCCATTTGGTGAAGTGGTGTAATGCTTTAGCACATTTTAAATAAGATTACACAAGCTGCTGTTAGTTGGCATCAAGTGCCTTAATCTGGAGAGAAAATGTTACCTCCTTCATTTGCAAAGCAGAGTGTTTGTGGTACCATATTCCAGAGTGTCTTCTGGTGGTTCTGTTTTCCAAAACTTACTGTGGGCTTCTGATTACCCTCATTTAGACGACCGGGGCAGAAATTGCCACTTCAACAAGAAAATTTTGTAATGAGCGAGAGGAAATGGGCTCATCATTACTATGTTATATGCAGCCTAAAATCTATGTGGATTTTTATTTCACGAGAAAGTGACTGTTTAATTGAAAAATGCTGTTAAAGTGTACTTTCCCTTCCCATCAGTCGGTTGTTAATGTTTATACAGCCAAGCTAGAGTCAGTTGAAATTGGTGCCCCTTTGCCAAAACACGTCTCTTCTTCTCATTTCTTGTGCAGAATTCTGTGGTGCTCGATCTATTTTTGTTTAATTAGGCCCTGCAAGAATATGAAGGAGAGCTGTATTTAAATTTTTAGACCATTAAAGGGTCCAAAACTCTCCTAGATGAAAGGCACACGAAAAAATTAACTTTAATATTTATTATATGGATAAAACCAATAGGGAGAATATTTCCAGAAAACCTTTTCTCTTTTTCCTTTTTCAGACAGCTGGCTAAGATTCATAGCAGGCCAGAAAGCAGGGATGTTTGCTACTTTTTCTTGTTCTGTTACCAGAAAATAACTCTAAGAAGGATAGAAACTCTCCGTCTCCTTGCGTTTTGGGGGGCAGGTTACAAATTGTCTATAACTCACGGATATAATAAAATGGTGGTTGATAACATGGTCATATTTTCCTCTCTGATGGAACAGTTCTCTGATTTCTACTTCGATTGGGATTCCTTTTAAAATTGTAGCCTAGAAAACAAAACCATGTGCAAAATACTTGCCTTGTGAATAGAAAGTTCTTTGAACCACTGGTTCCAGTGGCATTAAGCAGGCCGACCACTGGTGCAAGAGAAGCTCGGTAGGAAGCGTGTCTGGGGCAATTCCCGTGTCCTTCCATCGCTGGGGCAGCAGTACCATTTGGGCTGTGGGTTAGCCAGAGACTTCTGTAGAATAACGGGCAAGACCTAGTTGCATCAGGCGCTGACGATGGGCCGAAAGAAGGAAGGGGAGATCCCCGCCTGGCTCGAGCTCTAGTAGTCACCCTGTACGTTCGAGTCCCCAACCTGGATTGGCTGTCGTGATGGAAAGGATTGTCAGCACTATGTAAATGAGGAAGAGGGATGAAAGTGCATCTCGTGCAGATAATTTCTATGTAGATAATTTGCCATAAAAATTTATATTGCAGTCCTTAAAACCTTCGGAGATTTAGTCTGTCTAGGGAAAGGTGATTTATATGGTATTAAAACACTTTTTATGTCCCAGTCCTTTAGATTTAATGTTTATTGCCTATAAAAATGAAATCTTCCTGTGGATATTTAAAAGTTTTGGTACTGTGCGAAATATACATTCAAGTTAGAGCCTGAAACGCTTTGGAGATGTTGTAAATAAGTGGCAGAGTCTTTGCTCCAAAGTCCGTGCTGCTGTCTGGGCCCCCGTCTGTGCTTCGCACACTTAGGAGGTCGCACAGGTGCGGTGCCTCGTCGCCATGGTGAGGTTGCCAGGTAGGAAAATGTCTTCGGTGGGGATTGTGTTGGGGTTGGTTTTTTTTTTTTTCCTTTTTTTTTTTTTAATTAGCTAACAAGTCTAGAGGTATTCTGATTCTCCAGAAAGTTATGCAAGGTGTGACCAGAATTTCATTCCGATCTGTAGCACTACATGAATTATGGCCCAGGCTTTAAAGGCTGGGAGTGCTTTGGTGACACAAAATCAAGTGCAGAGCCGTTTTTGGACTTTCGCAGGCCCGCAGATTCATAAGTAGTGGCATGCTTTAGTGCTGGTCTTAAATAAAACCCTCAGGGAGAAATCATGCCGTGGGGCATGGTGCTGCTGGGGAGGGGAGGCATTTAAGCATTTTGGGGGGCTCCCGAAGGGTGTCTCGTGAACTAAAAGCCCTGAAGAGGAGGACCTGGTTTGTCTGTTCAACTAAGATGTGGTCTCGGTAGCCCTGAGTGTGCCGCTCCCGGCCGTCCCTGTCTGGATGCTGTCCGTGCGCAGAGCAGAGCTGGTCCCCAAAGTGCCGGGACGGCAGCCTTACTGAACCGGTTGTGTGCGCCAAGAGCCTGCCCATCTCCGGCTGAGCCGAGGTCGGCTTTCCAGCTTCCTTAGATGCTGGACGTTTTAGAAATTCCATGAGAAATGCTTTTCCTGGAGATGTGCAGGAAAAGGTGGAGCTCATCAGCGAGGCCACCCCATTATGAGCCGCGTGGGAATCCCAGCGGCAAAGCCATCGGAGCCCGATAGCCGGGGTGAGCCTGGCCCTGTGTGCTGGCTGCTCTTTGCGGACCGGAGTGGCAGGAAGAAGAGCCTGGGGCCGTCGGCTTTGGATTATATTTGGAAAAAAGGAACTTGAGACTTGGACAGTGTCGTGAGGGGGCTGTTCTCCCCTGTACAGTGTGGAACGTTTGTTTGCCCATCGTCCATGGGCAGAGTTGTCGCTGAGCCTCCCCGGGGACAGGCCGGGCTCAGCCTCTGAATGGCAAGAAGAACCTGCATTCTTATAATTCCAGGGGGGGGCTGAGGCCCCCGAAATTCTGAACTCGAGTGGCCCCTGCTGTAGTCTTTAGGCCAGCACTCCCCTCGAAGAGTTGGCACTGAGATTGAGTCTTTAGGCTGAATCAGCACAGAGGGGCTTCCTGTTGCCCAATTGTGGTGGTGACACCGGCGGCCCAATGTGCGAGGACAGGCTACTGCCGATCCAGGGGCCACATTTTGTCGTGTCACCAATAACATGAAGCAAGATACCTGTCTCAGGAGAGCAGACTACAGCCGACAGCCTCCTGAGCTTGTCCTGACTCATGCAGGCAGCCTTCCGGGCCAGCACAGTTGTTCGCGAGGGCGAAGTTCGAGGAGAGGGTCAGCAGGTGGGCAGGTGTGAGAATAAAGATACACCAGTCTCTGTGGGGACAGCCTCCCGCCCAGAGTAGGTGTGTCATCCATATGCATTTGTTGGAAGGCATTGGGTGTGTGCGGGGACAGTCCCCACCCTGGGTGGGGAGGGGACAGAGGAACGCCCCAGTCAGCTTTGTGTAAAAAGGCCCCGCGAACAGATGGCCAGCCCTGCTTCCCCAGCTCCGCGGGCTCCTTGGGAGGAGACGGGACGCACCAGCTTCAAAACTCGGCTCTGTCGGCGTGAACCTCACTATCTGAGAGGCATGTGAACACGCAGACTTCTCAATGACAGTGTGCGAAGCAGGCCAGTTACACAGCTACGTCTACTAATATTTTTGGTATAAAGCGGTTGCTAAAATTAATTCCAGTCTGAAACTTGATGAATTCTCAGTCATGGAATTAACAGGTTTCAAATGAAAAAAAAAAAAAAAAAAAGCTCGATTAAAAATAAATGTTTATGCCGGAAATTTGGAGCCTGTCCCGAACAAACTACTTCTGAAGTTTTTCCACTTTAGAGGATTTGTTTGCCTTTTTGTTGTATTTATGGGGAAGGTACATACTCAGTACCAGAAACATACGGACTGATAGCCACTTGCCACCCAGGTACCCTCTCACGAGGAGTCAGTGTTATTTATCCTTTATGCCATAGGCCGGCAGGCGGGCCCTGGGAAGAGGTGGCCTGGCTCCGTGGGGCCCCTGAGTGGATGGGGATGGGCAGTAAGTCGCGTCCACGATAGCAGGTGTGAGCACCGAGCACGCCGGGGGCCAGCCAGCCTCCTTCCAGCCAGCATGCCCAGTGCGCCTCGCTCTGAATTTATATCACGCCGACTGTGTAGGACACCTGCGTGTGTTTCATTCTGTTTTTAAGGAGGTTTCAAACCACCTCTGCCCACCTCTGTCCTCCGGGCGACCACACGGACGTGTCCGTCATTTGATAGGAGACGTCTCCGCGGTTTGCCACCCTGGAAAGCTGAGCCACTCCGGGCTGTGCTCGGCCCACACAGCAAGAACGGAACAAGGGGCTCTTGATGAAGAATTTGGAGATCAGCACTTAGTTAATTAGAAGATTTCCAGCGGTGAAGAGTGAGGCCTGTGCAGTTCTGCTGGTTTAAAGATCACACGTGGGCCATCGTGAACAGTTTACTCCCTGGCTGCCCAGCTCGATGTTGGATAACCGCCAGCAGGTAGCACGACCAGCCCTGTTATCATCCCCCGACGTCCAGAGGTTTAGCTGTAGGGATTGAAAAGCGAGTCACCAACTCCCGTTCCTGGATACATCCATGTAGCACCAGTAATGCAAAACGCTGGACGTTACCATTTTTGTAAAAAATAAAATAAAAAAATCCTCACCCAGGTGTCACGCAGGGCCGGCGCTGCGAACTGAACCGTCCTCCTCCTCCAGCTGTGAGATCCAGTAGCACAGCCCGGGCTGGCCCGTCAGGCCTTTCTGGCAGCCGGCCGGCGTAGGGATCCAGCGGGGTGAGGTCAGCCCGGGAAGGGCAGATGTACTGGGAGGGGGAAGCCCATTCCCCTGCTTTTAAACCACAAATGTCTTTTGATAACTAGTAAAATTGGCAAGCGGAGTGATTGAAAACATGTGAGAAGTAACTGGATCTGAGTTTCAAGTAGTACATATTTGAAAAGTTTTCCCCAATGTAGAAGTTACTCTTTAAGAGCCTTAAACTAATAAAAACAAGGAAATTCCATGTTACGGCTGCCACTCGGCCTTTCCATTTTTATTCCAGCAGTCAGATTTGACAGGTCCGACGGCGATTGGCTCCCGGACCCCCGTGAGCATTTGAGGCCGGGGATGGGGGGCGTGGGGGGGTATGCAAGCCCAAGCTGGCAGCATCTGGGCTGAGGCAGGTCTCCACGGCGTTTCAGTGCCAGGCTCCTAATTCTATTTTAGTATATCCTATTTTCTCTTCTCGGGGCTGCTTCCTGTATTTACTTTATCCACTGAAGCTGATTCAGGATTAATTTAGAGACAGTTCTCGTTGCTTTCCTTTTTCTTGATCTCCTCGCAGACTTCACTGGGCGGCTGCCCGCTCCCCAGGCGTTCAGGCTGGGCGTCTTGTGCCCTCGGTGACTCTGCCCCTTGTCCCGTCCCGTGGCTCCTTTGCTGAACCGCTGGGCCTGCTTATAGCCTCCCCTCCCCTCCCGTCCCTTCTCCCGTCGCTGCCAGAATGATCTTTCTGAAGAAGTGCCCTGATCGCTGATAGGCCGGAGAAGCAGCTGCACGCTGACTCAGCAGAGTCAGACGCACGTTCGGGGCCTAGGAAGGAGCCCTGGAGCTCTTGACCTCTGTGCCCTCAGAGCCCACCGTCCCCATGCCAGCCCCAAGCCTGTTGTGCTTTTGGAGTGTGTCCTGCTGGCGTGGAAGGAGCAGATTTAGGTGCAGAAAATACTGCCTTGAAAATCTCCCCACATGCCTGTGTGTTCTTGGTCAGGTGACCTTTACCGTCGTGTCCTCTTTCATGGGCGGAAGGGCCATAATGATCGAGTCGTAGGATCACCGTGGTGATTAAAACAACAAGGGATGTGATGCACGAGTCCGTGAACTCTAGAGGCAGCTGGTTTGATTACCTCTGCCCGCCCTAGGCCTTCTGGAATCCTCCTCCTCACCCCCTTCCTGCCCCATGAAGTCTCCCCCATCCCTCAAGGCCACCTCCGATCCTGCCGCCAGGAAGTTGTGTCTCTCCCTCTCAGCTCCCAGCTCGTCTGGGTCCCTGTCCTGCAGCGGTCTGCCTGACCATCCAGTGCAGGTGTTTTGCGGAGTCAGGAGCTCTTTGTGCGTGAGTGTGGCGCGTTGGCCCTTCAGGCCCTGACTTTCCCACGAGGAGCTCAGGAACTCCTCTGATGAGTGGATAGTAAGTTGACCAAACGGCCAGGTGGGAGGGCGGCGGTTTCCTGGAGGGTTTGCGCTGTGTCGTGGGCCCTGGGAGTGAAGCCTTTCGTTTCCTGTGGCCCTTGTCTCACGTAAGTGTGCAGACTTGATCTGGCTGTCTCTGAAACTGGTCATAGCCTTTCTTCTGAGAGTCTTTCGGATACAGGTGGGTTCTTCCCGTTGGATCCCATTGGCCCTCCCCCCTCCCACCGCAGCCACACGGTGCTGGGCTCTTGCGCTTGGTGATTATGTACAGTTTCTTAAGTAAAATGCTGGTGTCCGGGGACCCAGTGGATCCGATTAAGCAGGCACTTAGGGAGGGTGTCGAGGGTAGGAGTAAACCAGGAAATCCTCTTTTGTCTTAGCTCTTGTTGAAAATCTTGATAAAATAAATACGTTGCTGCGCTTTCCAGAAATAGTGGAGTATACGGAACATAATTGATTGTGCTTGTTTGTGGTCATTGAAGATCGTGATTATCATTGCGGATCTGTGGCCATATTTTCTTTGTGTTGACATTAGCCTGGCAGAATCGAGTATTCGCTGGCTCCTGCCGGTGCGTCACTGCCTGTAAGCGAGGCCGCTTGGGCAGAGCTGCCTCCTGGTGCCGCACCGGCGACGTCTCGGTATCGCCGAGAGGGCCAGCGGGCCGTGGCAAGACGTGTCCTTTTCTATATGACGCTCTACTGGGAGCTGCCGTTCGCTTCCAAACTAGAACCCTCTCGTCCCCTTTGCCCCTCGAGAAGTCGCAAGCGGCACAGCGTGTAGAGAAACGAGAACATGAGGTACAGAGGAATGTCATTCCTGGGCCCAGACAAGTGGCGTCTGTGCCATGAAGAAACAACACATGGAGTCAGGGGAAAACGGGTGCTGAGAACCTGAACTTGGAGCCGTCAGGGAGAGATCAGAATGCTTTGTAACTGGCGTTAACTTCCTGCTTCAAGAGCGGTTCCCAGGGCACCTGGGTGGCTCAAGTCAGTTAAGTGTCCGACTCTTGGTTTCGGGTCAGGCCACGATCTCGGGGTCCTGGGATCGAGCCCTGCATTGGTCTCCCTGCTTAACGGCGAGTCTGCCTGGGATTTTCTCTCCCTCTGCCCCTCACCCTACTCACGCCCTCCCTCTGTAAAATAAATACATCATAAAAAAAAGAACGATTCCTTTGCATCCCATGTGGCCCTTGAGGAGACCATGGAGTCAAGCCCTGGGATGGAGAGGGGATGTTCATGCCGGCTCCCAGCTTGGAGGGTGTTGGGGGCCGCCCTGGCCGAGCGTGCTGCATTTGGAGGAGTATCCGAACCCCGTTGTATAGTTAGTAGTAGTTTGTTGTGATTGTGGTCATTAATTGTGTATGTTAGAGAGTTAGTGAAAGCTCTTTCGCTGGCTTTCTAAAGTCTGAGTTGAAGCATCTCTCCAGCTATTTTCCAGAAAGTTCCCTGGACAGGATGGAGTGCAGCTGATAATGGGAGTCATCATTCCAGTGCCCAGAGTGGGCAGACTGGTGGCAGCACTTCGCAGGGCAGCTCACAGAGCGGCCCTTTTTCTCCTCTGGGTTTCCCGTCCATCTAGCACAGCTCGAGACGAGACTCTGGGAGGATTTAAATGGCCCCCTTCGAGTCCCATTTCTGTTCCAGGCACCGGGAGCCCTCATGTCGTGTAACCTGTTGGTGCCCAGCACCCAGATTTCCTGACAGTGGCCAGCAGCACCAGTGCCAGGAGAGAGTGAAGGAATCACAGGCGACATTCACATTCTCTGCCATACGAGTGTCGTTCTGCCGGGCCATCTGGCTGGCAGCAGTTCTCAGCCAATGGCAGGATGTTGTAAACCTTGCTCGCTGAACATGGCACCAAAAATCTTGAAAATTAACTGCAAAAATAAAATCAAAGCTGGCTCCGCGATAGCATCTCTTGGCCTGACATACGCAGCTCCGGTGACGCGGCCCCGCATCACGGATCGATGACTGTTACTGGTTTGGTTTTCCCCAGGAGCCGCTTTGGCGTTTTTTTTAACTTTTTCTTCTAAATTGCAGGTAAAAAAAAAAAATTTCGAGAGCTTTTGGGGAGTTTTATTTGCTAATTAAAATGTGAGAAGGGAGCGCAGCTACAGGTAGAGTTCTGGTGCAAGCCACAGCTGTGATTTAAAAAAAACCCAACCTGACAGTTTCAAAATGAAGTTATTAGCACTTCACCTATAACTGTGATAGCTTTTAACTTTCATGATCTGTCTCTTCAGCGCCCCCCCTCCGCCCCCGTAGCCTACAAAAAAGGCTTAAGTGAGGACGTTGGAGGATACTTTACCCTTGCAGGAGAGAGTAAGAGCTACCATTTTTGTGGAACCTTTTTAACTTACAGGAGATTTTCTTAATCTTCATGCCATGGGGTTTTCCAGCAACCCCGTGAGCCAGGGTAGGTGCTGTATTTTACAGATGAGCAAACCAAGGCTCAGGGTGTCTTGGTGACCTGGCGATTGGTAGCCAGAATGGAGCCTGGGCGCCCGGAAAGTCTCCAGCTGCTTGCTTCCTAGACCTCATTTGTAAAGACAGGGCTGCGTGCAGAAAATCACCCACGATCGGGTGACAAGTCTTCTCTCGCTCGCAAAATAATTAAAAGAAATGGGCTCTGATCCCAAAAACCAAATTCAGCCGATTGCCCACCAAGCCCGGTCATAGATTCCTCATAAGCCTCCCAGCAGCTACGTCGCAGCATAAGCACTGGCTGGTTGGCTCGATGCTCAGCCCGTGTCTGTGCCGGCAGATGTTTGCGGCCGGGATAGCCCAAACAGAGAGCGAGCGAGCGAGCGCGAGCTGCAGGGTGGTGGATGGCTTTGCCGCCAAGCATTTTCCCAGAGAAGTGGGAGGCAGCCGTTGCCAGAGTGGCTGGTGCCCTAACAAATTGATTCCTGCCAAACAATAGAAACAAATATTTTCAACAGACAGAAATTTTGGCTCCTAAAGCATTCAAATTAAAGGCTTTATTTCTGAAACAAATACTTTCGGAGGAAAACGTTTACCAGCATAGATGAGATCAGAGTTATTCCTTCTGGCAGTGGCTTCATTATTTTTTGAGATTTAAAACACGTTTGTCCTGTCCTAGCTTCGTTTTTAGCCCGTGACCTTCCCTCCTGTTTGCTGGAGAAAGTCAAGTGCATTAAGCTGGGGCACGGGGAAGGGGCGCCCATGCGGTTTACTGCAGAGATGGTCTTCCAGGTCCGGGTTCAGCTCTCGGCTCCACCCCTGACCCCTTCGTGGTGTACTTTGGGCAGATCCTACCAGCTACTCGTCAGTTTCATCCGTCTGTCAAATGTCAGTCGTGGAACAGTTAATGGCATCCCCGTCAGAACCCGGAGAGTCATTCTAGACCAGCACTGTGCGATGCATTGATGGGATGGTCTTTATCTGTGCCGTCAAGTGTCGTTGCCACTGGCCCTCGAAACATGGCTACCGCAATGGAGAAACGGAATCTCTAATTTGATTTCAGTGGACATAGCCACATGTGGCTAGTGGCTGCTGTGGATAGTGCAGTTCTCATTCATCCCCCTCCTTCAGTTAATTAGTCCTTGGGTCCCATTACTTGGTTGACAGGCCAGCCTCTCTGCATTATGAACGCAGCTGTGGGGGTTCGGGGTGTCTGTTCTCTCTGACACCCACCCGTCTCCTGTCCCGCAGCCAGGGCTAGACCACAAACCCCCTGGGATCAAACTTTTGTGGGTGTTTTAAAATTGTGACACGTTCTCATTTGGTTTTAAAACACGTCTCCTGATGTGTACTAAGTGTAAGAAGGACGCTGGACGTCATGGAGTCGAGGGAGCTATTCCCTGGGCGTTTGTTAGCGAGGGCGAGTCACTTACCTGCCCGGCCTCGGTCTCCTCATCTATGACACGGGATGAGCAAAGCGCCTGTGGCTGCTTCTCTTTCAAGTTCAGCCCGAGGCCCACAGGATGGTGGGAGGGTTGTGCCAGTAGGTCGGACCTCAGCAGCCGTCCTCCGTCCCCGTTGCGAGTCCCTCAGGGGAACGTGGAGGCTGTGGCCTGGGGAAGCACAGAGGAGGCAGAAGACAAGGCGCTCGGCCGAGGAGGCCCTCGCTTCAACCCACGAACGAAATGGAGGAGAAAGCAGTAGCGAGCCCGAGCAAATGAGATAAGTAGACAGCAAGGGCAAGGTGGAGGGGCCGGGGGAGGAGGGAGGGAGGCTTCTTTGGGTTCTCTGGAGAAGTCCAGGGTGGGAGGGGGCGAGCCCTCCTGCCATGTGGGGCCATGTGTGTCTACAAGGTGGAGGCTGGCAGGCAGAATTTAATTTTGTTTTGTGATAGAGCCAGAGAGAGCGGTAAAGAAGGCTACTTAGGAAACAGACATTTTTATAGCTCAAACCTGGGCAAATATCAGCAGTTTTCTCTGGGCTTGGTCAATATGTAAAGCAGAATCTGTCTTGTTCGGGTTAAGGGCGTCCTTCGGTCTCCCTGCAGCCCTCCCGCCCCGGCCACGTGGGCCTCCTCTCCGCAGCACCGGTGCTCCGATCGGTCTATGTTTCATTATGCATCACCGAGACGCCGTCTCTCACGTCTCACTGTTTAAATGAGAGTCTGGCAAGTATTATATGTAGCGCAATGCTTGTTGAATACATCTGGCATTTTTTGTCTTTGCATAGTGGGTTTGCAACGGGGTGAAAAACAACAAAAAACAGAATCTTGGTTCTCTCTTGAAATTTCTGTATCCTGAGGAGTTCACAAAAAGGGCTTGTATGAGAACTTTGTATTCGTAGCCTTTGTGGGGCCAGTGTATTTGTTTTTATTCACTTTTATTTTCTGAGTTGGTAATGCATTCACTTGATTGAAAATTCTGTTTAAAAGTAGACACCGAGACACCTTGCCCGCACCTCTGTTCGCTCCCACCCGCACCGTCCCCGGGGGCGTAGCCTTCAGACGGAGCAGCAACAGGCGGTGAGTCTGTGTTGGAGTAAATCGTTGCACTTGAATTTCCTAGATCAGGAATTAACACCAGGTCATGTCCCAGAACTGGGAACTACTGAGTACGTATTAGACGACCAATACCATATTCAGCGTGCAAGGAGCTCAAGGGAATAATCTTTATACGAGGTGGGATCAGCTTGAATAGGGAGAGGAGAAGAGAAACTACCAGAGTCATCGTGGGGGGCATTTTACCCTATTTAATCCGCATGGCAGCCCCGTGAGATGTGTATTCGTGTCCCCACTTTAGGTTAGAGAACTCGGCTGTCCATGTCACATCAGTCACTCGGCACACCGCCCTGCAGGCACGTCCTCTCCGTTCCGGCCCCAGAGATCCTGTCTTTCTCTGGGGGTGTCGGGGAGTGGGACCCCCCCCTCGTGGTGGGAAACCCGTGCTGGGAGTACAGCCACCGTGCTCCGGGGATCCGGCCAGGACGCTGCGTCCTGCTCCTTGGGCTCTGATCTCCAAGGTGGGAGAAGACGAGCTGCGTTGCACGGAGATCTCAGCAAGGGCTGGAGCGCACGGTGTTTCTGACTCAGCCCCCCGAGAGCAAGAAGCCTGAACTATAGGCAGTCCCCTTGCTTGATCACATGCCCACCTCTCTGTTCCCTGAGTCGGAGAGCCCCAGGGTGTGATCAGCCCAGAGCTCACCTGTCTATGGCAGCGTTTACTGAGCCCCTGTGAGGAGCTGGGCTTGGGTACCGGCTGCCCCCAGAGAGCGCTTTCCCTGCCTGGGAAGAGCGCTTGCTTCCCAGGACCCCTCCTGGGGTCTCCTTCTGGGAGCCCTTCTCGCAGGCAGGGTAAGAGCCTCAACAGTGAACCCCAGGTCTGCCCTGCTGCTGCCTGTTTACCCCAAAGCACTGTCCTGATGGACTTTTCCCTCCTGTTTTCCTGTTCAGTGTTCTTCGGATGGAGCGCTGAGGAAAGTTGCTTCCCGGGCTGCTAGGAGAGCCTGCCAAGGCGGCTCCGGCAGGGAGGAGTCCCTCTTGGGCAAATGATCCTAATTCTTATAGTGGTACCATTCTGAGGCTCGACCCAGGATCCTTGGCGGCTAAGCAAGAGGGGAGTGTGGGTCTCCTCCAGGCCCCCCTGCCTCCTTCCCCATCTGTCTTGCCTTTCAAGGGGCCAGCTCTGTAGCCTGACCCCCTCCTCCTCTTCAGCCCCCACAGTCTCCTGAACTGTTCCAGAACATTCTCTGCCATTCAAGGCCTCAGTGCTTGCAGCCCTCCCTCTCTCTGACTGGAAGCCTTGCAGTTGTTAAATTTGTCCCGTCTCTGGTATATTTTGCCTTTTTTTTTTTTCTTCTTTTTTAAGCTTTTCTTTCTTTTGGCAAATATGGACTTCCTACCAGTGATGCACCCCAGCACCATATGAAGTGCTGGGAATTCTGCAGCGAGCAAAAGGCAGGCCCTGCTGGAGCTTACGGCCCATGGGGAGACTCATTGACCTTGAACGCACGTATGGAATTGCAAACCAGGGTCGCTGCCCACCTTACAGTCTCTTCTGGGCTGGGGTGCAAGGGGATGGGGTTGGGGAAGTAGTATTCAGTCAGAGATCTGACAGTTTGATGGAGGGATAGGCCTCCAAGCAGAGGGAACAGCTGGTGCTGAGGGTCCGAGGGAAAGGAGGGGACCCAGCCCTCTGGGGACAGCAGAGGAAGCCAGCGTGCCCTGCCCGTGTTATCTGAGGCCCCCTAGGAAGCCACTGGAGGCTCTGAGCAGGGAATGACAAGCTCATATCTGGGCTGCGCCATGGCACGTCCCCTCTCCTGCCTCTCGTGGAGGGTGAGTGCGTGTCCTGGCCCCCCATACAGCTCCCCCAGCTCTGTGGTCATTGGTGCCCTCAGGGAATGTAGAGCGTCTAAGTCTTGCATTAAGCTGCACCCCCCGTACAACTCCAGGATCCCTGCCTTCCTGGTTTTAGTTGTGCTGTTTTTGTCCATTCAGTTCATCCACTGCGCCTCCGGGGATGGGGTCCCTGCTGAGGTCCGTGTTAGTTCTGTGGCAAGTGCGGCTTCCTGAGTGGGAGTGCCCACTGCTGACCCCCGCCTGCCATCACATGACAGAATACTGGAGCCGTGACTCAGACTCTGGTGGCACTTGTGGTGAATCAAAGATCATGAGCGGGAAAGCGATGGGTGAGGACCAAGCGTCTGCAAAGGGTACTTGGGAAATGTGGGGTCAGACTGGGTCTTCTACCTAAACTTACAAAGTAAGCGAAAGCGGTAGCATTTACTTTGGGTGTTCTGCAAGGTTCTCCTTTAAATATCGCCCTTGGTCAGTGCACACACCCACCAACGGAACAAAATGCACTTCCTGCAGCTCCGTGGGGAGCACCGCTCTGGGAATGGGGGGGCAGTCAGCAGTCCTAATCCATCCGTCAAAGCCTGCATCCTGTTACAGGGAAAAGAAAGGAGATTTGAGAAGGTAAATGTATACTTTTTAGCAGAAGTCATTACATTTAGGTGCTCAGAGTTCAAAAGGTATGAAGGGGAGGAGGTGAGAGGACCTCTCCTCTGGCCACTGCTCTGCTCGTACATTCTCTTGCTAGGATAGGGAGTGGTACCCGTATCTTGTACCTGTAGAGCCTTTCAGAAGCATATCGTGTATATATGAGCACATGAAATGTGTGCATACCGACCTGTCCACTTACGGTGGATGTCTGTGTTGCTGTTGGTGGACATGTTTGGGAAAGTGGCCTTAATGTTTCTATTTGAACCCACTTGTTTCCATGTTGGTGTGTTCCTCTTGGGTCTCTGCCACCCCCACCCGGGGGCGGGGGGCGGTGGCCGACCAGCCTCCTGTTCTTGGTCTGTTACCGCACCTACCCCGCTGGTTGTGCCAGGGACTCGGTGAGCCCTGGGGGAGGAGAGGAAGGGGGAGAAGGAGGGTAATGGGGACCAAGGCCCTCCCATCCATGGGCCCCCACTGAGATGGGCGTCTTTCGTAAACACTTGGAGGGCTTTCTTGCTGGAAGAGCCTCACCTTCCAAACCTCTGCAGTGTTTTGGTTCCACGGGCCTGGTCCCTTCTGTCTTGTTGCTCTTCTCTGCCTGCCTGGTCTCTCAGTTGGACCGTGGGCACGTGGAGGTCGGAGTCGTCTTCTGATTCACCTGCACATCCCTGGAGCCCCCGACCTGGGTGGCAGACTGAGTTTGGGCCTGAGGTCAAGTGCATGGCTCTGTGAGTACAGGATAGTACAGTACGGTACGCGCTCTTGAGGGAGCGCGCCCCATTCCACGAATTGAACACGCTTTATCTTAATTAGCTCCAGAGAGGGAACATCATTTGCCCAAAACCACACAGCTCACAGCAGCGATGGAGCCTGGATTCCAAGCCAGGCTTCTGGGAGGCCACTGTCTGCAGGGTCTTCAGATGTTCTGTGTAGGGGGCTGGGCAGGGGGGTGGGGGGGACAGAAGGAGGCTGGTAGGTGGGCCTGGGCCCTTTATGGCCCTGTCTAGCCAAAGCAGCTTCCGTTTGTCCCCCTGACCCTGTTGCTGGAAATGAAGCAGAAAAAGCCCCAGGGACTCCCCCGCGCAGAAACTGGGGTTGCCTTTCCCTTTTTGTTTGAGTCCTCGAGTGGTCTCACTGATAAAGCCCTTTTGAATTCGTATTCAAGATTTGCTATTTGAGTAGCTCGCCAGGTGAGCCCGGAAGAAACACCAGATGAACTCACTCTTTGGATGAAAGGTGCAGACAATAAGCAGAGAATACTTTCCTCGCTCCAGCCCAGGGGTGCTGGGGGAGAGGGCCCACCTCCCCAGGCCCAGAAGGAGCAGGGAGCCGAGGCAGGCCTGGCCTGGGGGTTTTAGGATGGGAGCCTCACAAAAGCCCTGCAGCCCCCCCCCCCCCAATTTAATACAGACAAACAGCTGACACACATACTCTAAAGGCAGCAGTTTCAAACTGATCAGTGACCTTATGGAGACTCGTTTTCTTTGGGAAAATTTTCTTTTAAATAGGCAATTATTGGCACTGTCTATTTTTTGTGTTTAACACGTCTTTAACACTTGGCTGAGAGGCTGGAGTTCAGGCAGAGAGAAAGTTAAAATATTAGGAGCTGTGCCCTTTGAGGATCCGTCAGAAATGGAGGAAAAGCATCCCAGAAATTCTCATCAGGGAGGAAAGCAGGATTGCAGGCGTCCACAGCTCTGAGGCAGGCCCCCCATCTCCCTGCAAGGGCCGTGCCTTTGCAGGCGGAGGCTTGGCTCCAAAGCCACTGGTCTTGCTCTGGATCTCGTCACCTCCTGGCATCGGTCGCCACTCGATGACTTCGAACAAAAATTGCAGTTTCTGCATCCAGGTGCCTGTCCTTGTAAGATGCTTTCCCAGGACAATTTCCACCCCTTTTGGCCTAGTTGGAAGTGCCCGTGTGTTCAGAGCCCACGGGTTTGCTGCCAGCCCTGCTGCCTCCCCATCCCTTCGGACCTGGGGCTGTTGGATGTTTAGAATATTTCTTAATCATTTTGAGGGGACGCCCTCCTCTGCCTTTCCCTGGGAAAGTTCTGGCCCGGGTGAGCGGTGTTTTCTGTAACCGGCCACCTCCTCCTCGTTCATAAGCCCGGAGACTGGCCAGTGCGCAGCGCGTTGTGCAAGAAACAGCTGTTGTTTTGACAAAGGACGGGCTGGCCTTACTTTTTGAATTATCAGAGTGAGTCAAGAGGTCGTCTATTCCAGGCCTCCGCTCCTGGGCAGGTGGACAGTGCAGACCATGAACCCTCGTGTATGGGACGCATGACGTAAAATACACTTCTGTATGTAAATCTGTATTTTTTTTTACCTTAGGATTGAAGAAATTAACATAAAGTACAGTTTTTCCAATTAGGTAATACATGCACATGGCTAAAATAGTCAAAAGATGTACAATTGACCCTTGAGCAGTGAGGATTAGGGGTGCCGACCCCCAGCATGGTTGAAAATCCACATATAACTTTTGATGCCCCCGAAACTTAACTACTCAGAGCCTACTGTTGACTGGAAGCCTGACCCATAGCATAGTCAGTTAACTAGTACTTTGTATGCCACACGTATTATATTCTGTGCTCCTGTGATAAAGTAAGCTAAAGAAAAGAAAATGTTATTAAGGAAATCATAAGGAAGAGAAAATACATTTACGGTGTCGCGTCATAAAAAATCCCCACCTACGTGGCCCCGTGGAGTTCAAACCCGTGTTCTTCGAGGGTCCACCATCCGCTGAAGGGCCCGTCTGTCCTGCCCCCCATCCCCCCCAAGCCTTCTCAGAGCCAAGCAGTTACAAGTGTCTTTTGTATCTTTCTGGAGACAATCAAAGCTTATGCAAGGGTATGTATAGATACCCTTTCAAACAATATGAGCATTGTTTTTGCACTTGGCTCTTTTTGCTTAAATATATCTTGAAGCTCATCCCATCTCCTAGTGCATATGGGGCTTTTTTTTTTTTTTTAAACCATTGCCGAATGATCCTTGAGTGGATACGCCAACACGCTCTTGTTGGATACTTCGGCTGATTCCGAGTTTTTGCTGTTTGTTTTGTTTTCCCCCCTCTGTGAGGTTTTAGTGCTTTTTGGATGTGGGGACTCTCCATGCTTTTTTTTTTTTTTTTAATAAGTGATTAGTGACTCAGGGACTAAAATCTGTATTTTAGGTCCCCACTGCCACCTCCCCAAACCCATTAAATTCCCTTGTTAATGTGTCATTATATTTGACACTTTGAGAATAGGCAGGCCGGGTAGATAATAAAACAGTTTTTGGCTTATGTTTAATAGCTGTCTCTTTTCTGCGTTGTCCCAACAACCTTTGAAAGCCTCGGTGCCCTTCAGAAGAACTCGGTGGTGGTTTTGCAAGGGACCTGGTCAAAGACCGTGAGCCCTAAGTGCAACTGACCAAACCCGGGGCCAGGCAAGCGCAGCCTGTCCTCGCTGGGCCAGTCTGTGTCCTTGGTGGCGGGTGGCAGTGCGGGATTAAATTTGGAGCCCCCCGTTGATTTCTCATGTGGACTTGCCTATGTCTGCACGCGTGGGGGAAGGGAGTGTGGGGGCCTATGGAGGGTCCCCAGGTGCCAGCAGCAGGTCACCCCAGGCCCACTGGCCCTGCGGCTCCGTGACAAAGGTGGATTTGCTGTCTTCCATCAAGAGACCCGTCTCGGGCTCAGCCCTTCTTAGTTGGGCTTCCTGACGGATGTGCCTGTGGGCCCCTTGGCACTGGGCTGGGCCGGACTCCAGTGAGAGGGACGTGTGGGGACCCCAGGGCCCCACAGACCAGGTGTTCTTCCATGCCTCCCGCGGCATTGCCCCCACCATCCCCACGCTGGTCCCCCTGGATGGGAAGATGGGGGGTCAGGGCCGGGGCCCCACAGTCACCTCTGTGCCCCCAGCACGCAGTGGTTGAGGCTGCCTGGGTGACACCCCCTCCCAGGAAGGAGGGTCCTCCTTGAAAGCGGTCCGAGCTCTTTGTTTTTCTCCACGTTTTCTGCATCTGCGGGCGATGGGAACAAAACATCAACTCTACTTTTTCTGTCATGTTTCAATATTGGCGTTGCTCCCCACTTCTTGAAGCCTCCTTTTATAACTTCTTCTGCTGCCGCTTAAATATAGCCGGCTAAGTCCTCCTCCTTACCAGATTGTTTATATTTTTGAAAAGCCTTCTGCTTATCTGCGATTGCTCTCTCTTCTCTGTCTCCGTCCCCGCATCACCACATTGGTTTTGGTTGCTCTTTTTTTCCTGCCTTCACTCGACTGGGATGTGTTTCAAATGTGGTCTATCAAAATGTGCAGTGTTTCCCTCTTTTCTGCAGTAGCTTTGACATCTGTTCTTGAATCCTAGCCCATGTTATTCTTTTGGACTTGTTTGCCCAAGATTTGCTGTAATGCCAGAAACACGAAAGGGGAGAGTGTTGGGGGGGGGTGTTTGCGCCCCCTCCCCCCCCTTAAAACTGTCTACAATTTCCAAGTCGACAGCACGCTGGATGTTGGCTCCAGCGCCCTGTTGTCTCGCCCGGCAGTGGCCCACCCTGTCGTGTACGAGTGGAGTGCCCACCAGAGGCCCTACAGACCTACTTGGGTTACTTCAGCCCGAAAGGGAAGCAGGTGGAACTTCGTGGGGTGGGTGGAGGGTGGGTGGAGGGGGAGACTCACGTGCTTCCTGGGTGTCTGTGGAAGGATCTCCATCTCTGATTTCCCTCACCCTTCGGTCTTCGATTGGGTCCTTGCTCTGCTGGGCCTCAGGGGAGGGGCCGTACCACAGAGAAGCCTCTTGGAGTAGCCACGTGGAATCCTAAGCAGAATGTGCCAGGGTGTGTCTTTCGTCACTGAGGCCACTCAGCGAGCAAAGGGGCCTTTTGGTGGCTACGGCAGCATGTCCTTGTGCCCCTGCTGTCAGCCAGGACGCCACTCTGGGCCCATCTGCTGCAGCCTTGTTTGAAACCGATCCTGCTGGCAGCTCCTCCCAGAATTCCCGAGGCCAGGCCACAGGTTCTCTGACGCTTTGAGTGTCATTTTGCTGTGTGGGCAGAGGTCCTCGTAGAGGGGACCCACTCCTGGCGGCTCTCAGGGTTTCAGGGCAAGGAAAATAGTTGGAGGATAACCGTTGTTTCCAGGTGCCTCATTTTCAGAGTTGACCACATCCTGCCAATCATGATTCTTGGAAATTGCACCTTAAAGGTCCCTCCTGAAAACGAGTAACAGGTTAATTTGGATAGTCCTGGACATGGTGCCTCACATATATTAGACCCACAATAAATGCTATTAATGAAAGCAAACCAGTATCACCACAAAAGATCCCAGACCCACACCGTTGAAGACAAATAGATTGCCCCACTGAGAAGCCCAGAGCAAAGCAGAAGAACCAGGGCACAGAGATGGGGCGAGAGGGAATACTTGTTATAAACAGAAACGAGCCACTCCCGGGTGGATGGCATCTGGGCATTGGCCTGACTCGGGGTTTAGCAAAGAGAAACGTTTTGGCGCGTTCTGTCATAGAAGCAGTCATTTGTGCGCGTGGAAACGGGGCACGTCGACCTGAGCCAGTTTGGTGTTCTGGGACCCGCGCACAGGGTGGAGGGGAACTGCCCCAATACCCACTTTCTCCCACCGCCGCCCCCAGTCCCCTCCACCCAGGAGCTGAGAATCCCCGGAGCCATGGGGGCCTCTCCCATGTTCTGGTCAAATGCAAATGTGATGTCCTCTGGTACACAGCACAGTGACAATCTTGTCCTCCCTTTTTGTGTCTCGACAGAGGGAACTCGATGCCACCGCAACAGTACTGGCGAACCGGCAAGATGAGAGCGAGCAGTCTAGAAAGCGGCTTATCGAGCAGAGCCGAGAGTTCAAGAAGAACACTCCAGAGGTGAGGCCGCAGTACTGTCCAGGTCTCGGAGCGGGGTCTCCCCGTCCCCATCCATGTTGGGGAGCGGTGTTGGAAGCATTGTGTTCCCAGTAGACTGTGTGCCTTTCTGTGGGCTGGGGAACAGGGGCGTTGGTAGCTTGTCTGGACACGTGAAGGCGAGCTCATTCCAGAGGCAGATACCGACCGGGTTGGGTGTGCGCGAGCAGGGGGCCAGCTGTGTGGCCCATGCGGGCCTCTGGCCCCCGAGCTCCTTGCCCATGTCCATTAGGATACCACCCCAAGTCCTCAGGAGCGCTGAGCACAGGCCATAGTGGGATGGGGCGTGGGGGGCCCTCAGAGGGCCCCTTCCCCGGGGTGGCGTCTGAAGGCTGCACGCATCTGAGGATGCAATGTGCCTTTCCTTCTTGAAAAACAGACATTTAGTCTGGTAGAGCCTGTGAAACGCTTCTGTTTCCTGAAATACGCTTTAAAGGGCACTGGAAACATGCTCCTCACGGGCTCCATTTTTTTTTTCTCTCGTAAGTACATGTTTGAAAGGCAGTGTTTAGAGGGGCTCAGGCAGTATTTTCCCGGTCTGTTGCTTAGGCCCCTCGTCCCCTCAGTCCCTATCAAAGGCTTTGTAAGACATAAAAAGCAAGGAGAGTTTGAGACACAGCTGAACAGACATGGGAACTGCTTTCTGGGAGCTTCTGCCGGTTTGGCCCACGATGGTTCTCGCGCCGTGGGCCCTTGCCCCAGCCTCCTGCACCCTCCCCTCAGGTGAGAGCGGACCGCAGCTGCCCACGTGCCTCCTCGGAGGACAAAGGAGCAGGTCTGCGAGGAGAGCTGCTTTCTGGGAGGCAGGCCTCTGATTTGCCCAGTATTCGGGAAAAAGTGATGTGCGATTTGAACTTTGGAAAGTAGACTTGTTTCCAGTGTACTGGAGTAGTGTGCTGTTTAAGGGGTGCTGTTGTGAAACGTTTGGGAAGCAAATAATGAACCCTCTATTTTCAGAATAAATATTTAGGGGAGAAAACAGGACAGCCTGGTGGGAAGAAAGGGGGCTCTCCAGGGGCAGATCCACTTACGGGTTTTAAGTTTTAGACCCCCTACTCACCCTCGCCTCCCCTCACCCGTCCTGCCCTTAAACGTGGCTCTTGCATGTTTTATCCAAGCGAAAGTGCACATTGTAGTCATCCGTGCCAGGTTGCTGTCTTCCGCGCGGGGATGGGGGAGGTGCTGCGCTCTGTGGTCCGCCTTGTCACGAGTAAAGACTGGAGCCGACGAAGCAGCCAGGCAGCAGGACTCCCTTCCTCTAGTCCCCCTGTCAGGCCGCTTCAGAGCAGGCCTTCCTGGAGAGTCTAGTTGTGGGGTTTCCCAGGCTCTCTTCCTTGTCCTTGACCCTGTGTCCCCTGGCCAACGCCCTTCACCTCTAGCTCTCTGGCCACTTTTCACACTGTTCAGTAACGAGCTGTCATCCGCTGTCCTGGGTTCCTACCGCCCTTCCCTTGCTGACCATAAGTCCAGGGGTTTCCATAGAAAATCTAAAGCAGAAGGTCAAGGTCATCCTTCCGAGGCAGCAGACAACAATAAGTGAACATGACCTGTCCTATGGTATGTGCCGTGAGGAGGAGCAGAGATCGGGTTCCTGGATGTTCCTCCAGTGTCCCAGGCTCCTGTCAGGTCCAAGGACTGTGGCCCACCGAAGGGGGTGTGTTTCTCCTCCGGCCCCCGAGGACCCAGCTGATGAATTCTGGGTACAGCCCCTCCCCTCACATGGAAAACGGGGGACCAGCTCACAGAGCTTGAGGAAGCCCCGCCTGAAACGTTGCATTTTCTCTCCCAATCCCAGTAAATAGAAGAGGCTCGGGAAAGAAGCGGCTTGGGTGGTAAACGCTGTTTGGGGCATTTCTTTGCAGGGCACATTTTTAGACACTGTCTTCCTTGGAGAAGGGGGCCCAGAACACACCTGGAAGGGGATGGAAGGTTGCCATTCTGCTTGCTCCTGGCCTTTGCCAGCGGGTCGAGGCTAGTGCTCGCTCAGGCTTCTCCTTCTGCGGTGAGGAGAGCCTTGCCGCCGCAGAAATGTCCAGGAAGCTGGGAAGGGTGAAGCTGCTTGCAGGCCCCCATGCGTCCTCCTGCATTTTCCTATCCCAGGTCCATCCTTGAAATCTGGGTGGGGTCCCTGTGGGAACCCCGAGGCGAGAACTGGTGGAGAAGACAGTCAGGTTCACTTATGCCACCAACCAACCGGAATTCTCTGTAAATAGCGAAGCCACTGAAGGCCAGACTGGGGGTGGGGGTGAGTAGCTATAGTCAAGTCCTCTGGGGTACACGGAAGGGGCACTTGTGTGTGTGTGTGGGGGGGGGTCTGGTGAGTGTGGGGCCTGGGATCCAGAGGGGAGATTAGACTGTCTTTAGGGGTCTCAGTGCAGAGGGGCCCTGCTGTTTCTCCGGCATTAGCCATTTCTTGTGATTGTGCTGCTGGGCGGCTCACTCAGCACCTGAGCCCGTGAGCACTTCCTGTCGAGGAAAGTCGTAGAGATGAGGCATATAGAAATGACGGTTGCTTAGAACTTCGTTCTCGGGGGTAAAGAAAAAAAGGAAGAAATTGGTTTGTTGGCGGGAAGGGCGTCTTCCTCCGGTGGACTCAGACCAGGAGCCTCACGCCTCACAAAGTTGGGCCTCCAGGTGAGGAGCGGGCCCTCGTTCCGGGGTGACGGCGTGGCAGCGCCAGCGCCGGCCTAGTGTGCCGAGTCCCTCTCTGTTCTGGGGAAGAAAAAAGCGCGCTCCTGGTGTCTGTTGAACAACTAGTGAGTCTAGGGTGCAGGGTTAGGCACCGGAGAAAAGGCAGAGGTGAGTAAGGTGGTCTCCCGACAGGGCGATTGCCTTGCCAACCTGGCCCTGCCCAAGCGCAGCTGGAGACGCTCCAGTGCGGAGGGAAAGGTGGGCTCTGTCCGAGGCCGCGTAGCCGCGGGCAGGTCCTTCCGTGCGGGATGAGCCACGGGAGCACCGCGGAGCTGGCACCACGCTGGCCAGAGCCTCGAAGGTCTCTCATTTGAGGGACTTTTTTTTTTAAGTTTCAGTTTTATGTCATTAGATTAATACATTCACAGTCAATTGATATTATCGCTTATGTCTTTTTAACCCCCAAATTGTAGTCAGTTTAAAGAACATTGCAATTATTTCAAAAATAAAGTTTTATGCATTGCTGTGATTCAGAAAAAGAGTCCCTTTCAAAGAAAAATGGTTTTTAATTTTAACTTTGTAACGAAACATCCATTCCCTATTGAATTAATAATCGAGCACTGAACATAAAAGACTGGGGTGTTTCTAGGTTCTGTCACTTTCCACACAGATTACCTCAGGTGACTGATAGCCTGGTGGCTCTGACAGACTACTTAGCCTCCCAAAGTTTCCGTTTTGTCACCTAGCCGAAGTGTGACGGTAGGCCCAACTCACAGGCTTGCTCTGTGTGCGTGTATATGTACGATGTGTATGGTGTGTATTTTTACGTGTGTGTACAGTGAACATTGTGTGTACGGGTGTATGATGTGTGTTTGTGTGTATGTGTATGGTGTGTTTTTTTGTGTGTGTATGTGTATGGCACGTATTGGTGTGTATGTGGTGTGTATTGGTGTGTATGTGGTGTGTATTGGTGTTTGTGTATTTGTGTGCGTGTATTTGTGTGTGTATGGTGTGTATTGGTGTGTATGTGGTGTGTATTGGTGTTTGTGTATTGGTGTTTGTGTATTTGTGTGTATATGGTGTATATTGGTGTTTGTGTATTTGTGTGTATATGGTGTGTATTGGTGTTTGTGTATTTGTGTGCGTGTATTTGTGTGTGTATGGTGTGTATTGGTGTGTATGTGGTGTGTATTGGTGTTTGTGTATTGGTGTTTGTGTATTTGTGTGTATATGGTGTGTATTGATGTTTGTGTATTTGTGTGTGTATGGTGTGTATTGGTGTGTATGTGGTGTGTATTGGTGTTTGTGTATTTGTGTGCGTGTATTTGTGTGTATATGGTGTGTATGTGGTGTGTATTGGTGTGTATATGGTGTGTATTGATGTTTGTGTATTTGTGTGTGTATGGTGTGTATTGGTGTGTATGTGGTGTATATTGGTGTTTGTGTATTTGCGTGCGTGTATTTGTGTGTATATGGCGTGTATTGGTGTGTATGTGGTGTGTATTGGTGTGTATGTGGTGTGTATTGGTGTTTGTGTATTTGTGTGTATGTGGTATGTATTGGTGTTTGTGTATTTGTGTGCGTGTATTTGTGTGTATATGGTGTGTATTGGTGTGTATGTGGTGTGTATTGGTGTTTGTGTATTTGTGTGCGTGTATTTGTGTGTATATGGTGTGTATTTGTGTGTATGTGGTGTGTATTGGTGTTTGTGTATTTGCGTGCATGTATTTGTGTGTATATGGTGTGTATTGGTGTTTGTGTATTTGTGGGTGTGTCTGTGCGTGTGAGCATGTGGAGGGCTTCACACAAGCCTGCGTCCGGAGTCCGGGCCGTGTTCGTTGCTGGGGTGAACTTGGAGCACACGCTGCGGAGCACAGCGCACAGTCCATCTCTGCTCTTTAAAGCTAGCTCAGGGGACTTCAAGACAACACAACAAATGCAGGCGGTTTCAGCTTCAAATATTTCAAAGGTTGGTTGGCGGTAATAGGTAATCATTTTACAAATATTTTTTGAACACCCTCCATGTGCCACATGGTTCCACCCTGAGGATACAATCCGATCCTTGTTCTTAGAGAGTTCCTTATCTTTCTTACCAGCAAGCACAACATTGTGATCTGGCATGTTAAGTGCCGGGATGGTAGAACTGGAATCTTCCGAATGCTGACTTTCCCCCCAGAAACACTCTCTGTCAGCAGTGGTGATGGTCTAACCCACATAGGCTTCCGGAACCCTTACTTAGGTGACCAGGGCTGCTTTTTGAGCCTCGGTTCTCAACCTTTGAAATACTGGTGAGTGGGATGGACCCGCTGTCGTGAGAAGTGCACATGCGTAGTTGCTCCTGGCCACCCTGGAACTCATCCGAGAGCCCCTGGCTCAGAACACAGCCCCCGAGATGCACATTTGCCGTCACGCTGCACCATGCCGGGAGGGCTCCGGGGAGCTGGGGAGCAGGGGACAGGTGGAGGAGCGGGCCCACCCTCCGCATGATGTGCAGGGGGCCGGCACCTGTGCGCTGGCCAGTACTCTCCTCCTGCCTGAGGCCGGTGAAGGGCGAGGTCAGGCTGGTGGCAGTGTGTGCGGGAGGGGCAGCAGTGGCCTTCTGGAAGGTTGGTGGTAGAACTGTGTGCAGCGCAGGCCAGAAAGTGCTTGCCTTCTGCTTTTCTGTTGCCTTGATCAGGGATCCCAGGTACAGGCCGGGATGACTTTTGATGCCCCAAGTGATAGCTGTATCAATAGAGCCGACGACCAGGGACACGGAAGCATGCAGGCCCTGTCCAGAGCTAGCTGGGGATGCCGGGCCAGCTCCTCACTCCTGGAGACCGAGGCATGTCTTGAAAGTCAGGGACCTTGAAGGGGACAACGCTAGGGATTCATGACCTTTTTCTTGGGCTTCCATCAGCTAACTGTGCTCCTCAGGCTGGTTTGTCTCTAGGATGTCACAGCTCCCACCTGGCCGAGCTGTGACTTGAGCCCAGGCAGTGTGGCCCCTGAGTTGGTGCTCTGACCCGCTGGGCTCTGAGGCTGAGGGCAGGCCCTTCCGGTGAGGTCCTGGGTCGCTTGCCGGGGACCGCAGGCCCAGTCCGCTGGCCGTGCTGCTGGAATAGGATGCCCGGCTTGCAGAGGAATGGTCCTCGCTGTTAGATTTGCTTACACAAAGAGCACGGGCTCGTGTTTGTTCTGTTCTAGCTCGTTTCAGTAGGAAAGAACCACCCTTGGCGGGGGGGCAGGAGAAGAGGGAAAGCAGAGACCCGGGATGCAGGGCCTTTATCATAAAACCACACTCAGGGCTCATTTGTCCTGTGTGTCCGGCTGCTACCCCGGAATCCGTCTTAGGCACTTGTCTGCCCGACTTGGCTTGGTTCGATGTATGTTTCCTATAAAGGGGGCCACATCAACTGAGCTGCCATTCGGGGGCTCTCGGTGGTCCTTTGTGCTCTGATGTCCTTGTGCCTCGACAGGTCTTGCTCCCCCGAGCATTAATCGTTGTGACACCTGGCCCCCCGCGCTCACGTTCACGGTCATGTTTTCTGCGTCCCTCCTGCCCAGGTGCTGGGGCCTGTTTTGCTCCTGTCGTCCTGGCAGAGCCCAGCACAGCCCTGACCATCATGGGCCCGGCTGCCTGGGGTCCGTGCCGGGACTGACCGCCCCTTGCTCGCGTACCGTCTACACTGGAAGGTGGCCCCAGGCCTGCCACCAGCTGCACACCCAGCTCCGTGACAGGGGACATTCTCTTTGCGGCTGACCTGACTGCCTGCTCGCTGCTGTCCATTTCCTGAGTGGCGCGATCTTAGCTTACACCTTGTGTCCCAGGCTGGAGTGCTTTTCTGAAGTTTACATTCTTGGGAAACTGTTGTAAAAAAAAGTCCAGAGTCGTCTCGAGGTACGACTTGGAAAGAAGTCTTCATGCCATCGGCCAATCGAGCTAGGCCTGTGGATCCCTTCCCGCCTCTGGCAGGTGGGGCCCGGGGGGGGGGGGTTGCCTGGGTAGCACCTCCTTCAGGAAAGCCACGGTCATCTCTGTATTGATCGGGATGGATAGTGGGAGCAAGAAGAGAGTGCGGGCCCCAGCACTGTGGCCCTCACCCACAGGCCCCCCCACTTCCCTGTTGCCCAGCGCCAGGGGGGTGGGGTGGGGTGGGGGGAGGTGACACCATCGGCTTCAGGAGTCCTTGTGCACTCCCTGCGAGAGGAGGAGTCGGCAGGCGGGGGAGGGCGGGGGCGGTAATATATAGCCGTGGCCCAGGCCCAGATGCATTTGGTCACTGCCTCTAAGCCTTTATATAGCCACTGCAGGGAGTGACTCAGCCTGGAAAAAGAGAGTCACTTCAAGCTGGGACTCAGATGGACACGTCCTGCACGGGCTGCCTTGAGCCCGCATGGCCAGGGCTCCGTGAGAAGCGGGGGCGCTCACAGGGGTCCCGGGCAGGGGGGGGGGTGCATGGGCTCACACGTGACTCTCTGTGCCTTTCCAGCTGTACCACAGCGCTTAGACGTTATTAGCCACGACTGGGATCGTTTGTGTTGAAAAGTGAGCGAATTCTCCATTCTTGTTTTTCTACAAATGTACGGACGCCGGAGGCTGGCCTCGCTTTTCTGTTGACCGCCGTTTTGTGTTTTAACCACCTTTGTGTTTTTTGCTTCTGTCCTCATAAGACTCTAAAATCAATGCACGCAAAAGACTAGAAACTCTAGCGTAAATTTCCTTATGTCTCGTTGGACCTGGGAGTGGTTCTTCGAAGACCCACAGCGCCGACTGGCAAACTGAGACTTTCACAGAGAAGGGCAGACCAGACGTGCCTCTGGGGACTTGGACCTTTCAGGGAGGCAGTGATGGGGGAGGAGGCCTTCAGGCCTGGAAGACCAGGGGGTGCAAGCTGGACACCAGCCAGACCTCACCCCTCCCAGCACACTGCTCATGCTGGGGGTCTGGGAACCTGCAACTTTAGTACAATTACTTCCCCTCACTTCTGAAGGGCAAGGCCTTTGTATGGAGCCACGCACTTGGCATTCCATGGACAATGGATGGCAACTGTAACGTGAAAAAGTCTTACCATATTTATAGCCTTTATTTAGGAATCTTTTCTTCACAAAACAGAATTCTTAAAATGCAAATTACCCTGCAAGATGCATTTCTCAGACAGCTAACAACATTTATTGAATACTTTAATTTTATTTTTCTTGTACAGAATCAAAAAAAAAATTCAAGAAATGCCTTTCCTTGGCAATTCTTCAAAATGTTAAACATAGCGTTGCCCTGTGACCCAGCATTTCCCCCTCCCAGGTATGTATCCAAAAGAACTGAAAACATGTCCACCCAAAAACTCGTGCACAAATGTTCACGGCAGCATAATTCAGAATAGCCCAAGAGTAAAAGCAACGCCAGTGTGCATTGGCAGATGAATCGATAAAGCGCTGTCTGTCCATGAAAAGGAGGAGTATTATTCAGCTATAAAAAGGAACGAAGCATTGATACGTGCTCCAGCATGGATGAGCTTTCAAAGCGTTATAAAGGAAGCCAGATGCAAAAATGCCACATGATTCCGTTCGTATGAAATCTCAAGAAGAGGCAAATCACAGGGACAGAAAGGAGACAAGAGGCTGCCGGGGGCAGGGGGCAAGTCCTAATACTTACGGGGTTTTTTTCTGGGGTGGAGAAAATGTTCTGGAATTGGTGACAGTTGCACAACTCTGTGAATATGTCCGACGCCACTGAACTGTATACTTTAAAGGGTAAACTTTACGGAATGTGACTTTTCTCTCCCAGCTGTTTTGTTAATGCCTCTTTTTGTGGGTGTAGGAAATTATTCAGCTGTTCTCTCTGATACTCTGAAGACCCCCCCCCCCCCCATGAAAGTATCTGGTGAATTTTCATTTTGGCGGCACCAGCTTAGTTTCTAAAAGGCCACTCCAGTACCTGGCAAAATTATAAAGCTCAAATAATCAACTTGGGTGTTTAATCATTCTAGAATCACCCACCGTTAAGTTATAATAAGACTTTAACTAGAAAAAGTTTAAAAATTAAAAGTGAGATTTTTAACGGTGACCAATTAAACCCTTTAAGCCGGTTTATCAACCCAAGAGGTTATTTCCGCTTTGGGGTCCCTTGGTGAGAAAACCTGCCTCGAGCATGGGGGGTGATGGGTGCAAGTCACACCGAAGTCAGCCCCAAGTGAGTCAATGGCTGGCAGCTCCATTGTCTGCCCTGCGTTCCTGGTAGGCCTGGCAGTGTGGCCCAAAGCACCAGGAGGCCAGTGGAGCAGGGGAATCGGCTTGGGTGCGAGCAGATTGAGCTGGGAGTCCAGGGTTCACTCCTTCATCTACAGAAATATATCATGTGTACTTCAGGGGGTCATGTGAGAAATATGTGAGATTCCTGGAAGGTAGATGTCCAGCCCCACGCCGGAAGTGGTCACTAAGCAGTCCGAGACTCGGACCTGTGTATGTTTGCGGGACAGATCACGTCCCAGCTGCTGGGCCGGTGAAATGAATTCACGTGGATGGAGCACAGAGTAGGTGCTCAGTAAACATGGTGTCCTGTGTTCTTTCCTCCCTCCCTCCCTTCTACGAGTAGTTCGGAGCCCTTGCCGGGGGCCAGGGGCAATCTGAGCTTCGGGGAGACAGCAGGCACCGAGAGAAGGTTCCAGCTCTCATAGAAGGGCAGGCAGACAGTGACCAACACGTGGCCCACAGACGGGATAGCCTCAGGTGGTGGTCGGAACTGAAGCAGGACGCGAGGGAGCGAGTGAGTACGGATGGGGTGAGCGTTCTTTTGCAGGGAGTTAGGGCAGTTTTTTGAGTCAAAGATGGATGAATTTGGGCAGGTTGTTTAGCAGTGGGGTTCCTAAAATTTCAGCTCAAAACCTGATCATCTCTGTTTATCACTCAGTTACTTTCAGATGTCACATTCGGTCCCTCTACTTTCTGAGACTGGGGTGCTGTTCTGTTTGGTTGTTACGAAGTCCGGTCAGTTTGAGGGGTACTTTCTTTCGTTCCATTGCCTTTGGCCCAGAAAAGTGAATTCTTAGGTCATCAGGGAAGGATTAATCTCTCAGTCTGCGTGTTGGTGACACAGGAGCCCCACCCGAAGGGCAGCGGGGTGGCGTCTGAGAGCCCCCCCACCCCCACCCCAGGCCACGCTTGCTTCCTGTGAACCCCAAGGGGCCGTCTGTCCGGATCACTCCCCGAAACGTGGACAGGGCCGGCGTTCCCTTTCCTTCCTGAGCCTGTGTGCCGCTTCCTTCTGCGTCTAGCGGTCTTTAAAGGGCTATTTTGAGTATAAGAGACAAATTATCTGAGAGTTTAATAACTGTCAAAAGGAAGAGACGGTAATTAGATTCATGTGGTATGGAAGTTTAGTCGACACCACACTGAGTTGTACAACTTCTCTGGGCCTCCGTGTTCTCGTCCAAACACCGGAGTGATGACAACTGTCCCGGCGTTATCGTGAGTCAGATGACTTGTTGCAGAATATCCAGAAGAGCTTTGGCAAATAGTAGCTCAATAAATGGTGCCTTGTATGTAGTTTATTGAAACCTAGTCTCTGAAAGGAGAATTTGTGTTCACGAGTGTATTTTATTTGTTTATTTTTTAAAGATTTTATTGGTCAGAGAGCGAGCGTGAGGGGCAGCAGCAAGCAGAGGGAGAAGCAGGCTCCCCCCTGAGCAGGGAGCCCGATGTGGGACTCGATCCCAGGACCCCAGGGTCATGACCTGAGCCGAAGGCAGACGCTTCACCGATGGAGCTGTCCAGGGGCCCCTTCACGAGTGTATTTTAAGGCCATAAAGGAACATGAACATTTTCAAGATATTCTTACAGCATAGTTGGCCTCTTAGTCTGTGGAACTATAGACCTGGTTTCTGTTGCAGACTTGAGTAGATTAAATGAAATAAAAATAGGCTCCCTCCATATGTATAGAGATGGTCGTTTTTCTCTCCCGTAGGCTGAGCTCGGCTGTTCGTAGAGGGAAATACATGGGCCGGACTCGCTCTTCGGAAGCGGCTCTTTGCACGTAGCCCCTAACGCGTCTTTCTGGTCATTAACCTCCCATGAAATGCATTTTGAGTGGAGGGCATTCTGTGCAGAATCTTCTCCAGAGACACCTTTGTTGTGCTCAGGTTGTAAGACGTAAGGACTACATGGGAAGGCCGTAAAATTTGGTTGGAATCGTGGCGAACTGTTGTTTCTTAATATTTATTATTTACTAAGAGCGAAGCACTATGCCGAGTGCATTAGAAACACTTCACGGTCCCTCACGGTCGCCCTGGGAGGTGGGTGACAAGAGTGCCACTTTGTAGTGTGTCAGCCATCTGCCTACCAGCCAGTAGGCTCCTGAGAATGAGGCTATCACCACTGTGCTACCTTGTCTCCTTTTAGCTTCTAGAAGCTGACTTTCTGTCTTGAAACAGCGTCAGTCAAGAAAGAGACGGTGGGATGGCACGTGCCACTGACCCTGAGACTCGTTGTCTCGGGTGTTTCTTTCTGCAGCAGGGGGCTGCCGGCCGGGGTGGGTGTGACTAACCCCTGAACACTGATTATGCACCAACGTGTCCGCTCTTGGTTTTAACTTGCAAACCTTGAGTTGCGTAAAAAATTAAGTTTACAAGGAGCATTACGAGCCTGCCATGCAGAGTATAGTAATTTTGTCTGGAGCCCGGTATTTTTACCGGAAGACCAAAGACCTTAGGATATAGTCAGTGGAGTTCAAGGAGTGTTTTGTTGGGAATCTGGACACTTGGATCCTGATTCTGGCTCTGCCAGGGATCCAGGCAAGCCAGGTCTCCTCTGTAGTTTGATCTGAGAAAGGAGGTGATGGCGTGATGCTGGGGGGCCGAGCTCCGGACCTCAGGAGAGCGGGTCCTCCCCATGGACGCTGCCCTTTCTTAGCAGGCCCCGCCTACTTGACCTCTTGGGGTTTTCTGTTCAGAATTCATTTGGCATGCAGCTAGGAGTCAGGGTGCTCCCACCGTGTGTGGCGTGGGTGTCCCAGGGCGACTGTTTGGAGGGCTCTGGTCGCTGCTTGGACGTAGCGGTACGTCACGGCCAGTGACAGCAGCTGACGCTGAGCCCTTTCTGTGTGCCAAGCGCTCTTTTCAACACTTCCGATGGATTGGCTGATTTAACACAGGATGCCTATGAAGTAACAGGGAAACTGAGGCCCAGAGAGAAGGAGGAAGAAGCACAGCTAGTAAGCAGGGAAGCTGGCGGGAGATTTTCAGTCCAGGCCGACTGGCCGCAGGTCTGTGCCAAAGCAGGTCCTCGGGGAGCATTTACTGAGCTCTGGCGGCTGTAGTCCAGACGCAAAGAGCCGCCCTCCCCTGCCCCTGGCTCCCCAGCAGATGGACTCCCCGGTGCGTGTAGCCGGGAGAACACGGGCTGGATGACTGCCCCCTGACGGACGCCCTTTCCAGCTACAGGACCCCCCTCCTGGTGCTTCCCTACTTCACATATGAAAGGTCACCGTTCCAGCTCTGGAAGGCCGATCGAGCCCCAATTTGATCCCCCATTTATTCATCCATTCACTGACTCTGCACTTGGGGCGCTTTAAAGAGGCCGCTGCAGAGAGCCTCTGGGACAAGTATCCTGAGGTTGGACAGCTGGTGACAGCCCAGCCCGTCCCCACCTCAGCCGCTGTCACCTTCTCCACCGCCTTTACTGTCGTCCACGAGAACCTTGCATTTGTAAGGGACGGGACACATTTCACCCCTAAAAACGTTTTGCACCAAACAGACCCTGCCTGGCCCACGTTTCTTTCAAGAGCCTGTCTGAGGGAGTAGCCATTTGGGCAGAAAGATCCAGAAGGTACGCGCCCCCTTGCCTCCCCTGAGCCCCACTCACAGGCCTCAGCATAGGATTTTACCTGCAGCGACTTCATTCTCTTGTCCGCCAAGCTGTGTAATCAGGTTTAATTATTTTTTTATGTGAAATATTTCTAGCATACCGAAAAGTATGGAAAACAAAACATTTTCATGCCCTTCGCGAAGATTGGATCGATGTTGACATTTTGCCCATTCGCCTCTGATGCCTGATTTTTTAAATAGAAATAACACCTTGCACACACAGCTCAGATCTCACTTCCATTCCCTCTCCTACCTTCTTCAGATGGAAACCCCATCCTAAAACCGATGTCTCCTTTCCATATGCTTTTCACATTCGCAGCAATGTTTATGCATTCACATGCAGTGGGTATTGTAAGGATACATGTATTCTTCTATTTATGCACACGGTATCTTGCTATGTATGTATATATCCTTTGACACCTCGCCTTTTTCACCAAATGTTACCTTTTATATTATTTTTTTTAAAGATTTTATTTATTAGAGAGAGAGAGCGAGCAGCAGAGGGAGAGGGAGAAGCAGGCTCCCCGCTGAGCAGGAAGCCCGACTTGGGACTCAATCCCAGGACCCCGGGATCACGACCTGAGCCGAAGGCGCCCCCAGCGAGTGTTACCCTTTAGGGAGTCAGTCCTGGGTGCTGGCCATCTGCATCTAGTTCCTTCATTTGAGCTGAATGACAGGGCGTGCCGCTGTGTGTGGGAGCCACGGAGATGTATCCGTCGCCCGAATGAGATGGCAAGTGGAGTTTTGTTTGTTGCTGACACTCTGCCTTATGCTGATACCCCTCCTGGGGAGTAGTGGCTTCAGGAGTTTTCTGGGGCGAGCACCCAGAAGTGCGGTCCCGGTCACAGCCTTGACCAGCTCCGTGTGGCAGGTCCTTGCTGTCAGCGGCGCGTGCTGCTACCCCCACTGGCGAGCTCCCCACCACGTCCTCACTGATTTTCGCTGCCTTTCCTTATTTCTGACGTGGGTGGACACCCTTTTGTATGATGACTTTGCCTGTACAGTGTTGTCTTTTGTGTCTCAGCTGCTCGTATCTCTGTTCATTTTATCTCTCGGGCTGTTTACTATTTTTCTTAACCGACTTGCTGGCGGTTTTAATCTTCTGAGTCGGGACGTTCTGTTGTGTTCGCGCTTTGCTGGTATCTCCTACTGGGCCGTGGCCGGTCTTTGCACTATGTTTACAGTGTCCTTTGTCGCCGGAAGATTGTAATTTTAATGCAGGTGAATGTTTTCCAGTTTTATTGTAAAGCTTACATTTTCTTGTATTTTATTTCAGAAATCGTCCCCATGCTCATGTCATAAGGACAGCCTCCTGTGTTTTCTTTCAGTAGTTTTTTGTTTTTGCTTTCCACGTTGGGCCTGTAACGTATTTGTGTGGACGCTGTTGGGTGCAGCTCTGATTTCTCCCCATCCGTTGAGAGCCCCTCATCTCAGAACATTTTCCATGGGGCCCGCCTCTCCCAGTCTCATTGCTAAGGCTGGGTACCCAGTAGCGGAAGGGACTGTCCTCGCGGCTCTTCAGAACGATCTAGCCTCTACTTCCAGATGACTTTAAAATTCCATCTTTAAAATTCTGTTGGGCTTTGTATTGGAATTTCACTGAATTTGTAGATTAGCTTGGAGAAACCTTATAAAGTGTTGAGAGTTTTGACGGAATTACTTTGGCTCTTAGGTGAATTTCATTCTGTGCGTGACTGCAGGGATCTGTGAGGACTATACGCTCTTCGCGTGCCCTAGTTCATTGTGTGCGTAGAGAATAGTCACAACCAAAGGATTGATCATTGTAGTCTGGAGCCAGGCACAAAAATAAACCCTACTCTGTTATCATAGGTGGCCGTGATTAAGATCAGGGGGAAGGTCGGCCGCGGGCCTCCTAACATTGACAGTTTCGTTCAGAAGATTAAGTGGTTCTTCATTTTTAGCCCCGGCCATCAGTAGCTTAAAGCCATTACTGTCTGTTGGCTGTTTGGTTTGTCTGAAATATGGGGCTGGTCTCAGCCTATTTCCCTGGGGTCAGGTGTGTTCACATAATCAAAGTGCCAGGAGCCCATATTGTGCGTGTGTGCGTATGTGTGTGTGTGTGTTTGCACGCACACGTATGAGTACGGATTAGCCTTCCCGGGAGAGGAGTGCACGGCGCCAAGACAGACAAGTTCTTCTCGTGTTTGCATTTTAAGATGTGCACTCTTCATTAGTAGAGCGTTTTCCAGCTTATTTTTGAGATATGCTCGTTCAGCCAGTTACACGTGCTTTCGGAAATGACCATTCATGAAGCCGTCACCCGTTGGCAAAATGAAGAAAAATGAAGAACCCTTTTGTGGTGATGTGTGTGCGGGGATTTTCATCGGCCACTGTGGTTCCCACGACCTGTTCAGGGAAGGGCGATAGCTTCTGTTTCCTTTAATTAAAAGTCAGTGACGACGAGGAAATTTTTATTTTTTCTGTTTGTATATAAACAAGCCACGAAAAGCATTTCATAGATATTTAAGTGATTGCTTTGCCACAGCAAAGAAAAATGCTGGTTCCCACAGTGATTTGAAACCCCGCTGCCAGTGACCTGTGAGTTAGGAAGGAAGTTAACAATAAAAAAATTTGATCAGGGCAGGTTGAGCTAATACCATGGGTTCCCTTTGATTCCCTTGGCTCCTTTAAGATGAGGGAAATATTTATGTATTTCTTTCTTTTTCCTTCAGATCTGTTTGCACTTCAAATTAGATAAAATGTTTGCATTCATTGTCTTAATTGTAAGTGTGCGAAGTGAGTGCCGTGGTAACCTTTTTTAAGTAACTAAACTGATATGTTAGCGCCACAAGAGCTGAGAGTCATTTTTATTTTAAAATTCTTTTTGCATTAACACATCTGCAGTGTTGAGGAATATATGGAAAATTGAAATAGTGCTTCTATCCTGCCGTGTCTCCAGCACGTCAATAAATCACCTTTTTTTCCTTTTAAAATGTCTGGCCTTATAATTTATGTTTGCATAACCCATTACTAAATTCATAGTAGGTGTTTTAGTTGGCAGGCATTATTCCAGCGATTCTGAAGATCTTGAAAAAAAAATACAGAGCCTTTGTTAGTATTTATATTTAAGTGGACATTTTCCTTTTAAAAAAAAATAATGAATTAGTTTTTATAAAAAGAATTGGGAGCTAGCTATTTACCTTTTCCTTAAGCAAACAGTATTAAGTCTGTTTTCCCACATTATCAACTGTCACAGATTTTTTTAAAAAAGATTTTATTTATTTATTAGAGAGAGAGGGAGGGAGGGAGAGAGCGAGCCGGGGGGGGGAAGGGCAGAAGGAGAGGGAGAAGCAGACTCCCCTCTGAGCAGGGAGCATGACTCGGGGCTCGATCCCAGGACCCTGAGATCATGACCTGAGCCCAAGGCAGACGCTTAACGGACTGAGCCACCCAGGTGCCCCTGTCATGGATTTCTTAATAGATTTTTCCCCCCTTTCTTTCTTCTTTTGATTAAAACTGGCAGAAGAAAATGATCATGATGTTTAGATCATACTGATTTCTATATAATTTTCTGTAGGTTTTGTGTTGCACAGAAAATCAGAATTTCTGGTTTAGTGATTTTTTTTTTTCATTTCCTAAATGCATTTGACTGTTTTCATTATAAAGTGAAGATGAATATATTCATTCATTTATAACAGTGTTCGGTGCTTGACCAGAAATAGAAATGTTCAGGACTGGTTCACATACTTGTGGCTTACCTTTGAGACTTTCTAATTTTTAACCAGACATTTAAAAATAATCATTGTGTCTTCCAGCCCTAAGTTAGGAAAACTTGCAGAATTTCACTCTGAAATGATGAAAAAAAAAAAAGGAGTTATTTCTGTTTTTTGTTGTAAAAGTTTAAAAAGTGATTTTTCTGGTAGTGACAAAGCCGAAAGGACCATTTATGGTGTTCTGAAGAAGTTTGCTTTATTTGAAATTTCGAACCTTCTCTTTTCCCTGACTCTCATTAGGTGGTCAATAAAGTTTTCAATATAAAATATGTCTCAGCCGATTGAAATGACTGTGGCCAATCAGAGGAGGGATTGTTTCTCCCGAGGGAGCCTTAATATGTTTATCAGGAAGTCTGTAGCCTCCTCAGTCTCTTTGTGAGATGGATTGCAGGTCATTGTTCAAAGGAGAGTGGGGTGTTTAAAAATTCAGAATTTAACACGGTTCAAGCTATGGTCTAAAAGCCCAGTGGTGCTGCATGAGGTTGAAAACCTCTGACTTCCTCCTCCCTGACGATGAAAAGAAATGACGGTTTTCTTTGTTTTTGCTTCTTTCAGGATCCTCGCTAGTCAGGCATTTTTCAAGTGCCTCCTTTTCATCAGAACATTAACTTTGTTATCAGGGATGTTTGTTCCAGTTGTGTTGGTCTGTCCGACCTGCTGCACTTAACGGGGTCACTTCTGTGGGGTTCCGAAGGGGCCTCTTGTACCTCCGCGTTCACTTCTGGAAACTTGAGGGGGCCCATTACTCAGGCTTCCTGGGGCAGGGCAAGGTTTCAAGAGTCTGTCCAACTTTTAAAAACTCCGCGCTCAGTCCTGAGCCGCTCGTGGCTCTTCCAAGAACCGGGAGAGGAGATTAAAGAAATGGTCCTGCCACTCTCAGTAGATGAGAAACACATTCTCTGGCTTCCTGCGGGGTTTGCTTCCCCCTCTCCATCCACCTCCCGCCCCTGGCCTCGGTGGCCCCATCCGCGTGAGCCTTGCGGTTGTGTCCCAGAAAGCATTTCCACCCGGGGCAGGTGCCGTGCCAGAAGCTGGAAGAAAGGAGAAAGAGGTGTTTATCGTCCCAAAGACGCCTTCCAACTTTTATTATTAACTCCTTTCCAAAGTAAACTTTCGGGTTTGTTTCAAGTCCCTTCTGGCCAAAGTGCAGTTGGGTTTGCCGTGTCCTGTAGGAGTGGAGGCGAGAACAGCATCGCCCCGGCCCGGGAGGAGGAGGGGATCCGAACGCCAGCTGTGGGGCAGTTTGGACTTGGCGAACCAGGGGCATGAATGACTGAGGCCCGCCTCCTTTAGCCCTTTTTCAGTCCTGTGCCGTGCGAGAGGTGCTGGGGCCCCAGAGCTCCCCCGGGCCGCCCCTCGATCCAGCCGGAGATGGGTATGGAAATGGAACATTTCCGTAAAGAGTAGTAATTGGCAAAATGGAGAGGGCGGTGCCCGGCGGACGCTTGGGGCAAAGCGAAGGGGCTCCGCAGGAGAGGCAGAAGCCCTGAGCTGGCAGGGGCCTGTGGGGGGCCGTCACCGGGTGGGGTGGCCGGTGGCACAGGGCAGAGCCTGCAGAGCAAGGCGGAGCAAGGAGAGCGTGCTTCCCTCTGCCGAGTGGTCCCAGCACATACACTTAGGAGGGACCTGGCCAGGCTTAGGTGTTGGTGCTACACGCCGTGGTGTAGCACACAGGTGTGCCAGGAACAGAGGTGGGGCCGGAAGATCTGCGACGCTGCGCTCGCGGGCCAGGCGAGAAACACCACGCTCTGTGAGTTAGCCAGCGGTGGTGGTGCCGTCTTCGTACGGCCAACGCCTGCAGTGCGCCTGCTCTCCGCCAGGCGCCGTTCCAGTCCCCGAGGACACCGCAGCGAACACCAAACCCCAAATCCCTGCCCTCTCGATGCTTACCTGCGAGCGGAGGTGATGGCAAACCAAAACATAGGAATGTGTTCCAGGAGATGCAGGTGCGGCATCCCGATTGTGGGATTGGGGCGGCGGAGACCCTGACCTTGGGAATGCTGGGCCGAGAAGGGCAGGGAAGAGGCAGGCAGTGGGCTAGAGAAGGACGAGATTTAAGAGGGCAGTTTTCCCCACCCTGGAGGAGACCCGAGCTTACATCGAGGCGGCGGTGGGTGGGGAGAGCGAGAGCCCGTGAGAGGCAGGGGTGTGATATTCCACAGGAGTGGAATGAGCTGGTCCAGCTCATAGAAGTGGGAGGAGGGGTCAGGGTCAGGCTCCCCAGCTAAAGGGCAGGAGTGCGTTTGGGTGGAAAATAGGGTGTGGGCCAGCGGTGAAGGTAGGTTCCAGGTAGTGGCATCAACGCTCCCGGAGAAGTAGGAGAAGAAATTATCCTGGAGGGCTGAGCAGGGGGGCAGAGTGCTGGGGGGGAGGAGGAGTGAGCAAGGATTGAAATGGCCGAGAAGGCGATGGCAGAGGGCTTTGGCAAAACACACCAGGACGGGGTGGTCGGCCATGCCCTGCTGTGGCTGAGCTCTTGGGTGTGTGGTGGCACCTGCCTGCCGGCTGTGCAGGAGGACACGGTGGGTGTCCCGTTGAGGATGGCGAAGGACTCGTGGGGCTGACCAACCCCGTGATCCCACCGGCTTCCTTGCTTTCAGGTTTCCTATTCGCGCTGGCCCTGCTGCTTTTGAAATCCTGCAGCAGCGCCCAGTTATGAAGTCATGTGTCTCGTCTCTCCTGGTTTTAATGGTTAAGAAATCAGCTTCGCTTCCAGTCATGCAGGAGCCACCGCCCTCTGTCAGTATTCTCCTAACTTAGCTAATCATAAAAATCTCCCGGGTGTGTGCTTGTTAAAAATACTGTCCCTGGGCCCCACCCGACACCTAGTGAGACGTGATCTCCCGGGAAGGGCCTGGGGACCTGCGTTTAGAACCAGCAAACCTCCTCCCCCCTTCATTTCTTGCTTGGCGATTTCGTACTGGGTTGGGGCACCCAGGCTCTCTTGGTCTCCTCGGTGGGGGTAGCTTCTTCCTCCATGAAGATGTAGAAGGAGCATGTGTGGAGGGACCACCTGAGACCCCAGGTGGGAGGGTCCGCCTCAGTCCTGAGGGCTGTCGCTCCTGGAGGGCAGCTGGGAACCCTCCCTTGCGGGGTTCGGGAAAGCCCCGTGGAAATGCGTATTGTCATAAATGGGAAGATTTGGAAGCATTTTCCGGGTTTTCCAGCCCAGCGGTCCGTGACTGGCCGAGGCCTTGGCGCTGTACGGACATGGTGCCTGGATTCCATAGAATTGCTCGGGACCAGAGATCGCCCGGGCTTTGGCTTAGGCCAGGGTGTTGGAGATGTCCAAGCCCCTGGTGGTGGGGTGCGAGGGCCTCGTGAGGTGTCCTGGAGGGAGCAGGAGCCACGTGCCAGGCCCTCTGCTACCTCAGAGGGACTGTGGTGGGATGTCCAGGGCGGGTGGAGGTCAGAAGCCGTGTCTGAGGGCCCCGCGCCCGGAGTAGGATTTAGTGGTGGTAGTCTCTGTGGTGCTCTTTGTAGGACGCCTTGAAGTAGGAGGTACAGGCGTGTGTACACACGTGTGTGCGCAGGCGTGTGTTTGCTCTTCGGGTGAATTAAAGCCGTGTTGCAAGCAGAAAGTATGACTGTAACAGTGATCGCAGGCGTCCGAGCTCGCATATAACGCACGGGGCCCCGTGTGCTTGTCCCAGCAGACCTCCGAGGAGGCTGTCCTCACCCCCACTGTGCCGCGGCGGGGCTGAGGCTTCACTGGCCTGAAGTCGCCTGGCCGGGACATGGCCGAGCAGGGTCTGTGCCGGCCAGCCTGGCCCTGGAGCCCTTCTCTGCACCCCTGCTCTGCCAGCCCCTGCGGCACAGCGTGGCACCACTGGCCTGGAGGCCCCGTGAGTCTCCTGTTTTCCCATTACTGATGTTAGTGGTTTTCCACTCACGCATTTCCTCCTCCCCAGCACTTTCTAGCTGATTGGAGTTTAGCAGGCACCGAAGGTTTTTATAAATAACAGGAGACCGTCTTAAGTTCAGCAAATTCTTTCTCTGTTCTACCCACACTTACCCACCCCCGGCTCCCCCGTAAAAAGCCCGGAGAAGGGTGAATAAGTGAATTAATTATAGTAGTGAGTATCCTGGTCTAGCTACTCATGGGGCTTGAGTGTTAGCAGTCAGTGAGAAACACCGTGACCTGTTTTTGGTTACACTGTAATTCCTTCTCTGGGAACAGCATGGAGATATTAGTGTAAAATCAATTCTTCACTTGGGGAGAGACTTTTTTTTTTTTAAGTCAGGTTTACACTCAGTAAAATTCACCCTTTTTAGGTGTCCGCTTCTGTGAATTTTGAGACGTGTACCATTATGAGCCCCCAGCCCCACTGAGATAGAGAGCAGCGCCAGTGTCCCCCCAAATTCCTCCACGCCTCTTCGTGATCAGCCTCTAACCCCATCCCTAGTCCATGGTGACCCCCAGTCTGTTTTCTGTTCCCGTATTTTTACATTGGCCAGGCGGCCATGTAAATGGATCACACAGCTTTGGAGTCGGGCTTCTTTCCTTCAGCCATGCTGGTGACGGTGTCAGTACCCTTCTAAGAGTGCCGAGTAGAATTCCCTTGTATGTGTGGACCACATCCGGGAGAGACTGGTAAACTGGTCAGACTGCCCTTAGCTCAGGATCCCCAGTATCCAGTCCCCTGGGACGTTGAAAGCCGAGCATAGCCGGGGTGCCTTGGCTGGCTCAGTGGGTAGAGCACATGACTCTTGCTTTTGGGGTCATGAGTTCAAGTCCCGTATTGGGTGTAGAGGTTACTTAAAAATAAAATATAAAACAAGGGGGGTGCTTGGGTATTTCAGTCGGTCAAGTGTCTGCCTTCGGCTCAGGTCAGGAACCCGGGGTCCTGGGATGGAGCCCCGTATTGGGCTCCCTGCTCAGCGGGGAGTCTGCGCCTCCCCCTCCCTCTGCTTCTCCTCACCCCCACTTGTGTTCGCTCTCTCAAATAAATAATAATAATAATAAAGCTGCGCACGGCCCCACACCTAATCCTGCCTGATACTCCCTGATACTCCTGACTGGCTTATGAACAGGGAGGCTGGAGGCTGGGCACGTGCACTTTTCCACCCTTACAAAGGGTGGTCACGCGCAGTGTTCTGCCATTTCTCTGCATTGCGTTCTTCACCCTTGTTCTGAGTGCGAGCGGTCTTCTCAAAGAGGGGGGTCTTGGTGTTGGTAAGGCTGGCCCATTTCTGCCCTTGTGTCACAAGGGAAGGAAGGACTTGAGTGCTGTTGTTGGAGACAGGTTCACCGCGTGAAGGTGCTGGTGCCCGGCCTCGGCCATGGAGGTGAAGGGCGAGGCGAGCCCGCGCTGAGCACACAGCTGTCACAGGTGTGGCACGACGGAAGGTGGCGGCCCGTCAGTGACGCAGGAGCAGCCCTGCAGTAAAACAGGTGTCTGACTCCCTCTGTTCTCAGAACCAGAGATGTTCTTCCCATGTTTCCTTATACTGTCATTTCACTTCCCAATCCTTTAACTCCTGTGATGTGCTTCCTCCAGCTTCGACGGTAAGCTCTGGGAAGGTAAGAACAATGCCTCAGCTCCTCCTTAATCCTTGGTTAGATGTGGCGATTGGTGGATTGGTTAAATGCCGTCACGCCGATGTGTACTGAGTGGTCCAGACCGCTGCCTGACCCAAGGAAGTTGTCACAGCTGTGGGGGGGGGGGGGGACAGGAGGGAGGGGGTGGCGGGCGGGACAATCATAGCCCATGCTGTCCAGTTCCTTAGGAGAAAACTAAGGCCCAGAGAGGGACACCATCCTCCCCACAGTCACATGACAGGCCCTCAGAGGCGGGGGGGGGGGGGGGACAGAGGACAGGGTCTGCTTCCCTGCACATCCCATCCTCAGGCTGGAGATTCGAAACGGCAGGAGGGAAAGGGCAGCAGGCCGGGCTTCCTGGAGGCAGGTGGCTCTTTTAAAGCTAGGGCTTGTCGCCAATCTGCCTCGTTTCCATGGAAGCAGCCGGTGGGGCAGCTTGTTCCCGTCAGCCTGAGGCCTGGTGGAGCCTCAGCCCCTGACAGGCTGCAGGAGCTGGCCGGCTCCCTCGTAGGAGGGGGGACCCAGGAGCCCCGAGCCCTGCTAGAGTCTCTCTCCTGCTTACTTTCTGCCTCAGGAGTTTGCTTTGAAGGGAACGTCCGGGAATGGCTCATCCCAGCCTCTGCTTCCCCGGTGGATCTGCTCAGGTGTGGCCTTCGTCACTCCCTTGGGGGCCCTGCTTCGTGGTGGGGGTACCCCTAGTAGACCATTTCTTTACGCATCGTTGTCGGAGAACCTCAGAGGTGGACACGGATGAAGTATGTAACATCTTTGTTTTGTGTCCTAGGCGAGCTTTTCAGAAAACTATGCATCTCAGTGGAATCCGTTTCTTGAAATCAATTTCATGAAGCTACTGGAATTTCTTTTTTGCCAAGACTGTGGTTTCCCCCTCACCCCCCATGGATCGCAGAGACTCGATTTGCCTCCTCTCTTGTCCGGTAGTTTTGATGTCTTGACATTCCTAAGCTTGGTCTGCTTCATTTCATGCTGGGATCACAGCTCAGTAACGAAGCCTTTATTGTATTAACGAATCAACAGATAACATTCTTTGAAGAATTCTGAGTTTTTAATTACCCCACTTAAGCCTTTGACGCCCTGGTTCAGAGGGGCATTTTGCATTGCTGAATTCCAGAGTTGACTGCAAACCTTAAAAGACTAGAAAATGCTAAGAGCAACTTGCTACGTCAGGAACCAGGGCCAGGGCCCCCCACCTCCACCCCCCCCCCCCCCCCAGCACCAGTGGTCAGTCTTGCTGGTTGGTGGTGGTGTCAGGTCAGTTTCCCAGATCTGCCAACACACACAGTTTCCCAGGGCTGTTTGTACATTGGGCAGAAAACCACCCAACTTCTTTTCCAGTAGGTGGAGAAAGATACTCAAATCCTAGAAGCACGGCTCACCTACCTTTTTAGGGTATGGCAGGTTTAGCTCGAGGGCTGGAGGACTTCCAAAAAAGTATGACTAAGGGAGAAAAAGGCTACTCCCAAAGCTAACAGGGCGGAGCATCGCGGCCGGGACAGGAAAATTCCCAGCAGGGCCGAGGCCTGTCTGTAACACAGACGCATTGGCTCAGAGATTTGCTTTCACAGAATAAGTGAAACGGAACAAAAGTTTTTTGAATTCCCATTCCAGAAGGCCCAGTTTCTGCAGGTGTGTCTTTCGGTCTCAACTTGCATTCGGTCCTATTTCAAACAATTTCCTCTTTCGGCAGGGTACTCCAAATAGCTGGCCAAAGCATCTCCCTATCGCTGTGCCAACCACGTGTCTTAGGGCAGAAAGTGAGCAGCGTCTCTTCCTAAAGATCCTGGCCGCCGGGTGTTCTTCCCCCGCCGTTTTTCCTTTGCCCGTTAGCAGCTGGCCGTGAACCCCAGCCTGCTGAGAGCGCATGCGCGCGCGTGCGCACCGCGTGCGTGCGCGTGTGTGTGTCTGTCCCCGTCCTCAGACCTGGGTCCTGATCGTGACGCGCCTCTGGCTAGCTAGTAGGTCACTGAATGACCCAGCATCTCCATTCAGCTTGGGTGGAAGTCTGTCTGTCCTGGACAGCCCACGATGAAGTCATCATGGCCACGACCCTGTTCGTTGTAGCTTAGAGCCCTGCACGCAGGTGTCTGGCGAACGTTACTTCCTTCCCAACCTGATAAATGCACATATACCACATTGCGGAAAAATGAATAATCCATCTAGCTCTGAGTAAGTAGGCAGGTGCTTTCCTACACGCATGTGGCTGTACTCAGCCAGGGCATCTTTGGGCCCGGTTCTAGCATGTTCTCTCAGATTGGCTCTTTTCAGTATTGTGTGTCCCGGGCAGATGCCAAGCGAGGAGCCGGGTGCAGCAACAGCAGGAGTGAAAGGAGAAGCAGGAGTGGAGTGGGAGCAGTGTCCCTTCACAGCATGAATAGGAAAAGGTGGTGATTAGGTCTGTGGGCACCTTGTGGCATTTGGAGGGTCAGGATGTAATTTTAGTGACTGTGTGTGCACCCACTGTGCCCGCCATGTAGCCCTTGCAATAAATATCGTTACGTAAATGAGTAAGTAACTTAGGAAAATACTGTTAATGCTCTTGTCTTTGCACACAGACCTGATTGCAACTCTCTGGTGATTCTCTTTGTCGCTGTGATAATTCTCGTGCCGTCCTACAGTGATCTATGAAGTCTGCCTGAATAGAGCCCACCTTTGCTTTTTCAAAATGGAAGAAAAAAGCTTTGGTTTTTTTTCCCTCCTTATTAGGGCAATATGGGCTAGTTATAAAACACTCAGTTAATGAAGAAACAAAAAGTCATCCCCAAATTGGCCATCCCGACCAAGGGAACGACTGTTAACATTTTGCAAACAGTGTCCACAACATCTCTGTGTGTGCATACACAGGCTTAGGGTTTGCTCGCTAGCACTGGAAAGCACCTACTGTGTGTCGGGGCCTTTGGGGTCACGGCACATACATGCTCTTCTATGAGCTAGGGTTTCGGCCTGGCCTGTGCTTTTCGTGGCTGCATAGGGGCCCCGTGCTGGGCTCACCCTGACGTGTTCAGCCAGAGCTTGCTTGATGAGAGTTCAGGTTCCTTGTTATTTTAAGTAATCCGTGTCTAATCAAACAATACCACAGCTTGAGCCCCACGCGGGTTCTTGCCAAGCCCTCTGTCCGTGCCGTGACTCAGGGAAGAACGTTTGCTTGTTCTCCAGGGCCATTCCAGGTGTGAGTGACCCGGAGAGCAGGAGGTGGACCTGTCGGAGGCACAGGAGGGAGCCCTGTCCCCACAGAGGGGGACTGTCCTAGCCCCTCCCGATGGTTCTTCCCGGAAAGGGGGGCTGTGGGCAGCGGGGGCGCCGTGTCAGAGCCCTGCGTGATAGAGTGGGGGGCCTGCCCTGGTCTGTAGCTCTAGGTTTTCATCGGCCCATGCACGAAGGAAAGAAAACTTCTCCAGGAGGATCTTGCAGGCGATGTGCCCTGGCAGTCTCACTGGTATTAACGACCTGAGCCCACCTGCTGAGAGATCCCGGCTCACTCCCCAAAGGCCCCAGGGAGCGATGGGTGGTCTGGGCAGACGGACCCATGCGGGCCGAGGAGAGTGACCGCCTGTTGCTGTTAGGAGCTCTCTTTGGGCCAGACTCCCCTCTGCTTTCCGGTGGTGGCCACTGAGTCCCCACTTGGGACCCTGTGATCTGGCCCACCCTTCCCACTCCACGGATGCTCACCGTTGCATTTCAGTGAGTTACCAGCTCCCATCTAGGAGCTGGGCCTTTCCTCTTCCCACCGGGCCCCGCTGAGTGGGCGGTGCCTCCACGTCGCCTCTGATTTGTCATCGTCATTGGCCACGCTGTGTCTGCCTGTGGGTTTGTTTTTGTTTCTCATGAAACCCTTGCCTCTTGGTGGGTGCTCTTACTCCTTGAAGGCGCATTTGGCCTCCAGCAGACACCTGGGCCCAACCAGTGAGCAGGTGGGCATGTCCCCGTTGCACCTGGGAGAGCCAGAGCCCCCACATTGCCACCTTGGTGCCTTCTGTGCCCACACTCCTGCCTGCCAGGTGTGAGAGGAGAGGGCCTCTTTTCTGGAGCGAGGGCCTGCGGTTTGGCCTGGGGAAGAACACGTGGGTCAAGGTCAGCCCTGCTTCTTGCTTTACCCAGAGTTAACTCCAAATGCCAGAGAGTAAGACAAGGAGAGGGTACTATACTTTTACAAAGTACTGTCACTCCTGGGCGCTCCCCCACCCCGTGCCCACTTTGGAACTTCTGGTTCAGCTCGTAATCACCAGCGACTAACGAGCCCAAGGGGCAGGTGCCAGGTGTGTGCGGGAGTGGGGTCAGCACGACTGGCAGAGCCACCAAAGGCTTTGGACTGCAGCCCGCTCCAACCCTGGCTGGGCCCCGGCTTAGCTCCAGGATATGTTTGCTTTCGACACATCCACTATCATTTAGATACAAAGCATAACACGACTGAAACCATTCAGTGGAATTAAGAGTTCATTGCCAGGAAAATAAAACAAATCAAAACAGTCATTAATAATTTTATTTAAATTGTGAGTAAATTCTCTCTGTTGCATTTTGTAGATTATATCTGAGAGGTAATTTATTGCTGTTGAGAATTGCACAAGGCCTCATGGAAGCCCTGTCTTTGGCGAGTGTCTTCTCTGTGCTGGGCTCTGTGCGAGGGGCCGGGGTGCCGGAGCCGCCCTTCCCTCGTGGAACTGATGTTCTGCATGGGAGTGGAGTCCCTAGGGGCCTCCTGAGAGCCTGCCTCGGCCCAGGGCTCTGAGTACCTCAGGGAGGAGCTGGATGGTGGACGAAGCACCCGATTCAGAAGATTCTACCTGATTCGGCGCTTAGGTCTGGGGCCCAGAGGGAGTAGCCAGATGTGCTGGTCTGGGCCAGGCTCAGGGAGGTTAGCATGCCTCGTGTCCTCAACCCCAAAGCCAAGGGCTGTGCTAGGCCTATTGCACGTGTCCCCCGTGGTCATCTGAGGTAGACCTTGCTGTCTTAACTTTCCAGCTGAGGACAACCAAGAGAGTTTCAGAGCTTGTCCAGGGCCACTTGGCGGAAATCTGTGCCCAGTTCTCCTGATTCCAGCATTGTTGCCCACCCCGTGCCACTGCTGGGCAGGGCTGGGGCAAGCGTCAGGTGAGACCGAAGAGGCCAGTTTTTCCACGAACTTGGCAATGACCAGAAGAAGACACAGAGCGAAGGGCACCATGGAAAATGCCCGGACGGACTGCGCCCGTTCTCAGCCGAAGGGATGGGGCTGGTGGGGGAGGAACGAGGAAGCAGGCTGAAGAGCAAGAAAGCAGCGACCTTTATTTTAAATGCTTTGGTGACAGATTTAAAACTTGACTAACTTCACGCCAAAATAACCTCACCAGCCTGGGAGTGACCCCGAGCTTGAATATCGTCCCTGTAAATCCATCAGCTGATGCCGTGCGCTGGTCCACAAGCCGCACAAGGAGCGAGCTGGTCAGTGTGGGGCGTGCGGGTGGGCAGTGACCTGGGCACGGGGATGGCAAGAATTCCCCCTTAAATTTTAAAGTACACAGCAAAATCTCTAAAATTAAAGAAAAGAAAGATTTTTTTAAAAGCCTCCAGTAAAATAATTGTCTCAGTCTGTGGCTAGAGCTAATTTGGGGAGAATCACATATTTTGATTTCTTTGGAATTTTTTTTTTTTTTAAGGAAACTTTTCAAGCAGTAAATTAAATATTTTTGGATGTAGACTGAGATGACTTACTTAGGCGTTACTTACATCGGCAGTGTGGAAAGCGTGAAGACAAATTTGGGGTTAGCAAGGACACCTACAAAAGAAGTTTGGCTCCTGCGGATCGTTGACCCCTCACCGTAAGATGGCTGTATTCCCTGCGAGCTGTTGCTTTAAGAAATTAATTCAGAATAACGTCTGTGGCACCAGGTCCCTAGCCAAAACATTCACATTTTGCCTCATCTGCAGAGAGACCTGAGCTGAGTTTTATCTCTGCGTCTTTTTGCAAAGTGTTCCTGCTCTGTTAACAGAACTATAATTAACTCACAGGACGCCAGGCAGCCGGATTCGGCCAGGCGCCAAGAAATCAGCCCCAATTACTATATTCACATTGTCAGTAATGCCCACTTCACAGCTTCTGCTAATTTGAAATGGCAAGTTCCAACTTTCCATAGTAAAATTACCATTTTTGTACTATTCTATTACATGGTGATATTTGTCCATTATTTTGGCTATGTAAACTTGGTATTATAACGACAATTAGTTGTTGAGCATTTTCTAAAATGATTCGCAATTACATCTCTTAAATGGGAAACTCACGTCTGCCCCGATGGAGTGAGCAGTGCCTTCCCTCTGTGCCCCAGATAGACTTCGGGAATCGGCTTCTCCCGGGAGAAAGAAACGCCTTGGGATTTTACGATCAACGTGAGCGTTTACGATAAGGGGTTGCCTCCGCATGTTGCCCGTTTAGTAGGTGTTCAGGGTGAGAGTTGTCTGATCTCGTTATGATAATGGAGGCGTGTCCCCGCCCCTCCGTCTCCCTGACATGCCCTGGGGCTGGGGCGCCGTTTGCATCCGGTCCCTGCCCCACTGTACCGTGCTAACCCAGCGGTTGCACCGGGGTCCGATCTGTGCCCCAGACGAGCGGTCACGGTGTCCGTGCCCTGACGGTTGCTGACCTCGGGCCTGCCGCGGTGCCGTGGCAAGCAGGTAGTTTTCCGGCTGGTGTGGTGAGGTTCCCAGTTTTCCGGAGAGGCCTGTCCCTGGGGAGTCAGGCCTGCTGGCCTGATTTGCTTGTACATTTTGCTCTGTTTTCGGCAGAAACTTCAGGAGGCACGTTCTAGGCCAGTGTGCCACTCAAAGTGTGTCAGAGTGTGGCCCGAGGGCCGGTTAACCGGTCGTTAAGCGGCCGGCAGCTAGAGAAGCATAGAAATTCAGAGCAGACATTTAAAAACGATTATAGCATCTTGACATTACGGTGACATCCAAGTGGCATTTTTGCTGTATTTTATAAAAATACCAGTCCACGGCAGATTGGAAATTCAAAAATCTATGGTGTGTCCTTCCCTACATAGACTGTTTGAGAGGCATTGGTCATCAATTCACCCCAATCCCTGATTGGATTTCACAGTAGTAATTCATTTTGGACAAGGCTGAATAGTTTCCTTTTCTGCTGGGCAGTGGTCTGCAGGGCACGGTCACTGAGGGAGGGGCTTCTGAGAAGAGAAGGTAGGAGTCCCTTGGGGCAGACAGGAGCCCTGGGAGAGACCGTTGACCCTCGGTGGCTGGCAGCCTGCAGCGTGGGCCTCTCTCGGGGCGCTGGTGTCTTCCGAGCACGCCCACTAGGCCCTGACAGTTCAGTACAGGCTCCCCTCTGGAGCCCCGGATTTCCTTTCACATGCTGGCTGGGCATCTGGGCTTTCCTTGCCTGCCCGCCTGCCTGCCGCCCTGTATTGCCTTCCACGATTTCCAGACCTTGATGGGGAGGGTGGGGAACAGAGGCCCAGCTTCCTCCCTCCCCCCAGTTCTAGTCCAGCCCAGTCCTCCCTGAGCCAGTCACCAGTTCCCGATTTGAGCTCTTGCCGGCCCGCAAATCTCTCGGCTTCTCTTTATGCCCATTGCATAGTGTGGGGGTCGGCCACCCACACACAGCCCACCCCGTTTGCCTGCCCCGCCAGCTCAGAATGGCATTTACTCTTTGAAATGGTTAAAAGAAAACAAAAGAAGGCTATTTTCTGATATACAGAAGTTATGAAATTCAAATGTCAGTGTCCATAAATAAAGTTTTTTTTTTTTTAATTGCAGTAAGACATACCTAACATAAAGAGACCGCTTTAACCATTTTGAGTGTACAGTTCGGTGGCATTAAGGACGTTTCATGTAGTTGTGCGACCATTGTCACTATCACCCTGCATGAAACTTTGTAAATAAAGCTTTATTGGAACCCAGCCATGCTTGTGTGTTTACCTACAGTCAGTGCCTGCTTTGCTGATGCCAGGACAGAGCTGAGTACTTGCAACAGAGACCTACGGCCTGCAAAGCCCTTTCCAGAAAAAGTTTGCTGACCTCTGCCCTAGTGCGTATTCTTATCATAGCTTGTGCAGTTACCATAGCAACCGCCTAACCGGTCTCCTTACCTCCAGTTACCTTCCTTTGCAATCTCTCTGCCCCAAGTGATCTTCCTGGGATACAACTCTGTCAATGAACCTCGTCGATTAGAATCCTTTAGGGGCATCCCGTAGATTAACGCCGTGTTCCGGGGAACACCAGTCCCAGAAAAATAACTTGAGTTATTAAAGGCTCTGAAAAGCCCTGCAGAAAAGAATCCTGCTGAACATAGATTAATCCAGTATCTTCCAAAATTAATTGACTGTAAAATTATTATTATTATTATTTTTTCTAATCAGCTGTGAACATCCTCTGGCAGGGGTTAGCAAACTTTTCTCTGCGAAGGGCCAGGTGGTAAAAAACTGTGGGCTTTGCAGGCCGTGTGGTCTCTCTTGCAGCTACTTGCGTCTGCCATAAAGTGGCTAAGGACAGCACGTAGTTGGTGGCCATGTTCCAATAAAATTTTATGTAGAAAAATAAAACAGGCCGCAGGCCAGGTTTGGTGTGCTGACCTCTGTTCCGTAGAAGAGTCGTTCTCAAAGTGTGGTCCCAGACCAGCGCATCGGGTCACCTAGCTACCGAATTGGCAACTTTGGGGGTGTCCCAGCAGTCTGTGCCTTAAGCAGCTGTACCTCCTGGCTAGGGTGTGCGAACCCCAGTTCTAGAACCACAGAACATCCTTTAGGGAGTGTCAACTTCCAGAACGAAGGCCCACGTTAGCAGGGACGGGAGGCTCTTCAAGATCTGGCCCTGACCAGTCTCCCTCCTGTGTGTAGCAGGCCCCACACTCAGGCTGAAACCCCTTTAGGGCCCCTCGGCCTGCCATCCTTTTTCCGACCTGGGCGTTCGCACAGGTGTCCTTCTGGATAGAATGGCTCTCTTCTCCAGCTGCCACCTGCCTCTTCCCTAGCTTCTGCGGGTCCTTGGACTCGGCTCAGGTGCTGCCCGTCTTGGAAATAGCCGCCCAGCCCCACTGCCACCCCCACCCGTTGGGTTTTCCCCCTCTGCACCGCGTCGGTGCTGGTGTGGACTCCTCACATGGGGTCATCGTACTCTCTCTGTGCGCCCAGCACACGGGGCACCCCGGAGGAGTTTGTCGAGTGGTTAAATACATGGGCAAAGGAACACTACTGAGGGGACGATGCCCGTTTCTGGTTGAGCTGCCTGGCCTTCACGTGTGAGGAGATGGGGAGTGAAGTCAGTGCCTCGGGGGTTCCTGGCTTTCTGCGGCTCTGGGAGGTGCGGTCGGGACTCCCTAGTCATTTCCTCTCTGCCCCCCGCCCCCAATTGATTGATGTTTGGAAATTGTGACTCATCTTGTTAGAGAAGGAAAAGGAAATTTTATCCTCCTCGTTCCCCCTCCCTTTCAAATAAGCGATAAATAAAAGCGGCTGGCATTCCACTTGGCGCAACAAGAAGCATTTAAATGCATTTCTGGTTTTCATAATTGGTAGCTTCTTGTCGAAAGGTGCTTATTAGAAGAAAAATCTTCCTTGTGTATTCGTTGTCGGCCTTGTCTGCGAAATCATAAAGCGAGTCGGTGTGGGAATTGGCCCTCCCTCGTCTTAAAGGTATTTGTGGCGGTTCACGTTTCGCCAGCGCGCAGTTCGGCTACTTCTCTTTTAGTAAGAAATGTGAGGTGGACCCTCGCCGCCTTCGGAGTTTCACAATGAGTTCACTAGGGTGGTGAGTAATGGTGTGTTAAGCTGGTTTATTAAATGTAAAAGAATAAGATGTTCTAGGTTGACATCATGTTCCAAATATAGATAAGGCCTGGGTCAGCTGGACTCCCGGGCCGCGGCTCACGCCGCTGCCAGACAGCTGAATCTGCTGAGGTCTGCTTTGTCTCATGCCTTTGGCGACCGAAGGGGTGCACCGCCTTGGCTCGCAAGAGTCCCCTGCTGGGAAACCCCCCAGAAAAGATGGTGGTTCTCTTGTCACCGAACTGCTGGAGGTGGAACTTGGCATCGCACACTCGCCTCTCTGCGTGTTCGGCATGCCCTGAGTGTTTCAGGCTCTTGCTTCTGGAAAACTTACCAGTGAAGTCAACATCTTTTCAAATCCGAACTCTAAATAAGGGCTGTTATAATAATAATCGTATCATCGCCCTCCTTGTTATTTGCCGGACATAATGCCTGGCGTGTTAGGTATCTTTATTGTATTTTTTATACAAGCCCCGACACGGGGCTTGAACTCACGACCCTGAGATCAAGACCTGAGCTGAGATCCAGAGTCCGACGCTTAACCCACTGAGCCACCTGGGTGCCCCTTAGGTACCTCTGTGTATCATCTAACTTTATGTGCCTAGAACGGCCTGACGATACAGGTGCCACGCTGTTCCCCACTATAGAGAGAGGACACTGCAGCCGCTAGGGACCTCCAGAATCACTTGCTTCCTGTCGCACAGCATTCACAAGCGAAGCCAGCACGCACTCCTGGGTCCGTCTGCCGCGCTCACTCGCGGCACCCAGGTTTCCCTGGTGCTGGAACCCCCCGTCTTACCCAGTGAGAATTACATCACACCGCGGTGTTTTAGCGGGGAAGCTGTTTAAATGCAGGACTGGGGGGTCCGCTGTGAGAGAGGAGGACTCACCCCTCAGTAATGATAGTAGCGAACGCTTGCAACTTGCCTTCACCAGGCCGAGCACTTCACCTTTTTTTCCTTACTGAATGCCTACCACTGAGGCAGGGATAACAGCATCTCTGTTTTATAGAGGAGGAAACTTGCCCAGGATGCTCCCCTGCTCCCCACCTCCACAGCCTGGTTTCCCAGGGGTCACGCAGCAGGGGCCCCTCCGCCTCCTGGTCCCAGTCCCACGCTGCATCCTTAGCCAGGTGGCCCAGCCGCCAGGCCCCTCTGGCTGGGGACGAAGAGCTGGTTCGGCCTGGAGGAGAGCCGAGGAGCTGTTCCCATTGGGGGGGGGGAATCAAATGAGGGAACTTAGCAGAGGGTGTGGGGCCCCAGGCTTGGTCGTGGGGCTTTGTGGCTGCCCACATGAGGCTGATGTATGCCAGAGCTGGGAGTCACGACTTGTCCTCTGCCCTGAAGCATCGATCCCTTATCGAGCCATGGCTCTCGTGTCGCATGGCAAAGAGCAGCGTGGGAGGAGGGCGAGTCCCCACTGTTGTGTCCGCACCCCTCACGGAGGGGACAGCGTGCACAGGCCCCGGCGGACATGAGAATCGCAGTGCCTCCCTCACGCTGTGCCCTGGACGATGCCAGACTTAGGTCATTTCCATTTCTGAATTAGGAATGGCCTTTCGCAGATACTGGTTATATTTATCACCAGCTAACTTATCGGCGTGTGACGCCAGCTCCTCAGAGTCTGTAACCTGACTCAGGAAAGAATAGTTCGTGACTCAGTGGCAAGTAGATCAGTTTTAACAAATCAAGTGGGTGATGGAATCAGCTTCTCCCTCAGAAAACTTCGTGCGACGGTCTGACACGATTGTCCATTCAGACCTTTCTGAAGACGGTTACCTTGAAATGTGAGCGCTCCGTTGACCTTGCCATCCCAGTTTTGAGAATCCGTCCTCAGCGACAAAATTAGAAATGTGCTCCAAGCTCTATGAGCAAGAATGTTTGTTACGGTGTTATTTATAAAGCTGAAAAGCTGGGGAACAGCCTAATGTCCAATACAGGAGGTAGTTGAATCACATTAAATCCGCTCATTGAGGTGGATGGATCTGACAGTTTCTCCAAGAATATTTAATAACATGGAAAATGACCATGCTGTAACCCAAAGCCAGAATTACAGATGCTGTGCCTCCTTAGTTTTAGGAGCCAAGAATATACAAAAATATAAACAGAGCGCGAACACATGCAGATACCCGTTACATAAACACAAGGGCTGCTGCGCATAAGTCCGTAGAAAAAAGAAGGGAAGAAAATAAAGCCTTCACAGGGATTATTTCTGGATGGTGTGAGGTTGTTTGATTTCTAAAAAATTTCTTTGTGACGCCTTTCTATATTTTTCCAATTTTCAGTAGCGAGAACGCTATTCTTCCTCAATTTGAAAGCAGTAAGAAAACGCTCAACTTTACAAATGAGGGGAGAGACTTTTTGGAAGGCTCTGGTATTTATGGAGCCATTTACCAGGCGTTTGTAAGTGGGAAACAGGTTGAGACGGGGAGCCTAGCCCACCATTCACTCGTTCTTGTCCCCAGGAGTGTCATTGAACCTCTAAGCCTCAGTGTCCCCGGCTGTAAAACGGGAGACTTCTGGCACTGTCACTTGGAGTTGGTTGGCGTGATTAAGTGGGACAAGGCGCGGGAGCCCCGGTTGGAGCACGTGTCTAGAACACTTGCTGTTCTTACTCACGATTGTCGTGGTTGAAGTCCCAGCCATGTGCCAGACTCCGAGTGAAGTTCAGGGAGCGTGTGGTGTGGAAAAATAGCCCCACTCCCTCAGGAGCACCCAACCTGGGCCGGGAGGGGGTGCACGAGGCACAGACGTGCTGGCTCTGGGGTCCGGTAGGTGCCGTGTGAGGAGGACGTGCATGTGGAACCCCGGGAGCTCAGCGGAGGATGGAAGTGGGGGTGTGGTGTGAGCTGGGCCAGAACCAACAGGTGGCAGCCTGCCTGAGAGCCAGCTGAGGGCCCCGGCTGAGGCCTGAGCAAGGTTCGAGGACATTGAGGAGGAGGACGTATCTAGAGAACTTGGTTCAGTGGGAGAGGCGTGACCAAAAGGGAGTCCAGGGTGGCCCTGAGGTTCTCACTAGAGCATCTGTCCAAGAGGGAGGTTCCCCCCCCCCCCACATTGTAAGGAGATGATGCCTTTACTCTAAGGAAAAACACACTCTTCCAGAGTTCACCTCCTCTGAGTGTGTGCGTGTGTGTGTGTGCGTGTGTGTGTGTGTGTGTGTGTGTGTGTAATCGGGGGAGGGGTTTGCATGGCTACAACAGGGGGATTCGCCTGGCATCACCATTTCTGAGTTGCCAGTACTTTTGTCTCTCTAACCTGTCGCCTCGGGCTGCTGGATATCCCTTTTTAGCCCATCCTGTCGAAGAAGAATCCGATTCTCTTCTCCCAGGCACCGTGCACTTCCGCTCATTCCTTCCAGGGCAGACCAGAGGGCACTCCCACCCGGACCTGGGCGCCGTTTGCCTGGGCACGGAGGCCGGGACTCCTGCCTCCTTGCGGCCGGCAGGAGGCTCCTTCTGTTCTTTAGAGCAGGGTGAAGAAACCATGGAAGCCCAAGTAAGATCCCTAATTATTTCTGTTGAAACGGCTTATATTGAGGGTGGAGCGCACGGCCTTGAATTTCTCTGTGTGCGCGTCGTCTTTTGCCCCCTCACAAGAAGTATATTCTTTTCTTTCCTGTTTGTTCCTGCTTGATTCGGGGAGGCTGCTGTTTTCATTGCCTAATTAATGGGGAAACGTTCTGCCGAGGATTTTATCATGTGCGTGTTCTCTGTTTGAACATGGTGCAACCTGCGGACCCTTTAAAACATAGTTATGTGCTTGACTCTTTATAGGGCAATAACTGGATTATTCTGCAATGCTGTTGAGAATACCATTGTTCTTTTGAAAGAATAGGTTTGCTGTTTTAATAAGACGCAAATGTCATCAAGACGCCTTCAATTGGCACACTTGCTCTGTAATAGCATGGTCCCTTAAGATGAATTGTAGGGAACATTTTATGGCTGCCTGGTTGTTCAAGGAGGCCTCGGTTAGATGCCGCTTCTGCCCTCGACCGCAGTTACCGTGCGGCCCCTAATGTTCTTTCAATTCAAGTTCACGATCTTCGTAGCTTGTAGCGAGGTTCATTGTGTTTGCCTTGCCCCGCTCCAGGTTTCACTAATGAGATTCATTTTGTAAACAGAGAATTGAAAATTAATTGGATGATTAATTGTGAGATTCTTATTCTTACCAGGGAAAGTTACAGATGTCGTGGCTTCAGATAGAATCCATAACGAGCCCTTGAAATACGTTTTTTTATCCTCTCTCTCTCTTTTTTTTTTTTAAGATTTTATTTATTTATTTGACAGAGAGCTCACAAGCCGGGGGAGCGGCAGGCAGAGAGAGAGGGAGAAGCAGGCACCTCAATTCGCAGGGAGCTTGACGTGGGCTCAATCCCAGGACCCCGGGATCATGACCTGAGCTGAAGACAGACGCTTAACCCACTGAGCCACTCAGGCGCCCTATTTGTTATTTTTAAGAGCATGATCGTGTAAAGAGATTTCAGTGAGATGGAAGATTTTTTTTTCTGTGCATTTGCCACAACTTTAGTGCTTTCATAAGGCAGGCAGCGTGTCGTTGTAACCAGCGCAGTGTACAGAGTCTGAAGATTCTCTCCACCCGCCGTGTCTGCTAAAGGTCACTCATTTGCCCATTGCGGTGCCCTGTGGAAGATGGTGAGCTTAACCAAGGCCTTTCCGTGTGCTGGGGACTGCGCCTTGGGAATGGTTGGACGTAGGGGTGCGGGAGGAGGGAGCAGGAGAAGAAGGAGGGAACTTTCCAGCTTGGGCTCTTGTGCGTGGTATCGTTCATGAGAATCCAAAAGGGACTGGTTTGGGGGTACAGTGAAGAATGAGATCGGTGTTCAGAGACTTTGAAATACTCGTGGGATACTAGATACAGAGACAGAGGTAGGGGTACTAGTGAGAGCCTTCCAAGATGCCTCCAGGCCGAGCTGCCCAGTAGACAGGCTGGCCCTCTGGGTCGTGGTGTTGACGTAGGAGCCCTTGACCCGGAGATCAGGTCTCACCTCTGTGTCACGTGTCACTTCCGGCAACGTGATCACGGGACAGTCGTTGATACCTCTAAATCCTGGTTTCCTGTGTCTGTAAAGTAGACGTAAAAAGAACTCCTGGGGGCACCTGGGTGGCTCAGTGGGTTAAGCGTCTGCCTTCGGCTCAGGTCATGATCTCAGGGTCCTGGAATCGCGTCCCACATCAGCCTCCTTGCCCAGTGGGGAGCCTGCTTCTCACTCTGCCTCTGCCTCTCCCTCTCTGCTCACACATACACACTCTCTCTCTAAAATAAATAAATAAAATCTTTTAAAAAACACACAATTCTTGTACAAAGGTTGCTGTGAGGATTGAACAAGCTTAACGTACACGAAAATGCTTTGTAAATTCTTAAGCTAGCTATAAATATTGGTTATTATTGTTACAGTCATTCTTCTGTTAAAATATAATTTGCCCAAGCCATTTGGGAAGCACTGCACACTGTAGCCCCACATGGAGATTTGCAGGGCGTATTATTATCTGTTTGTTCGTTCCGTCACAATATTGATTAGTATTCCAACAACTAAAGCAGGATGTTTTAAAAAGCAGCCGTGAGCAGCCATTCTTTGATGTGCTCCGCAGCCGTCAGGAATTATGTTTGCAGAGAGAGTTTGTAGCGTCTGGGCAGGCTTCAACAAAACAAGCAGCTCAGAAAGTCCGTACAGAGGATTATTACGATTATAAAAGAAATACACAGACAAGATGCACCGCTCTGTGCCGGCATGGCCGGTGAGTACCTTGGGGCTGTACTCCGGGTAATTTTTCTTATTTATTATACTTTTCTGTGCTCGCAGCACACATGACCGTGGCATGTATTACTTCTGTAATCAGAAAATAAATTCATTAACCACAGCAGCCCCATGCTCCCCCAACCCCCCGTCCCCCACAAAAAACCACACAGGTGGGAATCAGATGTCCGAAGAACTGAGAGGACATACGTTGGTCTCATCTTTTTAATATTTTCCTGTATCCATCTTGCCTTAAAAAGCCCCTTTTCCATCTGGCGGTGACACCTCTAGCGACGGCACAGTTACTGCGGGAACAAAACCAGAACGTCCCTGAGCAGAGTCTCAAATTGCTCTGCCCTTCTGCGATCTCCTGTTTACGTTTTTTTTTGATAATGAAATTTGATCCTGACTTCAGCTAAAGCTTATTGTGTATCAATCTCACATTTTCGTTTAAGGGATGTTTTTAGCGGCCTGCGGAGACTGAAGATAACAGATAGTCGTTTATCTTCTCCGCTGCCCTCCTGCTCCGTGGATTCCGCTTCGCGGGTGTGTGTCAATGAGTATAGTCTTGTGTGCCCCCCTCCCCCCTGTGCTCAAGGGGGTGGCACCCGTGTGCTGAATATTCTTTTCTGGGAGAAGTGGGTTTCTCCCGTGCCTTCCGCAGTCTTGGCTTCCCCCTGTTGCTATGAGGAGTAGTCGTCTTACCGTGTCCGTCAATCTCAGAGTCCCCATTTGGCCCGAAAACACTTACCCTTTCGGTGGAGCCATAATCTGTGCCTCTGTCCTGTGTCTGAAGCTCCCCCCACCCTGCCCTTCATCCCTGTGCAGGACTCTTGTCTCTGCCTTGGCTGTGGTCACCCACGCCTTCTGGTTCCCTCTGCTGCTGCCTGCCAACTTCTCCAAAACCGCCCCCTTCTGTCACCCGTGTGTGCAGAGCCAGTCCACCTTTTAGCTGATATTTTGCTGCTAATGGGGGAAGGGGGCAGGAATCATGCTGGTGAATTGCTCATCAATCCATGCGTTTGGTCACCTGCTCGGTGCCGGTCCGTGACATGGCTCCCGTGCAGGGAGCCGGTGGGGTCTTGGGGGATGAGACAGACACAGGTCCTGCCACCTGTATTGGACCCGGGAATTCATCCTTGGGTCAGGGAGTTGGCTTTCATTCCTCTTTCTTTCCTCTTCTCTCTCTCTCTCTCTCTCTCTCTCTTTCGAGGGTATTGCCACTGGTCCATAGGCTGGAGAGCAGGGGCGGAGGGCATTACATGGGAGAAAGCGGAAGCAGGGGGTCAGGGATGGAGCAGAACTGAGTCCAGTCCCACTCGGGTCACTAACTGACCAGTGTCAGTTATGGCCAGTCCCCCATTGACAGGGAATAGTAGCCACGGTAAGGCTACCAGTTACTTACTAATTAGCACAGGCCCTTCACCCATGTAACTTTACTTCACCGTCTCCGCAACCCTGGGGTGTAGGTTGGCCATTTTTGTCCCAGTATCACATGCAAAGGACCTGAAGCTCAGGACCTCCATGAAATGACAGAGGCAGGAATTTGGGTCTGGGCTTGGTGACTGAGGCCTCCACTTCTTTTCATTGTATGAAATGGCAGATTGGCCCGAGGGTCATTTCCCAAAGTGTGTTCCAGAGAGCGTCAGTTGTAGGTTACTGCGGGAGAAAGGGCTTAGCGACCAGTTCAGGTCAGGAAACCTGCGCTGACGTTCCAGTCCGCGGTGGTGGTAGTCCTGCACTGAGTGCTTTGTCCACTTCCCCGGACGCCCGGGAAACAGTGCGTGGCTGTGGCCTAAAGGGGGGAAAGGGGGGTTGGCCAGGTCACCTGGGTGCGGGTTCTGGCCGCACTGCTTACTGTGTGACCCCGGGCAGCCGTGTTCCCTCTCTGTGAAGAACGCACCTCTCTGGCTTGTTAGGAGAACTAGCTGAGTGCACACAAGGGAAGGACTCAGACCAGTACCTGGCCCATGCTAAACGGGGTGTGTGTGTGTGTGTGTGTTTTACTGTCGGTGTTGGCTCAGGGCTTAGAACAGCGGAGAAAACACATGCACTTCTGAGAAGTCGGAGAGAGAGAAAGCTAGCTGTGTTTGTCCAGTTTCCATTCCCTTTTGTCCTCATTTTCTTCTGATCACGAGAATGGCCGCCTGTCCGCCAGAAACCTCAGCTCCGTGCGACACACTGGAAACACTGGTTTAAGCGGTTTTGTTGGCTCCGCGCAGATTCCAGATCCAGCGAGCAAACCCCGGTGCCTTCACACCGCCTCCAGTCAGCAGAGGGTCGTGTCAGGGTGGGGAGGGGCTGCGGAGTCTACCAGCCCACCCTGTCTGGTCCAGGCCCCACCTGGAGGACAGGGTGATTCGGACCAGAGCAGAGGAGGGCATGTCTCTCCTCCAGGCCTACTAATAAAATAGAGGGGTTCGCAAAGCAAGCTTCTTATCTAATCTCTGCCAAATCACGGGGGCCGGATTCATTTCAAAGGAGGAGAGGGAGGGGGGGCCTTTCCTGTCCCAACGTGTGTGTGCGTGTGCGTGCGTGTGTGTGTGCGTGTGCGCATGCGTGTGTGCGTGGTTTAATGGTGTCGCTGTGTTTGTGTCGAGTTTGATCGTGCACACGCGTAGGGTTTCGTGGTGATGGTAGATTCTGGCTCACGCCTTTGCCCTGACACCTTCTCTTGTGTATCAAGCCTGACTCTGACATCAACTGAACCTTTTTCTAGCCAAATAGAAAAGTCATTCCTGTGTTTCTGCCACGGCGCGTCGTCAGAAATGGCAGGTCTGTGCACGAGGAATTTTACCTTCCTCACATAGCAGCGTGGGGTTCGGGTTGCTTCCCTGACTCAGCTCTGGAGATCTCACCAAAAAAGATCCTGAGGAGCAAAGCTGTGACATCCGCCACACCTGCACAGTGGCCTGAAGTCATCGGCTTGGGTTCCAAGTTCAGGAAAACAGACATCGGTATCGTGTCCACGGTGATGACACAGTGGGCCCTGACGAGCTACCAATTATAAATGGAATCCGCAAAGAATACAGCTTTAATGCATCGCTGATGTGACCTATCTAAAGCAGATCTGTTGGGACATAATAAAAATTAGATATTTAATCATGTCGTCAGCCGTCTCAGGGTTGTGAAGCATTCGTGGTCTCACACCTCTGGGAAGAAAAGGCCTCTGCATTCTTTTTTTTTTTTTTTTTTTTTTTTTAAGATTTTATTTATTTATTTGACAGAGACAGACAGCCAGCGAGAGAGAACACAAGCAGGGGGAGTGGGAGAGGAAGAAGCAGGCTCATAGCGGAGGAGCCCGATGTGGGACTCGATCCCATAACGCTGGGATCACGCCCTGAGCCGAAGGCAGACGCTTAACGACTGCGCCACCCAGGCGCCCCAGGCCTCTGCATTTTTTAAGCAGCGAAGAGATGAGAGAATTCTTCTACTTTTTAACGTAGTCCCCAAATCGGGATTATCCTTTTCAGAAGTGTCCTTCCGGGGCCGTGAACGGGGACCTGTCTGTGACCTTGACCACGAGAGTTCAGGGGAGGAAGTGTGCAGCGCCTGGTTTTATTGGGATGTTCTGGGCATCGTTGAGGACGCAGACCCGGCTCCCCGTGGGCATGTAGTGTCGCTCTGTCGTGACATGAGCCAGCTCGCCTCCTGCTGGGTTTGTACTGGGCTCCCGCACTTTGGCCGCACCGTGACTCGGGCAAGTCGCCGTGCCTCGGCGTCCCCGTCTGAAAAATGGGGGAGGGACCTGGACATTGTCGTGAGCTCTTAGTGAACTAGTGCAGGTGAAGCTTGCAGAACAGAGGCTGGCTCGGAGTAAGGGCAAGTCAGCGTCAGTTACTAATGTCGTGGAGGCTTGACACAGCATCTGCGTAACTCCCGGGCAACCAGGAGCAGCTCTGAGGATGCGCAGGGAAGACGCGCCACTTGCCGCTGGGAGTTAGGAAGAAGGCAGCAGCCCAGGAAAGCACCTCTGTTTCTGGAGGCATGCAAGCTAGTTCTTGGGGACACGCACGGTTGGCCATGCCAGACAGCAGGTGCTCTGGGTCCGGAGTCAGTCCCTGCTCTGGGGGCAGCACAGTGCTGGGCAGGGAGCAGACCTGAAAATGGACAAGTGGTTTCAAAACAAGCTATTTTTAAAAGTACAGTATATACAAATACAGGCTGTTATGATGCAGCGAGTGGCAGAATGGCATTAAAACCCCAAATGAGAGACGCGTTGCAACCGGAGCATCTGAGGATGGTCTGGATGGATGAGCAGAAGCTTCTTTATGGAAGGACAAGGACACGGACCATTTCTTGAGCATCTACTCTGTGTGGGGCTCATGCCGGGATGTCCCCACCCATCCAAGAGGGACTTCATAAGCCTGTCCCAGCACCGACACTCAGCCCCGCGACTTGGGTCCCAGCTGCCTTCGGAAAGGGACTGTTTGAATCTTTTTCCATTTAACACATTTGCGACTTAGCTAAGTGTCTTTTTCAAAGACTAATAAAGCCTTAACAGCTTCTGAAACACCACAGTAGAGCTGAGAGCAGTTCACAATTTGGATTCCGTCTCCAGTGGGAAAGATTCAAAACTGCGGGTTTTAGAAGCTTTTAAAAGCTTCTTGTTTGTGTAATGTTCATTGAGCACAATTCTTTTGCAAATAATGGTCTGCAAACGCTTTAAAGAAATAAACTCCACTTGCTTAGCTGGGGCATGTATCTGTCGATGGTAAAACCACAAACACACATTCTGTTAGCTGAATTGTGTAATTAAACCACATCCTCGAAATGATCCGCACCATACGAAGGGACAATACAGGCAACACGCTTTCTGAAAAGATCTGTAAACGGTCCCCAGAAACAGATAATCAGAATTCATCCTAGACAAGTCATTTCCTCTCCCTGGACCTGTTTCCTCATCTGTAAAATGAGCTAGTCGGGCTAGGACACCCACAAAATCCTTGGGGTAATGCAGTTTGAAGATTCTCTGTTACTTGGGGTAACTGTACAGACGGTTCCAACTCACAATGGTTCGACTTCGGATTTTTTTGACATCGCGAAAGTGATAACGCATTCAGTAGAAACCGTACTTTGATTCTGAATTTCGATTTTTTCCCTGGGCTGGCAGTGCAGTGCGTGCTGTCTTGTGATGGTGGACAGTGGTGGCCACTGTCCCCAGCCAGCCAGGGATGTTCTGACGACTGTCCCGTGCCCAGACAGCCATTCTGTTTCTTGCTTTCAGTACAGCATTTGGTACCTCACGTGAGATATTCAACACTTTACTGTCAAGTAGGCTTCGCGTTAGATGATTTTGTCCAACTTCAGGTTAATGTAAGTGTTCTGAGCGCGCTGAAGGTCAGCTGGGCTAAGCTATGATGCCTCGGAGGTCAGATGTGTTACCTGCATTTTCCGCTTAGGGTATTCTCAGCTTATGATTATATGAGGATGTAACCCCGTGGTAAGTCAGGGAGGATTTGTAATGCATTAGGGGTTTTCTCCACTTTCCCCCTTCCATCTTCACATAAAAATTAAATGGTAGGGGATTCCCATTTCAAATGAAGATTCAAATAAAAGAATCAAGAGACCAAGACTATGGTTCATGTGGGTGGTAAGGGCACAGGGAGAGCATCTAGAATCTTCTCGCCCTTTCCTGGATGTCCGCACTGTCCAAGCAGGACGCATAGCTGTGGAGGAGCCGATCCGGAGGCTGACCCCGGCTCTGCAGCTTGTCGGCTGTGTGGCCTTGGCCCTTTCTCAGCCCCCTTCCCTCCTCGGTCAAGAGGGCTGCCTAGGCTGCCCGATGGGCTAGCAGTGAGGCTTCCCAGTGCCAGTGCCTGGTGTTACAGTGAACACTTGGCAGGTGGCGGCCGTCGTTCCCCTGAAGAAAGTGCACTGCCTGGATTGAGTGAAACTGGCGGGCTCCCGGATTTCCCTGAGCCTCACAGAGAGAAAGCTGGAGTTCAGATGAGGAAACTGAAATTCTGTTAGAAACAAGAGCGACCAAATCCCACTTTCCGAAATTTCACCTCCATTTTTACACAGGTGGAATCCTCACAATAAAGGCAAATCTGACGCCAGGTTGGTCCTGGATTCTCAGCTGAATTTCCTGAATTTTCAACGCCAGGGTTTAGGGAATCATCCGCGTTCAGTGGCTGAAAGGAACTTAAGATGTACCAGCTATTTCAAAGTCGTGAAGCAGAGACTAAAATAGTTAGAAGCTGAATTTTAAGCCTCTTTTGGCCGGATCAAAGAAACCCAAACTTCTAAAAATACCAAATTAGCTTTTTAAGCATAGTTTCTATCTTTAGTTGGAAAATGTGTGCAGTGTGTGCTCCTGGAGCCGACTTTAATGTAGCCATTGGAATGAGCATTTACCTTGAAAAATGAGGCATTTGGCCTGTGCTAATAATTAAGTCACTTTCTCTGCCCTTGACCTTCCTGCTCCCTGAGTCAGGGTTCCACGGGACCGACGGGGCCTCCTGCCTTTGCCTTTCTTATTAGCTCATCCCATCTTCTCGCGGGAGTTCGTGATGTATCATTTATACTTTCGAAAAGCTGCGTGAGCAGACGTGGGATAGAACATGGAGTTTACATGTCATAAATTAAAATGCTTGTTCCTGCTGGGGCAGAATCTGAAATATTTGTGTTTGGGTTTCAGATGGGGTACGGGCTGCTCTTAGCAGCAGATTGGCCTTGCTGGGCTTGTTTCCATTCAAATTAGTCTTTATTTCCCCCGCAAAACTTGACCGGCAGTTGCAGAAAATGGCCCAGAATCCTGTAGAGTGATGGGGGCCAGGTGGCCTGGGGTAGGAGACGTGCGGCAGAGCATTCGCGGAGAAGAGGGTTTGACGTTCAGCACTTCTGTTACAGATGCTTTAGAGACAGAGCTCGTTGCCGTACCTCGTTGGCCGTGGGCATGGGGGCCGCAGCTTTCTGCCTGTGGTCATTGAGGGAAAAACTGACTCAGATACACTCAGTTGGGGTACAGGAGCATCCTCCGGGGGCCCCCACTCCCAGGATTGCAGAGCCTAGTCTCAGGGAGCGGGACATGGTCTCCCCAGGCCTCTGCTGTACGTCTCGGACCTTCATGTGTCTGGTGGGGACTGACCCTTGGGTCCACTGATCTCCTTGGGGCTGTTCGGCCACTTTGTGCAGGCTGTCTACCAGTTTTGCCTTGTTGAGAGGACAGAGGATAAGGGAAGAGGTCCCGTGAGCATCTGCTTTGTGCCAGGCACTGAGCTGAGCACGTGCCCACATGTCAGCTAATTAAATCCTCACAACAACCCTGAAAAGATACTTTCCCGTTTTGCATCTGAGGAGACCGAGGCTCACGGAGGTCCCTGGCCTCCCAGGGTGGTGCTGCTGGTAAAAGCCGATGCTGAATCCAGGCTCACCTGACCCTAAAAGCATGTTCTTGCCACTAGGCTCTTCTTGGCCTGGTCGTGCTCTGTCTACTTTTCAGAGAGATTTCACAGGTATAACAAGCAAGGCAATGAGGCTGGGAGCGAGTGGGGGAAGGAAGAAGAAATAAAGGGAGGGGGAAAACAGTGACTACACCCAAGTTGGATAACCATCCAATTATGTTCCCAGGCCTTGCATGCTTCCTAGTGGTGAGAAGTGCTCTATACTTGGTTGTGAGCTTCCCAGCATCCACTGCAAAGAGGGCAACCATATGGGTCATGTGGGTCACACTGTCCGTGAGCTAAAAACAAAGTATTTGCTTAGGAAAAGCACAGCTCCTCCGGTGTTGTAAAAATTTCTCCCCAGATCCTATTAAGAGGACTTGCTTCTTAAATTTTATTGCCGGTTACCAATTTCTGGCAACCGAGTGCCATTGACATGTCTTTTTATTTACCCCCTAAAGATTTATTTATTTATTTATTTTAGAGAAAGACCACACAAGCAGGGGAGGGGCAGAAGGAGAGGGAGGGAATCTCAAGCAGGCTCCCGACACCCCACTGAGAGCAGAGCCTGATGCGGGGCTCCATCTCCCTACCCTGAGATCATGACCTGAGCTGAAATCAAGAGTCTAGTGCTTAACCAGCTGAGCCACCCAGGTGCCCCGCGTCTTGTAGGTTAATAGAAGTAGTATTACATGTATCTGAAGAAATAAAGGAGAATTGTAAGCCCATGGTTTGGAGTGTAACCTATTTCTGAAGGTAGAGGCATTTCTGTGGGGATTTACGAGGTGTGGGAGACACATTGTGATTTCAGATACAGGGCAAACATGGCATATAAAATACTCATCGTTAGAAGCAGAGAACTCTCTCTGTCTTAAATCGCTGGCCTCCCTCTTCTTAGGTACATATTGTTTTGGGATAAGGAGGTTTGTAAAAATTTTCTTGGCTACAGATAACAGCATGTGCTGCTGTCTGGGTGAAGATCGGGGTGGGGTGAGGGGTGTCTCACGGAGCCTACGCCACAAACAGCCTGGAAGAGGACCCGAACCCTGAGGAGCCCAGGGAGCCCTCTGACCCCTGGCACATTGGCGCATTCTGGCTCTCCCTTGACCAGCTCTGCCAGCAACGTGCTCTGCCAAGTTCATGTGGTGGAATGTGCCTGGAGCACATCCTGTGTATTCATGACCTTGGGTTCAGCCACCGAGAAGGGGAGAGGCCCCTTGCTCCTCACAGCCCTGAGGTTCATTTCCAGAACTCCTGGCCAGGACCCTGGCCCAGGACAGGGCCGCTGTCTCCTTCAGACCAGTGTGCTGTGGCCTGTGGGGAAAGTTGTCAGATGCCGGTGCAGGAGAGAGGAGAGAGTTGGCTCCCAGAGAAGCAGGCCCTGGTGTCACAGGAAACCCCCCGGGGTGCTGTCTGCAGAGGCCCCAGTGGCTGTTGGGAGCCCGTTCCGTTCTCCACATTCAGAGACGCGGCCTCCTGCCTTCAAGGAGTCATGACTTCTTGTCACCACCGACCTGGACAGAGTTCTTATCAGTGACCCGAAGGCAAAAAGCTCCGGAACTTCTTACTGGCCAGTCCAGCCAGCCACTGCCTTCCTTTATCTAATTCTAAAAATGATAGTTGGGCTTCAAAGGATTGCTTCTCGGGCAGCTGAAGTCCCTGCTTGTGCGCTGTGGGGTACGCTTCAGGAGGGAAGGAGGAAGTTCCCCCACTTTGTCCCTGTCCAGGCCCTCAGCCCTATCTGGGGTCTGAAAACCCAGCTTTTGGGGTTCAGCACAGCTGGGCCTGCTGTCTTTAGCAGGGGTGGGACACCTTCGATTGCCCTTGTGCCCTGAAGTCCCTGGAAGGCACTCGTTTCCTGGGAGGGACTTGCCTCAACCCCGCCCCATCAAGCCGGTGCCAGGACATGGTCCGCCGACCGGAGCATTGGGGGCCGCACGGAACCAGTGCCACCTTTAGTCTGACCATCTGAACGAAGTTTGGTAGACGTCCCTACAGAAGAACCCACACTTCGGTGAGCGTGCACCCAGTTTCCCTACACTGAACACGAGCTTGTCATCAACGCCCCGAGCCGAGAACATCGCCGGCACCCTCAGAAGGCCCCGAAATTGGAAACAGTTTTACGGGAAGGGGGAAAGGAAAACCGTCTTTAAGGATTCGCTCTCACAGGATGGGCCCTTGCCTACTTTTCACCTGTCCCAAATCCTCATTTTGATGATTAGGAATCCGACCCAAAAAGGATGAGCGACTTGACCAAAGCCAAGGCCACAGAACCAGGTCTCCTAAAGTCTCTGGTCCGTGCTCTCTCCTGTCGGCGACACCGCTGAGCCTCCCTCTCTCTCTTTGTCTTTTATAGATTGTTAGGAGATGAAATGCCATATTAATATTTTCAAAACTTCTTAAGAAATTTGAAGTGTTGTGTAATGATTAAGATAGAAACTAGGAAATGAGAGCTTTTAATCCCAGCTTACAGGAAATTCTAACTAGTAGGAAATCTAATTCAGGCCGTCCTGGGAAACATCACACGCTCTGAGATGAAAGTCAGCTAAATTAGGATCTAATTCTATAATCTAAATATAGATGTAGATATATTACAGGTTGGCCTTTTCAGCTCGGGAGAGGATCATTCACTTTAAAAAGTGCCTTTTGTGTCAGAGAGAAGAGCTGCTGGCCACGGTGACAGCTCAGATGAGCAAGGAGGGGCCTTACTTCTGGATTCCTTAGGCTTTCTTAGATTTTCCAGTAAGAACGCATTTGTACATTACGTGCGTAATAAACAAATGGGAAGGACAAGAGGGAAGATGGAGGGTTTTCACGTCCTTGGGTTCAGTCACCAAGAGGCAGTGTTTCAGGTGTGGACCGGGGAGGTTCTCCAGTGGCATTTGTCTTTCCTTCGGTGGTGACCGTGCCACTGCTGCCCCCGACCCATGGGACACAGAGACTCTCCTGGAGTCAGCTAGCTGTTGGCCTCTGTGTGGCAAGGGCTCCTTTATTTAAAAAGTGTTCTATTACAAAATTAATGTGCTCATAAAAATGAAACCACTTACACATATTACATTAAAAAAAAAACAGTGAAGTCCCCTCCCTCTGTCCCCCATTCCAGAGGTCACCGCTGTTAATTACCTGGTGTATGCATGTTTATTTTGATTATTGTTCTTCCCAACCAGGATGTAAGGGCTGGGGTCCCCTTCCCTCTTGTTCACTGTGGTAACTCAAGCACCGAGAAGCATACAGTAGGCGGTGCGTAAATGCCTGTGGCATGAGTCGTGCAGCAGCGGGGCATCTTTGTCCACAAGTCCTTGTCCTTGAGCCCTGGTACAGCTCTTACCTGCGGATGGATTTTTCCGTGTGAATTCGCCGGGCCACAGGAGCATGCCCGCGTTTTCCTTTTGCTGGTTCTGCCAGTTTGGTGACGACATGGCATCCTCAGTTGTCGCTCCTCACCAGGTCACAGAAAAGACAGTGGGACTGTCCTTTTCCTCACACCCTCGCCCATACTGGATATCTGTCAGTTGTTAAATTCTCCACTAGTAAAAAAAACAAAAACAAGCCACATTGCTTTAAGTTCACGTTTCCTCCGTCAGCAGTGAGGCTGGCAGGTCGGCTGTCTTCCGGTGTGTCTGTTAGCCGGTGGGGTGCGTCTCTGGAGCAAATTCACTGCCCGTTTTTCTACTGGCTTACTTGCCTTGTCTTCTTGGTTCTTCTTGGTTTTTAGAGAGTGTGGTATTAATTCTCTGTCCCTTCTGTATGGCAGATAATTCCCCCAAATCTTATCATTTGCCTTGTAAATATAAACATTTTTTTTATATCCTCTTAGAGCAATGGAAGAATTCTGGTTTTTCATTTGGGTTGGTTTTTTTTTTTTTTTTCTTTAATCTGACAGCAGTTTTGTGTCTATGATATGAAGTGTAGAGATCTATTTTTTTCCAAGTTGGATAGCTAATTTTCCCAGTGCCGTATTCTTTTAAATACTCTGAATAAAAGAAGAAAAAAGGTTTGTCTTTGAGAGATGGGGATTGTGAGCCAAAAATATGCATCGCGATTTTAATTTAAAAACCCAGACGGGAGCAGGAGTTTGAAATGAATTTCCCCTAGAAGCCAGAACTTGGAGAAGGCCCGAGGGCTTTCCAGAGAGCGGTAACCCTGCGTTCCTGCCATTAACTTTGCCTCTTCTTTCCCTTCTCTTTCAAGCAGCCGTTAAGGATCTGGTGACTCGTGTGACTGGCAGCGTTTTGGCATTTAGGAGTGCGGTGTAAGCACACATACTGAAAAACCCTTAAATCCGCATCGGTCCGTCTGCCGCGTCCCACTCTACTGTCGGGGCACGGATCCCGCGTGCCGCTGTGAACGCCTGTCCTGCGCATCGCAGTTCAGGGGAAACAGAAGTCACCAGAACTCACATTACAGAGAATTGTTTAAATTAGACTTGGTTCCCTTGAGTGGATACTGAAACTAGAATTTGAATGTGCTTTTCCTTTCCGGCGTTTCGCTTCCCCTTAACCCACGCAGCTCAGATCCTGCAGCCACCCCACTCGCTGCCCCTGCTGCTGTCCCGTCCCACTGTCCCTGGGCTGTGGGGGCCCCACGAGAGGGGCGCCCGTGCCCTCGTTCGCTGTGCCCCGGCCACTACAGCCCTGTCCGGTGCCCGCCGTGCACCTGGCTCGCCCGGGAGTCCCCGGCCCTCACACCCCAGTCTGCAGTCCTTATCTCATGACGGGCACACATTGTCTCGTGTTGTTTCTCCTCTTCTGCCTGTCTACGCAGGCTGGAATGTTAGTCCCAGCAGAGCAGGGACCCTTTTTGGTCATTTCACAGCTGTACCTCCAGCTCCCAGCACAGAGCCTGGGACATAATAGGTGCTCAGGAAATATCAGTTGATGAGCTGGCTGGACATAATTGTGGGTGGAATCATGACCAGTGATTACAAGTTGCAGAGGGGCTACCCGCCCTTTCCTATAAAGCCGGGAGTGCCCATTTAATTGGCAAGGAGCTTGACTCCTAGACGAGCTGTACAGATGTAAGCTCTCAGAGGAGGAGCATTTTACTACCCAGAAAATGTTCCAGATGACAAGGAGGGAGACACTGGCGTGCCCTAGCCTGTGAGGCTGGGAAATTGAGTTCTGGGCTGGAGGAGCAGGCTGGGTCCCTCCAGGGCAGGCTGGTGGAGGGGCCCATGTGCAGAAGAAGGGCTTGATGGGGAGGCCCCCAGAGCTCTCACCCCAAGCAGGTCGTCACACACAGAGGCAGAGCCAACTTTGAATTTGGTAGTGCTCAAGAGTTTCCATGTTGGGCAAAAGCCCAGGTTGATGAAATAGCATGAAAAATTGGTGTTATTGGATTTTGAATTGCGATTAGATAAGCCGTGTCATTAATTATCAGTATACTATTACGAATCACGTATGGGGTTGAAAGGATCACTTCTAGGGTCTTACCCATATAAGAGTAACTCAGAAATAGCCCCAAATAAAAAGACTCCTGGGACTGACTCCCAGTGGTCCTTAATCAGCCTGTGCATTTGGGTAAGATTGTCCACCCTCACTGGGCTCGGGTTTCTTCTGCCCTGCTTCATTAGTTCGTTCAGGGGCTGTGTTTTGAGCCCTTGCGGATGCCAGGCCCAGTGGGAGGTGCTGGAGCGCAATGAGCAGGGACTCAGCAAGCCCAGCCCGAAGCTCAGGGACCAGGGTCAGGGATGTGGTGATTAACATCATATAAAAAGAGGGCTGCCGTCTTGCGGCCTCCCAGCAATGAGATCTTACCGAGTCAGAACTTCTGTATCTACAGATCTGACCAGGTCTCTACCTGGCACTGGAGCGGAAAATGACAGCACAGGGGAAGTGGTAGATTGGTCCCCAGGCAGGTGCTGAGACTTGGGCTTCTCCCCTCTTCTGACCCAAGGGACAGCTTGATGTGAGGTTGACAGCTGCCCCGTGCCCTTTGTCAGCCCTGTACTGTTGACGTTCCTCAGCCAGCCAGTCCTCAGGGTAACCCTGTGACCCGGGAGGGCCCAGAAGCCTCCACTCCCTGCATGGGGTACAGGGCTTTCTCCCCAAGACGTGCGCACAGACCCTTTCTCTCCTCTCCCCGAATCCAGCCTCTATGTACAGTTTTCTAGGTACTTAACGCCAGAGTTTTTCTTTTCAGTTTTTTAGCCCCCAGGTTACACGCTGCATCTTGGCATTTTGAAAATAAACAGAAAATCAGTGTGTGAACATCAGGCTTGTCCTGGGGGGCGCTACAGACACCCCTCACTTGCCATAGGAGCTGAGCAGGGGTGGATCTGTGACTTGAGCACCTCTTTTCGTGAATCCTGACCCAGCACTGTGGCCCCCTCCCCCTCCCCTTTACTTGGCTGTCTTTTCTCCACTGCATTGAACTCTCCCCTGACACAGTATCTATCTGTTCACCTCCCATCTTTCCCGGTTAGGACATAAGTTCCATGAACACAGAAACCTGTTTCGTTTCCGTATCCGCCATAGTGGCTGCCACGTAGCAGGCCGGGAAGTATTCGTTGAATGAATGGTCAACATCAAGTCAGAGCACGAACGTTAGTCTGGCCCAAGCTCCACAGAACCACCATTTGATTAGTGGCCGAAAGAGGGTGGTGAGCTGTTCCCAGGAGGGGCCCTCAGTCACTCTCTTTGACAGATACGTGTTATTAAAATTACATCTAGAGGGTTCTGAGTGGTATTTAAACTGGGAATGCAAATGTCAGGGAGTCTGAAGTCTCAAGTGCCAACTCTAAGGAAACCGGGGAGGTTTTGCCTGGTGACCTACGCAGGAGGGAGAGTCGACCATTGTTTCCCGTATTCCCCAGAGTGACCTGAAGTACGAAAGTAGTAAAAGAAAGAGAGAAAACCAAGCCCCGAGAGGTTAGGCAAGTATATCTTTGCAGGTATCTTCTTGCCTGCTGATCGCTGGATTTTCTCCGTACCTGCATTTCAGGCTAAAAGGTATGACTCAGCTATGGCCAGTCACGCACCAATAAAAAGTAGTTTGCCCTTAGAGCGCTCTCTTCTAGAGTTGGGAGTGCTGACAGCGTCTGCAGGAAGCAGGACGGGGCTCCTGGGTGGGGGAGCCCACGCGCAGTGGCTGCTGGCTTTCACCGTCATTGGCAGCACCGCGGACACCACGGTCCCTGAAAATGCACCCATCTCCTAGACCATGCAGGAGGGGAGCAGCCCTGGAATGAGCGTCAGCAGAAGGGAGGAAAAGTCACATGGTCTCTCGAGTTTCCTCATCTGCAAAACAGGGACCGTGTTTAGTCCTGTCCCCGGGTGGTGGTGACAGGGGACCCACAGAGGTTCGCACCCAAGCGCATAGTGGATGGCACTGTGCTCTGCCCAGGTGAGACGCTTCCTTCCCAGCTCGTCCCCTCATTCATTCAGCCGATAGTGACGGACAGCCCACCTCGACAGGAAGGAATATTACACAGCCACTAAACCCCAGAACCGTGACCACTGGTAAGAAGTGTGGGGACATTTATGTTCGTGAGCTGGTGAGACAGGGCCGCTGTGTTGGCTGGAGGTCAAAGACTGTGGCCAAAAGAATCGAGTCCTGTTGGGGACGCAGGATGGATTATAGGTGTTCTGAATACAAACTCTTCCTTGAATGCTGTTCTTGTGCTCTCCTTGAAGTAATTATTTTGAGGGTGGCAACCTCTGTCTTAGAAATTAAACCTTGAGGGGCGCCTGGGTGGCGCAGTCGTTGGGCGTCTGCCTTCGGCTCAGGGCGTGATCCCAGCGTTCTGGGATCGAGCCCCGCATCAGGCTCCTCCGCTGGGAGCCTGCTTCTTCCTCTCCCACTCCCCCTGCTTGTGTTCCCTCTCTCGCTGGCTGTCTCTGTCAAATAAATAAATAAAAAAATCTTAAAAAAAAAAAAAAAGGAAAAGAAATTAAACCTTGAAAAAAGAAAAGCAGAAAAGTATTGGTGTAAAACTCAGCCCGAGTGCAGCTCTTGCCCCTTCCCCTGGGAGCCCGCCTTGCTGCCACCCCCCCCCCCCAACCCCGGTCAGCTATCCCTCCCTCTGCCGGCTGAGACATTAAGTCTCTTTGTGCCCCTGATGCCCCCGGCCTGCTGCTGATGGTCACACACAACAGTTACTTACGTGCTATGGCCAGTAGACTGGAAGGTGTTGGGTATGGGCCCCATGTCTTATTTACCTTTATTTCCCTGTTGGTTAGCACATAGGTGTACCTCCCAGAAGTAGGATGAGTGGCTGATTCACCTTTCTAAACCTGTTTCCTAACCTATAAAATGTACCCACCCTGCGGGATGGTTGTGAGACAGGCACATAAAAATCTCAGCATAGGTCCCAGTGCACAAAGGGCGCTCGATAAATACTTTCTTCCATCTTTTGTGTGTTCTTGTGCTCAGATTGCTCTATAAAAAATTGCTTGTGGTAAGAACCTGCCCTGCACTCTCTCTGTTTTTACTGAACCGCTTTGTGAGTGTCCCGTGGGACCAGGTTTTGAAGGCCATGTACTCCCTGAGCTGCACTTTCAAAACGGCACGGGCCCCGGCGGTGGGAGGTGGCCCCCGCCTGGGAAAACTAGACAGCAGTGAAAAATGCCGGAGGTGGTCGGCATCCACAGAACCTGGTCATAAAACCGGCGCATTCCCAGTACAAAACGAGCACTGTTAAAAATAAAACGTACAGGAAGAAATACATTTGAATACGAGGGCACTGCAAACAGTTTCGCAAGGTATTAAGATCGCATTAATCTTAATTTTATTATATATTAAAGTTTCTAACTTTTCAAATAATGCAGTTTTCGTTGTTTTAAAACGTCTGAGAATTATAGAGCTATTTGGTGTGGCTGTCAGGCAAGGACTCCTGCCATTTATTGGGGCCCTGGTTTTATTTAATAGCCAGATGAATGGAACAGTTAATAAAAGAAATATTGCTTTATTCCCTGACATTTATGTCCTTGGTTTCCAATAAAGAATTGAAATTATGAATAGTTGATGGTTTAAATTGATGTTTTATGTTGAACGCTAGCTATAATTTGCCCTCTGAGGATTGTAATACCGAGAAACAGATGGTTTTTCACAGTAACAAATTGCTATGTGTATACAGTCTATAGTCTTGGCTTTCAGATACTTTCACCTTCGGTTCCGAGCCGCGCTGCTGCTGGCAGGCCAGGGGAGACGCAGCAGCGCTGGGAAGGGCTTCCCGCGCCGGGGGAGACACAGCCAGGCCCCCGGGGTTAGTCGGCGGTTCCAGTGGGAATGTGGGAAGTGCCGTGGCCCCAGCCGCAGCCGGTAGCCGCTCTTCTTGGCGCAGCCTGGGAGCCGGGGCCGGAGGAGCGGCCAGACTTTGGAAGCTGCTCCTCCAAGGTCATGGTGGCAGCTCTGGGGCAGCGCCCGTGGCACGGCTGCGTGGGACGGTCAGGTGCCACAGGCATTGCAGACCTCACAGTCCTGGAATGGGCAGCAAACGAACGAAATGCGTGGAGGCGAGTTGCTGCGTTTTGCAGGCACCCCTGCAATGCAAAGGTTGAGAGCTCGGGCTCTGGAGCCGGGTGGCCCCAGTCCCTGGCCTGACCCCCACCGGCCGGCCGGGCGACCGTGGGGGAGTTCCCTGATCTCACTTTCCTCGTCTGTAAAATGTGAATGAGAGCAGAAGCCGCCTCCTTGTTATGGGGAGTAAATGAAATGATCCCATAAAACAGCATTAAGCACAGCGCAGGGTACAAAGTACGGTGCCCAGTAAATACTGGGCTGGTGCTGCCGAGCTTGAGAAACAAACCTACCAAGCGGAATGATGTAGTGCGGTTGTTAGCATTACAGAGCTTCCTTGTTCATCGGGGCAAGTGCCGCACGGGTTCTTTAAACGGCAATGCAGGAGGTCTGCAGAAAGGTACTTTCTAGAATGTTCTAAAGACACACGGCTTCCCTGGAGTGAGGCCTCTGAGCAGGAACGCTCCAAAGCATCTCTGCTGTGTCGGCCCCTGAGGCGCCCTCCCGGGAGGAGGACTCAGGCAGTCGCAGGCCTGATGGCTGCCAAGGCTGTGAATCTCCCTCAGAAGCGCGGAGCTTATTAAAGTGTTGAAATGTGAACCAGAGTCCCCGGTAGCACTTTCAGTTAGAAAGTGGTGCCTGGTTGTATGTGTAATTTTGCACGAGCAGTCACAACGCTCAGTAATTGGCATTAATGATGCACTCGGAGTTGGATCTTAATATTTTTGTAAAATTTCCTCTGTTGACATCTGTGGTTCTCTCTCCTCCAAGAAGAATGTTGGATTCCGTGTTTTTCCTTGTTTAGTTTTGTTCTGAGAGCTTGTTTTCAGGGCATCTCTTTGTTACTTAGAATGCAAAGCTCTTTTCCACGAGGAAAGAAAATATAAGTGTTTGAGCTCCCGGTTGATTGAACAAAAAGACCTCTTCGTCTCATGAGTCATCCACGAGAGAGCTAGCAGCGTTTCCTGAATACCTCTTACGTGCTGCGCTTATCCTTTCCCTTGATCCTCCCAAGGAGGATGAGAGCCAGGGCCCCATCGCCGTGCTGGTGCGTGACGGAGCCTAGATCCAAGCTGGTCGCTGTCACAGAGCCCCCGCTGTCACTGAGCCCCTGCTGTCCCTCTGCCTCGCCTGCCTCTATAAAGGATCCAAACCGAGCGAGTGGTCATTAATCTCCAAACTGGTGTGAACTGGTGGTGGTTTGGAGATAAGAAGTGGGGGGGTCGGCATACGGAGAGCTCACTCTGGACTTTACTTAGAGCAGATGTCTTTCAGGACCTCTACCCCGGCGGGAACATGAGATTATCGATCTCGGGTGGTCTTTCTCTAGCACAGAGCTGGTCCTCCCTCGGCTCCTTCAGCATCTCTCTGCCGCCTGCAGGACAAGGCCAGCTCCTTCCGACTCCAAGCCCGAGCCCGGCTCCAGCCTTGTGGACCTGCGTGCAGCCCCCAGTCCGTCCCCTCCCCGCCACTGCCCCCACTTTGCTTTAGTCATCCCTACGCTTTGCTCACGGCTCAGCTCAGACCCTGCCAGCCCGGAGCTGTGGCTCCTTCCCCTGTGCAGGATGCCTCTGAGGAATGCCCATGGCCCCTGAGGGGGGTTGGACGTGCCTTCCCGGGTAACTCACCCTGTCCTGACTCAGAGCCCAGCACGTGGCAGGCACCGCACACGGAGCAAGGATGGGTGGGAGCCATGTGGCAGACGAGAGGTGCTGCTTTTATCCCAGTCGTGCAATTCGGAGAGGTGGGGACACTGTGAGCACAGTCACACAGCGACAGTAGTCACTAATAGATTGTCCTGTCCTCCAGCGGGAGGACTGTAAGTGCAGGGGCACTGCTTGTTGCCACGTCTGTTGTCAAGTAGAGTCGTGTTTTAGCGCTTTTGAAAAATTTTTTTAATTAAAAAGAAATTTGTCTCATGAGTGTGAGGGGCCTTTATCCTAATTATTCCACGTGACAGTGGAGCCCCTCGGGCTCCCCTACAAGAAGCAAAGACAGGGACAGCGTCTTCCTTGGTCCGCCCGGTGTCCTGGCACACAGCACGTGCCAGAGGGCCTCTGGTGACCGGAGGCTGATTGGGGACTCCGGTCAGTGACGAGTCCGACAGAACACACGAGAGTCACAGAATCGGTCTGGCACCCTCTTACTCCTAACACAGATTAAAAACAAGTATGTGGCATATTGTACATTGGAAATAAGTTCAGAATAACTACTGACAAGAAAAGCCAAGGTCGGAAAAGGTGACCGTCCTGTCTGCAGAGGCTGTTCCCCGAGAGTCAGCCCTGGCGGCTCCCAGCTGCCCCGAGCTCATTCCTCGCAGCCTGTACCGTCCCAGTCGGGGGCTGGGGTGGGAGGTGGGAAATGCAGGCTGAACCCTGAGGTTCCTGGGGAGCTGTGAAGAGAGCGTCACCCTCCCTGGCTGTGAAAGCTCGAAGCTCTATTTGTGGTGCCCGCACCTCAGTGGGCCTTAACTTGCCCGAAAACCCTCCTTCGTCAGCCGCAGCCCTCCCTCCCGGCTGAGTCAGCTTCTCCTCCTCGGCACCTCCTGCCTCAGACATCTCCCCAGGTCTCACGTCTGCATGGCAGGCTTTCTGTCGCTCCCAACTCCACAGCCCTGCTCACGCGTCCTCCCATCTCTCGCATGGCCTGGCCTGCAGCCTTCTGACAGCCTCCCGGGCTCTGGGAGGCGGCCTGGCCAACCCTTCCTGTCACCGTCGTCATGCTCATGATCTTGCCTGCCTCTCAGGGCATTTGGAACGAGGCCTCCACACCCTGACAGGCACCCCAGGGCTCTTTGCGATGATGGGTCCCACGCCCCAGTACCAGACAGACTCAGCCTTTGCCCAAGGGCATCAGGCTGTCTGTGCTTAGGACACTGGGATGCCCTCTGGAAGCAAGGCCTTTGGGCCTGCTTATCCTTCTCTTTCTGCCTGTTGATAGCCTGCCCCTCTTCCAAGGCCCAGCTTGGCTGCCTGCCCCTCTGTGACCGTCCCAGGCCCCCTCCCCTCCCACAGTACCTTCCTCACTCTGTCCTGCCTCCGTGCGTGCCAAGGGCCCCGCTCCTCCAGCAGAACCAGAGACGCTGGATGGTGTCAGATCCCACACAGTACCCCCACTGGCACCTCGCCTAGGATTTTGCATGTGCCGAGCAGTGGTAACGATGACGATAAGAGTGGGAGTGGTTGCTGGCTTTATGTTAGGCCCGGTGCTCAATGCTCCACGGCCAGTATTTTATTTAACCTCACAGCATCGCAGGGGGACGGGGGGAATCAAGATTGTATCTTGATTTCACAGATGGGAAAACACAGGCTCAGAAGCATTAGGAAAGTTTCTAGGCTCTCCCGGAAGGTCACAGGGCTGCCAAGGGGCAGAGCCCAAGCTCAAGGCCACACCTGAGCTTTCCACCGCTCGGCGTGAAGTTTTGCTAAAGGTCCTAGTATTTAAGAGTTTGAAGGCTTTTCGGGGGTGAGGAGGCCCAGAGCTGTCGCCTGCTGGGAGCTGAGCCTAGAGTTGTCCTGGGCGCACGCAGTGGGCGGAGGCACAGCTGGCGGGTGGGCGCCGTGGCCTGACCCCAGCCTGGTTTCCTCCAGCTGTTCACATTCTCAGCACCTCCTTCACCCCCACCCCCAGGGGCGTGGACAGCAGGAAGGCAGCTGCATGAGTAGATGGGGGTAGACCGTGACCCCACCGTAGAAGACATTCGTAATGTCTCTCTGCACATGCTTTCTGTGGCTCTCATTTGTGTGTGGGTTCCTGTGCTCTGGGAAGTAACTTAACAAGATGACGGCCTCACCCCAGGGGAGACAAGACAGGCTGGGGAGAGGCTGAGAGGTGGAGGGCAGCCTTCCACGGTGCGGTTCCTCCAGCCCCAGCCCTGCCAGGAAGAGCAGCAGGTCCGGAGTGCAGTTATTCCAAGTTCCAGTCAGCATACGCGCCTGCTGACCTCTGCCCCAGAACTTCTCCAAGTCCATGTTGTCATGTCCCCCCCGACAGATGAAGAACCGTCAGGCTTCATGGGGCCAAGGACCCTAGAGTTAGAAAGCCTGTTTGGCCTCGTTCTTCCCTTTAGTAGATGGTTCTGGGGGCCTCTGGAGTAGACAGATGTTGGAGTAAAAGGTTTGGGGTGAGAATAGCATCTGCGTGCAAATAAGAGGCAGCGGGGTACATGGAGACAATGAACTTGAAAGGACACAGCTAAGTAAAGTAGCTGCTAAATGTAGCAAGAAGCAGGACTTCCCCCTCGTGTGATCGGGGAGAACCACAGGCTGTATTTCTTCCCTTATTCTCCCCCAGCTCTTAGCCTTTGCGCCCAGTCATGCTGCTGATGTTCCTGGTGGAAACGCTGGGGGAGGGTGGCCGGCCGCCGTCACAGGATAAAGGCCACTCGAGGATGTCAGAATCCCCTTTTCCTTTCACTGAGCCTAGCCAGTGCTTTCTGAGCCTCCAGAGGAGGTGAACTCATCAGGCCTTCGGGGTGCTGCGGGGCAGTCTCCCTGCCCCCTGCCCCTCCCCCACCCGGCGCAGATGGGCCCCACTTCCCCGGGTGGCTCATGAGATCCAGCACTTCTGGTTTCATATCATTAAAAAGAGTACATAAGAAAGAAGCTGTGGAAACCCAGCAGCGCTTGAAACAAACCGTGGGTTCCCCCTGCCCCCATGGGTGGGACGGTTGAAGTGTTCCTCAGTGGCAGGCGAAAGGTTGGACCCAGGAGAAGCCAGGCACCCGGGCCAAGTGGCTGAGGTCACCCCTGAGGCGGCAGCTGTGGTCTGCGTCCCAGGTAAGCGTGGATGCAGTCACAGAGGGTCACGGAAGGAAGCCCCCCTCTAGCGTGGAGGTTTCCCTGCAGTGTTTTAAAGCTGCCGGGGAAGCGGGGAGGGGGCTGGCCTACCTGCCTCCCCCCCATCTTCAGCCAGAGCAGTTGCCCCTTCGTCTGCCTACATGCATCCGCGTTCCACGTGCACATAACGTTTTGTTTGAAAAGAGTCTTCTACAACCAAACTCCAGAAAAGTTTGAAAGTCACTACCGTAGACTCTAACCTCTTTGTTTCTGATTTGGTAAAACTCAGGCCCACAGAAGGGATGTGACCAGCTAGTGAGCTCGATGCCGGTTGTCCCCTCATCTCAGACACTGCCTGTGGCTGGTGGGTCTCCAAGGCCCAAGCACTGTCCTGACAGCATGCCCAGTGCCCAGCAAGGGGGGCCTCAGGACATGTTTATAAACTGAAATAAGTAGACATTTTCCAGTTGGCCACGTGGCCCCTAGGGGGACATTGATGCAGGTCTCTCATTTCAGCTTGGCTAGAGAGGTAAACTCAGATATGAAAAAGCAAAGTGTGTTGGTCGTGGCTGTGTCTGGAAGGTGGTATATCAGACTCTTGACAGGTTACCAGGACTTTGCTCTTGTATCATTTGAGGGGTTTCTTTGTATACAGCAATTATATACTGTTAGAAAGTAATGTAGTTCCGCTCTCGGTAGAGAAAAATACAATAGAGTTATATAATACTCCCCAGTCTTCAGATCTGGGGAACCTCTGACCACCCCAAGTCGGGCCGGGCTTGCTGTGCCAACCACAGGCAGCTTGGGGTTTCCTCTCCCTGGGCTTCAGCTTTTCCCTCTATGCAAAGAAGGGCCGGCCCCACGTCCTTACCTTTCCTGACCTTCTGTGCCTTACGTCATGGGACGGCTGTTCTGCTCCAGACAATACAATTGGCTGGTCCACTGCAGATGCGGGGGAATGCAGAAGACGGGGTCATAGGTCAGAGGTAGCGGCGCTCTGTCGGGGGACGGGGGCTGAGAGCTGCAACGGCTCCAAGCGGATAGAGTGTCCAGGGTCCTCTGGGGGTGGCTCCGAGGCCTCCTGGGGAAGCACTCACCTATCCATTTCGTGCTGTGTCAGAGGACTGCTGGTGCGAGAAGGAAGCTAACGGCCACTCGGCGAGACTGCGCAGTTGTTCGTTCGCTAACGTGTCCGCTCCTGCTGCACCCCCGTGCGGGTGAGAGGGAGCAGCTCTTCCACTTCCCGGCTGTGGGGCCTACACGGGTTCTGAACCTGTCCCGGCAGTTTGCACAGGACTTCCTGGCAGTCATCCTTTCCTCACTGCCCATTGTGTCCCCAGTCCCTTGCGCTGGCCTCGGCCTCTGTCCCTGGACCACGTCTCCAAGTGCAGAGGACGTATTCCGGCCTTGTGTTAGGCACCCCTTCACCCGAGGACGCACCCCTGTCTGGTTTTCCCCACCTCACCACCCCTCCCTGCTTCCCCGAGGTCCCCTCGCTCCGCCCCCACAGTGTTCCTGGGAGCATGCCCTGGCCCTTCCCACCTGCACGTCTGTTCAACAGGCCAGGCCGTGCCGAGAGCGCCACTTACCCCCTCTGTCCTTCAGCTCCAAGTCCCACCGGCTCTGGATCCATCGACCCGGTGCTCTCGTGCGTCAAGCACAGCGTGTCTAAAGCCAACATCGTCCTCTCGTCCTGCTCGGGCTTTCTGCCTCCCTGGTGGTGGCGGCGTCGCCCACCGAGCTGCTCCAGCAGCCGATGGGTTTCCCTGTTGCAGCCTGGGAGCGACCACAGGACGCGCCCCTCCCGTACCAGCATCTTGGCCAGGCTCGCCGGGTTTATCCCCGAGGGCCTCGGGCTCACTCCTTACTCTCGCCACACCTCAGGAGTCGCCTCTCTTTTATTTTTTATTTTTGAATTTTATCCAGAGCTCTGCTGGTGTGAGCCTAGCACCGATCTCCCTGGGCCGGCTTGGTAAGCCTGGCGCAGTTTTCGTTGGCTCTCTCTGCCCAGGTAGCTGCCCTTGGACGTGGCCCAAAGGCCTCCCCTCTCCCTGTTGCGGCCTTCAGGTGCCTGCTCGTTATCCGCCTCCCGAGGGTGGTACAGAGGGTCTTGGCTTAGTTTTTGAAGGGCATCGAAGAATCCGTTTATCCAGAAGAGAAACAGTAAAAGCCCGGGTGGCTTTGGTGCCTGCTTTGGACCCTGGTTGTTGGGAACTGTGAGGGATTGGGGTGTCCAGGCACTGCCCCCCCGTTCCTGCCATTTTGCCCGGATTGCTTGGGAAGCCACCTCACATTCTCCTGAGGGGGAGCCACCCCCGCCTATGTCCTCCCGCCCCAGGGACTCTAGAAACCCTTCTTTGTAGAAACCAGAGGACCCACGCGCAGTGACAGCACATTGCTTACCTTCTCAGGTTCTTCCCGTCCTTTCCGTTGTTCTTTTTAAAAATTAATGAGTCTGGAACTCTCCTTACAAGTCAACACCATCTGAACCTGCTTGGCTTAAATTAGGGCCTTATGCCTCTTGACTAAATGGCCCCGATCGCATCTCTCTGCGCTAAGGGTCGCTTGCGATAAAACGTTGTCAGAACGTTGGGTAACACTTTGCTTGGGAAGGGATTTTGGTCACAAAATAGAAAAACAAGTACGGAAAAGAACCCTGCAGACCATTCCAAAATGGCTTTAGTTGTCAGGGATTAGATTTACTTGTACAAAACTCTTGTTGATGTTTGAGAAGCGCATTGGCCTGGCCCAGGTCCCGTCGGCAAGACGACACCCTGGTGAACACAGAGCGATTTGTGTTTATGGGGACTTAGCAGATTGGTGGGTAGTTTGCAGTCAGCTTGGCGGTGCTGATTCATATTTACCCAAGAGCTGCGGGGCCATCTGCCTATTTTACATTTTGGTGGAGATGTCTGACCTTCTTGTGGAGGAGAACTCCCGGGGAGGCCGTGCCTAGGAGGGTGGCCGGAAGGGGGCTGGGCACCTCCGGAGTTGCCGTCCTCTGCTGTGCGTTGGCGCTGAGGGGGGGGGGGGGGCAGAGGGAACGCTGCTCCACAGGGCATCCCGTGCCCTCAAGCCCAGCTGACCCTGGAGGAGTCCCCACTCCGGGCCTGGGGGTGGACGGCAGCCCGAGCCTCTGGCAGCCAGCCCCAGCCGCTCACGCGTCCTGCAGCAAGTCGGGATTTTTTCTGGTTCATCTCTGCCTCACTTGGCGTGACCAAGCCTGGAGGGGCCCCGGACAGATCTGGAGGTGGCGGGACCAAAGCAGACACACAAGGGGAGCAAATGAAATGACGATCCCCAAATGCAAAGCTTTCATTATGACTCCCTCCCTCCTTTCCCGGCATCCTTCTCTCCTCCTTTCTTTCTGTGACTTGTTGATACGGCCCTGTCTCCTCTTTCTCCTCTACTGTGGCCTTGTCCTTACCTTGCCATCCGATGTCCACCCATAAAAATCTTGCACCCTCTTCTGTGTGCCTGCCCATAGCGGCCTCCTCTAGAAACTTCTCTGACATGCTTGCCTAAATGGGGCCACCCTTCCCAGGGTAACTCCTTGGCACTGCCCTGGGTTGTCTGTATCTGGACATTTATCTTATTTCCTTCCCATTCTGCAGACGAAAAGAACAGACTCGTGGTTAGGAAGCTGCTCGAAGCCACCCAGCCCATGAGCGAAGGAAGCCAGCCAAGTGCAGCTGAGAGCCCCGGCTCCGGGGCAAGGCTCTGCTGATAGGCCTCGGCTTCTGCCTTCCCAGGACGAGGATCTCAGGGAGGGTTCACTGTGGGTCAGAGTGTCTGGTCATAAGGCCGACCCCACCCAGCGCTGCTGGGCCCTGCTGGCACCCACAGAGCGGTTCTCGCCAGCCTGACCTCCATCCCCAGCCCAGGGATTCCCCGACTGAGGAGCCTGCGCTGCCCGGGCGTCGGCTGCCCAGCGCCGTTACTCGTCTCGAACTGACGCCTTTCGCAGGACTCCATCGTGGCCGTGCACCCTCCCACTCCCCACCACCCCCACCCTGGGACTGGCACACGGCCAGGTCCCGTGCCATGACCCTGAGTAAAGATTGCTCGCCGCTTCCCCACCTTTCCCCCGTGTCCAGAGTCCCCGCTGCGGAGCTGAGCCTGGGATGCAGGGATGAGGCAGCCATCTCCTGCCTGCCTGCCTGCCCCCGCCCCATGGGGGTGTCCCAACACAGGACATACACCGGTCAAGGGGTCATCCAGGACTGCCTGGAAGCACCTGTCGTCTTGTACCGCTGGCTCTGCTTGTTGGGGGAGAAGCAGCTCCTGTGCTTAGGCACAGGAGGGACAGATAGGGAGGGGTGGCTTTCCAGACTTCAGTCTTCCTGAGGGTAAACCGACCCCTGGTGAAAACTGGCTTTTCGGAACGAGGAGCGCAGCCTTGGCACGTGGTCTCCAGCCACCCTGGCGCGGTGGAGGGCCCGCTTCCCCGTACGCTCCACAGCACCTGTGGCCAGGGAGCCCTTCCTCGTCTCAGTGTCCGCGTCCAGCTCTTTCTTCCTCCTTTTCTGAAGTCAGGGGGCTGATGGATATAGGCCCCTGAGCTCTCAGGCTTATGGTGGGACTTTGAAGTGCATGGCAGCATTTTCTTGGCCCCCCACCGTCCTCCTGGGTCTGCAGACATTCGGGAAGGACACACTGGCCTCTGTGCCGCCATCAAGGGCTACATCTCGGGGCATCTGCCGTCCCTGGGCCAGCTTGAAGAGGGCGAGATCTGATCGTTGGGAAGGGGACGGGGCCAGTCCCTAGGGCCTGGCTCGTTAGCTGAGCGGTGTCCGGAGAAGCAGCTCTCCTCCACTCCCCTCCTTCAGGGTTTCCCTCCCCCCGGCCTGAGCAGGAGCCTGCTGGCCTCGCCTGTGCGTGGCCCTTTGAACTTCACGGATGATGACGACGAGCATCGGAAGATTACTTCGCGATCTCAATTCTCCAGCAAATACACCAGCTTGGGAGCTGCCTTCCTTTGATTTATGTTGGCTCTGTCCAGACAGCAGGCTTGCCACCGCTTCGAGAGAACACCCCACAATTAGAGTGTTCGAGTGTGGTTTCTGCTCCGCCGAGGCCCGTGACAGATTGCCTGAGAAGACCCCCTGACAGGGGATGATGTGTTCATCTACAGCACGGCCACTCGTGGCCCGATTGCTTCCAAGATTACTCTTGGCCCAGCGATCCACGCTGCCCCGTGAGTGGTCTGGCCGCTTGGTCTAAGATTACTGACACAAGGCATTGAATTGGATTGAGTTTTAAAACTATATCGCTTTTGAAGTTTTTCGGTTTGGTAAGAAAACGAAATCCTTTGTCCCAAGCCGGGGCCTGGTGGTTTTGTCAGTGTCGTGTGAGCGTGTTTTAAAGAGTCTCTATTTTGAGCCGTTTGGAAATGCAGCTGCCCTGACTGGAGACACATGTGTCTTAAGCTCATTTCCCGATGTTCGCACCAAAATAGAAATCGGACTCTGTCTGCAGTATTTCTCGCAGGCAACTTGTCAGTGAAACTGCTTCCAAATGTTTTCCCAAGTATGCCGGTTTGACCCAGCTTCTTTCTTATCCCTGCGTCGAGGCCGCCGCAGAGCGTGTCCCGCCGCTTTCCACGCACCCCGTTTTCCTCTTCAGATGCTCTTTTGCGCTTCAGCCAACTATTTACTTGGTGGGGTCTGCTGATGGGTCCGGGGGAGTGTTTGGCAGTCGTTAGGGCAGGATATTTTTAAACGTTTTACTTTCCACCGACTCCTGCAGCCTTCGCTTGGAGAATTCGTGGGATAGCTTGGGGTCTTTTAAAAATGGCTGTGCGCGCCCACCTGCCAGACTCAGGCTGGAGGGGGACCGACCCTGGGCATTTGCTTTGGGCACTCCCAGTAGCTCCAGTTGACCGCTCCCCCATGAACCAAGCTGCTTCATTTGGGAGTTCCCTGTCTTCTAACCGAGCACTTCTTGTTTATTTAGCTGTGACTTGGGGCGGGGGTAGAAAGTGGAAACGCTCTTTCTCCACCTTTAAGATCTTTAATAAACATATGTATTAAATGCGTCCTATTTGTCAGGCCTGGTGCCAGGAATAGAAACACCTGGAAGTCATGGCCCAGCCCACAGGGGGCTCTCCAGGGGTCTCAGACCTGTAAACACAGTGTCTTGCATGTTGGGGACCCAGGGCCAGCACCTGACCCTCCCTGGGTGTGCTCCATGCCGGAGGTGACCCAGCAGGTGTGTTCGGAGGCCTGCCCACCTCTGAACTCTGACATATCGTGGACACGCTCCTGATTTGCTTTCTCACACTAGCTTGCCATTATGTGCCTATTTATCCTCGAGGGACTCTAGTTGAAGCAGCTAGGACGATCTTCTGGCCGTGCATGTACAGGGCACACAGTAGGTACTCAGTCAGTGTGTGCTGAGCAAGTACCAGTCCGTCCTTCTGGAGAGAGTCCTCCCAGGTTTGCTTGAAGCAGCAAGCCCTGGGCCCTGCTCAGAAGTGCTTACTTGCTGAGTGACTGCTTTTATGGATGGTGCTGAAGTTCGAGACCCCGCTGTCCATTTGCTACTTACGTTGATAGAAAAATGTGATTCGGTTACAAAAAATTTGATTAAGGGATGGTCAGAGAACTGTGGGATGAGGTAAAAGGGTGTGTGGTTGTGACTTCTGCGTGACACCTCCAGTCCCAGGCAGGGAGAGACGTTTGGCTCGGTCCCTTCCCTCATGCATCAGTGGCCGTGGGATTTGGGGTGGTTTTATTTCTCTGTGGCATAGCCACCTCATGTGTTCTTGCAGGTGTTTGCCCTCCGGGGGCTCCCAGGTCTCATCTGAGCACTTACGCTTACTAGCATGAGTACGGTTCTAGGTAGTGGCGTCCCCAGCTGTCGTGGTCCAAGGACACCTTGTTGGTGGGCCACATGCCGCCCAGAGCTCAGTCCCCTCTTTGCTTCAGGTTGACGCGAGGTCTGCTTTGGTGTTTGGCTGGGGCTCTCTGTTGTCAAGCAGTCACTATTTGGGGGCCTCCAGGGAACAGAGGGTGCTATGTGGGTCGGCCAGCCACTCTGGACCTTCCTGGTCACCTCCACTTGTCACATACCCGTTATTTAAAGTGTGCCCCTTGGGTGGAGTTCTTCCACGCCTTAGAAGGGAAATCTTAGCTGTTGCCACCCATGGAAGGACTCTAGAGAGAGTCCTCTGGTCCTTCAAGGGATGGTCTCTGTCCCATCCCATCCAACAGGCCCACCGCCCCGGGGACAGTGCCCCAGACAGAAGGAGCTGGCATGCGTCTCCCTGCCATTTCAGGCACACTTTGGTTTCAGGGGCCCAGTGGAAGCTGATCATAATAAAGGAGGCTGCTTTTCAGCTGTCCAGAAAGTGACCCAGAGGGGCTGACCACCAGCCTTGTATTTGCAGATGATGGTGGCCCTATTGGAGGGGCTTGGGACTGGAGGAGGGGGCGCTCCTGTGGACACAGCAGGCCCCCAGGGCGGGAAGCCTGGGGTCCCTGCCATCCCACCACTCCTCCAGGCCGCCCTAACCTTCTACAGCCTGCAGGTCCTCGTTCTGTGTGGCGAGCTTGGCCGCCTCATAGGCCACTCGCTACATTGAATGCCCAGGAATCAACGAGGTCATAAGGTCACCACGGTGTCACTTAAATTAAACTTAAATGGCGACCCCAGTTTTAGAATGACCTTGAATGTGAAGTATCCCCCTTCTCCCTCAGTTGCTCTGTGCTTTGCATTACCAGATGGCATGGATAGGCCGGGTTTCCTAAAAAGTACAGCTTCATCCTTTGTGTCCCGGCACGTAGGTCTGGACGCAGAGTCGGGGAGGTTTTCCAGATGGCAGAGTGGGGACTGCGCGAGCGTGTCCAGCGGGCCGGGCAGCTCCCGCCCCCAGCACATGGGCTTCATGAGGGACAAATCGGGGAGGTTAGCCTGACCCGGGCACGAGATGGGATCGTGGGAGCACGGGTTAGGCTGCTCGGGTCATCCGTCTGGCAGCCGAGCAAATCCTCTCACGCGTTCTGTATCGGTGCACGCTCGGAGAGAATGTCAGGCTTCAACGTTTACGAGAAAAGAAAATAAATTTTAGTGATAAATCAGCTCATGCATAAGCACCGGTGACCATCAGCTTGCGTCCCCGAAGCGTTCCGAGCTTTTACAGAGGAGAGTCCTATCCCACATCTCATTCAGATGTTTCCAGCAAGCTTTTAGCTGGGGTCCTCCCCAGGTGGGGGAGCAGCCTCGGGGGTGCCTGGCGCCCAGGTGCTCTGGCCTCCTGGCTCCTTCCACTTGGCCACACTCACCCTCCTCACGGGTGCACATGCCCTGCAACAGGGCAGGGAGGGGCGTGGCGAGTGAAAAGGAGAAGAACAAGGGAATAAATCAGGGGGCCCCAAACTTTCTCTTAAAGGCCCAGATACTACACACTTTAGACCGGCTGGCCAAGAGGCAAAATGAGGACATTATGGAGGGACTTCACCAACTATTTTAAATGTAACCATTCGAAAGTGTAAAAAGCACTCCTAGCTCGCTGGCCGTGAAAATACTGGCAGCTGGCTGGATTCGGCGGGCCAGCAGAGCTTGCCAACCCCACCCCTCACCACGGGGGTTGGTGGTCCACTGCTTCTTGTGGGACGGATCCTGTAGGTTGTGTCCCGACACAGCCCTCCTCAGCCTCCCACAGGAGGCCTCCAGCCCGAAGTCACTGGCAGTCTCGGAGTTTCCCTGTGTCACAGAGAACTTGGCCTCTGATGCAGTCAGATAGGAGCCACGGCTCACTCCCAAGGAGGCGTCACTACCTCCCTGCTGTGCTCCTTACTGACGTTACCCTTCTCACTGGGTCCCTTCTGGAACATGGTGCAGGTGGGGCGGCCCCTGTGAGGCCCTTTGCCTGAAGCAAGAGCAGCTGCGAAGGATCCCGAAGAGGGAAACAGCCAGGAATGGGCAGGCATCTCCATACCCGGGGAGGCAGGAAGTGGGGGGTTCTGGGAGGGCTGCAGCCACTCAGAAAGAAAGCCACCTGTGTTTTGTTTCAGGCGCATTCCCCTTCTGCCTGGGAATGAAGAAGAAAACAGATTGGCGTGTAGGTCCGTCTCCTTCGGTTCGGACCAGCTTTGGGGGCTCTGGTTGCTGACTTGGTTTTTAAGGGTGAGGCCAGTTGCCTGGTTACTTTTGCAACAGGGAAGCCTTTTTAGAGTCTCTGGAGCACCAAACATCTATGCTCTTTCCTCAAAGGGGCACCTGCAAGTACCTGCTAGAATCCAGGAACGTTGGACTTTTTCCCTCAGGGAAGAGAATGTTCTCCTGAGTGAGTTTGGCCCATCATCTTCAGAAACCGTCTGAATCTAGAACAAGGTGTGGGTGGTGGGAGTGGGTTAAGCTGTTCCACACGTCCGATTGAGTGTCATTGGCGCCTCCCAGGTCAAGAAACCGCAGGTGTGGGGGGCACAGGAACCAAAGTCCCCGCCCTACCAGTGTGGACCAGGCTGTGGAGTGCAGCTTTCGCTCTTCCAGCTTTCCCCCATGGAAACGTATTTCTTTCTGAGTTCATCGTCATCACCACCATCCTTGTTGCAATAACTCGGTGAGCCGCCTTGGGGTGTCTCTTGTCTCTCCGTCGCCACCACTAACCTCATCAGAGGAGTAGACTGTCCTCGCCGGCCCAGTTGCTCTCTCTGTCTTCCCCTCTGACCTTCAACCCCCTCTGCTCTCTCGGAGCTCATACCACTCTCCAAGGCCACATCCTGTTGTCCCCTCTAGTGTCCTCTCTCTCCTGGTCTGCAGAAGCCCCCGAGGGCTCCGGTCACCACCCCCCATCACCTCTGACCCCTGGTCCCGGGCCCCATTTCTCCAGATCACTGTTTACTACCGGGAGGTCCTGCGAGGTCCTAGTATTCTAGAAGCAGTTTCGTTCCCATTGTCCTCACCTTCTGGGGCCTGGCCCCATCCTCGTACCTGGCTGGAGGGCCACGGCCCCTCGTCCCGGCTTCAGCCTTCACACACAGTTCGTCTCCACCAGGCTTCCCTTCTCGGGTCACCACACTTGCCAGGTCCCATCTGTTTTGTTCTAGAGAACACCATGTTGCTTCTCTTTCTCCATTGCAACTGCCCCATTTCTGGGTTTTAGAGGGTTTTTTTTGCCTCTTTGGGGTTCCTCCCCCCATTTCTGGTTTTATCACCTTTCCCTAGATATACTTCCCTGTTGGCGTCCTCAGCAACATGCCTCCCTGTCTGGCCGGTCCTGGGGACTCCCCTCAGGTCAGCCTTTCTAAGGCAAGACCTGGTCCGACCCCTGTGTTCCTTTGCCATGGGTGATAACTCTCCCTGCCCCCCTGCCGTGTCATTATTGGCATGCACGTCTTTATCCCCTGTGCAAGCTTTCAGGTGGAAGGAAGAACAGGCCCCACGCACCCCACTGCTCCCTGCAGTCAGAGTGATCTGCTCAGCCCCGAGAGCGGGAGCACCAAACGCCGATTCTCATACCGTCCTGCTCCGCCGTGGACTTGCATGCCGGGGCAGGGCTCCATCCTTACCTCCAGTAGGACAAGACACATGCAGGAACTTAACATGTAGCAAATATCAAATTGCACACTGAAGGTGAACGAAATACTGTTTCGGGAGGAGAGACTGCACAGACAGGCCCTTGTCCGGAATTTCTTCCACCCGCTGGGCACAGGTTCACCTGTGGCGTGTCAGGAATAGATTGGGTTTTCGATCACTCATCACGGTTCAGGGAACCCTCAGACGCGTGCACTCTGGTGGCCCGAGAGGTTAACCAGCAGGATAGAATACAAAGAGTTGGCTGTCCTTGTGCCAGTTCCAGGTGAACTCTAGCTTAGGGGGCCGTACAGCACAGTGGCTTTGGCACCAGCTGGCCCCTGAGTTTGTATTATAGCCAAACGGCCTCGGGCGAAACACAGCCTTTTCCAGCCCCCGATTCTCTGTGTCCACAGTGGGGATCATTCCACAAGCCTAAGGCACTGTTCTGATACATGCGTAAGATAGCACAGGACAGGGCCTGCCATGGCGCTGGCCTCGTGAATGACGCCCCTGGAACTCATGGGGTGTGGCCAGGTGTCCCCCATCGCCCAAAAGTACGCACCACAGAAAGGCTTTGCAGGGGCAGCGGAACAGCTCAGTCAGAGAAGGCTCAGGAGATGGCTCAGTCCCCACCAGGGAGACAAGCCTCTTTCTCCAGGTGAAGTGATTTAAAGGACGTAGGGTCCAGGCCGGGTCTGGGACCCCAGCTCCCTGCCCTCCGCCCTCCGCCCTCCACTCCTTCTCACGTAGTACAGGAGCTTTCTACATTTCTCCATGCTGGGGGTGGGGGCAGTTTGGGCAGCCTTCTGGAACTTCTTTACCTCTAGTTTCTATAAATTTAGGCTTTCTCAGTTGGGTAAAAGCTTTAGAATTACTAAGATTCCTTTTGTATTGCATAATGTTCTTGCCATTTAAAAGATTAGCAGGCATAATTTCAGCGAGCCTTCATGAATGGCATGCCTCATTTAGCTTAATCTCTCTTTGGTACATGTTAAGACATAGAAAGAGAGCGTCTCTAGCCTACACGGGGCGCTTGGAAAGGAAAGGTCGCTCTGGTCCAACCTCTCAAAACAGTGTACGTCTTAAAAAAGAAAAAAAAATGAGGGGAGTGGCCTCCATGGCCTGATATAAAAATGCCAGGTGTCCACAAGACGGGCACAGGGAGTCATCCCCGAGTCATCCGGGAGAAGAGGACGAGGCGCCGAGTTTGGGGGTAACAGTGGAGGAAATCTGGGACATTAAATGGACCTTCCCAGCCACAGACCAGCAGAGATCACCTTCGGAAATTTCTGTTCGGGAAAAGTCCTCTCAGCCAAGCCCTGAATAAGGCACCATGAGCTGCATTTGGCAACCCTTAGGGGTGGCATAGGGAAGAGCTCGAGTGAGCAGGGGTTACTGAGACGGCGCTGGCTCCCCCAAAGTCAGCAGCATGGCGTGAACACCCAGTAAATGCCAGGCCCTTGATTCAGTGCCGGGGAAAAGTAACAGCCTGGCCATCAATCAGGTTAGACTCCCTAAGTGCCCACCTGCAACAAAGGAGCACTTTGCAGACCACACAGGTGAAAGATGGGTGGGGTTTCAGCGCTCTGAGTTGTACACGCACAGCAAGGGCATAATGTCGCCATCGTCATCCCGGTAACAGCTACCTTGAGGACCTGCCGCGTTCATTCATTCAAAAATATTTCCTGGGGCACCTGGGTGGCTCAGTCGTTAAGCGTCTGCCTTCAGCTCAGGGCGTGATCCCGGCGTTCTGAGATCGAGCCCCACATCAGGCTCCTCTGCTGGGAGCCTGCTTCTTCCTCTCCCACTCCCCCTGCTTGTGTTCCCTCTCTCGCTGGCTGTCTCTCTCTGTCAAATAAATAAATAAAATTTAAAAGAATATATTTCCTGGCTGCCTGCTGTGTGTCGGACATCATTCTTATAAGGCTAGTAGCATCCTTCCTACCTGCCAGGGGAAACTCTAAGGTGCCGAGAGAAATCTTAGTAAGCAGCCAAATGCGCACAGCCAGGACACTCCAGCAGAGCTGGAGTCCCAGCCCAGGTTGACTTGAAATTTTCCATAAGGATGACTTGGCAGATGTGCTTACATAAGAAAGGGAGGTTCACAGAGGGACTGAACCATGCAGAGCATCTCTCGAATCAAATCTGTATTCAGGGAATATGTGTGTCGGCGTCTCATGTATATGGCCACGCCCGGGGAAGCCAGCCTAGAAGGGGAAGGAGCTACGCCCGAGGTGGTGGAGCTGTGTGTGTCTGATGCGTGCGTGTCTCCATGATAAAGAGCGTCTACAGAGGCTCAGGTGAATACTGATGGAGCTCTGGGGAGGGTTGTGCGTGCGAGCACCAGTGACTTGCTCACCTTAGGACTGTTCCAGAAGACGCCAGTCAGACTGTCGGTTTACCTTGCTCAGCCGAGGGCGTGTATTTTATTTTATTCAACTTCATGTCTACAACCCCTCACAAGGATGTTTCGGGTGGAAGAACCCCTCTCTGCATATATCGCTTTTTAGTAGACCCATGTGGCCGTCTGCTCTCCTAGCATTCCGGTCTGGTAGTGGGAATCCGGTAAGAGCTTTGGGTGCGATGAGACTCGTAAGAGGGTGATGTGTCCAAGCACTGCCAAGCCCAGCACTCGGCATGCGGGGAACATTCTGATCCTGTGGTCCTCTGCCTGGCAGAAGCCACTCGTTCCCCTAAACTCTTTCCCCCAGGACCACCAAGAAATGCCTTTCTAGAAAGCTTTGCTGCTCTCTTCGGATGTTGGTGGAATTTGGGAGACACAGACGGCCTCTCCTGTGTGTCTTTGTCAACTCTGTCTGTGGAAGAGAGCTACCGTGTGGAGTTGGTCCCCACCCAGGGCAGGAGGCTGAGGGGGGCAGTTAGTAGTTTGCCATGGTGCTTGAATTTAAAGTAGGTATTTGTTACAGATCGTTTCAGACGACAGATAAAGGGTATTCTGAATGAAGTTGGAAGCGCCGGTCACCATATTGTTGATTTTGCCTTGTTTTGATATAAGCAGACCTCCTGGTAGTCCTCCAAGTGTACAGACGTTCCCAACAAACACCCTTTTGCGCCCGAGACTCTCAAGGAGCCGCCTGATGGAATGGAATGACAGGTGAATCCTCCCAACCCCAGGTCGGACCGCCGAACGCTTGAACCCCAGGCCTTACGGCCAGTTTCCCTCCCTGATTCTTGTGGGCCTTCGGCATCTTGTAGAGGTTGTGTCTGAACGCTATGCTGTTGTCACAAGGGTGAATATGAAAATACAAAGAGAAGATAGACCGATGTCTGGCTGAACGTCCTTAAAGTCTAGCCTGGGGTCACGAGGAGGCCAGCTTGTTGCCCCCTGGCCTCTAGCAGCGTCCAGACCCCCTGCCTGGGGGACCATCCCTCCTGTGCTGTTCTATGGGCAGGTGTGGCAACCTCAAGGTCGGTCGCCTCCTTGAGCCTTCCCTGTGCCCGCCCTCCTTCCCTTCTGTGCCCACCTCCCCTTTTTCACCAAACCCACCCCCACCTGCCCAACCAAAGCCCTCTCTCTGAAAGCTGCAGCACTCTGTCGTCTCCTCCCCCTGTACCTTGCCCCCACGCTGTGTCCTCAGGAGTGCGGCAGGTCTGGGTCTTCTTGACAGCGCATTCGCTCGACTCTGGGTACGCATTTACCGAGTGAGTGAATGAACGCAGTACGCGTTCTCCAGAGCGTTCTTAAACTGGCTTAGCCAATCATGGAGCTTCCCTGCACTCCGTGTTTGGAAGCCTTGAAATATTTTTGATGTTTATCTCCTTAAGGAATATGTCAAAAAAAAAAAAAAAATCAGCCCCAACCACTATTTTTTAGCTGATTACTGAATGTGTGATAAGAAACACGATTCCTTGAGGGAGAAAACTCGTTCAGGTTAAATTCTTGTGGAAATCCTGTAGCCCCTTGCCGTTCAGCTATGGTATAGCAAGAATGTAAATAGCTAGGTATTTTGACCTACCTCAAATATTTACCGATGTAAAACATTCTGTCCTCATACCAAAAAAAAAAAAAAAGAAAGAAAGAAAAAGAAAAAGAACAAACCTGCCCGGGGTTATGAATGTCAGTATTGTCGTTGGGTGTACGGCTGAGTCGTAGAGCAAGAGACATTTTTAAGGAGGGCAGTAAGGTAGGGGAAACTAAAGCTCACGTTGATTAGAGATAAATAGATCTATATTTGCCATATAAGGTAATAAAAGAAAAGTCTGTGCAAATGCTCTCGACATTTATGGACTTCTCTATGATTCATCTAGTGGGGCCGACGGCTCTGGCCAAGACATATAGAATTTGTTAAGCTGTATCTCTTCCCTGAATTCTTGCACTACAAAGAAGCCATGCTGTGTGTTCAGAAGAAAATTCCAGAACCTTGTAGAAGTTAGTATTTGGTAACAGGCCTGAGAAGGACTGCTAGAGGAATTCCAGAAGTGTTTTAAAGCCCTTGGTTTACCAGAAGCATAGTAATTCTGTAAGCATTAGCAGTTTTCTGTAGCCCCAGGTCCAGACACCCCGTGTAGCTTCTGTGGCCGGTCACCCTCCCTCGCACCCCAGTAACAGGGGGCTCTGCTTTTTCCGCTCAGTTACTCCTATGCACACTCTGCCTTAAGCGCAGGGGTTTCTGAGCTGAGTCTGGGTCTTGCCACCCAGGTCCTGGCACGCCCTGGCCAGCAGGCCTGGAGGAAACCCAGTCGTACGGCCTTCACGGTGGGTTGTCATGACAAGTGCCTTAGGAGCTACGTTTATGGCCCCCCAAGGGGACACTCGGTGTGCCCTTTGCTCCTCCCACACGCCACCCTTCCCCACCCAGCATTTCCTGTGCAATGGGCTAATTTTGAAATGGCCCGTGTGCCTTGAACTGCAGTGTGGGGCAAAGACACCAGCAGCAAGCAGGCTTCTGCTTGAGCTCTGCAGGCTGCCAAGAGTGAAAAGTCAGTGAGCGAGGTCTCCTTTGGACCTTGAGGCCTTAGCATAATGTGTACGATGAATAACTTACCTTTTCACCCTGCCCTTTCAGCATCGTAAATCTCATCCCCTGACCTCTGGGGGTCTCTGAGGGTTGGCACCTGCTGGGCGAGGCTGGGAGAGACTAAGGAGGTGCTTCCTCGGCGCCTCAAAAGGACATCCTTTGGTGGGATGAAGTTGGGCCCCCTTCCTGGAACCCCACATTGTCGTCTGCCGCATGTCTGGGTTGCTGATGTGGAGGGGGGCCAGGAGGTCGTTCTCTGCCCTGGAAACTTTTGTTTCTCCTTAATTGTTTGGTTGAGGTAATCCACTGGGAAACTTCTAGCGTCTTTAGACATAAAATCTGATTCCTAAGGTTTAAATTCCCTGGTTGGCCGCTGACTCACATATGTTTCTTAGACTTGGTTTCCAGCAGTATGATATAAATAATTCCATTTCGAAATTAAGAAATTATGGCCTGCATTTCCTCTGCCCTTGGCTCTGTAATGTTTTCTGAAAGAGAAAAATACAAGCAATAATCGTAAAGCCCCTGTTTCGATCCCACACCTTTGGGGCCTTCCGGTTGCACCGGGGTCGCCAAGTACCATGTTTGCTACTAAGGAGCAGGGCCCTGCAGGGGAAGGTCCCCGCCTCTGTTGGCATGTGTGCGTGTGAGTATCTGAGAAAGCATTTACAGTGTGCTCTGTGTCTGCAAGGAGATTTTCCTCTCGTTTATTATTAATTATTCCTCTGAGCGGCTCTGTGAAGCAAGTAAATATTAATAACAATATGCGCTGATTATTAAGTTAAGATGAAGGTATATCTTTTTCCGCGATGCTTAATTTTCGGTAAGCTAGTTGCACACAAAGGCTGAATAAATTTGAAGGAAGGCCTTCGGGTGGGGAAACAAAACTGAGACCAGGACGGGGAAGAGACGGGGGTGGGGGTACGTTCGAGATCGGGTGTGTTCAATCTTCTCTGTCTCGTTGGCAAAATCTGTCCTTGTCTGGGGAGCGCCGGCATCCCCGGTCTGGGATCCGCCTGTGGGCTCTCCCTGCCCCTCGGGTGTCGGTTTGCAGTGATGTTTGAAGTCTCCCTGATACTGTCTGAGATCGGCCGCTTCGTCTCCTGACTATAAAAAGTATGAATGTTCATTATGGAAATTCGCATGCAGCGTAAAGAAGATGATAATAAATCACCTGTAATCCTAGATAGAAATGTTAGCGTGTCGCTTTTAGATCTTTCCAGTCTCTTTTTTGTTCATAAATATTACATAGTTTAGAACAATAAAGATCATGCCGCACATCCTGTTTTGTAGCACGCCTTTCCCCGAACCGTAGTATTTTATATAAATGAAAAAAAATAATAAATGACAGACCAGTAGGTTTCCTGTTAACACTTACCGCGCTTATAAAATACTTTGTCCTTAGAGAAGTACGTGTAGTTTGGCCATGTATTAGCAGGTACGGTCTTTATCTTCTCTGCGGGCCCTGTGTGGACTGAAATAACGCCTGGCCGCTCAGTTGGCCGTGTGGACGTCTCCGTGTCTGGAGAATGTGCCAGAGAGGAGCGGCAGAGGGTGACCCGCTTGCTCTGCAAACCTGAGAAACTCCGCTTACTTGTTAAACTAATACTTGATCCCCATCCTCAGTTTTCAAAAGGGTGTTTTTGCCGTGAAGAGGATACGATTTATTTAAAGGCAAAGAAATGAAAAATTGGCTGTAACTCTGTCTATCACACAACACCGATATAGTTCTTGCCTTTTTACCCGAAACACACATATATGTACGTTTATTCGTTTTTACCCGCACGGGGGTCATGCTGTAAACCTATTCAGTAGTCTGTGGCTTCTCTTCCCCTCGTTAGCCCCCGCTGGTCCTACAGGGCCAGGCTAGGTGCCCTTTCTCAGAGGAGCGCCTCCTGCTGGCCAGGGATAGGTCTGCCCCGTAGACACCTCTGGCGCCGCGCACTCCCCCTTTAGGGCACCAGCCACAGGCAGGTGTTTTCAGGGGGTGCCGATTTCACTAGCGTCTCTCACCCATGGACAGGAGCCCCGGGTGGCACAGGCACCCATGGATCTGGCTTACGACTGAAGGAGCTCTTGTAACAGTCCGAGGGCCTGTAGTAGCCACCCAACAAATATTTCACGACTAAGTGGCAATGGTGCATTATTTCATGGTATTGACTATCCTTAAAAAAATACTTTTACTGGGGCACCTGGGTGGCTCAGTCGGTGAAGCGTCTGTCTTCAGCTCAGGTCATGATCCCAGGGTCCTGGGGTCAAGTTCCAGGTCAGGCTCCCTGCTCAGCAGGGAGCCTGCTTCTCCCTGTCCCTCTTCCCCTCCCCCCTGCTCATGCGCGCTCTCTCTCTCTCTCTCTCTCTCTCTCTCTCAAATAAGATCTTTTTTAAAAGTACTTTTACTGACTACCTAGTATGCCATTGAATTGCTTTACTTAAATTGAATAAGTAACCCCCTACTGTCGGCATCTGTATTATTTCTCATTTTTCTCTTTTCTAAACAGGACGTGCTAAACATTCCTTTACATAAATCTCTGCCCACGTCTCTGGTCATCCTCGTGGATGAATTCCCAGAAGTAGAAGCACTAAACTGACGGATTAATCTACATTCTAACAAGTAGCCCATTTGTCTAAATGTCAGCAGGGCCTCAGGTCTGGCGTAAATTACAGTGGGCGTGTGTGGTGAAGTCAGAGCCGCATTTCCTGGTTGCTTTCAGAGAGTCCCAGGGTAAGAAAGGCACCCGTGGGGCAGGTCCCTTGTCTGGCACATGAATCCCCTTTGCAGCACTTCCCATAAAGGGTTGGCACGGTGTTGAGTCTGAGGAGAGCATCTGCTCGTTCCCTCATTCAAGCCACAGGTATTCACTGAGTGTCTCCTCCAGGCCTCACACCGAGGGGGACCCAGGAGCGGAGTTGGGGTGTGCGTTGCCCCTTAGCCGCCTACCGGGAATCTAGACTTGGTTCAGCTTTTACAGAGGATGTGAGCCCCATGAAGGCAGGACCGGGGCTAGCTCCTTCGTGGCATGAAGTAAATGCTCGAAAGGTCTTATAAGGAATTAGGTGCTTACTATGCAGCTTGTCTCTTCGACAAACCCAAAACCCACCAATGCACGTGTGGCTACGTAACCAAAGCAGTGTTTTCAAAGTCAGAAATAACAGAAGGGTTTAGACACGCGCACTTATTCAGAAAGTGACCTAAAGGGAGATCAGATGTACGTGGAGAATGGGTCGGAGGAACCTGAGGTCGCCTCCTGCCCTGGCTACCAAAAGCCCTGCCGGAAATCCCTGTGCCACCAGCCAGGGCTGATGCCAGCCCAGGCTGTGAGAGCAAGCGCTCCCAAGCCCTCGGGCCCGGAGACACCACGAGACACTGCGGGAGGGCCTCAGTGCCCCGGCGTGGCCGGCTGGCCCAGCTGCTTCACGGGACACCGGCGAGTCGTTAGACCGTCGTGACACCCTGGCAACTAGATGAGGTTCTCTGCTCCAAGACCAGAAACCTTGGAGCTGCCATTTTCCCAACGTTTTGGCCTCTTAACATTGGGGACTCCAGAGAGCTTTCGTGTCTGTGTGTGTCTCTGTCCAGAGTGATGTGTCGGAGGTCATAACTGACACTTTTTGAAGCACAAGAATGCGTAAGCACACGTGTCCTTATATCAGAGTGGTGACATCATCACCCGTCATAGAGCATCTGGAAAACTCCAGGTGCCTTTGCGAGACAGTGAGGGTGGAAAAGGCAAATAACAAAAAAGTTTGGACCTCGTGGGCCCTTGGAAGGGTCTCAGGGAGCCAGGAGTCCCCAGACCTCGCTCTGACAACCGCTGGCTTCGCGACCTTTGGGCTCTCCCGTACCGCTAAGCTGCCACTAGGCGCTTCCGGTTCTTCCTTCAAACCAGGGCCCCTGTATCCTGAATCTGGGCACCGTCCTCAGCCCTCATCACCTTAGGTCCAAGTTCGAGCGTAGCAGTCCAACAAAGCTGCCACTTCTCACCATCAAACGAGTCTTCGGAAAGAAGAGCACCGCTTGCTCTGGCCCAGGGGACTCGGCGTGCCCCCCTCCGCCTTCGGGTGCCCGCGGCTGGCTGTGGGCACGCACCCCCAGGAACCCTCTCCTCGCTGCCCTGCAGCCCCGCAAAGCCAGGCCCTTCCCAGTATGCAGTGCGATTAGGCACAGTGCTAAAGGCATATCCATCAGCGTTAGAGACTTTTTTGCCAAGATACAGAGCGTGTTTTCAGTGGCGCAAAGAAATTTAAATGGGAAGAAATTATAGCATGAGCGAGTTCATCCCTTTCAAGATAATCTCATTTAATAACCAAAAACTCACAAAGATGTGCATTTTATCCAGCTCCAAAGGCAGCGTGGCGGGTTATGTATTGTGGTAATTACATGTTTGGGGTTTCATTCCTTCCTTAAACTAGATTTCTATTATTTCAGAAAATCAGCCATTGTCGAAAAGGACTATTCGTTTATGTCACTGCTAGGTGGCCCAAGCACTGTAAAAATAGGTCAACAACAGTCCTCTAAATTGACTGCTGATAAATAATTAAAGCTAATGGAATTTTTCTCAAATCTGTGAACTAACATCTTTGAGAAGTTGCCAGGACATACTGCCTGCTGTTGTATAGAAAGATATTTTTTATTTAACACTTCAGCCGAAATGCCATTTAACATTACCTTTTTCTCTATCCCGGAGACTGGAGGGAGGACGTGTCCGTCTATAATAAAAGTAACCAAAAGTAGGGTGTTCCCATCGATAGGCGCGTGATTCATCTTCAGATAATAAGACCGGGAGCGAAGGTTTCAGGATCGCGGCACAAAGGGAAACTTCACCTCGCGCCAAACTGTATTTTAAAGCTGAGCGCGCCAGTCTGCGTCTCGTGCCGTCTGTGTCGTCCGGGTCTCAGGCCTCCACACCTGGGCTGTGCCCTGGCGCACCCGGTGAGGGAGAAATTCCTCGAACCTAAAGGACATGCAGGGAAATAAGTCCCAAGAACAGTTTTTCTTTTCCAGATAATTAGGATTCCTTCCTTGGTGCCACCAGGACCTTAGAAAAATACACTGGACAAATACGCGTGGGTGGTATCCGTAGACAAGAGATGGCTTATCAATCGGAAAGAGGACTGTTACGGTCAATAAGGCCGGCCTTCACTAATCAGGATGATTCAGACATCTTCGGGATGGTTTAGAACCTCAAAGATATCGGAATAAAGAATCAGGAGCTCGCTGGTTTTGAACAGTATCCAGTCTTGGCTTTAAGCTGTAGAAAAGAGACCATTTTCTTATTTCAGTCTGATGAGTCTCTCGGTGGGGGAAACAAAATCACCAATTTATAATCACTTTTTGGCCAAGTGGTAGTTCGTTAAACTGTAGTATTTATGTCTAACCTAATGTTGTATTTACTGTGTTTTAATGCCTTTATAAATGGCAGATCTGTTTCTGAAATCAAATGTATTTGTATTTTTCTTTAAGAAAATACTCCAGAGAGGAATTTCTTGATTTGCAAAGGAAATGACTCCGTCCTGGTTACCCCTGTCTGGCTAGAACCTGACTGTTTGTAGACTCGGGAGGCAGGAGGCCTAGAGTGTCATTTGGTCCAGAGGGAAGACGTGGGGTGGAGAGGACAGTCTACGGAGCGAGATGAGTGGTGTTTACGAATATTGGACAGGCTGAAGGGGGAGCTGAGCCTCAGCCGCTCACGTCCCCAACCCCCGGGGCAGACCCACGGGTCTGGGCAGCAGCTTCCTTCATGACCGCCACTCCAGAAAGCGCATCATAGAGCAAGTCAGAGTGGAATCCCCTCGAATCTGCTGAGGTTTGTTCCAGCGCTTGTGAATTATTCATTAGTGAACTGCTGCTGGTAGTCAGAGGCTTCGTGCCCCCTCAGGACAGCTTTCCTCCGAATATCTGCTTTTGGTGGTAGTGCTGGTAGCCCCCCGTATGGGAAAGCCATGGCCCCACGTTGAGGCGCATTCTCACGCCATAACTGTCCCAGTAGGGGCCGAGTGGCCTCGGGAGGCCAGGACACCACAGAGGGTCTCCTGCTTTGGGCAGGACATTGGACCAGGTGACCCTTCCGTCACCAGGTTAACCTGATGAAGGGCACAGGTGACAAGCTGATAGCTTGTAATTTAAGAGAGAGAGTCCCTCCCCCCAACCTCAGCCTGTTCCCTGTGATCAGTCGGCTGAAGGCTTCGTGTGTCTCTGAGTGGAATCTAGTGTCTTAAAAACATTTTCTATTTCAAATATAACACAGGATAGGGTGTAGAGCACAGCGAACCCCTGCGTGTGTGCCGTCAACCATCTGTGACCGCCATTGGCCCGCCAACACACTCCTTTCTTCCTTCTTCTCACCCATCACCCCCCTCCCCGTTAAATTATTTTGAAGCAAAAATCAATTTTATCCATAAGTATTTTTGGATATCTCTCTAAGAGACAAGGACCCTTTTGAAAAACATAGCCACAATACCTAAACATAGGCCACTGTGGTTTCCAGACAAGAACAACTCCGGTGCTGTTGTTTTAACGTCCGTTCATCAGCGAGCCATATTTTATCGATCGTAACGCCTACACTGGACGCGTCGTCTTACCGTCTTCAGAAGCAGAGCGAGTAGTAAAATCAGTGACATCCCAGTTTAATTTGGCAGCACTCTTTCCTGAATGTTGCCTAAAATCGGGGCACCTGGCTGGCTCAGTCGGGGAGCACTCTTAATCTCAGGGTTGTGAGTTCAAGCCCCACGCTACTTAAAAAAAAAAAAATGTAGCAGAAACTAGTGGTACATCTTACAGGTGACGATACCACATTTAATGAAATATGCCATATTACAGTGACTTCGTTTGAATATATACCTAAAACCTTTTCAAGTCAGAATCGTCTCGCTTGGAGGTCTGAGTAGAGAGGGAGAAACGAGGGGTTAGTAAACTCGTTCGGAGCTCACTTTTTTAGCCCTGGGCGGGTAATCACCTAACGCATAAGCATTTCTAGGGTTTTCAGTGCGAGCCAGGCTCACATTCTACCGTGGCTTCTATCAAGGGTAGAACACCCTTAACAGCCATCCCAGCCTTCGCCACCCAAACACAGTGAGCAAAATGTGAACTGAGACAGGGGAGAGGGGAGGGGGCAGTAGCCCTGGGCCGAGCAGTTCTGAAGGGGTCCCTGAAGGGGTAGAGACACTGCCCTCGGCACAGGGCTGGGTGCCTAAGGTTCCTGCGCTTGCCCTCGGGCCAGGGGTGTTGGCAGCCCTGTGAGAGCCCCGGTGGAGCCTTCAGAGGTGACCTGGCCCAGCCCCTCCGCTGCCCACACCCTGTCCCCCCCGCCGTGCTCCTGGGAAGGCCAGGTTGTCCCTAGAGAAGACAGAACCCACTCCTGGGCTGTCGCCATAGGGGATGAGGCACCTCTGAGAGATGCCATCAGATAGTCCTGAGTCTTAAATGTCATTTCACAGAAATGCATGTGGGTTACCGTGGAGCAGAAGTGAAAGGGACTTTGTAGAATTGAGCAAAATACCCTGAAAAGTCTGGACTGTAGACTGTTTGGGAAATAGGGACCATTTTATGATTGGAGATGTGTTTGTGATTCATAGCCTTTTGTTGACACCTGACAGTGAGCCATCTCCCTTCCCCTGCTTGTCCTTCTGAGCCTAAACAGCCGTGTCCTGGGCACCGTTCTTTCCTGGACACAGAGGTGGATCCTACCGGCCACCAGTTCGATATCTATGGCGTGGGATTCTGCGATGTGCCCAGCCCGCAGGATGGGAGAGATGGCAGGGCGTATAGGGAATACCAGGCTCCAAGGTGGGGACAGAACCTTCCCGAGAGACCACCCCAGTGCCCTGAATGGGCAGAAAGCCAAAGATGTACACTGCGGCCAGGGCCTGTGTTTTGGGATGTCATGCCTCGCAGGTGCATGTGAACGCCACGTGGTGATTTTGTTTTGTTTTGCTCTGTTTTTGGCTTCTAAATCAGCACGATTTTCTCCAGGAGTCATCATTATACAGAAAATTCCTCAATTGCATTTTGCCGTTCAATTTTCTGATCTCAGAAGTGAGTTGTGAATCAGTGGTTTGGAGAACAATGAAAATCCTTTTCACCTAGAAGCGTCTCTCTATAAACACTGCTTATTATTTGGAATGCACTCAAGGGAGAGAAGGTTGAAATGCGCTGTTCTGGCTTTGCCAACAGACATTGATATTAATAATCTCAAGGACATCACTTTCTATGTGTTAAGATGTTTGTTGCTTTTTGCTCAATAAATGGTACAAAATCAGAGCGAATTTAAAACTGCGCTGCGAAACCTGTCAGTGTAATTAGTGGGTACCCCGAGATTACAGAGTGGTGTTTTTTTTTTTAATCTTTGTGTTAAATCCATCATTATCAGTTCACGGCAGTATGATTTTCATTGGCCTGACCCCCGCTTTCTTCAGTTTACAGTTGCAGAGAAGGGCACATAGACACACGTGGGGACCAGCATGGCTGTGTCTGCAGTTGGCAGTGCTGTGCAGACAGCAAAGGGCACCGCGTTCTGAAAGGACAGTAAATCATGTCATGTGCTCGCTGATGATGGTGGGGCGGCCCGGGGTCACATGAAGTGAGCATCCTCGGCCCCGTCTCCTTAGTTTAGTACGAAAGCAGATAATATTTACAGGTGGCAGAATTGGATAAGGAATTTCTCAAACTGCCAAAAATAAAATTGGAATGGGGGATTTTTAGCTGGTGACTTGAAATACCTAGGAACATACCGGTTGTATGTGTTTGGGTGTGAATATTTAGTGCCTTTTTTCCTCTAAAGCTTTTCAAATATACGTATATGTGTGAGTACAAACACACATCCAGCTTTAATCTCTAAACAGTTATTTGAGGGGCGCCTGGGTGGCTCCGTTGGTGAAGCGTCTGCCTTGGGCTCAGGTCATGATCCTGGGGTCCTGGGATCCAGCCCCTCATCATCGGGCACCCTGCTCAGCGGGGAGTCTGCTTCTCCCTCTCCCTCTGCTCCTCCCCCCTACTCATGCACATGGCTCTCGTTCTCTCTTTCTCAAATAAATAAAATCATTAAAAAAGAGCGTAAAAATATATACCTAGAAGGTGATTTGAGCAAGTCTGTCATGCGATGTTTCTATGTCCAAAGGAATGGTTGTGCTCTAAGCGAATACAGTGAGTTGGTCAGAGCAGGGCCAGTGGGGATGAGTTTATTTACAGTCGTGATGGAAGGCTCGGCGCTTCTGCCTTCCGGAATGCTGCGACAGGACACAGGAATGCTTTTCTCATCTCTTCTACTTGTCCACGCTGGTGTTTTCGTGAGGCAGGCCCGGAGCCAGGTTGGCAGGCTGTGGGGTCAACTGAGGGCAAGCGACCTCGAGGGCACCCGGGTCTCGTACCCGCACCAAGGCCTCCCTGCACTCACGCCCTGCCTGCTCTTCTGTCATCCACGGGGGTCCCAAATGCCTCGGCCCCGCCACCTTTCACATTCCGTGACCCTGTCCAGCGTCAGCATTTCCCCTCTGAGTCTGGTCCCATTGTAAGACTCTTGAGTAACCCATGTGTGCTCCACCGCATGTCACTGTCTAGGCAGTCCCCGAATGTCACCCCTGTGCCCACACCTGGCCAAGGTGATGGATTCCTTTACAGAGTCTTGCTGTGGCACAGGCCTTGGAGAGCCGGGCTTATACCCTCACTGCCGGCCGTGCGACCTTGGACCAGTTTTCTTCCCCTCCTGAGCCTCACGTCTCCTCAGCTGTAAAATGCGGGTGTCTGTCCCTTCTGTCGGCGGGGCTGCTGCGTGTCACATGCTCAGTCACGAGACCTGGTGTTAACTCGGCCCGAGACCGTCTTCCCCACCGTCCCCACCTCTCTCCTTAGAGCTCAGAGCCCCAGCACCTCAGCCCCTCACAGGTTGCTCTCTACCCCCTCTCCATTTGGGGAGCCCTCAACGCCCCCAGGACTCCCTGGCTGCTCAACCCAGCGGTTTTCTCGCACCTCACATCTGTGACGCGTCTGTTCCCCTGCTCTCCTCCTGCTTCTCTTGATTCCTGTTCTTTCACGTCTCCCTCTGACCATCTGGGAGGGGGGCTGGCCAGCCTCGACCCTCTCTCCAGGAGAGCCCTGATTTGTGACTGCCTCTCTTAGCCTTGAGCTGCTGCATGAGACGGTGGGGGGGCGGGGGGCAGGGGCGGGGGCACTGGACATGTGGCCGGTCCGAAGTGAGACGTGCCGAGGCATAAAATGCAGATTTCAGAGGCTTATTAACACCAGAAAAAGAGGTATCGTTCTTTGTCAATTAAATAACTAAGTTATAATAAATTCAAATCATTTTTGTATTGATTACATGGGAAGTGAAAATAGTTTGGACGTATTCGTTTCATCATTTCTTTTTGCTTTTTCAGTACAGCCGTGGGAAATTTTAAGTCACGTAGGTGGTCAGCGCCTGGTTTTGGGCCCTGACGCAGCCCCCTGTCGCACGGCCAGGTCCTGATACAATCTGAAGGACTGATTGTTTAGCCACTTTTCTTCCACTTACTCACTCCTGCACCCACTCCGTGTCTTCTGAGGTCCCCCTGTGTGCCAGGCCCCGTTCCAGACACGCACGGGACTGAGATCAGCGCCCCTGTAAATGCAGCCCGACATCGCATTCAGTCTCTCGGGAGTGTGCCAGCCGGGCCGTGGGCCACAGAGGGCACCTGATGCCCTGGGGGGCCACGCCTGCAGCCCTGCCCCTGTACCGCGTGGGGTGCCACTGACCCTCCGGGGAAAGGAATGGCGGACCCGCGCAAGGTTTAAAGCCTCTCATGCCTTGATTTCCTCCGCAAAATATTGTCCCGCCTGGTGTTGGATGCTGGAGATGCCAGCTGGGGGGCGGTGGGGGGACTAAAACCCGCTCCCTGCCCTCAAGCAGCCCCCAGTCTGGAAAGGCGAGGATGCGCTCTTACCATCACAGCTGTCTATACAGATGTACAGTGAGAAGCGACAGGAAGCACGTCCTGTGACATTGGGGCCTGGCTGCTTCCGACTCTCAGTAGCCAGATCGAGACATGTGGAAAGCCTTAGGAGTCCCCTCTGCAGAGCCCAGGGGCCATCAGGAGCCACCAGCTGTCAGAGCTAGCGAGACAGGCCTGCAGACGACGTGCGGGTGGGGCGGGAGCTCAGCCATAGCTCCCTGGAAAGCGAGGGGCCATCCCGAAGTCCAGGCCTGGAAGAGGCCACGGTACCCACCGATGGTTGTTGGACAAGCGTCATGTTGGAGTTACCGTCCTCGAACTGTTCACATCTTATTTTTACATAGTAGATGAACATGGGTTTGTGGCCTCTCTTTTTTTTTTTTTTTTAAGATTTATTTATTTAGGGACGTCTGGGTGGCTCAGTCAGTGAAGCATCTGCCTTCAGCTTGGGTCATAATCCCAGGGTCCTGGGATCAAGTCCCGCATTGGGCTCCTTGCTCAGCAGGGAGTCTGCTTCTCTCTCTGCCTGCCGCTCCCCCTGCTTGCTCAGTCTCTCTCTCCCTCTCTCTCTTTCTGACAAATAAATAAAAATCTTAAAAAAAAAAAAGATTTATTTATTTATTTTAGAGAGAGAGCTAGCAGGGGGAGAGGCAGAGGGAGAAAGAATCCTCAGGCAGACTCCCCGCTGAGCACAGAGCCCGACACGGGGTTCAGTCTCATGACCCTGAGATCATAACTTGAACCAAAATCAGGAGTCAGACGCTTAACCGACTGAGCCACCCAGGCGCCCTGGTTCGTGGCCTCTTGAGAGGAAGATTCGCAGCACATCTGCGGAAGCTGGGTTTGCGTGCCACGGGCCAGGCGGTCACGGCTTCGTGAATGTTCGCCAGCTCTTCTCTACCGCCTAGGATGCGTACCCTAGCACCAGGCTGCTTGGTGAGAACACTGGAGAATACAGCCACACCTCATTAACCAGTCGCTTTCCTCAAAGTCAGCCTTTTTGGAAAACCAACAACAGACAAACTCCATCCATCATCCTGTGTTTGCACTTTGTGACCAGAGCAGTCCAGTGCGCTCCTCCTGCCCGTCTGTCCTTGCCCCGGGGCAGGGGGAGGAGGGAAGGGGACCAGCCCGCCCCCCCCCCCGAGTCCCCAGGCCCTCTCTACGGTCACCCTGCCCTCCGTGTCACCCTGTCCCCAACACACAGTGGGCTGTTCACGTTAGACCTTCTGCGTCGTGACTGGTTGCAGGTTTCTGACGACGGAGCGTGGCTCATCTCTTGTGATTACGACATGGGCTTTTACCATTGATCTTGGCTGGGATCCAACGGTGATCCCCCTCATTCTTCACCCTTTTCATCTCTGGTCCCCCACTTATCCCTTTCGGTGTACATTGTATCTCCTGTCCTCCTGAGAGGAACACCGGCTAAGGGAGTCTTCTCGCCCTCCTCCCTGCCTCCGGCTCGCTTGGGCCATCCAGGCACATGTCCCCAACTCTGGGTCCCTGACTTACTCACATCTGCAGAGTCTCTGACCTAGTAGAACCCCAGGTCCCGGGAATCAGAATGCGGGTACCTTTGGGGGCTGTCTACCACAGATGGCCTTATTTATTTAGGAAGAGGCTGGTAAAGAGTTTGACTGTTTTTTTGTCAGTGAACTTGGTGTAAGAACATAGAAAAGGATGTGGCAGGAACAGAAGTACTGGCTTCTCCGGGGAAATAATGGTATCACCCTTAGGGATGCGACGTATGGGAAAATGGACAATTAAAAGGAAAATGACAATACTTTTCCATCAAATACTTGTACAGGGTCATGGTACAAAGCAACGCAGGTTAGCTGTGTTCGGCAGAGAGCTTACAGTCTAATAGATCGCTCCACGGGGCCGGAGGCACCCCGGATCTGTGCTGTCTGGCATGGTGGCCGCCGGCCTCGTGTGGCTGCTAAGTGCTTGAAAGGTGGCTTCTGCGATGGCAGGACCTGAATTTTTAAGTTCAGTTTAATTAAGTTACGTTTAATTAAGCTGGTGGCTACATACTGGACAGGCCGAAACGAGGGGTCCTAACCTGGTTCCTAACCTGGGTCCTAACCTGGGTCGTGTGGGTAGGCTTCGGGAAGGCCACAGTGAAATCATTCATAGAGTTACAACCCAGAGGGAAAAGTCAGTAGCTTTCCTCAGATTCTCGGAAGGCTTCACGACCCAGAGTGGTTAAGGGCCCTGGCCCAGAGGAAGACCACCAGGGACACAGGAGCAGGAAACAGTGGGAGCCGCTCTTCCTCTTCCTAACACCGCTCAGCTCCCCGAGGGAGCGAGCTGGTTTCCGAGCTTAGGATGGAAGAAGGGCCCTTGGGTTGGGGGCTTGGCTAAAGGAGCACAGAATGCTGTCTGTCCGTCAGCAGAGGAGCAAGCAGGTGCCGCTCCTGCTCCTGTGTACCCACGGCTGACAGGGCGGCTCACCTCGGGGGGCAGAGCGGGCCCAGGGCCGGGCCTGCTTAGAGAATCACAGCATCCCAGAGCGGGAGAGGCTGAGGGGTCATCTCCCACCCCTTGTGGGGTGCGGGGCTTCCCTCTTCATCCACCTTCAAGCGAGGCTTGAAGGTCCTGGTGCCCGAGAAGGCTGTTTTCTGCATGCTCAGATGGATTCAGGATAACTCTGAATTTGCTGGAACACTTTTCCCTGAATGATGTTACTCATCATAGTAAAAGTGGTTCGTATTATTAAGTACTTAACTGCGCCAGGAGCAGTGCTGTCCCCGATGATTGTGTTTCAGGGAAGACTCGGTTACCCTTGAGCTCGGTGGGGAGGGGAAACTGAGCTTAGGTAGAATGGCAGCCCATGCCCCCACAGAGAGCGAGTGGCCCGGCCAGAATTCTGAATCAGGGCTCTGCCTGCTGCCTTCCACCTAATGGACCAGGTTCTGACCCAGGAGCTGTAGACAGAAGTCCGGGCTCTTCACCTGCCCGGGAGCATCTGTGTACTTGACAGCGGGTTCGAGGTGGTGTGCGCACAGATGGACACGTGGAGACCTGGCCTGCAGCGATCGTGCCTGCCTTCCCGGCCCAGCTGCCGCTTCCTCTGTGAAACCGCCCCTCGCCCCCTTCCTCTGAATTTATCCTTCCTCTGTGCTCTCCCCATAGCACCTGGGCTCTTATCCTGAAAAATACTTTACCTCCTTCCTGTGTTATGGGTTGATTGGTCCGTGTCCCGTGTTTGCCAATGCTCATCAGCTGGTGTGTGCATCAGGCTTGGAACCTGAGAATAGGTAGATGCCTGGCTTTGGCCCGGACTTATGAAATCCGGTCTGGCACGTAGGTCATGCTCAGTGAATACGTCATCTGCCCATCTCTCGGTGAAGGAGAAGTTGGCGTTATTTCAGTCTATTGCAAAGTCTTTGAAGCACATTCTCAATTCATCTTTTTTTTCAATGAGATACAGTCGATACGTAATGTTGCGTAAGGTGGAGGTGTACCGTGGGTTGGGTTGGTACTTTTCCATATTGCAGTATTGCTGCTGTGGTAGCGTTAGCTAACACCTTTATCACGTTACATAATTGTCATCTCTTTTTTGTGTTGAGAACAGTTAAGATCGCGTCTCTCCGCAGCTTTGAAGTTTATAAAACAGTGTTATTGACTGTAATCACTGTGTTGTGCATTAGTCACTTCATTGGAAAGAAAATATTCTCAAGGAGATCATACAGCCTTCCCTCTGGGGTTTTCCATTGTTACGAGAGGGGTCCTGGTGGCTTGGGATGAAATTTCCACCGACCGCATCAGACACGGATTCAAAACAGAGGTATCCGCCAGTAACAGTGCTCAAAAGAAAGAGCTAAAATGCTTGACGGTGGCCCCAGGTCCTTTTCAGATACAAACAAGTCAAATGTACAATAGAATATCTCTATTTTATACTAAGCCGCTTATCTCAGCCTGACACCGGCCGACACTGGAGTCCATAGCACATTCAGAATGAGGGGTGTGTAGCCGGGCCTGGGGTAGAAGAAGAATCTAGTGGTATTCCCAAGTAAGTTCATTTCAATTGGGGCGCACCAGTTGGCATGATTTATGTCGTACGAGTGAAGGAAACGGACAGGGGAGGTACCAGGATTGCTTTATCTAATGATAATCATCACTGAATTCAAAGCTGTTTTTAGGAGGCCTTAACGAATGTTTCCCTTCTCTTTCCTTCTCCGATGGCTGTTTCCTGACCCACCCCTCTTGCTCCAGGATTTGCGCAAGCAGGTAGCGCCACTGCTGAAGAGCTTCCAGGGGGAGGTAAGCATTTATATTTATTTAATATCCTGAGCCACCCTTCATAGTTCATTGCGTTTTCTTTTTATTCTCATTAAATAACTGCCATTGACAGAAGGTGCTTGCCCAGATGGAGCCTTCCCAGCCGCACTAACTCAATGTCATGTGGATTTTGTGCTTCCCAGTGTGATATTTCCACTGGGTCCTCAATTAAAGCCCGTATGGAAGGTGAAGCCATAGCTGGAATGTAAGAAAATGTGGTAGATTCAGGGGCGAAGCGGCCTGCACGCTTGTGCTTCCCACAGTGGACTGAGTTTGTCCACACTGCAGCCTTCAGGAGCCTACGGACCTCCTCAGGCTCACCGGCTCCCCGAGGTAGCCTGGGGCCGCGGCCGCCGTGCGGCCTCCTGCGTGGGAAGGATGGAGTGGGGCAGTCTGGTGCTTTCATGCACAGCTACTGGGGCAAGAGCGATTTCACCAGCTTGAGGCCTGAAACAAAGAACAAGGGGCAGCCACGAGGAGGAAGTTTGGGCTCAGCGTAAGGGAAAGCTTTCTCCTGGTCCTTCCAGAGAAGGACCGCGCCATCTGGCAAGGTGGCAGGGCAGCCCTCGGAGATGTGAGCCATTGAGGTGGGTGACACTCCGGCTCCTTCTCAGGCCTTTGTGGAGACTCAGTGAACTCGAGAAAACCAGGCATTTTGTTACTGTTGTGGTTAGCCATTCCCGGCTCTTAGCTTCTCCCGTTGGGACGACGGCAGCAGTAATGATACTGAGACGCGGGAGCGAGACTTTTTCAGCGCCCTCAGAAGAACCCAAGTCGGTAGCATCTTGAGAATTTTATTTTCTTGCAACTTCCTGATGCCCAGAGCGCACGGGGAGGGGGCGGGATTTGAGGAAGTGAGATGGCAGGCTCAGGAGGGGCGGGAGGCAGTGGGCCCAGCCAGCTGACTTCTGGGACACGCGGCTAAGGACACCGGCATCCTAGGCCCAGAGCTCCAGAGGCAGGGGTCGGGGCTGCCCTCTGGCAGATTCTTCAGTGAGCAGGTGACAACACAGGGTGAGGGCGCCGTGCAGGAAGGAGCAGGGACCGCTTGGCACCACTGCGGGTTTCGGGAGGGACGCCACAGAAGGCTGTCCTGTTGACCATCCCCTGCCGCAGGAAACCCTCCCGTGCTCAGCCCCGTGAGGCTCAGGGGGTATCACTATCCCAGGTCTGGAAGGACATGAATTGCCTTTCCTCACAAATGCATCTCCAAACCCTGGTTTTCTGAGTGAGACTGTCACCTTACACCTGCCCGCATTGATCCGATCTCTTCTTCTACCCGTTCAGCAGCTTTTGTGAGGCCCAGTGGCTTAGTGTTTCTGCCACGGAAATAGCTCAGTGTGCTGGTTTGGGTGGTTTGCTTGTTTTTCGTTCTGTTTGAAAAATTTCCAGTCTGCATAAAAGGAGAAAGAACTAGTATAACCAGCATGCGTACACCCTTTACCCAGACTGCCCTCTTGCTAGCATTTCGCCACATTTGCTCCCGCTGCCCTTTTGTTCGGCATTTGAAAATAAGTTGCAGATAGCCCGGCTCTGTACCCCTAAACACGTGCATGCATACGTCTCCGAAAAGTCAGGTTGTTCTGCAATATCACTGCGTAAGCCCAGGTACCACACCTGGGAAAGCAACACTCATTCCGTGGTAGCTAATATTTGGTCCCAAATCAATCTTCCCCAGTTACTCTCAAAACGTCTTTTATAACTGCCCTGACCCCTAACTGGGGTTCAGTCAAGTTCATGTGTTGTACTTCAGGAATGGGCGTATATGTATTTATGTACATCCGCCGCCCACACGCATGTATGTTACATGTACATTCCTCCGTCAGTGTCAAACTGTCTTCACACCCTCTGACTTTTAAGAATGTAACCCACTTATATGATAGCTTACCCCACATTCTGGATGGGGTAGTGGGTATGCTTCCAGATACATTAAATTTGAAATGCCTGAGAGACATTCAGATTTTTCTTCGCCTTTTCTTAAAAAGGCTATTTGAAAAATAAATATTTTTATAGCACTGCTAATATTTACCATTGCTAATTGCTATGTTTATATTAAATAATTTGTGCTTTCCAGTAAGCTAATTTGAGTAGAAAGGGCTAACTCCTACTTGGTTCTGAAGAAGGAACGCTCATAGGAGAGGGCAGCTGCAGACGGGGACCACATGACGGTCGGTTTTCTGATGAGTAAGGCCAGAAGCCAGCGTGTCTCAGTGGTTCAATGGGGCAGGATCCATTCAGCTTGTTTTTCTGAAAAGTTGCCATCTCTAATCAGAGAATTGCTCTTGTATCCTTCATTAGTGCCTGCTGAATACAGTTGTGTTTATCGGATATATTCTTTGAGTTTATCCCAAAGTGCTTGCGTTCCCCCTGGAACAAGGTATGATGTTGTAAAAACATGTGCTTTGCCTTGGAATTTGTACAGATTACTTTGCTATTTGAGATCCTGAAAAGAAAAATCAAAACAAAGAATAAGATAAAGTTTTCAGACAGCGAGAAATTCACACAGGACTTCAGAGTTCCTGCGAGAGGGTGTATTTGTAGTGTGTCGTACCGTCATGGGAAACGTTAGCCCGGCCAGGGTACCGCTCAGGCCCTGCAGTGTTTTCTTGTGGTTCTCAGGGTAAATCCAGACACCTTCCTTCCTGCGGCTGGTGAGAGGTGAGACCCACGTGATTGGACAGCTGCCTCCCTTTCTACACTCCTACCACTCCTTACCGCCTATCGCTGGATACACGCCATTCTGAATTTCTTCCAGGCCCAGGCGCGTTGGGCATCCTCGCCAGCTTGGCACGAGCGGAACCGCCTCTTTGCCTGGCTCCTTTCAGCTTGGATGCCACTTCCTCAAGGGATGTTTTCCCTGAGCCCCAAATGATAGGCCAGGTCCCCTCCACCGTGTGCTCCCATTGCACGCACGCGACTTGTGACGCATTTGTCATCGGGCTAAGAGCCTCCTGTCCCTTTGTCTCTCTTCCCCTTTAGCCTGTAAGTTGTGTGAAGGCAACCGCTGTGCCTTGTCTCATTGGTCGTTGTTTCCCAGCAGCAGCCACAGCAGGAACTAAAATCTTTTAAGGCTCTCAAAAATGGCCAGGGAGTAAATGATTGAACAGTGAGGTGCCTCTGGAGGTGGTTTTTAAAACATTTTGCCTCCATCCTTTCTTCAGATTGTGCTATATTAATAAGGAGAAAGGGGCGCCAGGCCTTCTGCTCGGGAAATAGCTTTAAAAGAAACTAGTGAATAACTGTATCTGTTGTCTTTGATTGAAGATCGGTCACTTGGAGTCATTATAGCAAAGCCATCAAATTGAGCTCACACCCAAATGTGATGGAGTGATTGACCAATTGATCACCATACCTAAGTTTGCCTGTTTCACAAGCCCAGCCAACTGATCAGTGCGGGGGAGAAGGTTGATATTTAATTCAGTAGGGGCGCCTGGGTGGCACAGCGGTTAAGCGTCTGCCTTCGGCTCAGGGCGTGATCCCGGCGTTCTGGGATCGAGCCCCACATCAGGCTCTTCCGCTATGAGCCTGCTTCTTCCTCTCCTACTCCCACTGCTTGTGTTCCCTCTCTCGCTGGCTGTCTCTCTGTCTGTCGAATAAATAAATAAAATCTTTAAAAAAAAATATTTAATTCAGTAATTCAGGCAGTAATTCAAACAGTCCCTCCAGTGATGTGACACAGTCTCTGGGAAAGCACGAAGTGTTGGAAATTGTCTCTGCCTCTCCTTGCTTCTCTCCCGGACAAGGGTCCTGGTATAAAAGGTTGAGGAGGGGGAGGAGTTGGCTTGGGCCCTCCTCCTCTTGGCTGTAGGGGAGCTGGATGCTTAAGCCAAGTGTTCTCAGAGAGGAAAATCCTCTTAAGAAATAACTTAGATGCTTATATCAGGGAGGAAATGAAAGACTGAAAACCTATGAGCACCCACCTTAAAACGTTAGAGAAGTACAACAGAATAAGCTCAAAGAGAACAGGAAGGAGGAAATAATAAATATAAATAGTAATAAAATCTATAATTATTTAAAAAAAAAAAAAAAAAGACCCAAGAGAGAAACAGCCCAGAAACTGGTTCTTTGAAGAGACTTCCTAATCAGGAAAGAAAAGGTTAGTAATGGAAACAGGGTACCTTTGCAGCCACAGCAGAGATTAAAAAAATAGTGAGGGAATATTACGGTCAATTTCATGCTGATAAATTTTAAAACGTGGACAAAATGGACACGTTTCTGAAATACTAGAATGCACCAAAGCTGATTAAAGAAGAAATGGAAACCCTGAGTAGCCTTGTAACTATCATGGAAATGGTTCCATCAGGTAGGGACGGTTTTCACAAGTGTCCTGTCAGTCATACATGAAACAGACAAGTTCTATTCTTTGCAGACTCCTTTAGAGAATAGAAAAAGAAAGAACACTTCCTACCTCCTTTTGCGAAGCTAGTGTAACCTTGGTACCAAAACCAGACAAGATTAGCGCAGGAAGAGAAAATTCAAAGTCAGTCGTATTTGTGAATAGATACATAGAAGTCCCTAAAGGAGTGTTAGTAAATGGAATCCATCAACCTCTGTGTATCCCAAGAATGCTGTTCGGTTGAACATTAGCAAAATCTATTAATGCACATTAATATTAGCAGATTAAAGGGAGAGATTATCTTAATAGAAGAAAATAATTTGATAAAATTCAGCATCCATTCATGATAATAAAAACAAAACAAAAACCTACTAGCCATGTGATGTAGAGGGGAACGTCTTTAACCTGGGGGAAAGTATTTACTAAAAACTTACATCAATCATTATACAAAGTAATATCAGAAATATTCCCTTAGGGGCACCTGGGTGGCACAGCGGTTAAGTGTCTGCCTTCGGCTCAGGGTGTGATCCCGGCGATCTGGGATCGAGCCCCACGTCAGGCTCCTCCGCTATGAGCCTGCTTCTTCCTCTCCTACTCCCCCTGCTTGTGTTCCCTCTCTCACTGGCTGTCTCTATCTCTGTCGAATAAATAAATAAAATCTTTAATAAAAAAAAAAGAAATATTCCCTTAAAAATCAGGAGCAAGACAAGCATGTGTACTATTGCTACTTTTACTTGACATTGCACTGTAAGTCAGTCTCAGCTACCATGGAAGACAAGAAGGAGATCAAGTATTATCACAGAAGAAACAAAACTATCATTTTTTAATTATTTAACAAGGATGCTGGATACAAAATCAATATGCAGAAGTAATTACGTGTTTCTACATTGACAGAAAACTGAAAAGGATACAACTAGAGTTAGCAACAAAAAATAAGGGATACCTAGAAATAAATATAATAATGCATAGGAACTCTTTCTGGAGAAAAGTTGATCATTTATACTGAAAGATATTAAGAGGGACTTTTAAATAGAGGGACAGACGGTATGCAGGGGTAGAAATTGCCACTATTATTAATGATAATCAATTTCCCCCAAATTGATTAAAGGGAGTCATTGTAATTCCAATCCCAATTCCAACAGACTTTTTCACAAAACTTGAAAAACTGATTCCAGAAGTGATAAGCGAGAGCAAGTGGTCAGTAATGGTGAAGGTAGCACTAAGTAGAGGGTTTGCCCCACCAGATGGCGAAAGCTACAGTGAGTGGCACGGGGTAGATAAATACAATCATGGGACGTAGTAAAGCCGCCGGGAACTGACATGTGCATGTATTGAAGCCACAAGTGTTGTAAAGACAGGACTACAGATCGGTGAGGAAGGACAGGTTTTTCAGTAAAGGGTCCTCTGACAATTGGTGATCCTTATGGAATTAAGTGAGATTGGATCCATACCTCACATGCAAACACAAATTACAGGTGAAGACTTAACGCAACACTTGAAACCTTGTAGAAGAAAATCTAGAATACGATGACTTTGGGTTGGGTAGGAGTTCTAGGAAACCATAAAGGAAAAAATCGTTACATTTTAACTACATTAAAAGTTTTAAGTAAAAGCTTTGTTTACTTATTTATTAATTATGGAAAGACAATCTACAGAAGGTGGTATTATAAGGCTAGGGCACTGCTCACTCAGTTTTACCTTTGTGTAAACTAGGAAATGGCTCCACCTTTCTCGACAGTTTAATGTGTTGGATAATCCATTCTTACCTGAATCTTTTTCATAATAAAGACCAAATGTCTCTGATGTGAATGGTGCTCCCTGGGGCCAGACTGTCAACAGATCTTGTGTGGGGGATCCCTGGCCACATGTCACAACTCAGGAGGCCACAGTTGCCACATACACAAGGATTAGTATTAGGAAAGCATTTTTTTTTTTTTAAAGATTTTATTTATTTATTTGACAGAGAGAGAGACAGCCAGCGAGAGAGGGAACACAAGCAGGGGGAGTGGGAGAGGAAGAAGCAGGCTCCTAGCGGAGGAGCCTGATGTGGGGCTTGATCCCAGAACGCTGGGATCACGCCCTGAGCCGAAGGCAGACGCTTAACCGCTGTGCCACCCAGGTGCCCCAGTATTAGGAAAGCATTAACAAACTTTTACCTATTCATAAGAAAAAGAAACCTATCCCAATAGGAAAATGGGCAAAAGCCACAAACAGCATCCTCAGAGAAAATCAGAATGGCCAATAAATACATGAGAAGAGGCCCAACCTCATAAGCAGGGAAAGGCAAATTAAAATAAACACAGCTTTCTGGTATTTGCCAGGTTGGCCGGAGTCCAGAACTCAAGACAGTTGTGTAATTTGTGTAACTGTTGTGAGAACCAGTCTGGCATCAGATACCAGAGCCACAGAAGCACATATACCTTGACACCACCCTTCCACTCCTGAGTATAAATTCTAACGAAGCGGAAGCACGGGCCCCAGGAAGCCAGGGCAGGAGTGCTTGAAATTCGTAAACAAGCGGAAACAACCCATTTTCCATCAGCAGTAGAAAGAATGGGCAAAGAGCGTTCTAGCAGGGGAAAGCGAATGACACGTGAAAACGGGCACTACGGAGCTGACGTTGTTTAGGGGTATGTGTATATTTTTATTACGTAATCAAACCATAAAGAAAAGGTTACGTAGGAAATTCAGAACACAGGTTATCATAGCTAGGCACAGGGGAGGTTTCAAAGGTCATGGCAGTCTTCCTACTCACAGGTGCTCGTTTTGTTTTTTTCTACTTTATATATTCTTTTGTAAGCATGAACTACTGTTTCGAAAAGAAAGAATTGTGCTTCTGAGGCCGTAGCTATGGGATTGTACTTTTGCGTGTGAGCCGCTAAATATTTCCCACTCTCTTTGCATTTCATGTATGGTAGATTTTAATCTCAGGGCAAGTGGATGTTTCTGGTGAGGCTGTGCACTTGGGAAGGCCGAGGGGGAAGGCACATTTGTGGGAGTGTCCAGAATGGCATTTGTGGGACACGAAGCAAGTCCAAGTGCTGTGCTGGGTGCTTTCCGAACATAAGCTCGCCCCGTCCTCACAACACTGGAAAGTTCTGAGGAGCCACAGCCCGGCAGAGACCCCTGTCCTGGGTGTTAAGTCTCTGCCCGTCTGCATTCTGTAATCACTAGAATGTTCCATCTTGAGCCAGCGTGAGTGGGCGAGCACCTGCCTTATCCCCCAGCCCTCTGGGCCGGGCTTCTGCAGAGAGCCCTCTCCACTCTGATGTGTGCCCGTTACTCTTCGACCCACCGCGGTCTGGCGTCTGGCCCTCTCCCTTGACCCTGGTAGTCCTCGGCTCTCTCAAATCAGGGACGTTCAGCCCGCCAACAGCTTCTCTCGATGTTGGTCCCTTCTTTTGACATCCCATGATAGTACGCCCTCCGGGTTTCTGTCCACTTCTCTGGCTGTTGATTTTCAGTCTTCTTGGGCAGCTCCTTGGCATTCAGCCCTCCGAGTGACGGCATTCTGTGCAGTGTAATCTCCTGGGACCCGTCTGCTGAAAACCCAGGTGTCTTGTCTCTAACTCCGTCTCCTTTGCGTTCCAGGCTCATAGGAGACTGCCTCTTGCATATTACCGCTCACGTGATCCACAGGAGAGCGCTCTGAGCCCATGACCGTCCCATTGCCAGTTCCCATCCCTGCCCCAGGTCTCCTGCTGCCTCCTTTCCCTTCTCAGGAATGGCCCTGCAACCCACTTGGCAGCCTCAGCTGGAAATCTATGACACTTTCTCCCTCCCGTCCGCCCCACTCTCCTCCATCCTTCCTCCCAGCGCCCTCATCTGCCCGCATCTTTCCATCCCTGCCACCCATAGTCTGTCCTGACCTGTCATGTGTCACCGAGGCCACTGCAGTGAGTCGTTCCCGAACCGGCCTCTGTTCCAGCCCCTGCCCGCTCCACCCGCACTGTTGCTCTGCATGTCGCCCAGGAGCAAGAGCGCGTCACTTCCTGCTTACTGCCCTTCCGTGGCTCCGGTGCCCTTGAGGCAGACGCGGAACCCTGACCTCAGCCTTCAGGGTCCCTGGCCCTGCTGCGGCCCACTCCCTTTTTGGTGCTCCCTTCAGCTGTGATGCCCTCGAGAGGTCTCCTCTGACTACCAGTCCAAACCGAGGCCCTCTTCCTGTTTCTCTTGTAATACCCTCTCCTTTCATCCAGAGTGCTTTTCTCCTTGTCTTTGTGGGTTTGTGTCCACCCCCTGTCTCTGGACTTTCTACGTCTGTATGGCCTCTGCATACCCACCCCCTGGCCCTAGTGCGGTATGCGGTAGGTGTCCATTGGCTGGATGGGGGGGGACGCAGTATCCTTATTTTACAGATGAGGAAGCTACGCCCAGAGAGGGAAAGGACCCACCCAGAGGCACACGGGTGAGCTTGGCAGGACTGGGACCCACCACCACGTTGGTGTCTCTGATACGTCTCGGGAGACGGGGAAGTGACGCCTTCCACCCTCCATCGTCTTAGTCACCCTCCCCGGTCTATGATAAGGACAGTGGGTGTTCGTCTTATGCAAAGTGCTTTGCAAATGCTCCGTAGGCTCCCCTCCTCTTCTGACCAGCCCTTCCTGCGTGGATGTTGCCCTCCACACCTTGTCCCCCGTGGGCGTAAATACTCATGACCGCGTGTAGACTTGGCTACACGCCTGATCTGCACCCCCTGGAGGAGCAGGGCCCCGGTGAACTGCAGGCGCCCTCCTGCCTGTGTCACCTGCCACCTGGCCCACACGAGGGGCCAAATCATCATTTGAAACTTGCCTCCGTCCTGAGGGCCCACATACCATGAAGACTCAGAGCTGTGGCCAGGCCACGTGAAACTCCACATCGCCTCTCGTGCCAGGTTTTACTCTCTCATGTCTGTTGCGTTCTTCATTCAGTGAAACCCTCTGGCTTTGTGCAGCTCTGGGCCAAAGAGGAGCTAAGGATATAACCTTGGACGCAGTCCACCAAGCCCCTGCTGCATTGAAGCTTATGTCCTAGCGAAGGGAAACGTCGTAAAGACAGGGTCATGTCAGACGGGGACACGTACTGTGAAGGAATTCAGACGGGAAAGCAGTGGAGCAGGGGGGCTTCTTCGGAGACCATTGTCGTCAGGGAGGCCTCTGCCGGGAGGTGGCATATGGAGGGAGACCTGAGAGATGAGAAGAACCAGACAGGCTCCAGGCTGAGCGGGGGCAGCGCTCCGGGTGACCAGGCGCCAGAAGGAAGGCTGCGGGGATGAGGGAGGAAGGCAGGCCAGGGCAGTGCGAGGCCCCGTGCACACTTGCAGGGCCATTTGACAGATTTTAATAAACAAACAGATGAAACGGATTCACGATGGGTAAATAGTCCATGAATTCGTTAAAAGTTGTGGACAGTTTCAGGGAAGTCGTGTAGCCAGGATCGGTTGTGCTGTAACGTACTTCGGTGCTCAGATCTAAAGGCCACGTCTAAATAAAGCCAGAACGTCCAAGTACTTTACTCCAGAGAACATGTCACAGGGAGTTGGAAGGACCTGGGAGCCAGCCCGGGCGCTGTCGCTCACTCTCCTGTGACCTCGGGCAGCTCCCGGGCCTCTTTCCGCCTGACTTTGCTCTTCTGTAAAATGAGTGGGTGAGCGAGAGAGTCGGCAAGGAGCCCCGTAGCTCTGAAGAACAGTATGACTCAGTGGACTGATACTTGGGTTGACCGTCATCAGCAGAAAAGAAGAGGACATCTGTCAGCAGTTAGAGCCCCTCAAAAATGGAGTGAGCTCTCATCTAAGGGAGTGAGTTTCCTGTCCCTGGGAGTATTCAGATAGGGGCAGAGGACCACCCATGAGGAGCATGGTCCGCTCTTACCATTCTCCTTCGAGTCCCCGTCCTGTCTACACTCAGCGAGTGCCGTGCTGAGTGTCCTGGGCAGGGTGGTGTCAGAGACGATTAGACCAGGCTGCTGGTTCCTCAGACTGGTCCTCGGAGGGACCAATGGGCTTCGTGAGAATCACCCACGTGTTACCAGAAATTCTGCTCCCCGGCTCCTCCCGGTGAGGTTCTGATTCAGCTGCTCAGGCCTGCTGAGGAATTTGACAAAATCCCCCCCCCCCCGCAAATGCTTATGCGTAGCCACTCGTCGGAACCACCGGCCTGGGTTCCTGGCATGGGCACTTCCTCTCAAAGCCAAGTTCTGTGGCTCTGGCCGCACGAGCACCTGACATGGGCAGGTAGGGAGCTCCATGATGGAGCTTTGAAAGTATTTCCAGGCTTTTCAGTCCTTGGCTTCTGCTGCGGCCAGACTGGTCTTTTCCCTGTCCCCAAACATGCCTTGTGGCTTCCTGCCTCTGACCTTCTCCTGAAGTCATGGCGTCCGTTTTTAGAACCTTCGGCTCTTCCTCACCTGTAAGAATCATTTCCATCCTTGAAGACCCATCCCAGCCCGAGTTTCTCCGTTTTTCCTTTGAGGGCCCGCATCTTCACTTCGACGTCCTACCCTCTTCCTTGCCCTACCGCGCTCGCTCAGCAAGACCTCCTTTGCCGATGGCTCACCCGCTCACGTCCTCCCCCGTTAATAAGTACTCGGCGGGTGCTGTGTGCGAGGCTCCCCGCTAGCCTCAACAAGAACAGTTGAGGCTGCTTCCCCTCTCAGGGGCGCCAGGGCCATCTGTGAGTTGGGACCCAGTGTCCCTGACAGGTGACGATGGAGCAGACGGGGCTTCACGAGGACCCCAACCTCACCTGCTGTCCTGACCCCTTTGCTGGGGGGGAGGGAAGAAGGGGGAGGACTTGTTTCTCAGCCCACACAGCCATCTGCAGACTCTCAGGCCTTTGCACGTGTGTGGTACTTGAGGGGACGGTGGTGGCAGTTGCGGTGGCCGTGGTGGTGACGGTGACAGTGTTTTAATTACCGTACGGTGCCGTCCGAGGGCCCGGCGCTGTACGGTGTCTTCCTGGAGGCCCCCTCCGTGACGGCTCAATTAGGGGAGCGGCAGGACTGTGGTTCAGTATTCGGGCCAGCTTCCTAATTGAAAACACATTCTCTCGTCCGAAGCTGCAGCTGGTTTGGTTCTGCTCATGCAGAAAAGGATATAACCTTGCCTAACATAGGAAATGAACGGTTGAGAGAGAAGCCAAATTCAATTTCAGTCAGATATGTTGAGGCTAAGCCCGTGATCTATGGAAGCAGGGGAGCGAGCCGTGTGCATGTGGAAAGGGGCGCACTCAGCGGCCCATTAATCACGGCCGCCCGCCCGGCGCGGCCGCCACCGCGTGTGCCACTGCGCCCGCGCCGCGCCTCCCCCGGGGGCTGGCCAGCAGCCAAGCACTCCAGAAGTTAACCTCTTAAAGACCCGGAGCTGCTTTCTGTTGAATAAATGTAATTTTGTGGTCAGAAATAAATGCTTGTGATGTAGCAGAAGCTTTGGAAACAACAGCCAGCCAAAGCTATTACAAATTGCTCCGTGTTGTGGAAGTCAACAGCATACATCAAAATTCCGAGTGTATGGCAAATTGATTTCGGCCCAGAGCTCTGCAGCTATTCAATAAAAGTCCTATTAAGCCATTGTATGTAATGAACAATCCAGAGCAAATCTAATATTTTCAGTGGATAATTATTTTTAACATCCTCTCGGTAACCGTCGGTGGAGGCCTTGGGTGTTTATAGCACGGACCCGCGTGCCGTGGGCCCTCGCCCGCTTTTATCTGCCTCTGCCGGAGGCCCCGAGACAGGCCCCCCCGAACTCGGGGCTCCCGCAAGGTTCACCAGCAGACCCTGCTCCTGCTCGGATGGTTTTCCGGCACACAGCGGGGCCCCGGGAAGCACTGGGTGAATGAAAATGAACTGAGTGGGAATGGAGAAGGGGCAGTGAGAGAGTTCTAGAATAAGTGAGTCAAAAGCTGTGTCGGCAGAGTTGGCTCAGCACCAGAGCCTCTAGAGACCGGAGGGTCACAGGTGAGGAATTCGAGGTGCTGCGTGCTGAAGGGACCAGTGCCAGTGCCCGAAAGGAGCCCCGGGTCTTGCCTCCTGCACTTCTGCTCCTTGACAACTCGGGAAGCAGGCTCCATGTCAGGGAACCCCTGCTGATGGAGCCACCAGAATGATCTTGTCACCAGCTGAGGCCACCCCCTTAGTTGCTCTACTGCGCTGTTCAGGCCAGGAGATGACCCTGGTCGCACTGACCCAGGTCACGCTCTATATGGCAGTCTCCCCTTCCAGGCCATACGCTTCTGGAGGACAGGGTTACTCATTCATTCTTTCGTTCGTTAGTATTTACTGAACACCTGCTGTGTGCCAGGCTGGACCTGAACTAGACCGTGGTCTGTAATTGTAGGTAATTAACTCACATGCTGCTTTCACGGCGCTTAACAGTTGAGCAGGATCCGTGTCCCGTATGGCACAGAGCTGGGCACACCGCAGGCCGTCAGTAAACGGTGGGTGGGCGGATGGATGGATGGATGGATGGATGGCAAGGTGGAGAGTTAACACCTCCGGTGTATAAATCAAAAGCATTCTCTGTCCATAAAAAAGGCCCTGTTCTATCCGCTTGCACTCCCAGAACTTTGCGGGGAATCATGTGAGACCAGGAGGCAGTTGTGATATGAAGATAAGGGCCCAGAGTTATAAGGCCTCCGTTTGAGGCCTGACTTACCAGTGACCTTGGCTTCCACTGAGTCCGTTGACCTCTCAGTGCCTCTTTTCCTTCATATGATAAATGTGAAGGATTGGGGGAAATAGATTTGAATGGTGATGAGGAGTGGTATTTGTCTCATAGTTTGTTGGGTTTGTTTGGTTTTTTTCCTGGACTAGAATCAATCCAACTTCTAATAGTCACGTAGTATTTATTTGAATACTGCAGAATTTAAATTATTAGGATATTTTATTTTCTGCAGGTCTCTCTTCTCTTGGAAAAACTCAGTCTGGATGTTAATTAGGTTTTCCTCATGTTCCGTCAATTTAATGCAGTAATTCCTTACGTGAAACCAACACCACAGAGCAGATGGTCGAAAGGAGGCCCGTGAGCGTGCGTGCGTGGCCGTGGGAGGGAGCTCGGGGACACTGTTTGATAACAGCCGAGAGCCCAGCTGAGTTCGTTGCCCGCATGCGAAGTAGCCCACGTCCCATCTCTCCCCCGCTCTATTTCAGACCGTACCACTGCTCTCTTTGCTGGTAATTATTTGCACAGTGTTTTACGTCTCTAAGTTCCCATTTCCATGATCTCCCGCAGCCTTACCCACCGCCCTGTGCTGGTGACATTATCACCAGCCAGAGTGACAGGACTGGGCAGGTGGCCGTGAGCTCGAGGAGCATGGTGGGTGCCCAGAGGTGAGGTCTGTGCCCCCCGCCCCAGCTCCACGCAGTTGACTCCTCCCCTCTTGCTGTCTCTCAGTCCCACCCATCCTGGGACCTGTGGCTCCCTGGAGCCTCGTTATGCCAGCCAGATGCCACCCTCTTGTTGGTAAATGCACACCACCTCCAGCAGGTACTCCCAGACTGCAGGAACCCACCCCTGCCGTGACTTTCAGCCACACACTTGGCAGCCACCTGCACAGACGAGCCTCAAGGTCCAAGTGGCCTCAACAGGGTTGCAGGTTAGAACCCAGGTTAAACTCAGTCGGAGACTCATTCCACTGACTGCCACGGAAGGGCACATGACCAGCGTCATCTAATACAGCTTCCAGAGCCTTCCAAGTTGCCAGCCAGGAAGAGGCAACCTGGCTGGGTAGACCAGTGACCTCCCAGCTCCCCTCCTCACCTAGGACCCTCTTGCTCTTCCACTGCTTGGGACTGTTCGCGGGCCTTGTCCTCTGCCATCGTGAGGACCAAGTGATAGGGGAAGGGGCTAGGAGTCGGCTGGGGCCCTCCCTGGAGCTCGCGCTAGCTGAGCCCTCTAGTGGGAAAGGAGACTAACCCGGAGAGCGGGTTCTGCTAAAACATCCCAACTCTGAGTGCCGCCCTTGGGGAGAGGAAGGAGAGGAAGGAGAACATCTCCTCAGCTCCAGCTATGTGCCGGAAGCTTCACATTATCTGATTTCGTCTGCACGGCAGCGCAGCCCTGAGAGGTTTTATGATAATTTCTGGAGAGAGGAGGAAGTGGGCCCAGAGAAGTTAAGTAACTTGCTCGAAGCCACACAGCTTGCCTGCCTTAGAGCTTAGACTTGAACGCCACCGTCTGAACTGAAACACTGAAGCCAGTGTTTATTCTAGAAAGCTTTCGAAGTGTCTTGAAATTGCTTCCGAAGTAGCAGAAGATGGGGAGACCCGTGAGACTTACGCTTTGCCCTCGAGCATAACAGGAGAGAAACCTGGCGGCTTATGGTCAGCGCACACGAGGGAAAGGATTCTTTCCTGGGGCTCTCGGGGGAAGGACCTGGCGCCTACGTGGGACAGAGCCGTGCACCCCAGGGAGCCCCTCCACCTCCGGACTCAAGCCCCTTCCATCCTCAGGCCTGAGACCACGGGAATCCAGGGACTTGGGGGGGCAAGTCTGACCCGGAGCCCCAGGGCCTGTCATCTTCCCGGGGCAGAGTTCGGAGTAGGTGTTTTCTTGAAAAGCAGCAGACACCGTGCCCCCGCCGTAGGAGCACAGAAGCGTCCTGCTGCGGGCGCATGTCGCCCGGAGGCCTGGCTGGGAGGGGCTCACGGTTGTTCACACTGGCTACCTGTACCGCTCCTTCCTCCTTCACACTATCTCCTGGCTTCTGTCCTTCGTTCCCTCCTGTCCAGGCCTGCGGTGGCTCCTTCCTGGGCAGGAGGCCTCGAGCCGCAGAGAAAACCAAACAGAGAAACCCCAGGTTTCGGAATCAGACTCATCTGGATTTGACTCCTGACATCATCTTTTACCAGTGTGACCTTGAATGGGTCCTTTCAGCTTCTCTGTGCCTCATCTGTACTGTGGGAAATCTGCCCCACGGATGCGAGATCTGGTTACTGATCATAGCATTCTCCAGATCCTTCCATCTGCTGAATACCACTGTGCCCCCAAGATTCAGCCTCAGCCTTCTGGGGCCCTCACTGCACATCCGTCCCATCCCTGGTTAACCTCGTCTGGCCATCTAGGGGCTGATGGCTCCAAATCGTGGTCTTTGGCCTGGGCCTCTCTCAACATCGGGCCGGGAGCTCCCCTGTGATCTGTCACAGACTTACACCCTCCACACAAACACCCACACACACGCCTCTCCACGTCTCCCATCTCAGGGGAGATGACCAGCCCCAGTCACCCTGGCGGGACTCTGAGGGGACCCACGTCTGCCAGTAGACCCTGGGATTCTGCTTCCCTCACCTCACTCGCTTTGGCTCCCACCTTCCCAACACCTCCACCTCTTCTCCCCTCCACCCCACCCTGAGTTGCCTTCCCATCCAGTGTGGTCCCTTCACTTCCTGTCACTTCCTGATTGACATCCCCAACCTCTCAGCATAGAGCCGGGCCTCGCTCCAAGCCGCTCGGGCTCCAGGCCCAGCAGGCCCCCACACCTCTCGGCAGCACGGGCCCTGTCTTTGCATAGGCTCCCCTTCCCCACGCAGGCCCCTCCCTCCCACCATGAAGGAAGCTCATCATCGTCCTCAAAACTTACCTAAGTGTGCAAAACACGAGGTGCAGAGCTGTATGTGTAATATTCTGTTCTACCATTTGCATTCATTCATTCATTCATTCGTTCATTCATTTTGAGAGAGAGGTCGATCCATCACAAGCGGGAGGGGCAGGAGAAGGAGAGAGAATCCCCAGCAGACTCACTGCTGAGCACAGAGAGCCCACAACCCAAGCTCAGGACCGGAGCCGAAACCGAGAGTCCAACGCCCGACTGTGCCATGCAGGCGCCACTCCTACCATTTGCATTTTTTAAAAAAGGAAGATGGTGTGTGTGTACAGACGCTTGTAATGCACAATGTATTTCTGGAAAGGTGCACAAGAGAATCTTTGCCTGTCAGTCAGGCAGCTGGGTGAAGGTGGACGTGGATGGATGGGAGACCTACTTTTCATTGTATTCTTATACTTTTTGTTGTTGCTATTTCTGTTTTCTTTTTACGATTAGGTAGGTGGTTGTTCGTCTGTTCGCAGAGTTGTGCCACCATCACCGCTGTCTGATTCCAGAACATTCTCATCACCCGAAAAAGAAACCGTGTACTCATTCGCAGTCACTCCCCATTCTCCCCCCTCCCCACCTCCTGCCCCCTGACAACCACTAATGGACTTCCTTTCTGTCTCTACAGGGTTGGCCATTCTCAGCATTTCGTATCAATGAAATCACACCCTGTGTGGTCTTTTGTGGCTGGCTTCTTTCACCTACCTCATGTTTTCACGATGTATCTGTGTCGTAGCATATATCAGCACTTCATTCCTTTCTGTGGCTGAATAATAATCCGTTGTATGGCTGGGCCACATTTTATTTATCCATTGTCAGTTGGTGGCCATTTGGGCTTCTGCTGCCTTTTAGCTGTTGTGAGTAGTGCTGCTGCGAACATTCATACCCAGGTATCTGCACAGATACACGTTTACATTTTTCTTAGATGTGTACCTAGGAGTGGAATTGCTGGCTGATATGGTACCTCGGGGTTTAACATTTTGAGGAATTGCCATGCTCTTTTCCAAAGGGCCTCATTTTATGTTTCCATCACCAGTGTATGAGCGTTCCAATTTCTCTCCATCCTCCCTAACACTTAACCACTACAGCCTAGTGGATACGAAGCAGTGTTTCCGGGTGGCTTTGATTTGCATTTCCCTAATGACTACTGATGTTGAGCATCTTTCCATTTGTAGATCTTCTTTGGAGAAATGTCTATTCGGATAGATGTTTCGTCTATTTTTAAATTCAGTTGTTTGTCTTTTTATCGTTGAGTTGTGAGCGATCTTTATATATTCTGTATACTAATCCCTCATCAGATACATGGTCTGCAAAAATGTTCTCCCATTCTGTGGGTTGTCTTTTCATTTTCTTTTTTTTTTTTTTTAAGATTTTATTTATTTATTCGACAGAGATAGAGACAGCCAGCGAGAGAGGGAACACAAGCAGGGGGAGTGGGAGAGGAAGAAGCAGGCTCATAGTGGAAGAGCCTGATGTGGGGCTTGATCCCAGAACGCCAGGATCACGCCCTGAGCCGAAGGCAGACGCTTAACTGCTGCGCCACCCAGGCGCCCCGTCTTTTCATTTTCTTGATAGTGTCCTTTGTAACACCCAAGTTTTAAATTTGATGAAATCCAATTTACCTATTTTTCTTTTATTGTTTGTGCTGTTGGTGTTATATCTCAGGTCACAAAGATTTATAGTTGTGTTTCCTTTTAAGGGTTTTCTAGTGTTAGCTCTTACCTTTTGGTCTCTGGTTCATTTTGAGTTAATTTCTGTGCACAGTGTGAGGTAGGGGTCCAGCTGCATTCTGTGGCACATGGATATTCAGTTGTCCTTGCCTTGTCTGTTGAAAGACAGTTCTTTCTCCACTGAATTGTGTTTTCACGCATGTCAAAAGTCAGTTAACTGTAATGCGAGAGTTTATTTCTAGACTCTTAAGTCTGTTCCACTGATCTAACTGAATGTCTGTCCATATGTCCGTGCAGTAAGTTTTGAAATTGGCAAGTGCGAGTCCCCCACCTTTGTTTTTCTTTTTCAAGATTGTTGTGGCTGTTTGGGATCCCTTGCATTTCAGTACAGATCGTAAGGATCAACTCCCCAGTTTCTGCAGCTAAGCCAGCTGAGATGTTGACAGGCACTGTGCTGAATCTGTAGATGGATTTGGGACTTTGCCATCTTAGCGATATTAAGTCTCCCGATCCATGAACATTTTGGAGTCTCACTTTTAGATGGTTTATGGCTAGTGTATCTAGAAAGACAATTGATTTTTGCGTATTGATCTTGTATTATACAACCTTGCTGAACACTCTGTATGTTTTTATACCTCTAAGATTTTTGTTTTGCTATGTACATATGTTATCTGTTCACAAAAACTGTGTTTCAGAAACCTCAGATAAGAAAATAAAAGGAAAAAAAATCAGGTAGACATTCATCGTCCTTCACAGCCCCGCTGTGATTTTCCTGTGAGATTTGTTGGTGGGGGGGTGGCCGGTTCTGGCCCCAGACGATAGGGTAGCACACCGCTTGGCACATTTTAGCCACCCCTTAAATGATTCGATTGACCGAGTAAAAGAATGGACAAACCAGTAAGCAAGAAAGGCGGCCTGCACGGTCCACCCACTGGGAAGCTGTGATCTGCCTCGTAGCTTCTACCTGTTGGTTCTGGTTTTGCGCTCTGGGGAGAGAGAGGATTGCTAATCCTTCTTCCCCACTGCAGCCCTCCCGATCCGTGGTGACAGCCAGAACGTCAGATGTGCGTGGCCGACGGTAAAGGAAGATAGAGATGCTAGTTACTGCTTTCACGGTCTTCACACTATTTCTCACGCTGTCCTCTGCCACAGTTCTCTTCGTGGTCCCACATCTTTATTTCCCCGCTCGTCCTTCACGGCACTATCTTCTCTGGACTTCTCCAGTTTTCTTCTCTTAGATACTCAGTCAAGGCGGGCAGTGGGGGGCCAGGTAGTTGAGTAATATTCCATCGGGTTATATAAGAAGCAACTGTGTCGTTACCCACGTCTACACTGCATTGCCTTCATAACCAACCGAAACCGCCCTGTGGGATTTGTTCATCCTGCTTCGAGCCGCGTAGAGGTTTCCAGTTGGTCTCATTGTGTTCTCTGCGAGGGGGAACATCGTGGATGTGATTCTCCCTCACTGGACTCCGTCTGCGAGTTGGAAGTTGTGATGGAATGTGACCTTGAGAAAGAAAGCTGGTGGTGGCAGCTGGGCTCCCACACCTGTTCCCAGCCTCTCCTCCCTCCGCATTGCTCCAAGGGCGACCAGGATGCTGGAAGAGGGGCTCCCCGGGGTCCTTTTGCGTCTCCCATGAGGCTCACAGCAAACGCGGTCTCTGCCACTGTGATCTCACTCCAGAAAACACATGCCTTCCTTTTACGTGGCTGTGTTCAATTAATGTTAGAATTCTAGAGCTGTGGCCACGTACGCGTCTGTTTCGGACGGGATCTTGGTCGTTTTCTGTTGGCTTCCGGCGGGCCACGCGGCTCCACCAGTCGTGTTTTGCTCTTGAAAGACGCAGCGTGAGACAGACCCAGTGTCTCACCCCTGCAGCTCTTGCTGGGCCTTACTAGCCTGTAGTCCAGCAGAGCACATCGATTTGAAAATTCTGTTAACGGTCCGTGTTTATTTCTGAATCATTAGCTTGCACGTTCCCGGGGTGCAGACTAGTGTGTTGTTCATGAGCGGGCCGTTGCCACCGTGGAATCTTAGATGTTGTTTAAGTGTCTGTGTGTCCCCAAGACTTGAATCAGAGGACAGTCTCTGGGGCACTGGGAAGAGAATGCTGCATTTGGATTTGTTCTAGAAAGGTTACTGATGTTTTCCCAGACTGTGTACCCTCCAGACTGCACCAGCTACTACATGAGGGAGATTCTCACGGTTCATTGTCACGGTTCAGCAAGGAGGGAGTTATTCACTAGACGGATGCAGAGACCGAGGCGTAAACAGTTTAAGGAACCCACCTCCGGATCATCCAGCAAGCATGCCCCAGGGCTGCCTTTAGACCCGAGTCTCTGTTCCCGCCAAGCACACAGTCTTTCCACTGACTGTGCAGCCCCAGGCCCAGTGCTGGGCTGTCATTGTGTCCTTGGTGGGGTTCTCTCTAGGGGCCCAGCTCTGGACCTGGTCAGTTTCCGCATCTGAGAAGTGGTATTGCCAATCTGGGGGCTCCGTCACCATTCACAGCAACCAAGATTCATTCTCCCCACTTTGCAGACAAGGAAACTGAGGCACAGAGGTTAAGTCAAGGGCTGGCGTAGTGCACCTGTGTTCCTGCTGGAGCCGGGACTCGACCCTGTTCTGACACCGTATCCAGGCCCTTGGCCCCGTGTGGCACTGCCCTCCCTGCCACCTGTGCTTGGTGAGGCCCAGCTGGCTCCCTGGAAAGATGAGCCTCTTGCATTTCAGAATATACAACACTGGGTGAGCAGCAAGACCAGTGTCTTTCATATTTTTTTTGGTGATCCCTGAGTATAAAGTCCACACCATTGTCTGTGTCTGTGTGTCACAGCTGGCATGACAAGGCGCCCGTGTGTGGCGCGTGGGGGTGGCCGAGCTGGGCAGCAGTCTGCTCACTACAAGGAATAGCATCCTCATCACTGTGAGCTGAGTGTGCAACAGTCGTGGCACCCAGACCGAGGCCACCCTCGGGGAGGTTCCGGGGCCACCAGTATACAAGCAGGACGTTCACGGTCAAATGATTGTAGCTACAGAGTGTTCTGGGCCTCCCAGGTGCTCGGCCCAGTTACAGACACATTCCTTCGTAATACTCATCAAAAGCCCTTGAAGAGGTCTTATTTTCTCCACTTTAGAGACAATATCACCTGGCTATTTCATCTCCAACCCCAACCCACCCCCCACCCTCACTTCCTCTGCCACCGCCTCCCTGTGTTCTCTTGTTCTGACGAGGAAGTTTGCTCTTCCCTAAACTAGGCCCGAGCTTGGCTCTCACGCTTCCCACTTTTTAGCCTAGACTAAATGGGAGCTAGTAAAAGCCTCCTGGAAGCTCTTAATTATACGAAACCGCCTTCTCCGCTCCGATTCTGCAAAGTAACTGATGCCGGGGAGTTCAGCAGTGAGTTCCAAGAGTTCTGAGTCCGTGCAGCCTTCTCGGCCTGGAACCTACCCGCATTCACTCAGAGGTACTTCCCGGACAGCCTCCTGTGTCTGTTAGGCCCCGGATGCTGGGGTAAAGAGCGGAAGGTGCCACTGCCTCTGTCGTGGGATAGACCGCAGGGTGGTGGAGAGGAAGCTCGTGCACGTGAGTCATCATCACGTGTCGTGGGAAGTGGGCAGAGAGGGATTTACAAAGAGCTCAGGTGGCATAAGGATCGAGTGACCAGTGGTGCCCGGGGAAATCAGGAGGACACCACACAGGAGCCATCACCTAGACTGACTCGTGAAGGAGGGCTGGCAGGGTTCCCCTGTGCCCAGGGTGAAGAGCATTCCAGGCAGAGAACCTAGCGTATAAAGACCCAGAGGCATGAAGGGGCGTGGCCTGTTGAGGGAACCGAGGCTTGGTGTGGACAAACCTGGTCAGTGGTGGGATTTGGTGGGAGGTGAAGTTAGTGTAAATCAAGGGCCACGTGGGGAAGGGGTTCTGGGACCTCAGCCTGAGGAGTGTGGATGGTAGTGTGGGAGTGAGGAGAAGCCGTTAGGCCAGAGGAGCCACATGTTTTCTCTGGGTGCTGGGACAGCAACCCAGGGCCGCTGTGGAGGACACATCACGCTCCGTTTCAAGGAGAAGCCAGTTACAGAGACCTGCTGGGTACTGGCCGACAGTGTCTGAACTGGAAGTCATGGGAGGACGTCAATTAAGGTGAAAGCATCAAAGGAAGGAAAGAGATTATAATCCTGAAATCGATTTCTGAGGCCAAACGATCAGGACTTCTTGATTGATCGGTGGTCAAGGCTAGTGGTCAAGGAGGATTTACACATCTGTAAATATCACACTGTTCTGTCCTTTCTTCCGTCCTACACAAAGCATCTTCAAGTTCAAATTCAGGCTTGTGCTCGTTCTCCCACATTTCCTTCCTCTGCAGAAAACAGGGGAGTCCTCTTGAAAACTCGAGTAACAGCCCCCAAAGCCTCAAACCCATTAATGGTTCAAGTTACAGGTGGGTGAGGGACTTTCGCAGGGAATGTCACTTTAAGACAGGACCATGGCCCTCAAAAGTTACAGGGCCCCCCGCCCCCATGAGTGCTGTTTATGGGACTGTTGGAAGGGGGTTAATACTTTTAAAAGTGGCGTGGCGGTTGTACAAAAACTAACACCTTGAGTGTGTAAATTCTCTTCGAACTGACCCTCTGAAAATTGACACGTAATTTAGATGATATTTGTGTGATGTTTCATCTTCTAAGTACATCATGGGTCAGTAATTATCACCAACACCAAAAACTAGCTTGTGAATAGCCCCACACTGTTAGATTTTCAGTCTCATCCGATTCTCCAAGGCTTCTATAAGGCAGACGTTCTGGTCATTCCCTTCCCCTAGGCATAGAAAAATAAAATTCAAAGAGGCGGAGGGTACGAAGCTGGCTTAATATTTCCAGTTGTGCGATGGAGCCCTGTCATGTAAATCTAGTTTTCTGGTTTCAAGTCCTGTGCCCTTTCTACTTTATCATCCCACCTTCCCTCTGCCCTGCCCGTGGCAAGAATAGTAAACAAGTCCTTTGGCCCACACGATGTGGGTTGCCGATTTCCTTATTTTTACTCTGTGCTATCTTAGCGGTATAACCACGCTAGGACTTGTAACAGACAGCTTACTAGATCATGCAGCTGTAACAAGCAGCCCCAAATCTCAGTGGCCCGTGGTAGCAAAAGATTACTTCTCGTCCATATGACATTTTAGTTGTGGGCTGACCGTGTTGGTCCTGGGACACTGAGGGGTCTTCTTTCAGAGATCCCAGTAGAAGTAGCAGCTCCTGTCGGGTCACGCCGGCCTCCCTGCGGAAGAAAAGAACATGGTGGCCGAACCACGTGATCGCTTTGAAATCTTAAACTCCTGCATGGCATGTGGCACTGTCACTTACGTTGCATTGGCCAAAGCAGCTCATGTGGTCACACCTGACGTCAGTGGGGTGGGAAAGCCCCCGTGTAGAAGGTGCTGGTCCCCCACCAGTCACGTGGCACTGGCAGAGGTGTGCAGTCCGCCCCACAGGGCGGGGGGACAGTGATCAGCAGTGACAAGTCGCAATTCCACATGACTCCTGGAACCCCACGGTGTGGTTCTGCCGGTGCCCACACTGCCAGGCACCTGTTCAACCCTTTCACGATCTCGGGGGTCTTACTGCTGATTTCCGTGAACTCGTCTCCAAACCTGGCCTCTGAGTGTGCATGCTACTGTTAGCAACTATCGCTTGTTGCAAATGTATAGTTGGGGGGGCTGTTTTGCTTTTGTTTTTGTTTTTTGCTTACAAAGATTTTATTTTTAAGCAATCTCTGCATCCAGTGTGGGACTCGAACTTGACAGCCTCAAGATCGGGAATCGCACGCTCCACCGACTGAGCCAGCCAGGCGCTCCCTGATTTTTCACTTTAGAATAAACTACCTTTCTCTATCCATTTTATTTCTGAGTACAGAAAAGCCAGACTCAGCGTGGTCAAAATGATGTTGCTGGGAGGGTAACCATTGGGTCAGGGAGACTCGCAGAGCAGCCACCGGCTTCCTGCTGGTGGGGACGCCCAGCTCGCTGCAGGGGGGCGGCTGGGGAGCGCTGTTGGGTGCGTGCTGTGGGAAAAGATACTTCCGGTGCGCTGGCTCCAGCCAAGTGGCTGTCATCACATCAGTACAGGAACCATACTTCCCAGACAAAGAACTCTTTACATATTAAGCATTTTCATAAAGATTTAAAACCGGATCCCTTAACCAGCAGCTCACTTCTGCAGGTAAAACTTGATCGATGGAGGCAAAGTGAAAAGGTCTTACCACCTCCTGTGTTCTTGGGAGGAAAGGCAGTGAGACAGAAGGCGTAGTGTGGGCTTTCAGGGAACCCAGGGTCTCCTGAGGGAGCCTCGTCTGCAGTCCTGGAGCCTCGGGCTGATCCCGTGGGGCGATGGGAGTGGCCCGCAGGCGCTGGGGAGATGGGCCCGCTGAGCCTGAAGGATCAGAGGAACATTCCAAGGAGGCGCCTTCCAGGCTGCGGGGAAATTGCTCTTGTGTGCAGGGAACAGGGAGTAACCGGGTGTGGCGGGAGGTGAAGCTGATCCCTGGAGCAGAACAGGTTTTCCCCAGGGCCGGGGCCTGAGTGCACCCAGAGCTTCCCCAGCTCTGCCCCAGTGCCGCCGCCCCTGTCCTTCCCCTCGCTCACGATGGCTTTAAGAGGGTGGGGATGGCAGACAGACTCTCTACCTCGGTCTGTCTTTGCACATGAAGTAGTCAGAGTGTCTACCCCAGGTCCTGCTTCGACCATCTGCACCTCAGGACCTTACCTCAGACCGGTTCTCGGGGCTGCCAGGCTGAGACCTGGCTCACGGTTGCAAAGGCAGGCAGCGCTCGCAGCTGAGCACCTGTCGCAGATAGGTGTGGGCGGTTGGAGGGTGTAGTCACAGAATGCTAGAGGGGGACAGGCGCGGCCCTGCTTCCGGGCTCTAACTGCATGGACACGCCCAGGAAAGCTGTTGAAGGTGACAATGTGACTGTCAGGTAGCCAGCCCTTCCGTGAGCACCCTACCCACGTGACCTCCTCTACCCGCCCAGCCCCGGGAGGTGGGCGCCGTTACCCCCTTGTACAGATAAGGCTGGCCAGCCTAGCTCCAGGGCCCCCCTTCCTCCTTCCAAGCTCAGAGGCCTGCCAGCCGAGGGAACCAGCACCCAAGTCCTCTTCGAGCGTGGATAGGTGTTCAGCAGCAGAGATTCAAGCAACGCCTAGTCAAGGAAGCAGGAGCACGAGATAGCCAGGGGAAGCCCGCCCCAGGAAACACGGAGCTGGGACAGGGAGAGGATCGACCACAGCTCAGACTCCAAGGCCTGGTCTTGGCTGAGGGTGCTGACCATAGGGGCATCAAAAGAGTGCATGAGAATAGAAAGTCTCAAAATGCCCAGAATCCACAAATCCTTCCAGGTTTGGAAGTCTTACAATGAGGCTTGGTCGGGGACCTCATCGAGTACAAACTCAAGCCCACGTGGAGTACTCATCGCCTCTCTTAACAAACCTTGTGGTCCAATCGCTTCATGAATTAATGAAGCTCATGAGCCTGACCTTGTTCTCTCAGGACTGGCTTTGAATTCTGCATTCGTGGCAAGGGGACGGGCAGGAAGGGAGCTCAGAATCACGGCCTGAGTTAGCCTGTCGGAGCTGCCGTACCAAGTACCGCACACTGAGCCACATAAACGACATTTATTTCTTACGGTTCTGGGGACGAGAAGGCCAAGATCGAGGTGTGGACAGTATCAGTTCCGTCTGAGGCTGTGAGGCCGTGAGGGAGATGGCTTCCGGTGGTTTGCTGGTGCTCCTTGGTCTGTAGATGTCCCGCCCCAGGCTCTGCCTTTGTGCTCACAGGGGTCCTCCCTGGGTGTTTCACCGTGTCTGTGTCCAGAGTTCCCCTTTTGATAAGGACAGGGTCACATTGGATTAGGACCCACTCTAATAACCTCATCTTAACTGGCTCACCTGCAAAGGCCTTATTTGCAAATAAGATCACATCGATAGGTGTTGGGGACCAGGATTTCAACCTCTTTTGAGGGGACCCAGTTCAACCCATAACAGTCTCCAAGAGTGCTGTGTAAATTACCAACCCCCATGTCCCCCTCCCCATCGACAGCTCCAGCAGGAGAGACAGGATCTTTCTGGATCCCATCCTTTGTCCACCACAGAAGCAGCTACCCTTTGTACACTTGGTCAAAACACCCGGAAAGCCAGGGACCCTCCCGTCGCAGGTCCTGAGCTGAGTAGAGAAGCTGCTATCGAGTCAAGAGCTGCAAGGAGCAGCCAAGGCATCTGGCCTGCCTCCTGGGCCACAGCTCCATTCCCCATGAGCACGTTGCTCTGCTCCCCAGAGGGAACAGAAAGACCCAGAGCTTAGGGAGTGTGCCAGACATCCGAAGGTAACGGCAAATCCACTTTTACTCAAAACATTTACACACCGGGGGTTTAGACGCAGATGAAATAATACTGTTAAGACATTTTCCAAATTTTGCAATAGAGACTGGAAAAGATTTACACATAATGATAGCACAATCCGAAATTTTACATATGGTTTAATTTCAGATACACACATTTCCAACAGCTTTATTCAGATATAATTCACATACCGTATAATTCACCCATTTCAAGTCTACAGCCCATGGACTTTCGGTATAGTCACAAAGCTGTGTGACCATTAACACAATCCACCATAGAACGTCTCATCACCCCAAAAAGCAACCCTGCACCCCTAAGCAGGATCCTGCAAACCCCGCCCATCCTCTCTAGCCCCAGACAACCACTAACCTACTTCCTGTCTCTATAGTTTGCCTGTGTGACTACATTTCATTCAACTCTATGTATTTTTTTTAATTAAAAAAAAAAATTCAAGGGAACTAGAAACAAGACAGAGGATGACTTCTACTGGAGAGTGGCAGAGTTAGAATTTTTATTTTCCTTTTTTTTTCTTTTTTTTTTGGTATTTTTCTAATTATGCAATGAGCCTGAGTTGCTAATACTCGGAGGGGGGAAAATACCATTTTATTGTGAAAACAGAGAGAACTGTCTTGTCATTTTTAAGTCGTCCTTGGGGGATTATTCTGAACACTTCCCCAGCACCTAAAAAAACAAGAACAAAAACAAATCACAGTCTTATTTTATGGGAGGAAAATGTTATCTGAGTTCCAAACAACTAACTTCAAATGGGAATTTTGGAGCACAACTGGTTAGAAACTGGAAATGCTGGTTAGCTCTGCGTTGGATTTCCTGAGACCTGGCCCCCGCCAGCCCTTGGGTCCCACTCCCCAGCGTCTTCCTATCCTTCATCAGGTGGCCTCCCTCAGCCCTGAACAAATTGTTGGTTGGCTCCCATGAGGGACCCTATAATTAAGCCACATCCTTTTGCCTCTTTAATAACATTGGAGACAGTGTAATTCTGTGAGGGGACAGAAGGAATATGTAATTTAGTGTCCTTTTCTTGAGCCAATAGGAACTCGGTGCATGTAGCGTCTTGTGTGCCTCAGGTGTAAAAGGCGATCAGACGCCTCAACAAGTGTGTTACATGACCAAAGTATGTACCGAGTTCATCCGGCAATCGGGCTCTTTGGATGTGTGTCTGGCCTACATAAGAGTTTCACGTGTCCCCTTTCGTTGATGAAGAGACTTTACGCTAGCCCGCCTGGGTGAGTTCATGGGACACACCGCTCCTGGCCACCGTCACTAGCCCGGCACCTGAGCTAGAAACCTGGGTGCCGTCCTTGACTTGCCTCGTTCTTCTGTGCCTCCTATCAGCTCAGTTTGACCCCCTTCTCCCCGATTGGCCTCTTTTCCTCAATCCCTGCTGCCCCTGAATGTCCCGTCCTACATGCACTGCGGGCCCTTCGTGGTCTGATCCCTGCTCACCACCCCGGTCTCATCACCCACGTATCCCCATTCCCACCCCAGCAGAGACCCATGTTCCCTGGTGTGTTGTGATAGCCCCATCCATGGGTTCTTAACCTGGAGCCCATGGGAAGAACACAAGAGGACCTGTGAATGTCCTAAGTAGGGCACATTACTGTGCATGCATGTATTTTTAGGAGGCGGGCCCTTGGCTTTCATCAGATTCTTAACTAGGATCTCTGAGCCCCCAGATGGAAGATCTTTGCTCCGGGTGTTTGAACGCGCTCCTCCCCTTTCATGCAATGTCTCTCCTTCCCACCTAGTGAACTCTAACAGCCTCCGCTCAAATGTCACCCACTTGCCTGCTTGGTGACCCTTTCTCGGTGTCCCCGTGGCTCTGCTTTCCTCAACTGGGATTTAGTCCCTTGTTTGCATACCTGTTTCCCCTCCTGGAGCTGTCGCGCTGCCCCCTGCCTCTGGCGCCATGTCTGGCATATGGCCAACTCTTAGTAAACTCTGGCAGAGGAAGGAGAGGGACTGTTTTCTCAGCTGGGCAGTGGGACCTAGTGTTGCAAATGGCTGCACAGCACTGCTCCTGCCTCGTCACCCTCACCAACTAGGTCCACGTGGATGGTCGCCCCTTTGTGTGTTTGCAGCCATTTACCTGGAGAGGAAGGCCCAGCTGTCCAGCATTTTCGTGAAGAAATCAGACTTCTGTTTGCCATGGGAACTCACTAGAGGTGTGATGATTTCTCCATTACCTCTTGACAAATTTTGAGCTCTTTGTTTTTCTTTTCCTTCTTCTGTTGCCTTTCAGATTGATGCACTGAGTAAAAGAAGCAAAGAAGCTGAGGCAGCCTTCTTGAATGTCTACAAAAGATTGATCGATGTTCCAGGTAAGCCCACACACTTACATAGGCCGCCAGTGGGCGTTGTGTGTCGGTGAGTTGGTGGGTCTCGGGCTTATTCTTCTCAGCTTCCCTAAGGGAATTATACCAGCAATGGCAGATCCCCCGGAAACGGGGAATTCTGGGAATCTGGATTCTCCCAAACCCAGACTTTGGATGGGTACGGAAATCAGATGCGTATTCGCTGAAGTTAATCATATAACTTCCAGTTGGTGCCTTTGTAAATACAGAAACTCCCATCTCTGGGGCTGCCTTTAGCTTCGGTATACAGTGCTGCACATTTCACAGAGAAGAAACAGAACCCATGTGTGTGCCATGTAGACATCGTGAATGTTCACGGTTCTGGGCTGACCAGTTCCACATTCAGGAATGGCCTTAATAGGGCCCCTTGAACGCCTCCTCCCTTCCAGGTTATCCAGGGAGTTAGTAAGTTAGTACCCTCTGGCCAAGTCTTTCACTTAAGGATTATAGCCAAGGGCAAGAAGTAACCTGTTTACTACATAGTCGGGTTGTTTCTTCTTTTAAAGGAACTAAAGAGTTAACGTTTTAATAATGCTTGCTGAGCATTCAGAGAGGTAATGGCTTTCCATTCCTTATTTTAGAAAATTGAGGCAGAATTTAGAGCACCTTGAGCCACTGGCCCCATTGGCGCTCTTTTCCTGGGTGTTCCAGTCACCTAGAATCCAGGGAGAGGTGATGGACATGATCACATGGGTCCCAGCTCAGTCCTGGAAAGACTCAGACCAGAAAATTAGGAAAGTAGTTTGAACGTCCTCCTCTGCAGACCAAGGAAGCCAAATTACCACCACCCTCCCCTCCCCACCCATTGGAATTGCTCACTCGCTCTTAGTAATCATCTGAACATTACTGGCATTACTAGAGCTGCCTTTAACAAAACAGAGCAGAAACAGATCTCCTTGGTGTCTGTACTTGTATTCCAGTTCAGGTTCACTAGGCTCTGCTGTCCCCTCTGGGAGTGGGAGTTAATGGAGGCCAAACCAAGATAGGGGTGGTGGAAAGCACTTTGGACAGAGAGGAGGGAGATACAGATTCTTCTGCCAGGGCCTGTTGTGAGGTCTTGGTCATATTCCTTTTCTTCTCTGGACCTCAGCTTTCTCATCTGGAAAATGGAATAAGGTAGGGGAACAGCCTAGTGATGAGAATGGTTTTCTTTCTTCTAACTTCACTGTCTTGGGAGCATAGCCAGCCCTTGGTTCCAAATTCTAGCCTTTTGATTTTCTGCAAGAGTTTGTATCCACCTAGGGGTTCTCTGAACACACTTAACAAGGCTCACGAGGAGGCTTCTTCACAGTAATTGGATCATTTGATTCCTGATGTGCAGTATTTCTCAGGATACGGCAGCTTGGTGGGCCTACTTGAGTTTTCCTTTGCAAGTTTCACGTGGGTGACTTAGTTGAAAGGGGACAGGCTTGTTTTGTCTTTGCCAAAGACCCGAGGAGCCTTTAGCTGCTGTTTTCTAAGTAACCTACCCTCTCTTTTAAAATGTCCATTTGTACCTGGGTCTCCCCTTAGTGAAGTTTCTCAGCTGGGCAGTCACTTGAACAAGTTACTGGCTTTCTGTCTCTGCAGTTGTTCTCCATCTTAATTTCCCATCGAAGAAGAAGACACAGTTTTTAAATCAACACTCCTGTTTGCCTGAGCAGGCCTCACTCATAGACCTATAATTTTTATAGAATTTTGATCATAAGATGGGTATATATTTATATTCTCCTTTTTACACTTATTTTTATACCATCAGCATTTTTCCCGTATCGGTGATATTCTTCATAATTACCATTTTCGGCTGGAGAATTCAAGCTTGTAGTTTCAGTTTAAGGTGGTAGGAGCAAATGATGTTTGATGTTTGCTGTTAGAGTAAAAGTCAGTCAAAGTACATCTGCATGCCCCGTAGATCACTGTTACTTACCTCCTAGGTATTTCTTTCTTACTAACGCTGTAGTCTGACGGATCTAACAAGTTCCTTGAAAAGCAGGAATGGAGCTTGGAGCACTCTACCTGTGTTTTGAAGTCTCCTTATTGCTCAGATGAAGTAATCCTGCGGCTCAGCCTTACAGGAAGGGTCTGGTCAATAGCATTACATTTACTGACAGTCATGCAGTTGGGGGGGTCAGGGTGCCTTAACTGTCTGTGTACTTTAGGCTGCGATCCAGCCGAACCCAGAAACATTGGCGGGGGGTGTTAAGTTCTAGTTGTAAGAAACAGCAACTTACACTGCATCAGTAGAGTCCAGGAAGCTCTCGGGAATAATGGGATGGGTATTTCGGCTATGTGTCATATGGCCCAGCTCCAGGAGCCCAGGAAGAGCTGACCAGCTGGCTCCAGGAAGAGGCGGAGGCAAAGCCCCACCGACTAAGGAGGCTGGCCCAGAAATCTGACAGAACCAACCCCCACTGTCCCCCATCCGGACATTTTTTTTATTTTTTTAAGATTCTGTTTATGTATTTGCGAGAGAAAGGGAGTTAGCAGGGGGAAGAGCAAAGGGGGAGAATTCATGGCCCTGAGATCATGACCTGAGCCGAAACCAAGAGTCACAAGATCCACTGACGGAGCCACCCAGGTGTGCCCCCGCTACCCGCCGCCCCCTGCCCCAATCGGAATTTTATTTGTGTCTTTTCTTGTTTTTCACCTGCTGGTCCTAGTGGAATGAAAGCTCCCTGAGGACAGCTTTCCTTTATCACTCTGTGCCTGGGACTTGGAGCAGGGCCTGGCGTACCACATTTGTGATATGTCGCATGACCCAAGGGGTGCATCATCCCAGAGCCACCCCAGAGTCCTCAGCAGCAGAACTCAGCAGGGGGCATGCCAGTGGCTCTTAAAGCTCCATCCCGGCTCGGTTCTGGCTCCTCCGAGTGTCACCTTGCGGATCCAGTAACTCCCAGGCATGCCCACTGGGATGACAGATGGGCATCCCAAAACCACCCAGTGTGTCTGGAGGAAACCGGCTTCTTGCTTTGCCTCGCTCAGCAAGCAGCACCACCTTCAACCGAGCTGCTCATGCCGGAGTGCGGGGTCACCACATCCTGGCCATTCTGCCTCCAGAATGTTCTCGATTCCATCCACTTCTCTCCATCCCAGCTTCTGCTCTCCACTTAGTAGTTCAGGCCACCCCTCTCATGTCTACACCCTGCAGGCAGGCCAGGCCCCCTCTCAGCTGATACCTTACTCCTCCAGATGAATTTGAAACACTCCTACCTGGCCTCCCAGGTCTAGCTTAAGTATGCCCTTCTAACACACACGCCCATTCCCAGCACCCTGTGTTTGCCTCTCATAACTATTGATACTCCGCTGTTTTCCTTTCTGGCCCAGCAGGGAGATGGGACAATGTGGTCTTGTCCCTCCTCATTTCCCTACTGTCTCCCCCAATGCCTGCCACTAGCAGAAACTCCGTAAATACTGGTTGAATGAATAAATGAAAGGATCACCTTATTTCTTGAAAATGCTTTCTGAGGTTGTGCAGTCTTTAATTGTTCACATTGGGCCACGCTCCCGAGGTTGACCCTGGCACCCAGGGAGAGCACTCTCGAGCGTTCTAGCAACCCGAATTGCGAGAGAACAGAGCATATCGTGCACTGCGGTACAGCCGTGGAATAGCCGTCTGGGGTCTCCTTGTGCTTCCGTGTCCTCCTGTAAAGACACACCTGCCCCTATAGATGGTTATAGGACACTTGGCGCTCTGGGTTTACCAAAGTGGCACACGCGATTCAGGGGGACTGATGTGCAGAATCTGTGCTCGGTGTGACAGCTGTCCTGCTGGTGTCCAGGACTTTGCACACCCTGTCCCCCACCCCCAATTCCCCTCCTGCCCTCCTTTACTGCACTGGTGTGACTCAGCTCTGGGGGAGAAGAAACACTGGAGCCCTGGCTCCTCCTCCTCGTTCATCTTCCACATCCCAAATCCCAAATAATGATATTTCTCTCCGCCAAAGCACCTTCGTATTAGACGTAAGTATTTAGGTACAGAATTGTCCTGATGACAACAGTTAAAATAATTAAGACCCCCATATTTACCTTCTTCCTCATTTGCCACCAGATTGTTCTTCATTCTGTGGTCCATTTTGAGAGTATTTTAAGGTGCTTTTTATCAGGGGGCACCTGGGTGGCTCAGTCATTAAGCATCTGCCTTCAGCTCGGGTCATGATCCCAGGGTCCTGGGATTGAGCCCCACGTTGGGCTCCCTGCTCGGCAGGGAGCCTGCTTCTCCCTCTCTCACCCCCCGCCCCAATTTGTGTTCCCTCTGTGTGTGTGTCTCTCTCTGACAAATAAGTTAATAAAATCTTTATTTTAAAAAACAGATGCTTTTTATCAGAACTACCCAGCTTACTTTAGCCGCAGCATGACCCCACCCTCCCTGGGATTAGTTGGTGAGCTCCTCAGAAGCTGTCCCCTCCCTGTGTCCCAGGAACCATGCTGAGCTCCAGGGCTAGAGCTGGGAGCAAATCAGCCAGATAGCTGCTTGTTTTCCCGGACTTCAGAGGGCTGTGGGAATGTGGGCGTTAAAAGTCAGCGCACACATAGTAATTAAAGTGTAGGTATGACAAGTATCTTGGAGGCAGCGCCCGTCAGGCATGAGAGTGTAGACCAGAAAGGACTGGGCAGGGCCCCAGCAGCCGCCCAGGGCCGTGACAAGAGGGGCCAAATACGATATCGTCTAAACCAAAACCCTGTTACTGGTCAAGGGGGTGCTGCTAATAGTTTTGCCCGAGGAAGGGGCACACGCCCTTGTGGTCACCTAGCCGCAAAGGCAGGCAGGGGCCTGGTAGGTTGTGTGAAGGATTCTGGACTTCATCTAACAGACAAAAACTAAGGATGGCTTATAAGCAGGGAAATGACACTATCAGATGGGCATAATAAAAAATGTCATCCTGACTGCAGTTGGGACAACAGATTGGAAAGGTGTCCCAAGGGGACATGGGGAGGGAGAGTTGAGATCATTTGGTTTTGGGTGGTGGGACTAAAATTAGAGAGAAATGGACAGATTTCAGCTGCATGAAGGAGATAGGGTAGATGATTGGGGAAGGTGACTGGGACAGCCCTCACCAGGACATGGTGAACCCAGCGTCACTTCCTTCAGGACTTGTTTACATGGTTCCCTCTGTTTTTTTAATTAAAAGGAAGACCAACAGGGGCTCCTGGGTGGCTCAGTCGGTTAAGTGTCCTACTCTTGATTTTGGCTCAAGTCACGATCTCAGGGTTGTAAGATCAGTGTCGGGCTCCGTGCTCAGCGGGGATTCTGCTTGAGATTTCTCTCTCCCTCTCCCTCTGCCCCCCCCACCCTCTTTCTCTCTAAAATAAATGAATAGGGGCGCCTGGGTGGCACAACGGTTAGGCGTCTGCCTTCGGCTCAGGGCGTGATCCCGGCGTTATGGGATCGAGCCCCACATCAGGCTCCTCCGCTAGGAGCCTGCTTCTTCCTCTCCCACTCCCCCTGCTTGTGTTCCCTCTCTCGCTGGCTGTCTCTATCTCTGTCGAATAAATAAATAAAATCTTAAAAAAAAAAAAAATAAATGAATAAATCTTAAAAGGAAGACCAACAGATGGTTTAGAGGATTAACCTCTTCCTGATTTCTATTATCGTCTCTAATCATTGTTCTAATTGAAAATGGCCTTTGCCTTTATTGTCAGTGTCATGGCAATAGGAGAGCGGTTTTACATTTCGATTCATAGATAAGTTAGGATTTTACTACATTAGTCGAGATGGCTTCATCTGTCAGTTTCATCAGAGATAGATTTTTTTTTATCCTAATGCTTACGCTCAACCTGTAGGGGTAGCTTCGCCTTGGACATATTTTAAGTATTTTTATTTTAATACACCTCTGCTGGGGATTTGTATTTATTACTTGCTGACGATGAGCCCCTTGAAGAGGAGCATTAGGCCACCCGCCAACAGCATGACTTGGTGAGGACACCCGGGCGAGCCCCCCCCCCCCCAGGGGGAGTCCCTCTGCGGCCGGTTCGCCCAGGAGGCCAGCGTCCTGCATGGGCATCCGTATTCGTGGGTGAGAGCCACGTTCAGTGAATATCCATCCACAGCACTGACCCTGAGTGTGCAAGCAAAGGTTCGAGGTGTGCTGTGTCAGAAGCCCTATAACACGTTCCCTCGGCCAGCGCCTCCTGGCAAGTGCCTTTTGTGCCGGTCCCTAGAGCTCCCAGGTACAAGTGCGATCGAGCCTTGGCCCTTGCCCGCCCCCGGGTGGTTCCTTTCTGCGTGGTGCGAGACGACACAGCCTTCGAGAAAATATTCCCGCAGTTAAACAGGCTAACCAGGCAGCCTCCATCCCTAACTGCGGCCAAAGGAGAAATAAATATCTCTGCTCTTAAAGTGTGAACCTCTCCGATAGCTGGAAATATTCTAGAATGACCTCTTAAAAAGGCTCTTGCAGAGCTGGAATGTTACTGTATTCTGAGCAGAATTATGACGGTGTGCATAATCTGCAGGAATTCACCTTGCGTGGGTGACTTTCTCTTCTTGATACTTCCCAGATTTTTTTTTTTTTTTTTACAATGAGCATGTATTTATCTGTACAACTGAGGTGGGGGGAGAGCTTAAATCAGGAAAATAATCACGACCTTCATTTCTGAATAGCCCTTATTAATGGATTACAGATCAGAATTGAAGCACTAGTCACTGAGTATTTGCGAGACACTTACCAATTTGTGTAAAGCACAACTGTGACTTTTCTGTCCCAGAAACGTCTTGGTAATGGTGTTTTTTTGAAGTTTAAGAAGGAGAAAAAGAGACAAGGGGGTGGAGCTCCCACCTGTGCTCCGGCGGCTACAGAGCCTCTCTGCTTTGGGTATAGATTCTTCAGAAGAACCTCCGTCTACCAGCTCCCATTGCCTTCTTGCCTCTGTCCGCGGCCCCCCGACGGAGAATCATCTTTCACTCCTTGCTAAGATGTGGTTTAGGTCCTACAGACACAAACCCTTCAAACACAAAGGCAGTGCCTGGAAGGGTTTATTTTAAGATTTAAATCTGAGGAAGCACATTACCAGTGGTATAAAATATTCATTGACTCATGAAACACTGCTAGAACTCCATGTTTCACGACCGCCCGCCCTCACTTTATTTCCGTGGAATAACTGGCCTGCAGGTGTAAGTCGAGGTGTTCGTTTGCAGAAGTCTTAAAGGCGAGCTAGCAAAGGGAGGCCACTCCATATTCAGAACCCCCTCGAAAATGCCCCTGCTCCCAGGTGCTCCTCCGGGAGGTTGTAATTTGCATTTGGGAAAACCTGCCCTGGGAAACATCCCCAGCGGCGTGGCCTTTGAGGATCCAGAAATGAAGTGGAACGTCATCGTCTTTGAGAACTGCTTTTTAATGCTTCCCCATAAGAAGACAACAATCATCCAGGCCTTTGTGCCCGACATGCTGGTTTCGAGTGAGGACACACCATCACTTAAAACTGGAAAATACTGTTACTTCTGTTCTTCCTCCTTCCCTGCCTGTCCCCAACTCAAGGATCCCAATAGCAAGACTCCTGGAAAAAAAAGAAACGAAATCTGAGGCTTTAGTTAGAAACACCCCTTGTGTCTCGTGTCAAGGTTGAGAAGGACATGCTCCTTGGTGGCATTTTTTAAGACTGTAGGGATGTGGCCGCTCCAGCCTGATCCTGTGAGGCTACTCCAGTCCATGTATTCTAGATCTCCTGGTGTTGGCAGCCAAGCCCGTGCCCAGGCCCCTCCAGAGAGAACTCTGTAACCTCAGGATCCCCTTTGCACATTTTCAGTCTACCTTCATAAAACATTTTCATTCACACACAAGAATCAGCCACCAGCCAGCACCCTAATGGGACAGACGAGCAAGTGGGGCCGAGATAGGAAGGCTGTGGTTTGCAGATGCCCTCCTGTCTCCGCTGGGCCAGAGCTGGTCCCGAAGCAGCCTGGGGACTAGAGGCCAAGGGACAGTCGCCCGGCCCAACACTGGGGTTACTGTAAACCAGACAGGGAGTTAGCTTCTCTAACCTCCTTGACCAGCTTCAAACAAATTTGGGGCCCGGTGAGCGTCTCTGTTTTGCACACCGACGGTTGCTGGCTGAGGAATTGCTACATTTTAAAGAAAAGGCAAATGTGACAAGATGGGCGTCTGAGCACTGGCCGCCACGTTCGCGGGCTGCCTCCCCTCCTCTGGGCTCTCCCTGCCGATCTGCTTCTCGGTCCCTCGACACGGTGCGGGAACTCACCAGCCGGGACTTGGGGATCCTGGCTTCGCTTGCGTGGGGAGGTGTGTCGCCTCTTCCCCCCTTTGCCGTAACCGGGGTGGTCCTGGCACACTTGATATCTAGACAGCTTTTCATCAGTTGCTCATCAGCATGCTAATTGCTGTATGACTAATTATGCCCTGAATTCCAGTTGATTTTCTTAATGAGACAGCTGGGTTAATTATGTAATCGTATGATTACATTAGCCTAGAGTGCCCCGGCGCAAAGTAGCGTCTGCCGCGCTGTGATGTCATCGCAAGGATGGCACTCACAAGGGGCACATTCACCCTCCGATGGCGGGGGATGGCCCCGCTGCCCGCAGAGCTCTCTGCACAGACGTGGGCTTGCTTTTAGCAAGATCATTCCTTCCAGTCCCCGTGGTGTCTCTGGAGAGGCAGCTCGCCATCACCCTGTCCACACCCTCCCCAGCACACCTGGGCCCCAGCGAATCGGAAGCCCTGCTGCCCAACCTCTACCGCTCTCCATGAAGTCCAGCAGCATCCTCCTCCTTCTAGAATGTCCCCCACCAAGACTGTTGAGTTTTATCAGAGCATACTAACGTTTCCTTTATAGTGACCCAGAGAATCCAAAGCGAGAGGAAGACCAGGGTGTGTCAGTTCGCTTTAAGTCTAAAGAGCACAGACTGGCCCCAACTTTATCCTCCTGTTCCCCATCCGTGTTCTGTTTCATACCTTCTTTCCACCCTGATCTCCGTACACCTCGCACCATGCTGAGAAAGTACACGTGATCAGAGGAGGGTGACATCTGCCAGCCATGGCCAGTTCTCTACTCCCCATGACAGCAAAACACCCAAGAGTCAGTTATGCCTGCCAACCCCACCCCCACCCCGTACCTGCTACGCTCCTCCTTCCCCGACGCCTCAGCTGCCTCTTCCTTGCGGGACTCTGCATGCGGGCAGATCCCAGACTCTGCTTAGCCTTTTCATTTTTGCATTTACATTCTCTCCCTAAGTGACTTCCAATGTGTGTTATGCTCCCAAATGCGACCACCAGCGTCATCCAGGCCACCATGACCTCTTGCCCCACTGGGGCGCCCCTTTTCCGCTCCCTTCTTCCATTCATCCTTTGCATGGCAGCTGGATGGGTCTAAATCAGTGGTCTCCAAACTACTTTTGTTCATGTACCCCAAATCTTGAATTCATAACCCCAGCATATGCTTATGTATTTACTTATTTAAATGATAGACATGTGTAATTACAGGAATGTATTAAATACATTATAAGTCATATGTTAAAAATGGAATTAAAAGGATGTGATGAAAAATAAAAGTGATAATTTGAAGTTCAAATTTATATTTTATCAGCACTATAAAAAACCTTTTGCTGTCACACAAAAAATCATATTTTAAGGTCAACTTGATAGAGGCATAATTTGCATACAATAAAACACACCCATCTGAAGTGTACAATTTGATAGTGCGGCCACCCTCACAATCAGGATATGGAACATTTCCATCACCTCCGATTTCCCTGGTGATCCCAGACCCCAGCAACCATTGATCTGCTTTCTGTCACTTTCAATTAGATTCATCATTTCTGGCGTTTCACATAAAGGGAAATGGTATGTTCTGGTATGTTCTCTTATGTGTCTGACTTCCTCCCCTCAGCGTGGTGTGTTGGGGATTTATCTGTGTCATTCATCTGTAACATAGTCCTTTCCTTTTCATTGTGGACTGGTATTCCCCTGTGTGGAATATAATAACGTGCTTATCCGTCCACCTGCTGATGGACATTTGTATTGTTTCCAGCATGAGGCTATTGTGATTAACCCACTATAAGCATTCATGAACAGTTGTTATGTGGACATACGTTTTAAATACCTAGGACTAGGGGTGCCTGGGTGGCTCAATTGGTTAAGTACATGCCTTCAGCTCAGGACGTGATCCCGGGGTCTGGGATTGAGCCCCAGGTCAGGCTCTCTGCTCAACAGGGAGTCTGCTCCCTCTCCCTGCTCATGGTCATTCTGTCTCTCTCTCTCATAAATAAATGAAGTCTTTTAAATACATACATACATACCTAGGACTAGAATTGCTGAGACATAGGGTAGGCATGTGGTTAGTTTGATAAGAAACTGCCAAGCTGTTTTTTCAAAGTAGTTGTGTCATTTTATCCCCCAGCAAGAAACCAGTGGGTGTTCCGGTGGCTCCACATCCCTCCATCAGTTGGTATTGTCAGTTTCTTCAACATTAGACATTCTAGGGAGTGTGTAGCCTGTTTTGTTGTGTTTTTAATTTGCATTTTCCTGATGACTGATGATGCTTACTATTTTTTCATATGCCTTTTGGTCATTCTTAGATCTTCACTTATAAAGGGTTTTAAATCTTTTGCCCATTAAAAAATGGATCGTCATATTACTGAGTTGTAAATATTTTATATATTCTGGAGACAAGTCCTCTGTCAAATATATGCATTGCAAATATTTTCTCCCCATATGGGGATAAGGTTTTATTTTAATAAAGCCCAAGTTATTCTAATTATTATGCTTTTGGTTCTTTTTATGTTCTAAGAAATTATTGCCTAGATTATAATTTTTTTTCTCATTTTTTTTTGAGTGAAGTATAGTTTTTTTTTTTTATCTCTTAACTCTAGGCTTATAATACATTCTGAGTTGATTTTTATGTTAGGGTCAAGTTTCATTGAAAATTAATGGACATTATGTATGTGAGATTTTTTCTAGACCCTCTTTATATATATAGATATATAAACAACAAGGATTGTCTATTTTGTTTCATTGTTCTTTGTGTCTTTATGTTACTGTCACACTGTCTTGGTTACTGTAGTTCTACAGTCAGTCTAATCAGGTAATATAAGTCCTTTATCTTTGGTCTTTTTTTTTTTTTTTTTAAGATTTTATTTATTTGTCAGAAAGAGAGCACAAGCAGGGGGAGCAGCAGGCAGAGGGAGAAGCAGGCTCCCCCCTGAGCAAGGAGCCCGATGCGGGACTCGATCCCAGGATCCTGGGATCATGACCTGAGCCAAAGGCAGACGCTTAACTGACTGAGCCACCTCGGCGTCCCTGGTCTTCTTTCTCAAAGTTGTTTATGGTTAGTCGAACTTCAATATAAATTGTAGATTTAACTTGTCAGTTTTTACAAATGTGTCTCCTAGGAATTTAATCAGGGTTGCTCTATAGATAATCTGAGGAAAATCAACAACTTTCAATTCAAACATGGTCTATTTATTTAAGTCTTTTGTAATTTCCCTCAGCAGTATCTTACAGTTTTCAGCGTACAAGCCTGGCACATATTTTGTCCAGCATATCCCCAGGTAGGTCATGTTTGTGGATGCCGTAGTTAATAGTATTTTCTTTATAAATTTCTTTTCCATTTGTTGCTTTTGTATAGAAATGCAGTTCATTTTTATATAATAATACTATATTTGTGGCCTTTTCAAACTCACTTATTAGTTCTCAACGTTTTTTGGTCGATTCCTTACGATACTCTATCTTGAGTGTTCTTGTGTTCTTGAAGAGACGGTGTACTTCATAGATGTTGGATGGAATGTTCCTAAATATCAGGTCAAATTGGTTGATAGTGTTATTGAAGTTTTCTGTATCCACATTTGTTTCCAGTCTGTAATGTCAAATATTTTGTTTACTTGCCCCCCCCCCCCCGCCCCACTGGCTAGGACCTCAGGTATGACAGTGAATGCAAGTAGAGAAAGCAGACATCTTGTATTGTTCCCAACTTTAGGGAAAAGCATTTGGTTTTTCACCATTAATTATGATGTTAGCTATGGGGTTTTAATAGATACTCTTTATGAGGTTGAAAAAACACCCTTCGATCTAGTTTGCCAAGAGTTTTTGTCATGAATTGATACTGAATTCTGTCAGATTTTTCCTGCATCTATTGAGATGACCATATGATTTTTCACCTTTGTTCTCTTACTATGGTGAAATTGCTTGATTGATTGTGTAATGTTAATCCAGCCCTGTATTCCTAGGATATATCTTAACTTGGTTATGATGTATTGTGCTTTTTAGAATTTGCTGGATTCAATTTGCTAATACTTTAAGGGCTTTCACATTTAAGTTCATAAGGAATATAGGACTGTGAGTTTTTTGCTTGTTTGGGGTTTTTTCCCCCTTTTAATATCTTTATTGAGTTTTGGTATCAAGATAGTCCTGGTCTTATAAAACAAGTTGAGAAGTGCTATGTATTATTCTTCTCTAAAACTTCTCTAGTTCACCAGTGAAGCCATCTGGGCTTGAAGTTTTTTTTGGCACAAAATTTTTCCTTATAAATTTAACTTCTTTAACGTTTAAAAGACTATTAAGATTTTTTATTTCTTCTTGGGTCAGTTTTGTTAATTTTTCAAGGAATGATCCATTTCATGTAAATTATCCAGTTTATTGGCATAATGTTCATAATATTTTGTTATCTTTCAAATACGTGTAGGATGTCTAGTGATACTTCCTTTGTCATTCCTGATCTTAGAATTTGTGGATTCTCTCTTTTTTCTCCTTGACCATTCTGGCTAGAGGCTTGTCAAGTTTAATGATTATTTTTTTAAGAACTAGCTTTTGCTTGCCTTATTTTTTCTCTTTTTCCCCTCTGGTTTAAGTTTTATTACTCTTTGTTCTTATTATTCACTAACTTCTTACTTTGGGTTTTATTCACTCTTCTTGGGGTGGGGGAGTCATGTCATTGATTTATTCTGCTGTGGTTGCAAGAAATGCATCATATGATTTCTGTTCCTTTAAATTTATCAAGACTTGTTTTATGGTCTCGAATATGTTCTAGCCTTATGAGTGTCTGTGTGCACTTGAAGACAATGCATATTGGGTTGTTGAGTGAAGTGTTCTGCAAATGGCAAGCAGGTCAAGTTTGGTTGGTAGTGTTGTTCACATCTTTTGTATCCATACGAATTTTATATCTGGTTTCCTGTTAGTGAGAACAGCTTTGAAATCTTTATTATTGTGGACTTTTTTTTCTCCTTTCAGTTCTTTCAGTTTTTGATTCATGTTTTTGAAACTTTGTTTTTGGGGTGTATGTGTATCTTTAAGATTGTTATAGCTTATCAGTGACTTGGTTCTTTTTTTTTTTTTTTAAGATTCTATTTATTTATTTGAGAGAGAGAGAGAGAGCATGAGTCGGTGTAGGGGCAGAGAAAGAAGCAGACTCCCTGCTGAGCAGGGAGCCCCACATAGGGCTCAGTCCCAAGACACTGAGATCATGACCTGAGCCAAAGTCAGATGCTTAACTGACGGAGCCACCCAGGCACCTCAATGATTTGGTTCTTTTAAGTTTATACAATGGTTTTCTTTATCCCTAGTAGTATTTCATGTCCTAAAGTTTCCTTTACCTGATTTGAACTTAGGCACTCGAGCTTTCTTTTGATTAACGTTTTCATGTTATATCTTTTTCTATCCTTTTACTATTAACCTATTTGTTATTATTATATTTAAGTTGCATTTCTTGTAAACAACTATGCCTACCTTTATTATCCAGTCTGACGATCTTCATTTTAAGTGAAATGTTAGCTCTTTTACGTTTAATGTAATTATGGATAAAGTTGGATTTAAGGCTGCCATCTTACTGTTTGTTTTCTATGTGTATTACCTGTTTTTGGTTATTTTCTTCCTGCTTCATTTGATTATTTTTTTATGATCTTATTTTATCTCCCCAATTGTCTTATTAGCTATAACTCTTTGTCTTATTTTTTTAGTGATTACTTAGGGTTTACAGCCAGCATCTTTAATTTATTACACTGTACCTTCAAATAGTTTTATACTACTTCACATACAACATAAGAATCTTCCGATACACTTATTTTCTCCCTCCAGTCCTTTATGTATCATTATTCATTTTATTTCCTGATATGTTATAACCCTACAATACATTGTTACTATTTTTGCTTTTTTTCTTTCACCTTAAAAAAATATGCAACACTTCACAAATTTGCATGTCATCCTTGTGCACGGCCATGCTAATCTTCCCTGTACCGTTTTAGTATATGTGCTGCTGGAGTGAGCGCTACTGTTTTTGCTTTTCAATGGTCAGTGATCTTTTAAGGAAATTAAAAATGAAAAAATAGTATTTTATTTTTACCCATATATTTACCATTTCTGGTGTTGTTTATTCTTTCATGCACATCTAGGTTTCTATCTGTCACCATTTTCTTTCACTCTATAACATTTCCTTTAACGTTTCTTACAGTGTAGGTACGCTGACAGTGAATTTTGCCAGCTTTCATTCATCTGAAGGGAAAAAAAAAAACTCAACCTCATTTTTTGGAAGATATTTTTTTGGGTATAAAACTGTATGTTGGCAATTTTGGGGTTTGTTTTTTCTCTCTCTCAGGACTGGCCTGCTTTATTTCTTTTTTTTTTTTTTTTTTTAAGATTTTATTTATTTATTTGATAGAGATAGAGACAGCCAGCGAGAGAGGGAACACAAGCAGAGGGAATGGGAGAGGAAGAAGCAGGCTCATAGCGGAGGAGCCTGATGTGGGGCTCGATCCCATAATGCCAGGATCACGCCCTGAGCCGAAGGCAGGCCCTTAACCACTGTGCCACCCAGGCGCCCCAAGGCCTGCTTTATTTCTGACAGGAAGGTCTCCAGTTAGTCTTGTCTTTCTTCCCCTGCATAGAATGAGCCTTCTTTTCTCTGGCTTTTAAGACTGCCTTTTTATTCTTCTTTTCAGCAATTTGATGGGGTGTATTGGTGTTCTGTGTTTATCCCGTTTATAGTTTGTTGAGTTTCTTGGAGTTTTAGGTTTATAGCCTTTACCAAATTTGGAATATTTCACCACTATTTCTTCAAATACACCCTTTGCCCCTCTCCAGGACAGGTATGTTAGAACACAGGTATGTTAGATTCCACAGGTTGCTGAGATTTTAGTAACTTTTTTTCTGTTCAGTTTCTATAGCCGTGTCTTTGAATTCTCTGATTTTTTTTTTTTTTTTGCAGTGTCTAATATGGTGTTAAGCGAGTCTAGGAAATTTTTTTTTCATTTTGAACATTGTATTTCAAGCTCTAGAATCCTGTCTGATTCTTTTTTGTATTTTCCATTTCTCTCCTTATTGTGTTCATATTTTTCTTTAAATCCTCGAACAGGCTTATAATAGCTGTTTTAGTCTTTGTCACGTACTCCCATAATCTCTTGTCATTTCTGGTTCTGTTTTTATTAACTTACCTCCCCCAGCCCCCTGATGATGCTGTTTCTTTGCATTTTTGCAATAATTTTTAGTGGTTGAGACATTTTCGTAGAGGATGTTGTCTTTGCCCGTATGTTTAGATGATGATAGAAATGTTTCCAAATATCTGCTCTTAAAATGCTGTCACTATAGCATGAGTTTCTTTCAAGAAGTGGTTTTTTCCACTAAGTATTAAAACATCAAGTCTACTTCAAAGATGTAGATCGTGTATTTATTTTTTCAAAAATATCTGCCAGGCAGCATATTACTGATAGCCATCTGCCATCAGAGAACAGGGCAGCTAATTTGGAACATTTAACTTTTCAAAAGAAAATTACGCAACTCATCTTGAAGCTTAAAATTCTTAAATACTTAGCCACTAAACCAACAAACCTTTTTTTTTTTTTTTTTTTTTTTTTTGGTTCAGATTACTGCATTTTCTTCTCGTGGCCCAGCGGCTCACCTTGCAAGGGTCCTCTTCTCCAGTGAGTTTTCCCATCAGGAGTAGAGCTGAATACAAACTTGATTCAGACATTGTACTTTTAGGAGACTGATGTGCTACTTACCACATCGGCAGGGCACTTCAGATGTGGTATTTTCAGATCCAGAATTCAATTTGATTCTTCTTTATGTCTTCTGTTTCCTCCTGAAGCACAGGCCTCACTCACTGATGATGTGGTTCTCTTCCCTTCACTGCAGCCTTACTGGTTTTTTTCTCTGTGCCTCAAATATGCCACATTCCTGCCCGCCTCTGGGCCTTTGCACTGCTCTTCCCTCTTCCAAGAGGCTTTGGAGTCTCTCTTCTCTGCCACCAGATCTTAATCTCAGTGCCACCTCTTTCAAGAGGCCCTCCGTGTCCATCTGTCTCCAGGACCCATTCCCTGTTCCCACACCCTGTTTCCTCTCTTCCTCTTGCTTGGCAGTACTTGAAAGTATTTAGTTTTTTTAGTTTTGCTTTTTGTCGGTTTCCTTCATTTCAGTAAAATGTCAAGCCCTTGAGAGCAAGGATTTTGTCTTCTCACCACCACACCCCCCCCAGCACCTAGAACGGTCTTGACGTCATAAAACATACATGGGAGCTGGCAGTCAGACTAAAGTGTTCTCCTGGCCATGCCTGGCGCTTCCGTACGCACTTGCTGCGTCATCTCCAAGGACGGATTGCCCTGCCCCACAGTCTCCACGGGTCTAAATTCTGTCTCCTTTTTTTTTTTTTTTTTTTTTAAAGTTTACCTTTGCCGGTTGTCTCCATCTGGGCGTGGTCTTCTGTCCATCTCATCTTCAGTGTGGCCCTCCTTGCTTTCCCTTGGTCATTTGTGAACTTGGTGTGTCTCTCCTGTGAGGCTGGTCCCAGCTGATTCTGTTGCATGGCCATCCCAGTGCCTCACCCGGGCTTTGCCCGGAGCAGAGAGATGCGTAGGAAATACTTGTTAAATTAGTACTCGAAGAGACAGTATAATTTAGTTGGTTGTGGGTTCAGGAAGCAGAAATGTTAATTAGAATTGTGCGTGCCTGTGTTTCCCTCCGACTCCCCCGCCCCCCACCCCGTCCCTGGGTGGGATGCCAGCACCCCCTCCCCCGACCTCTGACTGTGACGGCTGGAATTAATGAGGTCATGTTACATGTACTTAGGAGAAGGTGCTAGATAAATACAGGTGATGGTATTGTTGTTGTTTGTAGTAATTATGTTCTGGGTCCTGTGTTGCATAATGAGCTATATAATGCCTTAAAAAGCGTTTTAGGAATTAACTATCAGATGATTGTAAAACACTTTGCAAGTTTGTCACGTTGGGTGGATGGAACCAACGATAAAGCCCGTTGAATTGGAAGAGGCGGGGAAGACGGGTTTGCAGGATTTTGTGTGTTCCTGTTCCTCTCGCGGGTGTGTTCCCCGGCCTCCCCCAGACAATTCCCTAATTGAGCCGCCGAGGTCGGAGGCTTGTGACGTTCAGAATGAGACCCAACAATACTTGTGTGGGGTTTAATGGCATCGGGAATCATTAACGAGACAAAAAGCCATGATTTCCCCTGGATTAACATACAGGTTGGGGTTTGGCATGCCGAGATTCATTGTTTTGGTCTCCAGCCCAAACATGCTAGAGTCATTATATTGTCATGTGGTAATTAGCTGTTCCTTTAATACAAGTAATAAAAATTAAGCCTAAGAAGTACTTTAGCAATGCCTTTTACATAATCCAAAACAATATTCAAATGCTGTAGGCGTCTAGTCATTCAACTATACTGTAGTAAAGTTTGAAGTTTAATGCATAGAGATGTTCGAACATTCAGTTCCTTCTTTATTCTGTGACCAGTTTTGCTACTTAGGCATTAACCTTTAATAGTGTTAAATTAAATATACGTGCCTAATGAATAATTATGAGATTGCCAGAATTTTCATTTACAGTGTAATGCTTTGAAATTTTGTCTAAAGGTCTAGTTCCCATTCACTTGATAATGTGCATGTTATTTTTTATATGTCACTGAGTTCCTGGCTGAATCGAACGAGGGAAGCTGTTTTTTATTCGAAGCAGACACGGTGGGTCCTGGCCTTTTAAAAAGAATGGACTAGAAAAGCTGTCGACAGAAATTTTAGGGATGGAGAGGGCAGGACACTAGCTTAGCTCTTTAAAAATATAATTTGTACGGCCAGTTGTGCCGGAAAACCTGCGTGCGCGAACGTTAATAGAATTTTACCGAAGTGCGGTGGTTCTCCTTCTCCTCAATCCTTCCCTGACCTCCATGTCAAGTTCACGTGGGAGTTCTAGGTGAAGGGAGCCCTGAGCCTACTGCTTGTGTCCTTCAGGCCAGTTGCCCAGTGTGAGGCCACAGAGAGAAGGGTGAAAAAGGTGGGGGTTGCAGGTGGGGGGTAGGAAGGTACCCTGGAAAAGCGTGAAATGAAAAAACGGGACCAAAAACCCTCACCTGGAATGTTCTGAGGAATGCAGCCTCTGGTGTTATCACTACTTCTACTTACAAGGACCCATCTCCCCAAAATAGCTTTTGAAATCTAATTTAATGTAAATATTTTAATGCTGATTAAAATAATAACGAAAAGCCACAAATGAGAAAGCGAGGCCGTCATAAACTGTGTCTACACCCAGGATAAATGCCCCGCGGCCGCGGGCGTCACGTGACGGGCAGTGTTGTGTTAAGCCCCACGCGCAGGTCCGCCGTTGCACCGGACATTCCCCAGTGCCTGCCTTTTTGTAAACTCTGCGGAGACGTTGGCATCTCACAGAGTGCCTGGCTCCCGGCGGACTGGCCGACTAAGGCATGGGAGATCTGCCCTCGCCTCCAGGATCCGAGGGTGGTCTGAAAAATGAATGACTCTGGTATTTGAAAATTAAGTGAGCTCTTGAATATATACCCCTGTTGATCCACTGGGCTTGGTGTTTAGCATTCCTCACGCAGAGACTAAATCTTTGCAGCCACCTCACAAGTCAGGCTGGCGTCCATACCAGAAATATCTTCAGTAATCTCTTCTAAGCCCAGCGGACTTGGGTATTCCGCTCCGACGGGGCCCGAGAATTCTAGGGGCCGTGCTTCCCTGGTGCCCAGCAGGTGGACCAGAAGTGCCTTCCAGGCAGCAGAAGAAAAACGAAAGAGCAGATCAACTCCAGAGGAGCATCTAACATCCGTCCCTCCATTTCACGCTGAGTTAGCGATAAAGTCCAAGGCCAGGAGTCAGAATTGTAAATTCCGTGCCTGCAGCCTCGAACTTTAGGTTAAAATCCAGTTTTGTGTAAGTCAGTCTAGTCTGCAGGTTGGACACTGAGTTGTCCACAGGACCTCACACAACCGGTCCAGGTGTGGTCTCCGGCCATCCGTACTATGATCTGGGGTGCCGTGGGCCCCCCAGCTGGCTGGCCCACTAACTAGCCGGGAAACCTTGGGCAAGTCACCGAGCTCCCCGCAGCTTTAGTCTCCACTTGCGTGGCAGGAACGCGACACCGTCACATCCCTGTCCTAGGATTGCTGGGAAGCTCAAATGAGAAAATGTCCATCAGAGTGTCTGTGACAGCGAGACGCTGTCAGAGGATCGGGTGTTATTTCCAACTTCCTAAGAATTATGGGAAACTTGAGGCTTCTGGTGCCTTCCCACACAGGGGCCATCCTGCGTGCCTGGTTGACTTTCCCGGGGCTCCTCCCCTTGCCACATCCACGTGCGTCCCCTTCCTGTCAGTCAGATCGAGGACGACAAGTCCTTCGACTGTCATGCCATGCCAGAGCAGTGGACAAACCCCAGTGCACCCGTGGCCATGCCCAGGCCGTGGCCGTGCCCAGGCCGTGTCCATAGGCTGTGGCCCTGGAGGGTGGGTCTGCGTACACGTGCTTTGTAGGCTGCACAGAAGCGTCTCCAACCAGCCAGCCAGCCGTGGGGCCCGGGGCTCTGCGGGGGACAGGGGAGGCTGCCCTCCCAGCCTCCGCGTGGCCACGAACGTGGCTGCTCTGCCCGGAGCGCGCTGACGTGCGTTCTCCTCTCCCGTAGATCCCGTGCCTGCCCTGGACCTTGGGCAGCAGCTGCAGCTCAAAGTGCAGCGTCTGCACGACATTGAAACAGAGAACCAGAAGCTGAGGGAAACGCTAGAAGAGTACAACAAGGAATTCGCTGAAGTGAAGAATCAAGGTTGGTGGCAGATCCGTTCTGTGCTTTGCTTTGTCTTGCCTTTGCTTTCTTTTTCCCCCCTCTGCCTCTAATTGCCTTCCCCACGCTGTCGGGACTAGCACTGACTGTACCCCACGTCACCAAGTCAGGGTGGGGCCCAAACCAGCATCGTTAAAGAGAGATAATAATAGTAATAACGCTTAGCTGTTTGGAAGCAGAGCTTCTCCTCAGCACAATAACGACACATGCTTTTATTGCCCTGGGACGGGACCGACCAGGATTCTTTCACATTCTTCCTGGGTCATCATGAGATGGGATCCGCCTTCCAGAAGGCTGATGTGTTGCCTGCGGGCGACACCTGTCAGAGAGCCAGGTCGTGATCAAAGGGCCACAGCCAGGCAGTCCTTTAGTAATGGCCACTGCTCCACGTCCCCTGGTCCTTACAGATTTAATGAAAGAGACCCGGTGTGGCTGCCCAGCCGGCGGCCCCGGGGGGCGGGAGGGCAAAGGTCTCCCGGCTCTTCGTGTCGGGGAGGAACAAAGGGGCCTCCGCGACACCTCAAATCCAGCTGTGGTCACCGTGCAGCAGCCCGCGGGCTTCCCTGGCACAGCAGCTGCGGCTCGCTCTGCCAACACCACCCAAAGCTGCGCCTGTGCGTTTCAGTTTGGGGGTGTAGGCGAGGAAGGAGCTGAGAGCGAGAGGCCGACCTCTTGGGTGACTTGGGAGGGCTCCCTCCGAGCAGGCCTCTCTTCAGTCCACTCCGAGCGCTGGACAGAATCACTTAGATCTTTAAAGTGTCCTTTGGCTTTGAGACCATTGGAGACAGGCTTCGAGAGGCAGTCCTGAGGGTCCCCCTTCCCCCGGTGGTGGGGGACACATAGAACCAGCGGAGCCCCCACCTCGCTTTAGCTCCAGAGGGAGGAGTGAGCCTCTGGGACACATCGGGACAGCTTTGAGACGTTGGACGTAGCGGGCTGGGATCCAGGTGAGAGAAGGGGCTGTCTTCCCCTGCACACTCCAGGTGGGAGAGAACCCGGAAATACGCACATCCGGGTTCCTTGCAGCACTACCCAAAAGGAGGGGGCTGCTTTTTTCCCCTCCTGTGAACTCTGACGTCTCATTTTGCAAAACCCGATCTTTGTGGTTTTTATGGATTGATTTTTTTGTTGGAGGATGTGCTGGTGGGTCCAGGGCTCTGCGTGGCCTCCTTCCCTGCCTGGCTCCGTCAGCAGCCCCGTGGCCAGTTGCCCAGCAAGGAACCGTGACTGAGTGTGGGATGTCCTCCTCCCCAAAGGCCCCATCTGATGGGCTTTTTTCAATGAAATACCATAGTCCCAAGACTTAAGAAAAAGGCTCCAGAGGCGGACAGACCTGCTTTGAGACCCTTCGGGGCTACTGTTAAGCTCTGAGACCTTAAACAAGTGACCAGGGGACCTCACTTTGGGAAAATTCTCCTTTTCTTGGGTGGGAGGCTTGGCATCATAACCGTTTAGGATTGTGGTCGGCTCTCGTGAGATGCGCGCTTTTCCGGACACTCAGTAAATATCAGAGGCTCTTACTGCACACGGCTGTCTTTTCTAGAAATTCCCACACACCCCCTTTATTTATTGAGATCTTTATAGATTTTTCCCAGCTTCCAGAATAATGACGATTCCCTCTCTTTTCTTCCCAGCACACAGTGGTTTTGATTTGGCAAGGTGGGGTGTGCGTCACGTGTATTTATCATCACAGCCGTAGTGTAGATGGATGAAAAGTTACGGCAGGAAGGGCGTCTCTCTATCAAGTGCTAGAACTCTCCCTGCCATTTAAAGATGAGGACAGTGGCGCCCAGGTGCAGCCAACCAGAGCAGAACACTGCGATCCTCTCTGTGTGACCGTTCTTCCTCCTCATGGGCTCACATGTAGGGGCTCCAGCTCGACACACTCAGGAGAAGGTTCTGGACCCAGACCTGCCTGCCAGACGAGGACTAGCGGCTCCAGGACGAGCCAGCCCCTGGCTTGGTCTCGGCTGGCCAGCGAGCAGCCCAGGCGGGGTGGGGATGGCAAAGAGACCTCATCAGACGGAGTGGGAGCCTCCAGCTGGTACCCCAAACTCCCCGGGGAGGAACATGGCTGTGTCACACCGAGAAACCCCGTTGGAATGAGCACCGAGGTCCACGGCCGATACAGATATTTCCCACCAGTTGTGAGGGGTGGAAATGCTGTACGTTGACACAGTCACATAGACCTTGACCTAAAAGAGCGTGCATGTGTTTTCAGAGTTGACCTGTCATGGTGTCCACTTGGGAAGTGGATGAATTTGGCCCTTTCACTGTGACTTGACAGTGACGTGCATCTCTAGTCATGAGGCTCACAGAGCGTTTCTTTCAGGCCCCAAACAGCCAGCCCCAAAGGCAGAAAGAACCCCCTTTCTCCTTTCAGATGCCCTGACGGGGTCATTGGTTTTAATTGCCCTCTCTCCCTCTAAGGAGGACCCTTTGGGTTCCACTTAATGAAAAGGGCCAATTTCGTCTCTAAACGAAAGAGCCTTTAGCTTTTATCCACTAAGCCATGCAGGTACTAAGCGCCCAGCTCATGGGCTCCTGCCTTGCCCCCCACATCTGTGCAGCAGTAAGAGTGGCCGAAGGACCGAGGGCCCCAGTGCAAGCTCTTACTTGGGCCGAGACCCGGCAGCCTGTGGTATTGCATGGGCCTCAGCCCCATCGTCACAAGCCCGATCTGGGTCCCCCCCGGTCAACCTGCCTGGGCTCCTCCGTTCATTCGTGCCTTGGCCCTTTCTCAGCCTAGCCTTCTACGAGATGGATCCGTGCACAGCAGGTGCGGCTCTCCAAGAGCTCTACTGTCCTTGGAGCTGGCACCACAGTGCCCTGCCAGGGACGGTCTGGCACAGAGGGTGATGTGGGGGTATCTGTGAGAGGGAGCCGGCGGAACCATCCTGCCCTCGAGCCACCCACAGGTCTCAGTCAGGACCCTGCCCCGTTCGTTACATCTGCTTTCCTGTTGCTATTTGGGGTCATTAAAGCGAGGGTTGTAAACATGCGCTCACATGCGCTTGGCGGGGGGGGGGGGGGCAGGCTGTGTCCTGAGCACTGAGCCCCGCAGGGCTCCTCCATCGCCCAGCACTTCTGCCCGCACCCCGGGCACTCACTGTCCCTCAGATGTGGCTCCCCCAGGCCCTGCGCAGCTGCTGTGCGCACACAGCCCCCATCCGCCGGACTCCAGCCTGGGTGGTGGGGGTTTGGCACCCACCCTCCAGGGTGCATCCCTTCTGGCGGGGGAGACGCACACCGTCCTCTTGGCACACAGCTTACTCCATCACTTGTGAAACCGTGCAGCCACAGCCCAAGGCCGGAGACGTCTGTAGACTCACCCACCTTTGGCCAAGTCCCCTTCTTCCAAAACACGCACACAATTATGAACTGTGTTCTTTGTGAGAAAGTACTTAAACCGCACAAAAACATGATTCATCTTCCCCCAGTAGAGGACTAATTTAAAGCTCATCAATAAGATGATATTCTGTGTGGCCACTGATCCCCCCCCCACATTTTTTTAAGTTGTATTGAAGAAACCATAGCTCTCCTTCCCAGCAAAATCCATTGATGCCCCTCAGCCTAAATGTTTAAAGTTCAATTTAACATTTAGGGAGTAAAAGGGCTCCGAAGGGACTCGTAACCATTGATTTTGTGTCAGGGTTGAGGAGCTAAAGTTTAAAACGCAGCGATCCTAGCAGGTTACAAAAGCCTGGTGTGTGTAGCCGCGTGGAATCGTGCCCCTCTCACTCCCGTCTTTCCCTTTCTGCAGAGGTTACGATAAAAGCACTTAAAGAAAAAATCCGAGAATATGAACAGACTCTGAAGAACCAAGCGGAGACTATAGCTCTCGAAAAGGAACAAAAGTTACAAAATGATTTCGCAGAAAAGGAGAGGTGAGTGTCTGTTGGGGTCCGCACGCGCCGACATGATGTTTTTACCTCTAAACTTCACACCGCAAGGAGTGTTTAAAACGAGCCCATGAGACAAGCCCGGGTCATAAACCACGCTCCGCTGGGCTCTCGGCAAAATTTTGTTTAAAAATAAAGGCGCCCCTTACTCTGTCATCTGGGAGATTACCTTGAGTGCCGGGCATCGGTCATTACCCATGGGGGGATGGCATCAGGTAGTCAAGGGGACCAGAGTGTGTCCTTCGGGGCCACATGGGTCCAGGGGTTGAGCACAAAGCGTGTGCCCTTGGCACGTGCTGACGTGAGCTGGGATGACAGGGCATGGCCGTGCGCCCTCTCTGGGGAAGCCCTGGACGCACGCTGAACTCCTGCCGCCTCCTGAAATGAATGGATATTTAACATCACCCACGAATCTTAGGTTTTTGTTTTTTTGGGTTTTGGGGGTTTTGTTTGTTTGTTTGGGTTTTTTTGTCTTTTGCCTCTTTTCTATACCTCACTGCGTTCCATATATCAAGCAGCTGGTATCAGTAAAATATGTTACAGATAGAGAAACCGGGCTTCAGATTAGGGACCTGCCCACGTTCTCCCGGCTAGCCACCTAGAGGTGGGACCAGAGCCCAACCCACCACTCCAGGCCTGCCCTCCTCCGGTGGTCTCATGTAGCCTCCCAGAGTCCTCGCTGCAGGACCAGGGCCGGTCCCTTGCAGCCTGGGAGAGTGGGGCCAGGTGCTGCCCCCAGGAAAGAAGGGAGGCAGCCACACAGAGAGTCAGAGCTCTGAAAGATGAACAGATTCTTGACCCAGCCCAAACATGCCACCCAGGAAAGCTCTTTATGCCCAAAGCAGTCTTACCATGTTACTAATACTAGGGTGAGGGGATGGGGTGCAAGCAATCGAAATGCCCGACCAGAGGGAGATGGGTAGGTAAAGCTGGGCCATCTCCACCTGGAACATTACGCAGCCATTAGAATAATAGAAGTGTAGAATTTGAAATGAGACCAGGAATGTAACCAGCATGATACGGAGTGACGCAGAGTTACATACAGCGTGACCACAGCTGCACGGCTAAGTGATGCATTCGAAAATCGTGCAAGTAAATTCATCTGGGAATCTGGTATTATTAAATTGGCTTTTCAAACTAGGTAAAAGAATTAATTATATTTAAAGATGCAAATACCGGACTGACCGCTCGGGATGGAGGATAAAGCTAGATTTTTTTTTTTATCTCGTTCTTTACGCCAAGAAATTGAAAGGGACCTAGGGTTTCAACATTAATAATTCAATCATGTGCATACTGGAAGAAAAGTTAGGCAAGTATTTTGCTTTTAATAATTTTGGAGTAGGTATTTCTTTCTAATCATAATTGAAAACCAATTGTTTAAAAATAAAAGTAAACATTTTAAAAGCATCAAAAAACTGGGAAGAAATTTTCCCACCACATAAGAGCCCTTACAAATGAATCGGAAAAAATGAGCGTGCTATGAAGTGGACGAAGGAGATACGGAGACAGTTCGTACAAAGAGAAACCAATTCTCGGCTTTACTCAGCAAGAAAATTGGGTTTAATTTTATCCAGCGTTGGCACAGGAAAACAAACACTCGCATATTGTTGGCAAGAGTTTAAATTAGTGAGGTTTTTTGTTGTTGTTGGGAAGTTTCTCAGTAGCTATCAGAACAACAATAACAAAAAATTGCACGTAGTCTTTGACCGTTCTCATTCCTCTGCTACAGCTTCATCCAGCAGATTCAGTGTCAGGACTATGCAACAATGTCTGCATAGCGATCACCGCAGAATTGTTCAATAGAAAGAGGCGATAAACAATCTGCGTGTCCACAGGGGCGGTTACGTTAATTATTTAATAAGAATGAGGAGGAGCCGTGTATGCTGGTGTTGAACGTTTCCAAAGTAAGGAAGTAAGCGAAAAAACAGGCAAGCCGCATGCCGTGCTGTGATCCCTTTCCTGCTAAAAAGGGCAGGGAGTGTATATTACACTATTGTATATTACATGTGAGTTTATAGAGTACTTGTGCAGGTGTTTGGTTTTTTTTTTAACTCAGAACCTGTAATAGTTTTATAATTGGAATATGCAAAAACGTGAGCAGTCCTCCATAGGGGATGGAAATTTGGGTGGGTTTTTTTTTAATGGTGTAATTTCTATTTTTCTGTATTCCCAGGTTTGTTGGTATTGAGAGCATGTGTTCTATTCATATGATGTAAAAATTATAAACTTATTTTTAGAAATTTTCTGCAGATGGGGAGAAAGGAATGCTATTTATTGACCAAGGAATTCACTTGGAGATCAGGGGAAATGTAAATCCTGGGGACGTTGGGTTCAAACCTTGAGAATCGCCCATTAGGTATTACGGTCACATTTGCATTCCGTTATAACAGACGGAGCAGCTGTCACATCTATTAGCACATCCTTTATTCCAACAAATTCCTTCATTGTGTCAGCAAAATGTAAATGTATCATTCTTCTTGGGTAACTTCAGAAAACAATGAGTGCGTGATGATGATTTTTTTTTTTTTAACTGGCATGTGGAGAACAAGTTACATTTAAGAGAACCGGCTGCATCCATGAGCACGCGTCGTCAGGTCCCGCAGGGTGCACGCTCCGCGCTGTGTCACACGTGGGTACAGAGTCGGGGTGCTCATGCCGCCACTAGTGGAAGCCAAAGATCATTGGTCACCGAGCGCGAGAGCGCACGAGGCGTTCTGGTTGGGAAACAAGATGACCAGTTGGCTTTATTCTCTTCCTTTTCAGAAAGCTGCAGGAGACACAGATGTCCACCACCTCAAAGCTGGAGGAAGCGGAGCACAAGGTTCAAAGTCTACAGACAGGTGTGATGTTCTCCCTCCTAGTCCAGCCCATTCTGGGAAGACTGAAGTGGGGGGCTTTGGGCCATCCGCTGGTCCCCCCGCTCCCCCTTCCCCGTACCGGGCACCTTGGAGGAGTGAAGGAGCACACGCTCCTCAGAGCCCCCCAGTCTCTCCACCTTGACTTTACTATCACCCACACTGAGTCGTTAACGTCGAGGTGGGAGGATCTGAATTCCTTTTCCATCCCTTCCACAAGCCGTCCTTTCTTTCCACTCTTTTTCCAACACACGCGTGTAAATCGCCAAACTGTCAAGGACTGCCACTTCATTTGGAACAGTAATAGGAAAGAAAACCACAAAAAACACAACACTTACTTCCACCCTAGGTGTAGTTCAGTACAGTAATCGCAAACCTTTAAAATCTAAGGCGCCCCTAAAAGGTTGCGCTACAGTTTTTATCGTTTCTTTACACTTCTTTTTTCTTCTTCTTTTTTTCCCCTGGAAGGGAAACTGCATCATATACTTAATTTAAACGTGGAGGGAAAAACATCAGAAGACCTCATAATCCGAGTGAATACCAAATGACAGAGTATGAGAACATAATCACAGGCACGTTTCCAGACACGTGAATAAGACCCCCAAAATCTAAAGACCCCCGAAAAATCACTAAGAAATCAGTAAAAAGAGATAAACAGTCCAGCAGACCAAGTGGCTAGAGACACAACAGCAGTGTGTAGGAGAGAGGCACATGGACAGTACACATGTGAAAAAACAGTAACAGTTTTTAACAGGCAAGAGGATGCTGATTAAATCGGGGAAAGATTGTTTTGCCCGTCAGACTGTCAGAAGAATTTCCTATAATTGATAATATCCGGTGTTGGTGAGAGTATAGGAAAATAGTCCCACTGCTAGTATCGATGGGAATGTAAATCGCCTCTTGGGGGAGCCAGCTAGGTGGTGGGTGTCTGTCTGGAGTGTCTCAGCTCCTTACCCCAGTGCCTTCGCTTCTGTGGGTCCTCAGGGGCCCGGCCTTTGGCAGGCTTCGTGCAAGAGCTAATTCTTACCGCCTGTGTCCTGACATGGACGGCTTTCCATGCTGTTCTGCTAAAGGAAAAGAGCAAGTCTCAGAATATATTTATATCGTCCTATCTGTGCGGGGCCGGGGGGAGAAACGAAAACGTGTGTGTGTGTGTGCAGTTATGTATGGAACTATTTTTTAAATAATCAGATATATATATAAAAGCAGGAAATTTGTACACTGAGCCAGTAACAGGAGTTATCTCCAAGGAGGCGCATGGATAAGATGAGGTGAAAATGAAAGGAGATTTTGGGCCCCCATCTGTGTACTTCTGTCATCTTTGACTCCTCGGATGTGAATACATTGCTTGTATACTTTCTCTTTTTTTTTTTTTTTTAAGAGGGGGGAGGGGCACAGGAAGAGAGAGAATCTCAACCAGGCTCCACGCCCAGTGCAGAGCCCGACACGGGGCTCGATCTCACGACCCTGAGATCATGCCCTGAGCCGAAATCATGAGTCAGAAGCTTAAGCCATCCAGGCGCCCCTACTTTTTCTTTTTTAATTTAATTTGAACAACGGGGATCTTATATTAAGGTTTTATGTGCTCTGCCTTTCAGCCCTGGAAAAAACTCGAACAGAATTATTTGACCTGAAAACCAAATATGATGAAGAAATTACTGCCAAGTAAGTCTTTGCCTGGCTTCCTCGTCTGCACGCTTTCGGTCAGGTATCACCCGATTTTGCTAATCCGTAGACAGTTCCCCTGCTTGGCCCTCCTGTCTGTTGGCTTTCGCCAAGCGGTACGGGATTCAGGAGGCGCTCAGCCTCAGAGCTGCGGTGAGAAAAACAGTGTCACCCGAGTGAGCTGTTTGCATCAGTCTAACACCCACGATGTGACAGGAAGCCCTGGTGCTCCTAGAACACTGGAACCTGTGTCCTTAATTATTGTGAAGCCTCGTCCACACGTGCCTTTTTCTAAGAAAGTTTGGGAACGGGGCATCTTATAAAAGAGGCGACACGTGGGACGTTTCGGGGAGCTGGGTCTGTGCAAATCACGTCACCTTTTCCCGTGTCTGCGTCCTTGGCTCCCACACAGATGTAACTGACTCAGGTCACACCTTAGAACACTAGGCGTCCACGTGCGGACACATACACATAGGGAGTGCGTGTGTTAGGGCAGGCGTGTCACACGACGCTCTTGTGAGAAGGAAATCCGTGATCTGGGGCATAATAGGTGCACTCGTTGCCAGCCCACCCTCCGCGCAGAACACCCGGAAAGAAGCAACAGTATTAACAGAAGTCAAGAGACGAAAAAGCAGCAGAGATTGTCCCTAGCCACCGTATCCTCTGCCGAAGTCCAGACAGCCACCTTCTCCTGTCCTGGGAGGCTCCCCCGGTCTCCCTAGGAGCCCGTGCCCCGCCCCACACGTCCCGGGCTGCTCTGCGCCAGTAAGGAGGGTCTCCTCTGTGCTCCCACAGCGCCTGCGCGGGCATCGGTGTGCGGGGGGGGGGGGGGGGGGCACAACAGCACCGCCTCCTCCCAGGCTCCTGTTCTATGCCCACGTCCCTCTGTCCCATCACACCCGCCCTTGGCCTCCGACGTTGCTGCTGGGCCTGCTGCCCCCAGGGCCCATCCCGGTGGGCTCTTGACCTTTGCTCTGCATCGTTGAGTAGTGAGAGACCTTGAGGGCTACCCAGGCCTGGCGGCCAGAGCGGATTTTGATCATGAGCACAGAACTTCTGCGCAAAGACAAAAATGTTCTCCTCGGTCTCGGCGACTCTGGCTGGCCTGTTGGCATATCTAATCCCAGTGGAAGTTGCCAGATCGTTTTACCCTCTTATCTCAACGTACTGAAGCGTGGCTTCAGGTGGGCTAGAATGAGCTGGCTCTAAGGTGTGATAACTGCTAAGATTTCCCTCTGAAACCTGGAGGCTCTGGCATTGACTCCTCCGACCCGGGGCACCAGTGTCCATGGGTCGGCAGACGTGCAGCCCCGCCCCCTACTCACCCCCCAGATGGAAGCTCAGCAGAAACCATACCCACTGCTGTCACCCTGATACTCCTCGGTGTCCGTATCTGGCCCCCCTATTCTGCCAGCATGCCAGCCTTATTTTTCTTTTATTTCTGCCTGGAATTTATTTTACCAAAAAAAGAATAATAGTTGTTTTTCTTGGTAAATTCCATTTTTTTTTGCTAGAGTTCATCATTTTATTTTTTTTAAACCACACCTCTTTCTAGAAGACATAGATACATCCTGTGTTTCTGTAATTAACCAAAGTTCGCCTTGTTACTCACTTCAGAAGTTGTGCAACCCGTCTCTAAGCCCCTCTAAGCCAGTGTTTCTCAAACTGGGTGTCATAGGAGTGAAATCAATGTAGCCAGTGGTGACCGGCTTGTTGAGCAATGAAATACAGTAGAAAACAAAATGACAGAATGGAGTAGAAAATATCGTGGCTCTTGGCACACAGTGAAGTCAGGTGTTGTTTTGTGACACTTTTTGTTCATTATGTGTACAAATCTAAAAATATAAACGTATAGTTATTTGGTCGCAATGAAAAATTCAGTTCTTCCGGTGGGTCTCAAAAATTATTTTGAAAGCCACTGCTCTGAGAGTGTTATAAAAGGCTCGACTTGCAGAAGCCGGCATCTCCTGCTGTGTCCTCCCGGGGCACGCTGGGGAGGTGCTGTTAGCCACAGACGTGCACCCACTTGGGGAAAAGAAACAGCCTGCTGACAGATGGCATCTACCAAAACCATTCAGAAATGACAGCAGATAATGCCACTTGTCACATGAGGGCTAAGTACTGGTCCCTGGTTTAGACTCATCATTTCTTTATTGGGCTTCTAAAGAAGCCACAGAGAAAATTTGTGTCCATTCAGTTGGTTTGTTTTACAGGTTGAGGAAGTGACACAGCGGAGAAGAGCCATCTAGGAAGGGCTTAAATGTTCCCTGTTCTCGGGTTTCCATCCCCGCTAGGTGGGGAATATGGGAGAGACCTGGAGACAGCCCAGAGAGGCAGGGTCTCTCATCCTCTGTCGTTACCGTCTCTGACCTTGCCAGAGGCCAGGCTGATGCTGGGGAATGACAGCTCAGTCCCCTGGACAGGCCCAGATCCCGGGCGATCCTGCTCTTTAGAATGGGGTCAGAGGTGCCTCTTAAGATGACAGGGATGATTTTTAGTGTTAAGTAATTGTCTAGTTACTGATTATAGACGCATTGACTCCTGGGCTGGTACTAAGCAGCCGGCTCTGTCATGTTACAGGTAAGAACGTTAAATCTTGGGTCCCCTGAACGGCAAGGTCACCCAGGGGAGCCCCAGAGGCCCAGACCTCTCCTAGACTCCAACCCTACTGGCATCTGATGAGCAATGGCGGTTACTGGTGTGTGCTCAGTGAGAAATATTTCTAGACTATTTCTTACCATATTAGTGTCTTAAGGCCAAAAAGATTTTTCCCCCAAAACACAAATGAAAATCCATGCATTATTTGCTCATGTTCACTAAACTCCAGTAAATGGAAAATAGAGTCAAAAAGTATGAGAGTTGCATGTGAAGATGTTCTGCTTCGGGACCGTGGCTATGGTCACAGACTGCGCTCAGGGCCGTGGGCGCTCAGGGCGCGTCACCTACCGGGACCAGAGCGGGGAATTGTTTGCCTTCTCCCGTGGCAAGCAGGGACGCAGGGGTGCGGCATGGGTATGCGTGCGTGGAGAGAAAAGGCCTAACTCTCAGGAGGGACACGACTCAGATATAGCAGATCGGTCCGCTCATTAGTGCAGCAGCCATTCCTAGAGGCCGCCTCTGAGCCTGGCCCTTTGCTGGGCTCTGGAAATGCGGAGACAGAAGGCTCGGGGAGACAAGCCATTGGAATCTAGGGTGATCACTGCAGTGACAGAGGGGACATTAGCTAGCACAGCCTCCGTGCTGTCAGGGTGTCCACAGGACAGGCAGCACACTCCAGCTAGGAGCAGGCAGGAGGGAAACCACAGAGGGAATGCGGCAGTTCGAGCCAGGACTAGCCAGGCTTTACCACGCCAAGGCTTGCGAGGACCTGTGGCCTTTGGGAGGAAAAGCAACCCCTGACCTTACCCTCCCTCCTTCCCACTGCCGGGACTCCTGTGGCCAAACTCAGCAGCGGCCAGTGGGCAGCCTCCAGGGGAGGCACACCCAGCTGGAGCAAAAGGAAAGGGTAATCCGGGAAGCCTTCCTGAAGGGGGTGACGTGTGGTTTGTGGTTGAAAGATGAGTTCAGGTGAACGGCTGCTGGAAGCAAAGGAGTTCAGTATGTGGGAACACAGGGCAGCCAGGCTGACCCAGGGGGCCAGCCAGAAGTGCCGAACATGGGGACGGGGCAAGGTGGGTGCAGTGTATGTGGGGCTGGGTGGGGGGAGGGCGGCGAACTCAGGCCCCTATGGGGGTCGGGCATTTCCCAAGTCGGAAACAGACTTACTGCTAACAAAAGGCAGCCTAGGGCCAAACACTTACTGTACATGCTTCCCAGAGTAAGTAATCCACAAAAAATGCGGAGAATGGACTGAGTCAATAGTCACTACTTTCTTGTAGCTTTGCAGGGAGTCCTTCAGTCTGGGAGATTGTGTGTGGCTGGAGGCTCCCCCTCGCAGCCCTCTCCCCTTTTATTTTATGGGAAAGGTTTATCGCTCTGCCGTCTGCCTCAGGCCCACCCTACGTGTATCTTATTAGACTAGACGTCTTCTCATTAATACAGATGAACATAAGCCCACCAGGGGCAAACTGTTTCACAAATGGTCTTAAAACATTTCTAAACAATTTCTTTTGTCTCTCGGAGCATAGGGATTCTTAAATCCTCCTCAACAGAAAACACAAGAAGGGGAAGGGTGGCACACTCTAGCATGGGCTTTGGAGAAGGCTGAGCCGGGAGCAGATCGGGGGGCCTCTGGCTTTGGGGGTGCTCACTGACCACCATGCCCACATTCCTTACCCGACGACAGAGGGGCACAGCGGTGGTTGTGCAAAATCAGGGAGGGTGTGCAGGCAGCCCCCAGCACGGTCACTAATAACCGGTCCCTCTTCTGTGATCAGCAAACACGGACTCCGCCCGACAAGCTCACGGTGGGGCCTGGTGTGCGTTTCTGAAATTAGCGGACCTCGGGGAAGAGGGACTTGAGTGGCATCATCGCCCCATGGGATTCCAAGAGCACACGTTGCCCTCGCCTCTCTGTCACCGGGAGATGTCACCCCCATTTGGGAAAGCAGCCCGCAGGTCGAAGGCACCACGGCTGTTCCGAGAGCCCGGTTTATTGTGGACCATCAGCACCCCGCGTCAGCTGGGCCAGCGCGGGCTGACTTGTCGGGGATGGCGGCAGTAAAGTTTTCCATGTGTAGGCTTGAAGCAAAATGTAATTAGCCTTTATGTGCAGAACAAGGACCCATTGATGAATACAGCTGGTCTTTGTTTTGTCCCGTCATTGAGAGTGGGAGGTAAAAGTGTTCTTCTTCATGTTTATTAATGCAAGATTCCTTAGACAAGTGGCAAGCACAGTTTAATATTTGTTGGAACACAGGGGGGTTTGCCAAAACAGTTGTGTAAGAGGATTGCAGGGTTGCAGATTATAACCGTTTCTGGGTTAAATAAATGAATTATTTCTCTGCTTTTTTTTTTCTTTTTCTTTTCTCTTTTCTTTCTCTTCTTTCTTTCTTTCTTTCTTTCTCTCTCTCTCTCTCTCTCTCTCTCTTTCTTTGTTTAGTTAAAAAGGTACCTCCTTTCTCAGAGGGTCACCCTGTGTCCCGATCTTCCCACTCGTGTTAGCAAATGGAGAGTTAGCGTCCCGATTGACTTTAACGTGGAGAGTCAAGCCAAGCAGAGTGGTGTGGATTTTCTTAGTTCAAGAGTTCCCAGGAGGGCCATGGCGTTGGACGGGCTTCTTGGGGGCCCGCGGCTTCTGGCCCCGGAGAGCGGCCTGGCCAGCGCGCCTGGCGCTCGCCTCCCGCAGCTGTTCGCCTGGGCTCGCGGCTGGGTTGGCGCCGCACCCCGCAGGAGGCGAGCGTTGCCCTCCCAGACGAGCATCCTGGGCGGAAGTGCAGGAATTCCCATTTCTGCTCCGTCCGCGGCCCCCTCCTTGCTCTGTCCCCAGAATCCTGGTCGCAAAAAGAGCTTCAGTTGTAAGATGCACAGCCAAGCTATTCCAGTCCTCTTCGCTTGTGGCCTGTGTCTCTGAGCCTCCGATAGAAGAAAATACTGAATTGCACTGAAACACTTTGGTTTTTATTGCTAATGTTAGTCTTAGGAGAATTCGCACCTCCCAAGCCTTTCCTGCCAGAAGACTTCATATTTCTTAAGATTACTCACGTTCTAGTCCTTTCCTGGGTACTTAAAAAGAACTGCGTTGTATACCTGCTCACTTGCGTAGCATAGTACCAGAGAGACATTTATGAGGAACTGCACGTGGGTGAATTTTAGAGTATTTTCTTTAGAGCATGTATGGAATCGTGGCTTTCTCACAAAACGCAGTGTGCTCTGAGAAAGGAAACTTTCCCCAGTGAGCCTGGCTTGGGGCTTTGTGGAAATTGTCGAGGGGAGTCTGTATGTACCCCGCATCGTGGAGGTAGGGAATGCCCAGCAGTGGGGCACGCAGGCCCTGAAAGGCAATCCGACGAGGGGAGGAAACCAGCCGCCTGAGACACGATACCCAGGTGGGACGTGCAGACCGTAAGCGGGTGAATGGCGGTGGGGTGGGCACTTCGCGTGCATACAGGTCGCTGGGGACTGGTTCACCGCAGTTTCTGGCATGGCCCCGAAATCCAGTGCCCATCACATGCAGCCGTGGTGGCCTGTAAAGTCCCTTCTGACGCTGCCTTCTTAAAGAGAGCAGTGTCACCTGTGTGAGGGCCAACCAGGTGCGAGGTTTCTGCGAAGAGTGTCAAGCCTTCGCTCTTCCTGCAGCCCCTTCCTGCTAGCCCTTGCAGACTGGTTGCTCTTGTATTTATTTGTTTTGCACTTGCACATGAAAGACTTAGGGAACGGGGCCCCGTAGACCCCAGGCGACAGAGCCCAGGTGACTGAGCCCGAGAATCACACACCTATTTCGATAAGCGATTGGACGGATGTGCGTCCCCCAGTTGAACTTGAAAACACCGGCTTCAGTCTCCTGAAATGGAGGCTCTCGGCTGTACCTTTAAGAAGGGAACATTTTCTATTTCCTGTCTTTTTGATGAGTCATCAATTTCCAGTACGAGTTGCTGTAATTATCCTGGTTAGATTAATTTCCCTAAAAATAGAGAAGCAGCCACTTTTATGGTTTCGAGGGGATGGGCTTGAATAAAGAGCCTACTGTCCCTTCAACCTTAGAGGCAACCAGATCATGCTTGCAGGGACCAACCAAGGACGTTTTTGGGTTTTTTTTCTCCCTCCGTAGCTTTATCTCCCGAAGAGTGTAACTGCATTTTGTAGAATTCCTGGGATTTTCCATCTCTGTACAAGTATTTCACTTCACACCTAGAATCCGATGCCCGGGTGAGCCCCAAAGGGCTTTCCTTGGCCTCTGTAGCAACAGCCGCATCTCTAAGCAGCACAGCCCAGATCTGGACTCATCCCAGCACAGGGCACTGCGAGGGACGAAGGGGGTGGCTTCGTCTTTTCAAGTCCACATACAATTTCCTCGGAGTGCCAAGGATTCGTCACCTGTCCCGGGGACTCCAGATGTGTCTGGACATTACCCAGCATCAGCGAGAACCCGCAGTCTCCACGCCTCCCCCCTTCAGCTACGCTCACTGAAAGCCTGTGTTAAAATGTCAGGCATTGTGTCAAGCGCTGGGACTGCAGAATGAAGGGGGCGGAAAGGTTCCAGGTGCGACCTGCACATGGGCTCACGTGCTCCGCTCTATACACTGCGACACCCATGTACACGTGTGCCTAGGGCGATGCTGGGTGGGGTGTGCGTACAGACGTGCTTATGGACAGAGAGAGCAGTCTTCTTCATCCAGCATCCTTGGAGAGAGTATTGTGGAGAAAAGCATTATTCCTCGACTGTCACCCGGGTCTGGCACGCTTTTATAAAAATGGTGTGTTTTTAGAGACCCCTTGAGGTTTCCCTGATTCACTGTAAGGATAAAACTTGGGGAGCTCACAGTTTGAAGCTCAGGGAAACAGGTATGGAGGCCGGTGGAGAAAACGACGGCCCTGGTGCATCTAATGACCGGTAAGGTGGGCATCGTAACCCTTGCCTGCCCATGTCCCAGACTGGGGCTGGAGCAAGTCACGGAGTGTTCCTGCAACCCGCATGGAGTTGACAGACATCAGCTGAAGTGCCTCGTCCTATCCGTACACCGTGTGCATGTCCCCTCGGTCGTGGGTGCGTCACGGGTGCGAGACTTCAGTGGACCTCGTAAATCAGCATGAGCCCTTGCCTCGACGACAGGTGGATGAGGTCCCGGTAGCGCGAGGCCTGGGCCCTGACTTCTGGCATTGTTTACTCTCTGGAAGGACAGCCGAAGGAAGCTGATGACTTCTAAGAGGAAAGCAGGAGCCATCTGAACCTTTGAAGTGCTTCAGGAAGGAGGACTTACGGAGGCCCTGCCTGGAACGTGCACACTACCTCCGGCCCCCAGTGAGATTCCTCCAAAAGCCACGTGTCTCTACCTCGCCACGGGAGTCCCCGGCTACCGCGGAGGCCCAGGACCACATCGGTCACCATGAGGCCACACATCTCCTGTGCTTCCCGGGTGGCAGAAGAGAATGTGATCGGATGCGCACTGACTGGTCCAGGGCCCTTTGCAAGAGAAGCAGGCAGGCTGGCGGAAGTGAAAGACTGTCCTTCCCGTGGAGCACCCCCAAGTCAATGAAGATCGGTTTCTTTTATATGATACTTACTGTTTTTAAGTACAGAAGTCCTCCGTGGGTATTACACGACATTTAGAAAATTCGTAACAGTTTTAGAAAACAGGTCATCACTCATTATCTCATGACGCAGAGATAACCGTTAACATGGGCATATTTCTTCCAGTCTTTTTTCTAGACAGTGCTTTGTTTCTGTCGTCTTATACAGATGGCATCAGATGGATGAGCAGTTTCCATTTCTAGGCTGTTGGTTTGGTTTGGTTGTTTTTGTTTTTTTTACTTGACATGTAAATATTTCTTCCATGTCGTTAACTTAACCTTCAGAAACTTAATGTGTGCTTCCCAGTATTACATCAAATAGGTGTGCTTGGGATAGTTCCTCATTATTTTCCCTTTTGTTTGGGAGCCTGACTTTACAGTGCTGTCATTGCCTCCTAGGTTAAAACTAGAAAGCTCCCTACTTGCTGTCTTTTTGTGCCTCTATTCTGCCAGTGCCTGTGGCATTTTTAGGTGGCTTCCCTGTGGCATCATCAGACCAGGAGACTCTGGACTCCCAGAATGCTCCGAGGTACCCAGCAGCATTGGCCTCACTACCAGGCTATTGTTTTGTGATGGTGATAGACGTCACGGCCTCCTCTGGTCAGGAGACGGTGGAAGGTGCTAGGCCTGGAGTCAGGAGACCCTAGGTCCAGCCCCACCTCTGTCACCAGTGGGGCCTCACAAAGTCCCCTCCCTCAGCAGTAGCTGTGTCCCCATTAATAAAACGATGGGACCAGACTGGATGGCAATGGGCAGCATTGAAGAGACTGCCGCCTGTTTGGCCTCTTAACTTTATCCCCCAGTTCCTTCCCGGAAGCTGCGATCTGTCCACCAGCAGGGCCTGTGCAGCCTGTTTGTGGAGTGGCCTCCAGGGAAGGCACCGACCTAGGACATGGGGGACGGTGTGAGCATAAGGGAGAGAGCCCCGCTCTCAGGGTCACTACGAGGCTTGACTCCTGACTCTGAAAGGAGTCATCTTGGGCAGGGCACCCAGTTTCTGTCCTCAGACTTTGGTGTCCTCAACAGCGAAAAGAAGGAATGCCCCATACAGCGCCTGGCCTAGTACCTGCACGTGAACCCCCAGTGAACGGGGCTCTGGCCGCCCCTTACCCTCTCCCATGCTGACCTTGTGAAAATCGGGCTGGCTGTGCCGCCGGGCCTCCTCGTCCGCGTCAGCACGCTGCAGCTGTGGGAGTCCTTATCCTAAGGGCCTCAGAATTAGAAATCATGACCAGTTACCGCTCGGGTGCTGCTAATGCGGGGAGCAGAAAGCTCCAGGCGCCCACCATTGCAGAGCTGTTAATGCCCTAACCTCTGGAGGTTCATAACCACTGAGTAACGCGGCTGGAATCTGAACGCCACATGTGTGCGGGCCCAGCTCCTGACAAGCGAGCAGGTCGTCCCGCGTGTGGTCCCCTCCGGCCGCACGTCGAGGTGACTCTCAGACTGCAGGAGAGGTCTCACCCCATGTGGCTCGGAGAATTTGGGGCTCTCCCCGCTGTTGTTAAAACACATTAAGAGAGGTGCCAAACATCTGGGCACCAGCAAGGATGTCTGGGGCTCTTGTTCTGGGATATCATTTAAAAAAAAAAAACAAAAAAAAAAAAACAACTTTTTGGAACCAGCGTTAAGAATGAAAAGTTTCCTATAGGAAAGCGAGAGTGAGCTAGATAATTGAACTCATTGATTTCCTTCACGGCTTGTTTGGCCTTTCATTCCCTTCCTGAGGTGCTGTTTGTTGAGGAATGTCTCCAATTGCCAGAAAGACAGTGGGGTGTCTCATATTTCCCCGCCAGCTCTCCTTTCAGCCAGAGCCGAGTTCCGAGGCGAGCCTACGATATGAATTTTTAATGCAGAACTTTATAGCCCCACTCTTGCAGCCCGGCTGCATTGCTCTCCTGAGCTTTCAGATTTAATGCCCTGATGAACAAGCAAAGACTCGGCATCAGTGAGAATTAACCCCCAGATGACCGCACGTGTGCTCTCTCATTTCCCTAAAGGTAAACCTAAAGGAGTCGGGAGGAAAAAAAATTAAATCCTGTAGTGTTTGGAACGTTCTCAACCTAGCCTGGGGCGCAAAAGCAGCGTATTCTCGAAATTTTATTGCATAGCATACATTTGTACCTTTTCATTTATCTTTTCAGAGTTGGCCTGTTCTCCCTTTGACGGGCTTCTGCACTCTTTTCTACCCGCTAAGACGGCTGTATAGGTTTTAGGATTTACCGAACAGAAAGGTTGATGGGACACTCCCATTTTTTCCGAGGGAAGCCCAAGCATAGTTAGAAATCCAGAATTTGTCATCAATCATGGAAAAAGGACCACTTATGTCAAGTGGTCAATTCAGTGTGTAGGCCTTAGATGATTATTTTTTGTTTGTTTTTTTTTTCTTTTTTCCTGCTGGTAGCTCTGTATATTGGTGAAAGTTTTGAAATTAAGGGGAAGATTTTTTAGAAGAAGCTGTCTGTAAAAACTGCGTGAGTTTAAGTAAGTTAGAGAAGGATGGAGTTTTCGATAAATGGTACCAGAGTGGTTGGCCACACGGAAGATAAGAGAGAGCTGAGCCCCAGCAGAATCAAGTCTTGATGTTTTAAATCCTTACGTGTAAAAAACAAAACCATAAAAACACGAGAAAATTTTAGATGGTTCCTTCTTTAATGTAGGGGTGGGGAAAATTTTTCAATGCCCAAGGTGGAAATCGGGGAAATTCACAGCTCTCCATGAATTGAGTGATTGATACACTGACAGAAATATTTGCAGTGTATATGACAGAGATATATAAAGAGCACTTACAAAGCGATAAGAAAAAGTTTAACACCCCAGTAGAGAAAGCGCTCCTCCATTTTCAGCTCCATCTCCTTTCTAGACAGTTCTGCCGTGGGCATCTCAAACTCAAGTGCACTCACCACCCTCCATGATTTCCCTCTTCCCCACACACAGTTTCCTTTGCATGTCCTCAGGCAAACACGGTCTGCCTTTATGCCAGAGACGGAGGGTCCTTCCTGGCTCTTATCATCCCCGCTCTCCAATCCATATTCATCCCACCTCCTTGAGACATTCTGCATCCCTCACTTTTCACTATAATAATTTGGCTCTTTTCATCTCTTGGCCCCGCAATTCAGTGTCTTCCCAGTGGATTCCCCGCCGCCAATTTCTCCCTGGACTAATCCATCCTCCAAGTGTCTGTCTGCTAAAAGTATCTTTCCGAAATATAAATCTGATCCTGTTAAAAATCTGTCCTCCTTAAAGTCTTTCCGTGGCTCTGTCTTGCCTCCACTGAAAAATCATGACACAGCCTGAGCCGCCTCGCGAGGCAGCCCCGCCTTCACAGCCTCATTTCACACCAGATCGAGCTCCCCTCCCCACCCCCACTGTGGAATCGTGGGCCCTTCCCAGGCTCACCGTGCCCCGACATCCCAGCGCACAGTTACCAGCCTTTCTTCACAAGCAGCGCCTGCCCCTCCACGCCCAGTTCCTGTGCCCGCACGTGCACGAGAGAGGAGGCCCTGGTGGCTCTCGTTCCATGGAGAGAATTCGGGCTGGGAGGGGATCATGAATTTGGGCCCAGAAAACATACATCTTTATTTTTTTACTAACATCTATGATGTAGCATTTCCTTTCCTTGCACATGAAGTCACCGAACCAGAATAAGAATCTGAGGCTTGGTCACAAGTGGAAATCGTGCATCTTTTCCATCACGGTAAAGTGGTTGTAGGTACCCCAGAGAGTCAGCAGTTCTTAGAAACACCGCTAGATTCGTTATTCCTTGCACGGATAAAGAAGAACGTTTGTTACTACGTCATAAATTCGGGTGGTTTTTTTTTTTTTCTAAGTGTTATAATAACTGCACTTCAGAATGATTATTTTCCTTCATAAACTTGGGTATTTAAGATATTTTTTCTAGAAAGAGGTCCATACAATTCACCAGACCATCAGAGGGGACCATGGCACAAGGAAGGTACAGCATCCACATTAGACTGGCAGCGTCTCAAGGGCCACGACGGGCCCCTCCTGCTTTTTTGCCCTAGGACTTCACACAGTGCTTTACCACATTACGTGGGCTTTTAATAATAGGCCACGTGGCTTTCGTGAAACCCGCCTCTTCCAGGCATGGAACAGTTGGGACTGGGGCTGGGGCAAGTATTGTCCCATCCCATACACACAACAATGCCAGTTGTGCGGATGGGCCCTCCTCCCTCCAGGGATGGAGGATGCCTGCTTGCCCCTTGGGGTCTGCCCCTCACACACCTAGACCCCCGTGTGAGGAAGCAGCGCGGGGATTGGGGATTTCGGTTGCAGGAGGGCCAAGCCAGTAACGGTCTACAGCGTATGCCGTTAGCATAACAAGGGGCATGAATCTCTGTGAGCCACCGTGAAAGAGGAAAACCTGTGGCTGATTTTCATAACGAGGGGAAGGGGTAAATGTATTTTCAATCTAAGCTAAGGGACATTTCTGCTTCCATAAAAAGGGAGGCAGTGCCCCTCCCCTCACGTCAGGGTTATTTTGAACCTTCATGAGTATCTGCTGAGTGCCTCCCGTGTGCTTGGCACGGTTAGGGGCGTGGGGGCACCTTGGCCTCGGGACTCAGTCTTTGCACTTGGTCGTCATGTCCCTGAGAGGTTCACTGCCTCCCCACCCCCACCCCCGCCCTGTAACTTTAAATCCCATCTGCATGCTGATGACTCCCACACTGGTGTTTCTGGCCCGAACCTCTCCCCTCACCTCCGGGCTTGGCAGCCGTCCTTAATAGACATCACAAGCTTCATGCAGACAAAACCAACCTCTGATGGCCCCCATCAAACCTGGTGAAACAGCCACCAGAGTGAGCCTGTCGCTTTGCAAGCCGGCCACGTCACTGCTCGCAGAACCTGGAAAGGGCCTCCCACTTCTCCAGGAATCAGAGGTGGGGTCCTCACGGCAGCCTTCTCCCCTCCTGGTGGGCTCTGTCCTGTCATCCCACTTTACTCTTCTCCTTCTCACACTCCCTCTGTTTCTCTCTCCTGGCCGATCTCTCTCTCTTGACCAGAATCCAGGTCCCTTTGCCACTGTGTCCCCAGTGCCCAGAACAGGCCCTGTTCAGCACTCACAGATGTTCTTGAATGAATGGAAACAAAGTCCCTGCCCCCCTAGAGGCCATCTCTGAGCAGAAGGCAGATTGCCCTGTAACCAGGGTGGAGGGAGAGTCTAGCGTCACGTACTGCCAAGAAAATTAAAGCAAGGTAGGGAAGGGGGAAGGCGGGAGGGAGCCTTCCTGGCTTCCATGGATGGTCAGGGAAAGCGAAGTGACTTGATTGCAAACTTAATGTCTAAAAGCCCGGAGCAGGGGCTCTATTCTGTGTGTTTTTAAATCCAATTCATGGGTCCTTACTCTGCTATTTTAATGCGGATGCTTACTCAGAGATTACCTAACTGGGGGTCCTTGGACTCGACCCCGATACGAGAAGTCTCGTGCTGAAATGTGGAAGTCCCCTAACACGTTCAGAGCAGAGAATGCAGGGTGGTTCCAGATGGCTTCTAGAAGGGCAGGGATGCGTGGTACGAGGGGAGAGCGGAACACATCTGTGCCTTCTGACGCTGTATAACATAGTTGACCTAGCTCTGCCCCCACCCCGGAAGCACGGGCATTCGGTACACTGGCCCTCGCCACGCAGTTCAGTGACCCTGACCTTGACCGAGATTCCTTAGAGCCTCGGTTCAACATGCACATCCGTGGGCCGCATCCCATAGTGTCTGACTCAGTGGGTGTGGTGTGGGACCCACGGCTCTGCAGCCCTGCACACACGTGGGGTCCGGTGACCACGCTTTGGAAAACTCTAATCTAGTCATTCCGGTTTCATTGTTGGTATGTGGTTTGAGGACAGAGTTGTCCAAATAAGGACAAGGGCCAGCACTATGGTGGCCCCTCTGGAGCCCCTCATCCCTGTCCCAGTGCTTGCGCGTGTACCTCCATGGGGCCACATTGTGTCAGACTTGGGTCGGATGATCCCATCTGTCATACCGGACCAGGAGCTCCTCGGGGGCTCGTGCGTGGGTTCCGAGGGTCTCCGACTGTGCCTGGCACCCAGCGAGATGTCCGTCAGTATTTGGATAATCCACGAGCTGGGGCGCCGGGTGAGCAGACACCTCCCCACATCATCTCGTGTCCTTGCCCTTGGTTGGGACTCTCACAGTCACTGTGTCTGCCCCTCACCGGAAGTTCTAAAGAACAAGATCCTTGGAATACTAACATATCTTGAGAGCCGACACGGGAGGGTACAGGTGGGGGGCACACGAGTGGGTGATGGCTGTAGCTGGCGATGGGCAGTCAGCCCTGTGAGGCTCTTTGAACTTCTCCCAGGGGAGTCCCAGTGCTAAGTGTAAAGTACCAAATGAGGGGTTTTCTGATTCATAATTAGGACATGCAGCCAGGTTGCTGGTTCAAGCCTGGCGGAGTCCACTTGGTGGCCTGCGAAAGCCCCAGGGTCCTGGTGGCGCCAGAGCAGTGCCAGGGGCTAATGGGGGCAGGGCTGGTTCAAGGCGACCCAAGCTCTTCTGCTTCTGGCTTTCTGGAATTCTTGTGTGCCGTGATCGCTAAGCGAGTCTTCTGTTACTCAAACAGCGAACGTAGACACTCCTTACGTACTGCTCCAAGAGATGTCCAACACATGTAATTAAGGGGAAAACACAAGGCTCAGAACTTCGCGTGTTTAATGTGCTCCGTGTGCTGTAAATGCAAACACCGGCTCTGGGAGGGGACCCGGGGGCAGCGAGACAGGCGCTCTTTCACTTACCCTTTTCTGACTTTTGAATCTCCCATTGAATGAGTACCTGTTTAGTTCTTCTGGAGCCTTCACATCGACGGACCCAAAGTGGCCTTATAGCCATCAGGGCCCCCCTCCCCACACCGCAGCCAGAGCCCGTGTTCAGCCCCCTGTCTGTCCAGCTTAGAATCCATCACCAGGATAAACAAAACAGCACTTTGGAACCATCTTTGTGAATGTGTGTATCTTCAAAGCAATTCCTACTTCTCTGCCGCAAGCTTAGTTAAATGTACCCCGCAAACCCTATGGAGAGGAGGCTGAGCGTGCAGGGGCCAAATCTGGGGGCTCACCCGGTTCTACTTGCCAGCGAACAGCAGGCCCTCGGGCGAGTCCAGTGAGCCTCCCCCTGGCCTGGGTTTCATGTTCTGTGATCGTGTCTTCCTCCACGTGAGCTCCCAGGAGTTAATAGGCGTAAAGTGTTCAGTGGTCCCTTTGCCGGGGTCCAGGCAATGATGTTAGCTGCCACCATCGTTATTAACATGTCTGACACCCTCTGCTCTGGGTCCCGTTGGAAAGCCAGCAGCTACCGAGAATGCGAAGTGACCTTCCACTGGGCCTGGCTCTGTTGTTCACAGTTCAGTAATTAGCCATCTTAATAGGAAAAAATAAAGTCCAAGACATGTTTTGTCTCTCCCTAGCCAGTTTCGAGAATAGACACTTCAACATACTTCGGACGCCCGTGGCAGGGCGCACACGCATCACGCAGCTGTGCCCACATTGTTGGTACCCCCAGACAAGCTCAGGACTTTCTACTTCGTGTGCTGTCCTTTGTTGTCTTGGCTTGACATCACTCGTATGGTTCACCTGCTGAGTTGGCATTTCGATGGCAAATTTTACTTTCTTCTCTCGATGAATTAGGGTTTACGTAACCAGGCTTGGTTGGCAAGCGTCTCGGTTATTTTGGTTTTTCGTAATGAATTTTTGCTCAGAAAAATAATCCCTGAAAGTATTTTTCAGAAAGAGAGATCATCAGGGCAAAGAGATGCTGTCTTAAGGTTCTTTGCATGTCGCTTTGCAGAGGGATGGACCGTTTGCAAGAGCAGCTGAGCTTTCTTCTCTCCCCACCCCCAGCCCAAATTTCAGAGGCGTAAGCCCAGAGCTCCAGTCTGGCCTGGGGAGCGAACACTACTTCTCTCAGACCTTCTGTGGCAAATCCAGAAGATAAGGGGCGGGCTGCAGTGGTGTTCACCATCTCTCGGCCGTGCTACGTGCGACCTCAAAGATGTTTTAGCTTTATATTTGTCAGCACAAAACTCAGCGTCTTCCCATCTCCGTATTTACTCTGTGTTTCCTTATATCCTTGTATCCCTGCAGTGGAAACAAGGTAGTAATTCTACATGTATTTCTGGATTTTAATTACTCGCTCACATTTATCAGGACTTTTACCTGTTAATTGATTTTCTTTTCATTTGAGCTTTAGTGATTTCATTGTCCAGAGGTATTATATCTAGTTTATCGGCGATAGACCCCATCAAACTTACCGTTAATCATTTTCAGTATGGTTTCAGTAATAGGAAATGATCTTTCCTTCCCAGTCTATTTTCTTAGTATTGTTTTATGATTTATCTTTAACCTGTTTGGAATTCATTCTAGCATATGAGGTAAGATACGTGTCTGCTGATTATTCTTCCTATGAATATCCAGTTTCTCCAGCAGCGCTGACGATCCCTTCACCTGGTAGCGAACACTGGAGAAATCAGATGTAAACAGCTACATGTGTATCTGGCTTCCTGTCTGGATTGCCATTCGGTTGATCTGACTTTTCGTGCGAATAAGCACCACGCTGTTTTGCTACTGTCTGTTTTCTGTTTGGATATTTTGTACATCCAGTTTGCTGCTGTTGGATTTAGTGGTTTAAAAAAGCCTGCAGTATTTTGAGGGGCACCTGGGTGGCTCAGTCGGTCAAGTATCCAACTCTTGGTTTCAGCTCAGGTCGTGATCTCAGGGTGGTGGGATCGAGCCCCGCATCAGGCTCCACGCTCCCTCTGTCCCTCTCCATAGGTAGGTAGGTGGGTAGGTAGATCGATCGATCGATCGATAGATAAATCGTTTTTAAACAAAAAAACTTTGGCATTTTGATCACCTCATTTTTCTGGAAGCATCTTGTCATTTCACCAAGTTTTATAAATCAGCTTGGGAGAAGAATTCATATTTATTTATCTTTAATGCAACTGCAAGTAAGAAGTGTCATCATTAACTTTCTTTGCCACTAGCATTCTGTAATTCGATTTTCTATAAATGGAATTTATACTGTGTTATTTTAATTCCCGCGTGTTTAATATTTATATCCCTGTTGTAGATGAGATCTTTCATTTTCTGGATATTTATTACTGGTACATAGGAGTTTTATCCTTTTTTTTTCTTTTTTTTTTTTTTTTTTTGGTCTTTGCCAAAAAGCATGGGGCTTTGCTGAGCTGATGGGTTGTCTCTGATCCTTTGCTCCAGTGACTGCCTTGGATTTGGGGAGCATGTGAGTGTATCACCCACAAACAGCGAATTTGTGCCCTTTTGCAACAGGGCATCCGATCGTCTTCTTTCATCCCTATTCTTAAAAGGAGCATCTCTCTTGTTTCTCTGTGGAGGATAATGGAGCCTCTGGGTTCTGAGTGTCTGTCCCGTTCACGTCAGCCAGTCTAGTGCTTCGCGCATGTAAATTCCACTGTGAGCTGGTTTTCCGACTCCATGTGGTAGGGGCCCCGTAACTGTGTCCTGCTCTCCGAGCGGCGCAGCGGATTTTCTGGTAGGATTATATTCTATATATTGTGTCTCTTTACGTTTTTATATTATCTATTTTCTAGGTTTTCTTGGCTCAGGATTTAAGATGAGTTCAAGCTTGCTGTGTTTTATTATTCACTGTGCCTTTTAGGATGACTTCTCTGGAAAGTGATTTTCCGCATAGGACGTTGGCTAGGGTGGTTCAAAACCTTACCTTAGCCTTTTTAAAACGTCTAGTCAGTCTTCACCTTTTTACTCGAAGTGTGTTTTTACTCCATTTTGTTAGATTTGGAGTTTTCTTCAAATACGTATTTTATTTTTATAGGTGAATTTGGCCTGGTTACATTTACTGATATAACCCTTCTCTTAACATCTGTCTTTATTGTTGATAACTTTACCTTTCTCTAACTCGTAGTATCTCTGTCGTATACTCTCTGCTCTATTTAAAGAAGATGGGCCAGAAGGCTTCCTTGACTCTCAGGGTGTCCCGAGCCCTCCAGTTCAGCCCTGCTCCATGTCTCCTCTTTTTTCTGGAATTCACCACCAGATGCAGAACCATGAAGCCCTTCTGAAATCTTAAAAAAAAAAAAAACCTATTTATTTTTGATTCTCTTACCATCGTGCCCGTTATTATTATGTGTCACGGATAGCAGGGGGTTACACTTCACTGCGCTAACCGTCCCACTCCCTCTGCAGCGAGGCCCCATCTTTCATGCCATACTCTGGACCTACAGATACTCCGGCTGGTGAATTCTCCACCTTACTTGCGTTTTCCGGAGACTTCGGCTCCCTTCCCAAGCCTGCTGCTCTTTAGCAGGACCACCAACTTGTGATAAGAATCCTTTTTTTTTTTTCTCTTAAGTCTTTATTTACCTATTTAAGTCATCTCTACACCCAGCGTGGGGCTCCAACTCAGGACCCCGAGATCAAGAGTCCCATGCTCCTCCAACGGAGCCGGCCAGACGCCCGAGTAAGAATCCTTTATTCTAGAGCATGTGGTGACTATTTTTCACCAGGTGTCATCCCAGGGGGTGACAGACACAGACAAATACGTTCTTACCATTCACATAGTTTAACTTCTACTAAACTCAGAAAGGGATCACCTGGGTATTCGGGGTCGTTCTCATACGGGTTAAACCTGGGGAGCCCCCACCCTGTGGTTGGTAAGCGACTGAATGCAATTTCCTGTCCGGAATTACCGTACATGAGCGATCACAGGCAAAGCTGAGCTGTAAGGTAGCGGTTGGCTCTACGCGCCCTCCTGGTGCCGGGGCCTCGAGATGCTGTCAGCTGCGGCTCTCCGGCCACGAGCATGTGAGAAAGAGTCGGGTTTGTCCGCTAGGGATCCCTTCCCAAAGAAGGAAGGTTGTTTGTTTAACTTAAAATTGTCATCACGTCGACCTCCAAAAAGGTCTTTGAAAGTGGCCTTAATAACACAAAATACAGAATCACCGAGGCTTTTAGGGTAGATTGAGGGAGTTGAAGGGCAGAGCTCCCTGGGGAAGATACTTTTAAGGCTTGGATTTGAATTAAAAAACTCAACTGTAGGGGGCGCCTGGGTGGCATGGTGGGTCAAGCTAAGGGCTCTTGGCTTCTGCTCAGGTCATGATCTCAGGGTCAGGAGATCGAGCCCCGTGTGGGGCTCCGCGTGGGACTCCGTGCTCAGTGCTGAGTCCGCTCGAGACTCTCTCCCCTCTGCCCCTCCCCGCCGTCTCTAAAATACAGAAATAAATCTTTAAAAAAAAAAAAAAAAAAGCTCAACTATTCAGTAACCTGATGTGACTAAGACATTCCTTACGTAGGGTTTTTAAAGAGTTCCGTATCACAGTGACTGATGTACTGTTTGCTTGGCTACGAGGGAAAACTTTATGTTGCAATTAACCTTTCTATTTTTTTTCCCCCATGTCTAAGTATTGTGAACTTCCTTTGTGGTATTTTAGTGATTAGACAGGATGGAGGGTGTTCTTAAAGATTCATGGCCAAATCCGATGATGTCAGAACGAAGGGAAGGGACGGTCTTCGTGGGGCCAGCAAGTCTGGCCCCGTCTGAATTGTTTGTCTAACACTTCACAAGTAGAATAGGAACCGCTGAATTATTCATTTTCAAGTTGCCCTAAAAAAGGCACTTACGCTGCCGAAATGCAGACTTTTGGTGCCAGCGAGAGGAAGAGGAAGGATGCTGTCTTTCCTGAGGGTGCTGGGCCCCTCTGCCTTGTTCTCCAGTTTCACTTCCCAGCCCTGTGGGGCGGAGGCAGCCACCGGGGGGCTCAAGTGCAGGGCACTCAAGGTGGGGGGGGGGGCTGGGGGGCGACAACAAGTTCTGGGAGGGCCTCTGAAGCCGCCAGTGGAGCTGAGTGTGGAATCTGGTGGGGAAGGACCAGGAGGAGAGGAAGGCTTGGAAGGCACTGGAGGTTGGGGAGGGGCTCTATAGTCAGAGGCCCCCCTAGGGGTGGGGGTGTGGTCGGAGGAGCACAGCCCAGGCCTGAGACGGGCCCAGGAAGTTGCCTTGGCCTTGGGCTTGGAGGAGAGGAGGGGGAGGGAGCCGAGAGTAATAACTAGGATGCAACTGGAGCTCCTTTCTTGTTCTTAGTTTTAGCTTCTCTGCCACCAAGCCTCCTCTTAACATTTCCTACCAAGTAGTACTTAGGGGAGAAAGGGGATAATTAGGATTCCTTACTGGGGAATAAAAGCAGGGCTCTTGCCCTTGGCCGGCTCCTCCCTGTGACCGTGAGTCCCTTCGGCACGATGCTGCCCTGGGCCTCAGTTTCCCCACCTGTGAAATCGGAGAGGTTTTCTCCTGTAAGCCTGTGTTTCCCACCGGCCGCACGTGCCCCACACACCGCTGGGGCCTGCGAGCAGCCAGGGCGGTGCCGAGAATCAGAGCCATTCTCTGGAGCAGCCAGTAGCTCGGCCAGCACCTGTCAGCTGTAGGCAGGGCATCCACAGGTTAAGCAAACAGGGAAAGAGAAACAAAATCTGAAAGGCGGTTCTAGAAAAGCCAGGGCTCAAATTGGGGAAGCAGCGCTGCAGCCACTGGAAAGATGTGCTGACAGATTCTATACACTAAATACACGGAGGAAACATTTAAAATGTGTTTATTAAAAACGGCATGAACAGCGGCCTTGCCCAAACATTTTTTTAAAGTCTAGAAGTAAACAGGCAGCAGTCTGGGTCCACAGGCCTGCTGGCGGTGTTCTCTGCCGAAGGGCCCTCACCCTGGCCGTCCAGCTCCTGGGGGCACGGGCGCACAGCGAGCAGTGAGGGAGCACGCAGGACCGGGTGTCCCGTCCAACTCATTTTCCTCCCGTCCCCTGGTCTCAGCAGTCTTTTTCTGGATCAAAGAAAAATGTTCACGTATGACTTTCCAACCGTGTTTTTCTTACAGAGATGAGCTTTCTGTGTGCATTTTTCCCTCCCCTTTGCTGAGCAAGTCAGTTGAGATTCTGGGGGTTAACTGACGCCGCACAAGTCCATAAAGTGCGGGGTCTGGGCAGAGCTGGACTTCTGGCACAGAGGCTCCCCTCTCATGTGGGTTCTTTCCTGGGGCCTCAACTGCAGCCACCCCCCCGCTCTTCACCTCATTCCTGTACAAACGGAGTGGCAGGGTCAACACCCTACAGGCTTCATGAGCCGACGCCTGGTGTTGGAGGGATACAGAACTGCTGTGAGGGTCATTGCTTTTCTTACTGCTTTGTGCTTCTTTTTGGGTTTACTTTGTGTGTTGAATTTCTAACACACAGTAGATGACAGGACCCCGAGGTGCCTGGGTGCGGTTCCACCCCCCCCCACTTGGGGTCGCCTGTCTCACCCGTCCCCACCCCACCCCATTTTGTCGTGAGGCTCTTCTAGAATCCTTTCCCTTCACCTCTAAATCTTTTAGCACGTTGACCTCATGTAAAGACTCTTCTTCTGTACAATACTGTCACCAGATCAAAAACTAATTTCGTAGTAGCATCCGTTCTTAAATTTGTTACCCCCAGTCATAGATGGTTTAATTTTTTTAATTTGTTGGGCTCGGAATTCAAATAAAATCCAGACTAGTTGGGATTGGTTGGTGTGCCTCATTGATTTTCTGGGTCCCGCTTCTCTCTTTTTCTTTTCCTGGCAATTTATTTGCATAAGAAACTGGCTCATTTGTCCTGAAGAGTTTCCCACAGTCCGGGTTTTGCCAACAGCATCCCCGGATGTAGTCGAGCGCGTTCTCCTGTCCTCCATAATTCCTGTAAGTTTGTCATTGAACCTAGAGGCTCGATCAGATTCAGACTGGAAATTTTGGGTGAAAGCCGCTCCATGGGTGGTGTTGAGTATCTTGTCATAAATGTTCTCAGGTATTGAAAATCGGCTCTGACCAGAAGAGAAAGATCCTGATTTCCACGCAAGACAATAAGAACGGTTATGTGCGTGGGTCCTGATGTGCAAAGCCCTTTTCCACTCCGGCAATGCTCTTATTTTATCCTTGTGCCAATTTCCTTGAGAAAGGCTGCATTATTCCTGCTGTGCAGATGGCAGTCAAGCTCGCAAGTCGGCCAAGGTCAAACAACTAAAAGGCAGTGGGGAAGAATTTGAGCCTGGTTTGCTCTGCTGGTCACGCTCGTTTGTGTCTCCAGACTACAATTTCCCTAATTTCACCTCCGGTACCTCCATCCTACCTGGGGACCCCCTGGCACTTGATTTAAGGAAAGAAATCTCCATCCAACCTGCGCCCCGTTGCTTTGAGAGCAACAGTGTTAGAATGCTAGAGAAATGGCAAGAAGCCCCCAAAAGTTTCATCCAGACGCTAATCCCGGGAGGCTTCGGATGGTCTCAGTAGCAAAAGCAGAATGAATTATGCAGTCTCATAACCTGATTGTCAGCCACAGCTGCCCCATGTCCCTGCCCAGAGATGACTGAAGCCTGAGTGACAGTCACAGGCTGTTTCTGATCACACGGTGGGTCAGACCCTGGCAAGTGTCCGGCTGCTGGAGCTGCCCTGTTGGTTTGGCACAGGTGCTAATAAGCCTCGTGCAGAGTGGAGAAGACCCCTTCATTGCTCAGCTAGCCACAGATTAACCTGAAGGAGGATCGTATTTCAGTCATTGAAACCAAGTGCGCTAAACCGGGGGGCAAGAAGGGAGATTTTCTTCCCATTTGGAATTGACAAGAGGAGGCGTAGCAGAAATTGATTTTGTTACTCGTTGTATCATTTAAACTTAAATAGAATGGTCAGAAAAATGAACCAGTTGTGGTTAATTGCCGAGCAGGCAGAGGTGACGTTCTGGCCATTTCACTGTCTGAACACGATTTCATTTCCAACAAGAATAAAACCCACTATTTCCGGAAGGTTTGGCCTAGAGGTTAAGCGCCGCAGCGATCTCTCTGCTCAGGCCCTTGATTTGACTGGGGAGGGATGGTCTGCTCTGGAGCAACCCGTTTGATCGGAGGTTTGGAAGGGAGCCAAGTGGCTTCACCCCTGCCCTCCACTCCTGCCAGAGCAGAGATAGCTCAGCGCGGGTAGAACATGAAAGATCCGTCTGGTCATATGCAAGAGGGTTGTCCAGAAGACCTTTCCCCAGAGAACACTTTCTCCTCCTCCCTGCTCGCCCTTCCAGTCAGGGTCTACCGAGTCCCGATTTGTGCCCAGCTCTGTGTCAGTCACGGGGATACGCTGGGAGCCAGGCCGACTGGCCCTGTCCAGGGGAGCTCACAGTCCAGTGGACAAAATGAAGCCTTACTCCAGATCTTGACATAGGTTTTTCTCCAAGGAGATTGTTGTCCCCTTTTTCCAAGGCTATGAAAAGTGGCAAGAAACTTAAGTCTGCAAAAGCAACTTACAGACTCTTTACTTAAAAGTCATGTGTATGGTTTGGCAAAATACCCCTACACCCTCTGCTCTTTAAAATACCAGCCCACGCACCTGGGTGGCTCCGTCGGTTGAGCATCTGCCTTCTGCTCAGGTCACGATCTCAGGGTCCTGGGATCGAGCCCCGCGTCCGGCTACCTGCTCAGCGGGGAGTCTGCTTCTCCCTCTGCCGTTCCCCCTACTCGTGCACATGCACACACTCTCTCTCTGCCTCAAATAAATAAATAAAATCTTTAAAAAAAAAAAATAGCAGCCCACGAATGGTTGCCTGTCAAGTGCAGAGCGGACTTCCGGTAGCGCACAGATGTCGTTAATTTGCATATTTAGTTGGCCAGTATTTAGCGTGCCCCTGCTGTGTTCTCGGAGCTTACAGCGGTGAATAAATAAGCAATCGATATATGAATAAGATATTTGGAGGCCATAAAAATAAAATGAGTGGACAGAGGGGAGCAGGGCTGCTGGGAGGCCTTTCAGAGGACAGTCAGCAGGGCTGAGCCATGGATGGTGACCACAGCCATCCGTGGGGGCCTCGGCAGAGGGGACAGCCATGTGGACAAGCAGAGTTCCCAGGAACAGGACTGAGGAAGCCACGAGAGCATTAGCGATTGAGTCCCTGGAGGAGATTTAAAGGAGATGCATGTTAGTAATAGGTTTACAAACTGTCCGCCAGAAGCAGAATGCACCCCAGCACGGTGGCTCCGAAGGGGTAGTGGTGCCCTTCTTAGGCTTCTTTGTTTGGAAGACTTGATGGCCTGAAATCTGGAAAAGGAGCCGAGGTGTTTATGGGAGGCTGTTGATCCTCTGCTCCCTGCAGGGCCTGGGCCCCCCTGAAGAGATGAGGGGGTTCTGGCCCGAAAGACACTTTGGGCCTTACTGGGAGGGAGCGAGCCGAAAAGAAGCTCCTGGAATCCATGCCGCCAGCCAAAGCCGACTGGTGGCTGGCGGACTGGATTTGACCACAAACGGCCATGGGAATGCAGTGGAGGGAAGGGCTGGTCCATGGGCTGAGCAGGCCCTCCCAGAGAGGTGGTGGCCAGGACACTGCAGGCCGGGGGTGGCAGCAGGTGTAGACATCGCAGGGCTCACATGCCCAGCGGCGGCATGCAGACTGCACAGAGGGAATATGGGCTTGGGTATTTTAAGAGCAGTACTGTCGGGGCGCCTGGCTGGCTCAAGTCGGTAGAGCGCACAAGCCTTGATCTCAGGGTCATGAGTTCGAGCCCCATGTTGGGTGTAGAGATTACTTGCAAATAAAATCTTTAAAAAAAAAAAAAAGGCAACATCGTCAAATCTGTAATAGCTCACTTTGTCTACAGAGAGAAGGAAATGCTTTCAGAGTATTTCGTATGATTTCACCTGGCAAAGATAAGACAAAAGAACCTGAAAGCCAATCTCATATATTAAGTATTTATGGAAAAAAAAAATACTAAATAAAATGTCAGCACACAGAATTTGGGAGCACATTAACGACAACCAAACAGGGGCAAATAACTGTTGATGTAATTTACCATTTTAGCGAGTCAGAGGAGAAAAACCTTTTAATTTGCTCCATAAATGCTTTTTTTAAAAGGTACTTAATGAAATCAATATCGTCTTTTATTAAAAAGTCTTAATAAAATAGGAACAGTTGGATATTTCATTAACAAAATAAAAACACATATATTTAAAGTCCAAAAGGAGCAACGTGCTTAACGGTAGAACGTTCGCTGCGTCGCCCTGGAAGTCAGACGCCAGGCAGGGATGCCCTGTGATGTGCTTCTGGAAGCGCTGGCCCCTGCCTTCTTCCAGGAGAAAGAACTGCGAGATAGGAGAAGGCAGGAGGAGGTGGCCCTGTCACGGGCACACGAGGGCGCAGGACACTCTGAAGCCCAAGAGAACGACCGAAAAGCTGTTATAAAATCAAACAGGCACCTACCACCTTGTGATTCTTTCCTCTGCCTAGAAGGTCGTTCCTCCCTCAGCCCCAGTGTCCTCTTGCCCCGAAAACTCCTCTTTATCCTCCAGGACGTAGACCAGATGTCTCCGCATCCATGAGACTATCCCTCCTCCTGTCTGCAGAGGAGACATTGTCCGTCTGTCCCTTGGAGGGCTGTCACTGCACCAAATATACCAAAATCCCTTGGGTCTCTTCAGGTCCCTGCACCCCTCACGGAGGAGGCAGCAATAGGGTCCCACCGGGTGCATATTTCTGAGCTCCGAGGACGGGCAGGTATGTCCCGCGTACTAGCGATAAGGTGGATGCCGCCACGCGCCGCCGACTCAGCACTGGGGACCTTCATCTCTCTCTCAGCAGGGGCGTGTAGTAGGTGCTCGGGAGCTGTTACTGAGTGGAGACCCCCACACACACACACCCGTTGGAGCGAGCTGGTGCCGGTGCTGGAGGGGGGCGCAGCGCCGCCTTCTCCGGGTGCAGCCTTTCCTCTTGGTGACTGCGTTCCTGTGCTCTGGCCCTGCGGGGGCAGGGAGCTACCTTTCCAGAGAAATCCTTCCCCCGCACCCTCTCCCGATTTAGGGGATTCTAGACCATAGCCAAGAAATCTCAGCACCCAGCCCTCTGGCCACCACCTCTTTTTCCTTTTCCTACCTTCTGTTTCTGAACCCAGACCGATGAACCCCGCTTCTGTGTCTCCTCTGCCCCCCGCCCCCACCGTGCTAAGAGAGCCTGGCCTGGGGTGGAGGATGTCAGGCAAGTGACGGCCTCCCTGATGGCAGAGGCCATCAAATGCAGCCTCTGGGGTGGAGGGGGAGAGTCGCTTTATTAAACATCCTAGAGCTCGTTTTAAATTTTATTTTTGATTTTTAAAGCAGGGAGAATTAATCTTCCGACGTTTCTTCTCTTGGTGCCCAGGAACTTGACAATCTCGTGTTGAGACTATTGGCTTTTGACTCAGGTCCAAGAAGACACACTGACCCGAAGGGCGCCCTGGAGGCTTTTCCAGCTGCCCTGTGGATGTCCTTTGTTCTCTCAGCTCCTGATGGTGGTTGTGATTCTTTCGGATTGAAGTCTACGCCAGCCTTGCCCTGCTGCCGGCCCTTAGCGCTCGGGAGGCTAGTGTGGAAGTAAATACAGTCCCCAGCATGGATATCGTTTCCCTTCCATCGCTGACCGTGTCCTTCTAAGTTCCTCATAAAAATGGTGCGCTAGGCCAGAGAATACCCTGAAATGATCTGTAGGGAACCGATGGAAGGAACTACATATTTTAGGCCAAGCAGAAATGACCCGCTCTTTGAAGCTGGAGCAAAGCACAGTGCAGTGCAGGTTAATAGATCAGCGAAAGCTGTTTTGTCAGCTCGTAAAAAGGTGAGGGAACCAAATTTTTAGAATAAATAGTTTCGCTGAGCAAACAATATGTGCAGTTATTACGGACTTTGGAAAAGAAATGATTTTAGGCTAATGTCAGGCTCCAGATCCTGATAGAGGTAGTTGAGCCCTCAAAATGAAAAACCTCTGGACTATTGTTGACACCCGCGCTAGGTAAGCACACGCAATGTCATTCATTACTCACTTCTCGGAGAACGTTTCTAGTGGTATTAACCTCTGGGCGTTTTCGTATTACTTACGGAGGGCAGCGTGTCTGGTCAGATTGATTCTGTGGGGGGCTGGGGGCGGCAGTTTGGAGGGGAATGAATGTACAGACTCAGTGGCAGCCGTGTTCTCAGACGACGCCAGCACACACCTTCGAGAGCTGCCATCTTGGTCCTTGTCTACAAAGGCCAATGGCCACACTTCGAGTCTTCAGAACCCCTGATCACATATAAATAGCCAGCTAGTTGTGTCTTCCTTGACCTTTTAAGAAACACACCCCTTGGAAAAGCAAATCACGAGCCTACAGACTTCTACCTCACTCCCGGCATCCCTGGTTCCTTCCATTGTCTCCTCCGGTGGTTTCTGGCCCATTCTATGAATGGGAACTGCAGCCCCTCTGGGCCCTGTCTTCATCAGGTTGCCTGGTATCGAATAGCCCCCGCTCCTTAACAGCAGAGCTCAGTGTTGTGATTATCATTTGAAAGCTTTGGAAATCTGAGAGTGGCTCCCGAATGAAAAGGTAAGTGCGTCCTTGTTATCAGGTTCAATATTTTGGTCAGTTTAGCGGTTGCTTAGGAACCGAAGTGAAACTGACCAGAAGATGGAAAAACTTGAAATTCATTTCCAGGGATTGCCTCAGACCGCCAAGAAGGCACCTTCCTGTTTTAATGTGACTAATTTTTTTCTCTTGTAAGTGCCTTGAAATCCTTTGGAGACGATGCCCTGTTTTCTGGATGTTAGGTGTACTGACGAATATCCACAACCATTCACTGAGAAGAAATACCGAGAGTCTGCATTTGCGAGGAGGCTCTCAAGACCACCCCATCCCCTAAACCAGGCCAGATGTGGGTGCCAGCCTTGCCCATCCCTGCCTCTAGATGAAGCCAGGACCCTGGGAAACCTGTTCTCTACAGCGAGTGTTCGACCCTGAACTGGCCCCTTGGCCACTGGCAGGGCCAGGCAAACAGTGAGGAATGGCTGAAAATAGGCAAGGGTGGGCCAGTGGACGACCCCCAGGCAGCCACAGGTCCACCCCTTATCTCCAAACCCACGGGACTGGGGAATTGCACGCAGTGAGACCTATCAGCTCCTCGTGCAGCCTCTCTCTGAGAATGAGAGCCCTGGCCAGAGTCTTCTCCTGGCGGAGGGGAATTATCAGTGAGGACTCTGGGGGCCTGGAGTCCTCCCCCGCTCCGTCCTCCCTGCACGCAGCAAAAATGCACTGAACACCTGCTCCACAGCTTTCTGCTCCAGTTCGTCTCGAGAGACACAGAGCAGAACCTGCCTCTGTCCTTCCTCCACCGACCCCACCAGCAGGAGCAGCTGTGCTCCAGGGGGACATCAGCCCCAGAAGGGAGCACCGCTCTGGATGACAGACCTCACACCCCACAGTGTCTGTGATCCGAAGCAAAACAGAGGGACCACGGGTACAAAACAAGCATGGGGATATACTCCAGCAAACAAGGAAGACGTGAGCAAGGCAGAGCAGAAACGGAGGAATTAAAACAAACGAAGTATGAAGAGCAGAATCACCAAACAAAAGAGAAAAAGTGAAGTTACAGGGTGGGTGCAGCCACGTATATCTGGGTCAAACTGCAGAACCAGCCAGAAGGCAGCGGGAAAGGCTAAAGACACAGCAGGTGTAAAGCAAAGGTTGCTTTCTGTGGAAGCACGGAAGGAGATGGGGGCTCACAGAGGAGCCCGCGGGAGAATTAGTGGGAAACCTTCCACGCAGGCCACTGCCCTGCAGACCGCCAGGTTGTGCGGCGGGCTCCCCGGATGTGCCCCGGGGAGAAGTGAGGCGTGGCGGCCTGCAAATCTGGTTCCAGGCACCCGGCAGCGATACCTTTCCCGCCGTCTCCCACAAATACGCGGCACCAGCAAAATACGCAGGAGCCATGTCTATACGGGCCCGTTCTGTAGTCCCCGACCAGGGCTGGGACACTGGTAGGTGTTGGGAAACGGTCCTGGGATGAGCGAGCGAGGGAGTGAGTGAGGCCTGCCGGTAGCCGGGGAAGTCAGCGGTGTGGATCTGGCTTTCGTAAATACGCCGTGAGTAACCATCTGATTAAAGTTCGAAACCGTGCATAATGGGATTAGGGATTAGCCTTGGGGAAAGTCCGTCAACTTTTTCTTTCACCTTGAACCCAGCGAAGTTTGCACGTCATCAGCAGGCTGTCGGGGTGGCAGCTCCATTCCAACAGTCAGGCGTCCGTTTCCGTTGTGTTTAAGACCCTTCATGCTTCCATCAACTTCTTTGTCCTTTGGAGTCAGCAGACTCCCTTCTACGGTATCGAGGTTTTTCCAAGAGGTCTTGGAGGTTTCCGGCTGAGATGTTTCCTAATGTAAGCGCCCCCGGCTTCTCCCCCCCCACCCCCCCGCACACACCGCCCCCCGCCCCCGGCACCCAGCACCCAGCACCTAGCACTTCACTGCAGGGGCCCAGGTTGCGTGGTTGGGTCTTTCCGAGACAGCTGCCATCTTTACAAAGCTGCCCTAAAAATAGCTTCATTTCGCTAAGCCATTTCAGGAGTTGTTTCGGACTTTGTTGAGACCCAGCTGAAAGCAGGATCCTATTTCAAACAGGTATAATGAACGTTGAACCCGATCACCAGGCCTCTGTTACCCGGGTCAGGTGCTGGGAGTTGATACGGTTGCCTCGTCTGGAAGAGCCTCGGGGCCGGAGGGAGAGCAGGATGCAGCAGAGAGCGAAAACAGACCAGCCGGGGCCTGAGTCCGGTTTGGCCAACGCTTGATATTAAGGGTGGGCGGTGGTGAGGGCCAGACAAGCAGGTTTCAGGGACAGAAGAACCCGCTCAGAGTGGGGCCCGTTCCGGATGCCCCGAGCTGTCCTAGAGAGTAGACTGGCCCACCGCTGGCAGGACCGGCTGCATCCAGGACTCTGGCCTCCAGCCTGACGCCAAACCCTACAGCCTGGTCTTCAAAAAGCTCCCCATGAGTGGGTCCCTCAGCTCTAACCTATCAACTCAAACCTGTGGGGGGGAAGGGAAGGGGGAGGGGCTGTACTGTTCCCTGAGATGGAGCGGTTAGGAGGATTTGGGGAGCACTGGGGGTGGGGGCAGAAGTCGGAGATGAGGCTCCTGGGCGTGGAGGGCAAGCCAGGGAGACCGCACAGTCCAAGGCTCTTCACAGGCCCACAAGTGGTGGGAACTGTCAGAGCACAGGGCCCTGGGGCCGAGGGGTAAGCTGAGGTGGGCGGTGGGCAGAGCCTCATGGAAGGGCCTGGTGTAGAGCACTGAACAGGGCCCTGGGGCCTGTAGGTCCCCCTGGAGTCTGGAATCGGGGGGCCCCCGCAGGAGCAGGCCCTGAACCCCAGCAAGGATCTGTGGCTGTAACATTGTGCTCCCTCTCTGCCACGGGCATGCGGAGTCTTCCTCAGGTGGCAGCCAGTCTCAGCCTCGGCCTCCTGACAGGGGCCATGGGGAGCGGCCCACAGAACATGGGGCCATGATTGCCCAGGTAGGCTGTTCTAACCTACCACGGACTTCTGGAATTAGGCCTTTATCAGAACTCAGCTTTCTGCTCTCTCTCATGATGTTGTGTGTTGGAGCCATATATTTGCCTTCAAATGACTCAAGGGGGTACTTTTGAAATAAAAAAAGGAGAGAAAGACCCTTAGCAGCTCCCTGTATGTGAGCTGGCCAGGTGAAGACCGTGAACTTGGCTGGTTTATAGACAGACTGCAGAGGCCCCCCCAGCCTCCATTCCTGTCCTCCCACATCCCTCTCCTCCACCTTCTTATGGTTCGGTCCATCCTGGCAAACTTCTGTTCATCCTTCGAAACCCAGTTCACATATCACCTCCTTTGAAGCCTTCCCAGATTCCCTCCCCCGAGATTTTCTCCCACCCTTCTGTTTTTGGGGGGCACTCTGTTCAGTCTCATGGTAGGACACATTGTAGTTTATCTTCTGATGGCTCTGTCTCCCCAGTGAGATTGGAGCCCCCAAGGGCAGGGCAGCCGTTCCCACAACACAATCCTCCAGATGGGCAGTCCCCTCACAGGGCCACGTGCCCCTCTCTCCCCCAGTGCCAGGCCTGTGTGGCTGCGGGTCACTGTGCTGAGCTAGGAACCGTGGTCACCCTGAGCCTGCCCACTACCAACTAACGGCTCTCTCTCTCTCTCTCTCTCACCTTCCCAGGGCCGACGAAATTGAAATGATCATGACGGACCTTGAAAGAGCAAACCAGGTAGGATGTTTCATGGCCTCAGGCTTAAAATCCTAACTGCGTAGCCATTTATGTCATCTTGCTAGATGCTTCTCTCTAAGTTTGAAGGCCAGTTATTCTCGAATTTTTTCCGTATGATTGTCAATGTCGACCCTTTTTCCAATGCCATGAGAAGTACGCGGGAGGTCCCAGGCATTATGACCTTGGCAGGGTCTTCGGTGTGGTCCCAGCGCCCCAGGCTCCCTTGGTGAACTTCACTGCAGAGCGGCTGTCGCTTTTCTTTCTCCTTCCTCCGTTTCTTAAATGACCGACTGCTCCCACAGCAGCCGTTACGCTCGAGTGTGCACCAGTGAGTCACACCGTAGGGAAGTCTTCGTCTCTGCCGTCGAGTGCTTTGAAGCCACGTGCTCAACTGACGGCCCCCTCCTGGCTGATACTTAAGCGTCACAGGTGCCTTGGGGAACGTACTTGGCACTGTGTCCGGCACAGAATACTCCACAGAACAGTGTGGCTGTAAATACTCAGCCACCTGGGGCGCCTGGGTGGTTCCGTCGGTTAAGCGTCCGACTCTTGATCTCAGCTCAGGTCGTGATCTCAGGGTCATGAGTTCAAGCCCCGTGTCGGGCTCCATACTGGGCACGGGGCCTCCTAAAGTAAATAAATAAATAAATGCTCAGCTGCCTGGAACATTGCCCCCCCCCCAAGCCCCTCACTTCTTCCCCAAGAACTCCACAGAACAGTGAGACATTGCGCTTTATTTAGCAAATGGTGCTGCTGCTTTGGAAAGAAAGAGTCTCCCCGTTTATTTCTTTTATTCTTAGGGAGAAACACCCAAACCTGTGGTCGATCTCTCAGCCTCAGAAGGCCCCAGGCTGTGGCCACGGGCCCAGGAAAGCTTAGCGGTTTGCGTCGGGTAGAATCATGGTGTATTCATGGTCCCGTCGGTAGTAAGAAGGGCTGACGGCTCTTCAGTAACTTGTGCCTGGCTCTATTCTGAGCACTTCCCGTGCACTGAGCTCCTGAACCCTCCCTGCAGCCCACTGAGGTCACCGCTGTAAGGAGTCCCATTTTACAGACTAGGAAACTGAGGTCAGTGGCTGGTCAGGTGCGGAGCCAGGATTGGAGCCTGTGCTCCTCATTGCCACCCTCAGAACTAGGGACGCAGAACAGAGGTCACTTTGCCTTTGTTCAGACCCTCGCAGCTCCCGGACACACCCGTCCACACAGCTCCTCGCGGCCAAGCACTACTTCGGCTTCACCTCACAAAAGCGCCTTAGCACTTATTTGCCTTTAGTGGCTAAATGAATTTACTTTGGCCCCTTTACTCTTACTCGGCACTGCTCAACTTTGCAGAGACCTTAGAACGGGGTCCTAGAAAGAGTTACCCTGCTCCGTCAGACAGTTGCCCTTTGCGCATCTCAGATTTGATCCCTGGTCAGTCTCGAATGTGCCTCTCCTTTTGATGGCGCCTTGAGGTGAGCTCCAGGTTGTTCGACCGAGAGCCGCAGTCTGGAATTATCGAGTGGACTGTCTCCTGTCTCCGAGGCAGTCCCCAGGTACCAAAGAAGTTTGGCCGAGTTGGCATACTTCTCACGCTTGGGTGGGTCTCCGTCCTGGGAGACACCAGGCAGGACTGCGGAGAAAGGGGCCACGTCCAAAGTGACCCTGGGTTCAGGTCCCAACTCTGTGTTTGCTGGCTGTGTGGCCTCAGACAAGTCTCTTAACTGCTTACAGTTCCTTAAAAGAGAATAGAAAAAAGATGAACTTTGCGAACAGAACACGCTAAGGGAGAGAGGAATCAGTCATAAAGAAGGTGGCATCCTGGTTGCCGGGGGCTGGGTGAGGGGCACTGGGGACTTGTTCAGTGGGTCTAGAGTTTCAGCTTTGCAAGGTGAAAAAGCTGTGGAGAGCGGTTGAACAGCAATGTGAATGTACTTACTTAACATCGCAGAAGCATACACTTGAAAATGGGTTACGATGTATTTTCTATGTATTTTGCCATAATTAAAATGTTTTAACCTTTTTTAAAACGTAAGAAAGAAAGAGAGGGAGTGATAACTGGTACTTGCTTTGCACAATTGCTCTGACGGTTAGAGGTTAAAATGCCCAAATACGAAGTAGGTACTTAGATAAATCTGTAGTTGCCGAAGAAGTGTGTATTTGGTGGGAGAATCGTAAAGTCGTGCGCTGGGGAAATACCAGCATGGTGGGCATGGGAGACGCATAGGCGAGTTCTAACCGACAGCTCAGGGTGAGTTTGAGCCTCCTGTGGCTGCCCAGAGAAGTGAATGCAGCATCAGGCTACATTAATAGAGATAGAGTTTCTAGAATGAAGGAGGTGATGTTCTGCACCAGTCTGCAGCAATCCGTCCATGCCCAGGGAATTATAATATATTCTGGAAACCACACTATGAGGACAACAGGGACCTCAAGTGCATTCAGGCTCCACCCCATTATCAGGACTGGGAAGGGACACTCACACAAAAGAAATCAGGAGGTTTAGGGGACGGTCCTAATCTCTGGGGAACAGGGAAATAAGACGAGGGGCTTGACACCAAGCACCAGAGGAATAATTTACAGATCTTGGGTTGTGACAGGGTTACAAAGGGGAAGGTGTCAGGTGGGGATATCATGGATTCTGTCCCGTAGCTCTCCGGGGCTGGCCCAGGGAAGGGGTCAGGCTTTTTCATGGCCATAGCCACACTCGGTGGCTGGTAGGAGAGACCTTACTCGTAATATAGAGAAGCCTTCTCTCAGTCCTGGCTCTTTAGAGGTGCCCAGAGCTGTGCAGGCAGATGAGGGCCAGCCCTCGCTGAGGGTGTGAGGCGGGGGATCAGACACAGAGGGAACAGAAGGAAGGATTGCACTTGACTCCACGAGTTAACAAGGAGAAACATGCCCCGAGTGGCCATGAGCAAGACAGTGTTGCAGGCAGGCACGGAAGGGCGTGGTAAGCCCTGGGGATTCTGGGCCATTCCATAAAACCAAAGCAAGGAGGTGTAGAGTGGGAGAGTGGGCCCGCAGGCGGGGATCTATATCCAGGCTTGGGGGAGGGCTTTCAACGTCAGGCCTCTGAGCAGAAGACCTCTTTCTGAGAACGGTGGAGAATCCTGGGCAGGAGTGAGATGTCGGACTTGTGTTCTAGAAGGATCCCCCTGGCAGAACATCAGAGAACGGATGGGAGTGGAATGACTGGAAGCCGGGAGAGCAGCTGTCGTGATACATCAGGGCGAAGATGACTCGGGCCTGCAGCGAGGCAGTCCCAAGCAGAAGGGGGCGGAGGCAGCGGGGCAAGAGGAGGGGGACGAAGGAGCCGCGCGCCCGTGCAGGCGCAGCCAGACATCTGGTTCAGCCGCCTTTCCCATCAAGGAAAATCCCCAGGAGGAGCAATTTACTAGTTCATTGGCATATAACATTATTTTTGCACTAGGTTTGTAGTCAAAATGTTCTACTGAGACCTGAAGCTGTTTTATTGCTGAAGCGCTCGTGTTTCTCTTGTGGAAAAGTGGAAGAGCAGTCAGCGGCCGCCAGCTCGGGGCCTCATTTACACCTGTTTGTTCAACTCCAAGGCACTTGCCCTCATCTTCTCCGCCTTAATTGGTAGCCGTGATGGTTCAGAACTTGGAAGACTTCGGGGTAAAGAAGAAGCCACAGCTTTGCGCCCGTAGGAAGCCATCCAGGGACTTGGGCCGTTCTGGCACTGTGCCAACTGTACCCTCACTCTGACATGAGCTGCTGGCGACACAGAGCCCCAGAAGGGGACAGGAGGAGGTCTTTGTCGTGAGCGGTCCTCCTCCTGCTAACCTGCCTGATTCTTACGGAGGACACCGCCCTAATGGGAGGACCATCAGCTTGAAGCACAACTTCGCCTCCCCGAGGAAAAGAGCCAAGTGTAGAGAAAACTGCCAGGAGCCACAGGAACTCCCAGCCAGGACGGCACTTTCTTTGACCGAGGTTTCTGGGTTCCAGTGGGGAACACCTGGCTTTGCATCCCAGATCTCCTCTTTCCAACCCATGTGACCTTGAATGAACCCCCCCCCCCCGGCTCCTGGTGTGTTTCCCCATCTAGAGAATGACGGTAGTAATTCACACGTCTGAGAGAACACTGCTGAAAAAACAAATCCACTGAGTTAATTTTGAAGATCTTGATCGGCTTTATTCAACGATTCATGAATCGAGTAGCATCCCATCCAGGAGACAGAAAGGAGCTCCGAGGAGCTGTGCAGAATGGAAGGCTTCTATAGGCAGAAAAGGGAAGAGCCGATTATTTCAGGTGGGGCCCCCTTCCTACGGGAGCCGGGAGGGGTGTGTTGGGCAGATGACCTCACTAGCGCTGACCAGGAAATTCCAGGCTGACGGGTAAATGTCCTGTTCCCAGGAGAGGCTGACACTGCAATTAGGTTAGGACTTCCATCTTGGTTTGCTGACGTGAAGGTTTGGCACAAGCGACTCCACTGGGGGCCTGTTGTCTCTCTTTTAACAATTCCTCCCTTTTGATCAGACTCTCAGTCTGAGATGTGTGATCAAAATTTAAGGCGTTTGTGCCATTCTCAGCCACCACTCCGTAGTCTCACAGCTTTTGCCGATCTTCTGTGCGGTATTCCCAGGTCATGATGTTTTTGTGAAATTCCTGTGGTGGTCTCAGGGTCACGCCTTCAGGCCCCCTGTTTCTTAGTGGAGTCATTGTTTTCATTCCTTTTCTGACGTTCAAGTCTTGAGATCGTTCGCTTGACAGTGACTTCAAACACACATTTAAAGCTTTTGAGGGAATGTAACGCACAGGGAGGTTACTATGATTTTCATAAGCAGGATAATTCCCAGTTTCTGGAATGTACTTTGGAGCCATGGTCCCCAAGACCCAAATGATTCAAAATCAAATAAGTCAAAGAGACAGCCTGTTGAAAGAGTCCCCTTTCTAAGCCAGGTGGCCTTGCTCAGTGGCTTTATGTAAACAAGTTCCTACGTCCCCCAGAATTGTTAATGCAGGTACAGCAAGTAGTGTTGATCACAGCATGGGCCCCCCCCCCTTGTTCAGCCAAAAGATAAGGTCTCTCCTGTTATTAAGAACCACCTTGGCCAGAGAGTCTAAAGATCTTCATTGAGCAGCTATTGCTTTAGCAATGGAGTCCCCAGTACTTTCACGAGTTAAGGAGAGGTTCCTGGTCGTGACCTCACTGGCATTTACTGCTAACCAGGGAAGCAGGGCCTGGCCAAAGGAAGCAAATCCTGAATCACCAATGCCTCCCAGTGGGTCCTTTGCAACTCGAAACTCAGAGGCTGCCCAGTGAGGTGTCTCAGTCTTCGGACAGTTAGGAGCACAGTAGATAACCCAAGAGGCATTGCCCAGTTAGGCACCAGCCAGCCAGGCATGCGCAGGCCCAGGGAGAATGATAACCACCACAGGCAAAGATCGACCCTGTCAGGCCACAAAGCATTCCCACTAAGGTGACACTGTTAATGGACAGGTAGGAGTTCTTTACAACAAATCCAGCAGTCCGGAAGGCAAAGGTTACCCTCGGCTCCTAGCAGTGGCCTGGGAGATATGGATGATGGTGTTATCTTTCCAGGCTAATGCCAGAGTCAAGGAACAAAAGGGGAGAAGAAAGGGTTTCATGTTCAGCTCAAGTATGAGGTCTCCGTGCAGCCTTGGGGAGAAGCAGCCTACATCCATGTCAGCTGCTTATCTTCCTAGTCACTCCGTGCAGGAGATCTGTGTTGAACAAGACCGGCCGTTGGGTGGAGCCTTCTTTGGCTGTGAGATCTGTACCCAAGCTTCAGGTCCCTGGAGTCAGCCTGCCAGGCAGTGAGGAGGACCTGGTCTCGTCCCTTCCAAGGAGATTCAAGGGCAGTCTTTGTTCCTCATGAATCCAAATCAGAAAGGTGGGAGAAAATTCGAAACGTTAGTTTTGAGAGTCATGGCCAGCTATTTGAGGAAACTAGAAGAATTCAGGATCCAGTCCAGTTTACAGGTTTTATCAAAAAACCTCAAAGACAATTAACAGGATTAGCATCTGATATCTACACATGTGCAAACATAATTTTTCTCTCTGCAATCACCCCTATTCTTTTTTTTACTACCGATAATCATAGTAAAAGTAATTTTACATTCAACTTGGCCTGATTATTTACGTAAGTGCAGCAAGAATAGTGACTGAATGTGTAAGCTCCTCCATGCTTTCAAAGCTGGAACCTTACAAGCAAAGTACCAGGTCGATTTTTTAAGGGGCTTTATTTATTGGCCCCACAAAGTCATCCTTAGTTCCTTAAAGCTATTTGGTCATATCCAAGTTGATGCATGTCTCTCAAATATGACAAGCAGGTCAAAACCTTGGTAATATAGGGGCGCCTGGGTGGCTCAGTCGTTAAGCGTCTGCCTTCGGCTCAGGGCGTGATCCCAGGGTTCTGGGATCGAGCCCCGCATTGGGCTCCCTGCTCTGCTGGTAGCCTGCTTCTTCCTCTCCCACTCCCCCTGCTTGTGTTCCCTCTCTTGCTGGCTGTCTCTCTGTCAAATAAATAAAATCTTTAAGGGGGAAAAAAACAAAAAACAAACCTTGGTAATATAGCCAACATTTCCAACTGTGTCCTGTTACGAGGAGCACACATACTCATTGAACTGATGCAAAAACTAACTATATTGCCGTGAAAAGCATAAAGTTTCTGAGTCCTGGAGGGATCAGGTCGGGAGAAAAAGTAAATGTTTCATTTTCATTTAAAAATGTAAAAATTGCCAAATTGCTGTTTGAGAAAAGTTTCCTTAAATCTGGAGAAGTGAAACATCAGTATTTCAAACAAGAAGTCATAAAAATTACAGTCATCTTCCTCAGTCCATTCATTTCCTGATTAGTAATCCTCATTCTGCTTGAATACAGTTGTTTGGGGTTGGTTTTTTTCTCTGTAAGTTCTGGAAATTCTTACCCAGTTCTGGAAATTCTTAATGATCTTTGGTTATCTAAAATTTGGACTTGTCACAGTCCTTTCTGTAAAACCCCGTGAAGATGAAGTACTTTTGTAGGAAAACTTTTGCAAAAGCATTTGAGTAAAACAGTAATTCTGTAAATGACCAAGACTTCTGTCCATTGTTAAAGATCTGAGAGTTCATTTGATAAGGAATTGTAGTCATTTCTGTGATGTATGACATTTTAAGATAATAACTGGAATCGTGACATAATACCAAGACCAATCTGATTTCTAGGAATTTCACACAATTTCTGAAACCCTTAAGTAACTTCACAAATACAACATAAAGATGGCTCAGTACACGGCTTCCCATGTGATTTAACAAACCAAATCAGCCGAGTTAGTTTTAACCTTTATTTATTTAACCTTTTATTTAACCTTTAACCTAAATTTAACATTTATTTATTTTGTTTTTAAAGATTTTATTTATTTATCTGACAGAGATAGAGACAGCCAGCGAGAGAGGGAACACAAGCAGGGGGAGTGGGAGAGGAAGAAGCAGGCTCATAGCAGAGGAGCCTGACGTGGGGCTCGATCCCATAACGCCGGGATCACGCCCTGAACCGAAGGCAGACGCTTAACCGCTGTGCCACCCAGGCGCCCCATCATCTCCCTTTTTATAAGGTGAGAGAACGAATCCTTTGAGATGTCCCAGGACCCCTCCGGAAAATCTCAAAGTTAGCTCGGAGTCAAAAAGAATTCATTTAGCATTTGATTCACAGAAGTTTGTCAAAAAATATCAGAGGGTTTTAAAACACTTAGGTAGCATCATAGGTCACTGTGACACAATACTTACTCCCCTATTTAACCGTAGTGACAGCAGAAGACCTTGAAGACAAACAGGGGAAGTTAAATAGTTGTTTAAAAAAAAACAAAACAAAACAAATCCTTAGCTCTTTTAGTAGAGAAGACAGCTTTCTTAAGGAATCAAAGACCTGATAAAGACCCAGGAAATTATTTTGACAAGACACAAAATCTTCATTTTCCAGGCAGGCTCCTTAAAAGGTAGAGAAGAACCTTTTACAGACTCTTACCAAGAGCAAACCAGTAGTTCAAGAAAACTCTGACCTTTTGAAAGAGAAAACCAGCGTACCTCGCTGGCTCAGTAGAGCACGTGACTCTTGATCTCAGCTCTGTGAGCCTGAGCCCCACATTGGGGATAGAGATTACTTAAAACTAAAATCTATTAAAAAAAATAAAAATAGAGAAAGAAAGCCTAACTCATGTTGCACCAGATGACTTCTGATGTTAAAACCCACTTAACTGTATTACGTCTACCCTAACTTTAGCTAGCTTGGCCACACAGGACAATTTCTTTCCAAAGAGTTCTTTTCCACAGGTCTACAACTTTTTTACCTTCAGATTTTGCCCTGTGTTTTTCCTCTCTCCCATTCTGAAGTAAACAGCCTCACTTTAAGACAAAATCATTTTCTTTTCCCTCAACACAAATGCCTCTCCGCTCCCATACCTTCTTTGACTGAAAACACACTTCTTACTTTCCTTGCATATGGAGATGTTTCCTTCATCATTTCTAGCACTTTAATTACCTATATTAGAATTTTTAACCCATAGGAGCCTTTAATTTCTAGTAGAAATGAAGAAGTAAGTAATCCTGAACTTTTACGCCCGCGTTCCGTGGCTTCGCGAATGTATAAATATGTCGTATAATTTCTAGAAACATGGTTTCTCATAGTAAGCTTTTTAGTGTGGCACAAAATGTGTCTTACTGGTAGACCCAGATGTCTTTGGTTCCTCTGTAAAAGGAAGCCCAAAGTGGATACACCTGTGTCCAGAGATTAATTAGCCTTTTGCAATGACCCCTGCAATGAAACGGTTTTGGAATTTTGAAGCATCTTGAGACTTCTGGCTGCCAGTTAAATACGCACCCCATTCAATTTGTTTGATTTGGGAACCCTTGCATTCAAGTGCGCTGCTTAAATAATCTTCTCTAACTGGAACATTCCTCTTAATGGCCATTGTTAATTCTAGGTTGTTTTTAATAAGATCCTGCCGTGTTTGTAGGTATTTAAAGGTTCTGAGACTGTAGTTCTGTTACATTAAATAAGCAAGCGTACCAGTAGGTGACGTGCTCAACTCTTTGGACTTACGTCCACCACGACGACGACGATGATATTTACTGTTCTAGCTAAGCCTTTGGGTCTTTGGGAGCCAAACTAATATCTAAAAGGGATAGGCCTCTGGGTTGGGAGTTGTGGATGTTTTACAGTGTACCTGATTGCATGGAAATTTTCTTGAGGTTGGCAGGTGACCTAGTGTCACTCTAACCCAGTCCTAATTCACCCCAGCACAGGGGTCTTAGAGTTAGGTGGGTCTAAACAGGGACTCTGGTCACTAGCACAGGGCCAGCTTGGGACACAGGGCAACACGTGTCTCATCTCTGACCTGTAGTAGACCTTCCTGAGCTCTCTTGTGCAGAATCACTGAAGCAGGGTCACCTCTGGGGTTCTGTGTGGGTATTGCTTTGGACCAGAAGTTGGCTGTGTGCTTTCCAGAGCAATGGAGTCCATCCCTTTGGAAGGCTCATTTGTTGGCCTTGCTAGCCTCCCCTCTCTTTTATCTCTCCTTCCAGAGTACAGGGCCTTGTGGAGAGCAGGCTGAGAGGTCATCCCCAAGGAGAGCCTGCCTTCTTCTCGAAAATGTTCGAATGTGGTGTTATGTGTCCTTGAGTATGGTAGCCAGAAAAATGGCCCCCGAAGATGCCGCGTCCTAAACCCAATGACTTGTGAATACAGTAGTGTACCTGGCATAGGGGGGTTAAGGCTGATAACAGCTGACCTTGAGGTGGGAGATGACCCCGGCGTGTGTGAGTGGGCCCCGTGTAATCACGGGGTCCTCAGATGCAGAGGAGGCCACATCAGAGCCCTGTGCTAGCTTTGAAGATGGAGAAAGGGGCCACGCGCCAAGGAATGCGGGTGGCCTCCAGAAGCTGGAAGTGGCAGGAAAACAGATTCTCCCCCAGAGCCTCAGAAAGGAACACAGCCCTGCCCACACTGTGGTCTTAGCCCTGTGAGACCCATTGCAGACTCTTGACTTCCAAGAGCTATAAGATAATAAATGTGTGTTGTTAAAATCCACTAAATTTGTAGTAATTTGTTCCAGCAGCCCTAGCAAAGTAATAGAAGGAGGGCTTGCCTGCAAACAGACTCGTTTTCCTAGCCAGGTCCCCCCTCGGAGAAGCCGAGGGTCTACCTGGAGGCTCAGCCCATTGCCAGCTTGTGTGGCTGCTTTGTCCCTGGAGGGGGTTGCTCATCGCTGGTGTGGCTGCAAGCCTGGGTTTTCATGGCCACACATAGAGTAAGAGACACAAAGAGCAGGGCCGAGTTGGGCAGAAGACTGGATCAGACACCCACCACCACCACCACCATTTAAAACCAGGGACCCCCAAAGGCTACAGCAGAAATGGGTAAACTGGGAAAAGCCCAGATTCCATCACGTCTCCACCGTGGTAATGGGGGAAGCGAAAACAGGCCTCCCTAGAGAATGTCTCACCACAGCCACCTCTCCATGAGCCTAGGTCCTTCGTCTCACGCCAGGCGGTGACCAGCCTCACCAGCCTTCCCCCCTGGGCCTTCACCCACCCCGCCAGCCGCAGCTGTCTGAGGCTCTTGCCTTTGCCTGCTCTCTCCGCCCCACCCCACCATGCCTCCTCCATATTTTATAAATCAAATTTTTCAGACTTTAAGGTCTGGAAATAGCTGCCAGCATCCTGTATCGGCATTCTCATGTGTCCTCCCTCAGGGACTGAGTTGAGGGAAAGCAGTCCTTACTGCCCTTTCTGGGGCATTTCAGGAGCCCTCGAGGAGTTGGGTGGAGGCCGGGAGGTCCCCACGGGCCGCCCTTTAGGATGAAGACACACCCCGGACCCACAGCTCAGGCTGCCTTTCCCGACATACAGAGCTGTGCCTTGGGCCAGCCAGTGTCACACACGGGGGACTCGTCACTGCGTTTTGGTAGCTTGACGGACGGAAGCCTTCTTAAAGTGCTGCTCGCTGCTTCCCGCTGACTGCTGCAGCCCAGCTACGTCTCTAGTCACCTTTCCCTAGATGCCTCCGGTCTTCAGATGGGGAAAGAGTAATGACCACCTGAGGCAGTGCCGCCAGGGCCCTAATAATAGAAATAATAGCTGATGATCGAACACCTGACCCCGTGCGGTGGGCGCTGTTGGGCCCTGGGCTCCTGTCACCTCTTTGGTCCTCATTCGGCCCGTGAGGGCTCAGGCAGCGGCCGCATCCAGGCTTATGGTCAGGGCTACCCCCCGAGGCAGGCAGTGTCCCCGCTCGTCGTGTCGTGTGCCCTCCGGCGTCACTTCTCTCCGTGCTGTCAGCACCGACTCTCACTTCGCAGGAAAAGTACAGAAAGTCAACAGCAGCCGGCAAAGCAAGCGTCTCGAGGGAGCAGCCCGGGCTTGGCAAGCAGTGGCCGCTGGATCCCACACCCCGGGACCGCACCAGCTGCCACCCAGAACCCTGGCCTCGTTGGCCTCAGCAAGAGGGGGAAGAGCGAGGGCACCAGCCCCCCGGAAACAAGGAGATGGCTGTGTCGTGGCATTCCAGGTCCGAAAACACCAGAGCCTTCCACCGTCCATCGCTGATGCCCATTCTTGGAAAGACAGCTTCATCTGGTGGGACTGCGGTCCTCAGGAAGACCAGAGACCCTCTGCACATGAGCCATAGCGTGGGGCTGACCCAGCACAGCGCCCCCTTTTTTTTTCCAGCATCAGCTGCCAACGATGAGACTAAATTTACGACCGTGGGAACGAGCTCCCCCAGCAGCCCACCGGCGGCTGCTCCCAATCCTTCAGCGGCTCTTCGGCCTGCTTTTATTTTTCATCTGCTCTGGGCCCGTTTAGCTGCATGAACCACCTCAACTCCTTTTGTTTGTTTCGCTTCGTTTCATTTTGTTTTGTTTTTGATGTCCTCAGGGCATAAATCCTAAACAAATAATAAAATCCTAAACAACCAGAAAGTTGCGCCGAAGTCACCAAGTCAAGCCAAATGTGGTGAAAAGGCTGTGACCGCCGTGGAGAGGCCACAGAGTGACTCTGTACGTGAACTTGGAAACCGCACGAAGTTCGGAAGCTCTGGAGAAGTTAGGGCAGCCGAGGAGAAAGTCCTCGTCGGCTGGATCCCATGTTCCCTGAGCCACCCGCCCCTGGTGAGACAGCGCCGTGCACCCTGTGGCTAAATGCCTGTATGAGAGCCTTGCCGTGAACCCACTGCCCGGGCCTGCCCGGACTCTGGTGTTTCTGGAACAGTGCGGAGCCAGCATTCCCAGGCGGGGCAGGGTGGCTGCGCAGCGTCATTGGCTGCTGCTAAAACAGCTTCTCCACCAGGCTAAGAAGGCTTTTTCCTCGTCCAAGAGACTAGAAACATGTCAAATACACCTCATTCCTGGCAGGGTTGGGGAGGTTTTATGCCCAAGGGCTTAGCCGACTAGAAAGAGAAGAGTAAACTTTTCAGTAATAAAGACATGATTATCAGAAAAACTTGGAGTGGCACATCCAGAAATCTGACACTGAGAAGGACAGTTCCTGCCGTTGGCCTGAGCCGGAATCACCCCTGCCCCTGTCGCCACGCCGGCCACATTGCCGCCTTGCCCAGCAGGCCGTTCTGAATTCAGCCGCGTGAGCACAGACAGGCCTGGCCAGGCACCGTGGGAATTAGATGGAGCGAGGCTCCAAGAGCCCTTGGAGAAGCAAGGCGGGCGGCCACCAGCACCACCCTGGGCAGAAGTCCCTGCTGTTAGAAATATCCTAATTTGTGGGCGTGCAGAGATAGACTGGCTGAACAGTCCTGCAGCAGGATCTCTGAAGGCTGCCAAACCCGCTCCTTGGCCAGCTAGATTGATCTAGAAGTACCCGGCAGGCTCTCTTCTGTTTCTCTCCATCAGTCCTTTTGTAGCAATTAGCCAACATGGGGCGCCTGGGTGGCTCAGTGGGTTAAGCATCTGCCTTCGGCTGAGGTCATGATCCGAGGGTCCTGGGATCGAGCCCCTCGTTGGGCCCTTGCTCAGCAGGGAACCTGCTTCTCCCTCTGCCTCTGCTGCTCCCCCAGCTGGTGCTCATGCTCTCTGTCAAATAAATAAATAAAATCTTTAAAAAAAAAAAAAAAAGACACACGACCTAGCCCTGGTCAGCCAGGCTCTCCTCGTTCATCTTTTCTCTCCGCACAATGCGAGTCCGCTGGAAAGAGCAGCACACGACTTCCGGTCTGCGTGCCCAGTGCCACCATTCCGCACCCCTCCTACAGTTTCGTCTCCGTCATAACTGTAAGATCAGGACAAGCCCGGCAGTAAAATGCTTGTGAATGAGTCCTGTGTGCAGTGCACCCCTGCAGAGACCGATCCCTGCGAGGTCCCTGAGAAGCTGACTAGGTGGCTGTGTCCCCATTCGGGGTGGCTTAGTGGGCAGAGGTCACTTGCCCTGGCTTCTCCACCCGCTGCACCACGGTGCCTTCTCGGGCAGCGGGCACCGGCGTGTCCTAGTGTCACCGCCCAGTGAGAAATCCTGGGTTGCCATCCGTGGCATTGGCTTTCCCGTCCTGGAATGACACGCAAACAGCGGAAGCACCCCCCTTTCCTCCTCAGCCCCCTTCCTGCAGTTGGCTCCACGCCCCCTCGCCCCCAGCAGGCCCGGCCGCCCTCCCGCCTCTGGCCCCCGGGTCAGCCTGGCTGGCTGGATGTGCCAGCGTCGGCATCAGAAGACTTGGTCGGGTGAAGGGTTAAATATGTTGAAATTAGGCTGGCCTCACAAAAGAGGTGGCATTTACGCCCCGTACGTTTATGGAAATACTTGCCGAAGGAAAACAACCACAACATTGTGCGTGTCTTTAGGAAGAGAATGGCCAAAGTGTCTTTAATTCACTGTTTACCCGTGAGAATTACTCCCAGGAGTCATCCTGCAATAAAATCTTCTTGGTCTATGAGAATAGAAAGAAATTGAATCAAAAGACTCTATTTCCACTTGTATTTATTCAGTCTGGGAAATTCAGTGGGCCGAAGCATTAGTATCAGCAGGGGATTCCTTGCTCCTAGCGTTAAATTACTGTCATAATCGCTCAATTATTTCTTCCTTGTACTGTTTAAAATAAAAATCCATCACATTCTATGTTTTTTTCTAGCATTTATTAGGTTGAGTGTTTAGGAAAATCAATTATAGTCAGTCAGGCATGAATTGATGAATGTTCTTGTAATAATTGTCAGTTGTTAAACTGAATGTACTTTCTCTTCTCACACTTTTCATTTCCTTCAGAGGGCAGAGGTGGCCCAGAGAGAGGCGGAGACTTTGAGGGAGCAGCTCTCGTCGGCCAACCACTCTCTCCAGCTGGCCTCGCAGATCCAGAAGGCGCCGGACGTGGTGGGTAGCCCGGCCCCATGGGGACTCTGTCTGCCGCGCCTCTGCCCCTCTGGGTGACAGCTGCTTGCTTTCGCTTCTTAACGGTCCTTTTCGGGAAAATATTTTAACCAGTACTGCTGTGTTGGTCAGGAATGCTTTGGGCAATCTGGGGACGGGACTTGTAAGGGTCAGAGGAAGAGATTTCCCGATTGGGCGTCGATGCTAAATCGTCGGCGTGTCGCCCGCCCGACGTGGAGGCCGAGGCAGGGGTTCCCCTCACCAAAGAGAGGGCCCTCCCGGCTAGGGTTAGGGGGAGACGGTCGACAAAGGGTGGGCATGTGAGGCAGGAGCCTTGCCAGAATTAACCGGAAAATTGGAAGTTCCGTCTTCACCTCAATGTGTCCTTCCAGAGCGACGAGCAGGGCGGGCCGAAGAGGTAATAAAGTGATAACCGGTCCAAGTCTGTGTAGTCGCAGGCTCGCTGCAAGAGCCAGCATTCGGAAGGAGTGAGGCACACATCTTGTCCCTTTGTATGCCTCTTGATTTTTTCTAAGACGAATAAAAATTGCTCTCAGACGGAACTTTCCCAGCTCGATCGAGGCAGCTTGGACTTTCAGATTCCAGGCTCCCGCCTTGAACGCCATGCAGTAGCCTGACTTCCCCAGGCCCAGGTTTCATCACGTGTGTAGTAAAGTTCTGGAAGTTCTTAGGAGCAAAGCGCTTAGAGCAAGGCCTGCCCTGTAATAGGTGTCAGTGAACCTCAGCGCTTGCTTACTGCGGTTGGCCTCACTATCTCTGATCCGGGAGCCCCGGTTTCAAAGCTCAGCTCGTCATCTGTTGGCTCACGGACCTCAGGTAGTCAGACGGGGGCAGCCTCAGTTTCCTATGTGCAGAGTAGCGGTGAGTGGCCCCCAGGGCCCTCCAGCTCCCGTGGCCTATGGTGGGTGAACTGTGCTTGTAGGTGGCCTTTCCTTTAGCAGAGGGTTCCAGAGCACCTGCTGTGTGGACAGTGGGAGAGCAGGGAGGGATGGGCCAGGCCCTTCCAGAGAGGGCACAGTCTCACCGGGAGACCCCCCACACGGTGGTCAGACAGCCACTCTTCCGCCCGTGAGGAGGCATTTTCTTTCTTTGCCTAGGTGACTCTTAAGCTGACATTATATTTTAAAAATAATTAATTAACATTCAAGAGAACATGATTTAAGGGTTTCAGGGTACAGAGAACAATTTTCCATTTAAGGAGCCATCCCAGCATTCATTTTACCTGAAATGTCCCCTGGGCTCTGTCACTGTCCCTTCATCCACCCATGCCTGCATGGGACCCGGGGCCTTGGCCGAGGCAGGCGGAGACCCTCAAGAAAGGAGTCAGTACGGCTTCTCTCCCAGCCTCTGTGGTCGCCTTGGGTTCTCGAGAGAAAGCGGTCCGTCCTCATGTGTCTACACAGAGCTCCTAAGCTAAATGTTTTTGATTGAAAGGAGTTCTGGCACCATCCGAGACTGTAGCAACCAAAACATTTCAGAAGGAAATGAATGTTTTTGCAGGTCGAGTAAGTTGTGGGTCCTCGAGGCGCTTAAACACTTCATCATGGGCTAAGTGCAGTGTTTACGTGGCTCGGGTTCAGCCGTCCGCGAGCGGCCCTGCCAGGGCTCCCCCCGGGCCTGCGTTCCCAGTAGCTGCAGCTCCAGCCAGTCGGGGAGCAAACATAGGAAACTAGGCCAGCGGGAAAATGTCTGTTGGGCTTGGCTGGCAGGACTCGGCAGAAGAACAGCAGAGTCTATAGATCGAGCAAAAGCCAAAACCGATCCATTGGGCGTCTTAACAGAATCGCCAGTCATGGAAGGTGAGCCTGCCTCTCGGCGGGCTCTTGCTCTGCGTTGGGGGCCGCTCTGGGGCTTTATCTGGTTGTCTGATTTATGCCTTGAGACCCCACAGTCATTGGAGGTAGATTTTATTATCCGCGTTTTCCAAGTAAGGGAAAGAGGCTCAGAGAAGTTAAGTAATTTACACAAGGTCACACAGCTCAGACATGATCAAGCTGGAGTTTGATCCTTGGTTGACCTACTCCATAACACACTCTTGCCCCTCCATCGAGCTACTCTCCTTCGTGTGCATTGAATGAGACGGGACACATGCAGGTCCTTTGTCAAGTATTTATAGACAAATAGTCGTTCAGGGCTTTGGTGCACCACACCAGGCCACCCCTTGAACCTAAACAAACCATAATATTAAGAAACGTGCCCGTGTTGTCAGGCGAACCTACCAGGTGAAGCCACCAGATGGAATCAGCCTACTCTGGGCACTTGGTGTTGGCAGAAACACAGGGGGTCAGTAAGAAAGTAAAACTGAGGTCCCCATGCCCTCCTCTTTCCCGCACTGGAGTAAATGTAAGTAAGGCTTTAGCCCAGAGCCAGGCGTCTGAGTCTGGGTCTGGGCTCCCAGGCGCAGCATCATTTCCGGTTAGGTTTCCTCGCCGTCTCGAGTGCTGCTCTTGCGTCTCATCAATATTTGACATGGAAATGGCTGCAGGATAGAAGAGATCGTTACGTAGCGTATTTCGGCCCGGGCGTGCTGGTCTCCATCGGAGGACTCAGACGCACGCGGCTTGGGAGGGAGGGGAGGTGAACAGGGTCCTACATCAGTACCTTCTGCTTTTACATTCATTTTTCCCTTTGGACTGTCATCATCTTAAGGCCTTCTTTTTCTTTTCACCATGTTTTCAGACTCTACAGAGCATTTTCACACGTCCTCTCCTGGCCCCCGAGCCATCGGAGCCCCCACCCCCCAGCCCTGGCTCCTGTGAAGGGCGTAGGACCCCCTACAGGTCTTGGAAGCCTGGAGCCATGGGGATATCCCTGCTGGGACAGACTCTTGGGACTTGGTTCTGGTGCCCACCGGGGGAAGTCAGTTTTGTTCCTTCCTTCAGAGGCTTGTCCCAGCCAGAGTCCTGACCTTGAACCTGTCTCCAGGGGAGGGCCCAGAACGCATATATTTTCTAAAGCCCCCAAGTGCTTCAGGTACCACTGAATCGAGGCCCAGAGAGACACGCGGGAGCCAATGGTCCTGACCCTCTTTGGTTCGTGTACATTTCATGTCCTGGCAGTGATGGCAAGAGCGTCTCAAGCGCCTGACACTGAGATGTGCAGAGCGCCCCTCCTGTCGGCCTGTGTTCACTCCATTGCACAACTTCCTTTCTAGCTTGTGCCCAGGGCCTGAGACCCAGGCCCAGACCTCCCTCCACACCCTGCCCCTTGATCACCTCCTGGGCCCTCGTTTGGTTCTTCCTTATCTCCCACGTGTCTTCGTGATGGGACAGCCAGGAAGTGAGCCCCATTTGGGCTTCGAGTAGAATGACCTTTTCTGTCTCCTTTCCAAGGTCTTACTGCTTTTGGGTGGATGATCTCATCTCTTGGAGCTTATATAAGACACGAATGACTTTGGCTAGGTTATGAATGAGGAAGCCGGCCTGGGTGCCTGAGAGTCCGTTGATGTGCTCAAGGTTGCACGGCCAGCATGGGGCCGGGCCCGTGTCGGCCCCTGGAGTTGAGCAGATGGCCCTCTGGGACTGCCGGCTCCCAGGTCCCCATCCTGAATCCAGGCTCAGCACTGCCAGCTGCTGTTTCTGCACATATCATTTGAACCACTTATCCCTGGTGTATTCGACTTGTACTTGGCCGTTTAAAGCCCCAGAGCCCCGTTTGGCTGGTTGTACAGACTCTCCCAGAGAGCACTCGAAACCATTATTATGGCTGGCATCCCTCAGGTTGGAAAATTGATAAATAAGTTCGAATGAGGTAACTCAGCTCAATCTCTAACCCCCATGAGACCAACCTCCCTGGATATCCCTCTCATCGTGTCCCCTCCCTGGTCCCCCAGGCCCACGACCACAGGTGCGGGCACTTCTGGCCACCCTCCTGAGCGGTGACCATCAGGTAGCAACAGGCTCTCTCCTTTTCAAGCTGGCCTCAGCATCAGTGACCCCCGCCCATGCCCCGTCCCTGCTCTTTCCAACCTCCTTGTCCTCCGATGGTGCTCCCACCCTGACACGGAGCCTGTCTTCCTTCTGCCCACCAGCCCTTCCGCCCCCTTCCCTCCTCACTGCTCACTTCCACACGCTTCTCTCACTAATGTCATAGGCAGTAACCCCTGGCACGGCCAGGAGGACTGGTCTCAGGTCCCCGTAGCTCCTGACCTGGATCCCAGCCAGCATTGTCAAGGGCGGGGCTTCCCCCACGCTCGGAGGTCAAGGATGGGTTTGGTTTTGTTGTTAATTCCTGATCGGTTGCAGACAGTAAAAGCGTCACAGCAATGTTGAATCGCTAGGAAAGTTCCTAAACGCTCACTCTCCCTTCCTGGGCTTGGCTCCCTGTGTACCGGCAACATTTTGTGAGTTGGCGCCAGTTCGGGGAGCACACTCTGAACAGAACTGATCTGGACAGCATGTGCCTTTTAAAGAAGCTGGTGGGAAGATGCTCACCGGGGCCATGTGCATGTCTGCCAGGACTCAGGAGGAATGAAGCCTTACTTCCAAGACAGTACAAACCAAAGGAACAGAAAGGGGTCACTCGTTTGCACACAGAGCTTTACATTCTTAAATGATCAGGTCCTTAATTTCCCAGCAGGGAGATGTGAAAAATTACCTCCCTGATGACTGGCTGTTCCCCAGCGTAAGAACCCTGTGACAGGCACATCGTGCCTGGCCTGGTGGGGCTGCACCTGCCAACTGGGGCCGCGGCTGCCAGTATGGGCAAGAGCAAGACATGAATTGGGGCACTTTGTGGGGGGGGGGCATGACAGTGAGGATGATGACATCCCACACTGTAGTCTGAGCTGTCCCCAGATGTCTGCTGTCACAGAGACCAGTGTGTCCTGTCCCCTGGCCATGCCCAGAAGAAGTGCAGCCACCTGCCAGAAAAGCTTCCAGAGTCCTTCAGGAGCCAGAGCTCCTTTTAAAACTTGAAAAAAGGACAGCCTTAGTCCTTGGGAAGTAGAATTGACTTTTTCTTCTTCTTTTTTTATTTAGTACCTTTTTCTTATTCTGCATATTTTCCAAAATGAGCAAATGGGGGGGGGGTGGCAGTAAGTTTTTCACAACATCAAAGATCAAAAGCGTTCCAAAGCAAGGAAACGCCAAGTGCGTTCTCCCACATCTTTTAACTCTTTTTGAAAATGCTGACTCTGAGAATCAGATGGTCAGACACCATCCCGGCCTCTGGATAACACGGTAGCTAACCCAAGAGACGTTGCATTACATCTTGGGGTAGAAAATCCTAATGCTTCAGATCTTCCACGGGACCTCCCCAGAGCCTGCCCCCTGGGCACCCCCACCGTGCAACCAGACCCTTTCTGTCACCTTCTTCGGTGGTGGCTCAGGTGTCACCATGTGCACGAGGCTTCTCCCGAGCGTCTTCCTGAAGCCCCACGCCTCACCCAAGCCTGACCCCAGGCTCCATCCCCGCTTCAGTTTCTGGGTGCCCTGGTTGGGGCGCAACACACGTTGGCATCTCAGACGCCCGGCCCCGCCCACTGACTGGATGCCCCGGGACAAGAGGGACTGTTCTCCCTGTGCTCACAGAGTGTGCCTGGTTCCTGGTGTGCACCCAAAAAATACTTGTCCATTGGCCAAACGCAGGCGCATTTGCCATGCACACAGGAAGGTGGTGCGGGGAGGGTGTTGGCAGGTCTGTCCCCGCAGAGGTAGGAGATTACGTCTCACCACCAGTGCGCCGTCCACATCACTCCACCTGCGCGTCCTGGCCTCTGTCGCCGGCACAGACAAGCACAAGCCCCGCCCGGAGCCAGGGCACTTCTGTCATTCCCTCTCTCCTCCGCAGGAGCAGGCCATAGAGGTGCTGACCCGCTCCAGCCTGGAAGTTGAGTTGGCCGCCAAAGAGCGGGAGATCGCCCAGCTGGTGGAGGACGTGCAGAGACTCCAGGCCAGCCTCACCAAGCTGCGTGAGAATTCGGCCAGCCAGATCTCCCAGCTCGAGCAGCAGCTGAGCGCCAAGAACAGCACACTCAAAGTAAGGGCGTCATGGGGGCCACGGGCCGAGGGAGGGCCGGACGCGCACGCGCACACCTGCTGCCTCTGCCTTCTTCCGCTCGCGACCCTGGAGGGAGCCCGAGGCCAGCTGGCCCAGTGGGTTGCTCCTGTCCTCACTGTCTGGGACACGTGCTGGGTGAAGTGAGCACAGCAAGAGGCCTTAGCTCAGAAGCCACCTTGTTGGCCCCACCTTGGCTGTTGAGCAAGTTGTCTTTGCCGTTTGTGGTCTGCACAGGTCATGGTTAGAATTCGTTCTCACGGTCAAAGCCGAAGTGACGGCTCGGGTTTTTCTCAGCCTGAGCTCCAACCATCAGCAAGAGTTTTTCCCTCCCGTGAGAATAGTGGGAGCATAAGAGGCCTGAGGTTCCCCTGGACACAGCTCTCAGAGACATGGGTACACAGGTACCATCAGAGCTCCTTTCCTAAGACCATCTTGTCTGGAATTGACTGCACACAGGGCAACCTGGAACCTCGGTGACAGAGCTAGAAGCAGGGTCCTGGAGCTCAAGGCAGGGAAAGTGACTTTGAGCCCTTCTACCAACTCTTGCGTGGATGGCACTACCCTCAATGGCACTACCCTTGCAGGCAACACTTGGTAGAAGGCCCCGTCCTCAGTGCCCACCCACGGTGCTGCTTCCCCACCTGGCATCCCAAAGATGGACATTTTGTGCACCTGCTTGCGTGGGGTTGGAGTGGTTGCCAAGGTCGCAGGCCATCTGCATAGACATACCTTTCATCGAGCTCCAACAGCCTTTCAGTATATATATATATTTTAATTATACCTGATTTAAGATACTTTCAATCTGTTACAGTTAGCACAATATGAAGAAAATCCTTGCACCCTAGATTTGTGGCATGTCAGGGCCAGAAGGGCCTCCTTGGAGGTATCTTATTTGATAATAAGTGACAGGGCTAGCAAGGGTGTGGGCCCAGCCTCCAGGCCAGACGGGCCCCCACTCTGCCATCCGTCCCAAGCCTGCGCAGTGCCCGCCCAGCATCCGTTTGCGGAGCGCACGAATGACGGCCAAGCCCAGTCTTCATGTACTAAATACAGTGCATCAAGATCAGTCGTGAAAATGTCAGGAAGACTTTCTCTTATGTAAAGTAATCCCAGGGTGTAGTTAGGCGCATTTTAACTTTTTTAAAAACTGAGATTTCCCTTCCCTTGCCTTTCTGACCTCAAGCCAAGTTTCCCTAACCCCGGGGCACCCACTGCTCTCCCTCCCTGGTTTCCTCCTGGCCTCTTCGGGGTGCATTTCATCCCCTGCCAGGTGCCTGGGCCCCTCTGCGGAGCCGGTCCTGCTGGCTTTGGGGACAGGGTTGTCACATTTGTCATTGACCATGGCATTTACTTCTTCTGTGGTTCTTATTCTCCCATCGGCCTGCCCAGTGAGTGCCAGCGTTCATTTTTTATTTCTAGATTAAATCTAATTTTCTCATGTTACAGCCATTTCTGACCCCAGCAGTGACATTATTATTAGATAATTTGCCTTTCTCTGCTTTGTTACAGTGAAGGGGTATGACTCAGATATATCCTGCATTTGACTACAAGAGAGAGGCTATAGACCTTACATTTTTTATTATGAAGCAATTTCTTCTAAATCAGTTAAGGTTTTAATGTTTGCCTTCACACACACAAAAAAATGAAACGCCATTTTCCAAATGAATGTTCTTTATCCGTATCTTGGGGGAATTCTTTAATACGGTGCAGTTAATGAAACAATTTGGCAATACTTCTTCCAAAATTATCGCTCCCTTATCTTCTTCTGATCTAATAATCAAAACATATCCTCTAGTAACAAGACTTCTCTGATTCTAATTATCTTAACCCCTTGTCACCAGGAGTGAAGATCTCCCCAATACTGAACCCGCACACAAAAGGCATTAGCCTCCCCCAGACGGGCACAGCTACCTCCCCCACCCAAAGGAGTAAGGTTAATTGAATGAGATACCTTCCCAGGGCTTTTTTTTTTTCTAATGTGTATAATTTATAGTCTGAAATCTAAACTAAACAGCCATACAGTTATTAGGAAAAATACGTTATGAATGGGACCCATCAGATTGGCAACCAGATGCTTTTCCGATGGGGGGGGTCTCCGGCCCGGCAGCCATGGCTGCTCGGAAGCAGCCAGGAGCGGCACCCGAACTTTCCCTGGGGCTTTTCTTTCCTGTTCCTCCCTCTCCCTCCCCAGCGCCCCAGTCTTCTCCTTCTGGGACCATGCCGTTCAGCTCCGGGGGACTCTGGGACACACTGAGCGAGCCGAGGCTCGAACTGAGATCACCGTCTGAGGATGCTCCGGCTTCCAGCCCACCTCCGATGCTTGGCGTTAGGGGTGGTTTTGCCTTGCACGTTGACGATGGTCTTTGAGACAAAGGCTAACGGACTTGAATACAGTCACTGAGGGGACATGGGGACGGGGGTTGATCTCTCACCTCTTAAGCTGTTTGGGGTTTTCTCAGCGGCATACCCTGAAATGGAATACATTTGGGGAGCCGTTGGTTTGCTTTCTCCAGCACCTTGGAAGCCTCCTTCTCTTGCAACTCCTGTTTCCTCACCTGGACGCTTGATCGGTCATTGCGTGAGGATGAATCAGCCGTTTGAGGGCTGCCAGTCTCTTTCCCCACATTCCACTTCCTCGAGCCCAGTTCACCCTAAACGCATCGCTGTCCACATCCAGTGGGGCCCCCTCTCACCTTGAAATAGACATGGAAACAGACTCAGAAGTGGGAGACGTTTCTTCCTGCCGAATCTGCCAAGTACTCAAGCACATTGCCACTTGTATGGGATCGTTCTGTATTTGTAATTAATGGAATAACCCAGCTGCCATTACAACGCTGCTTTTTTTGATATCTCTGTTCTGTGGCCTTCTGTCGGAGCTCTTCAGTACAGAGGCAGCATAATTAGGCAGTCACCTGCGTTTCACTTGCTCAAGCACAGAAAATCATGCTACCAATAGCTTCAATTTAAAATGGGTATTTATAAGAAAGGCTGGCTAAAGGAATGCCAATCTCCCATTGGGAGAAACTGTATTTTCTAAAGATGAGTACTTCCCACTGGGGGCTGGGGGTGTGTTAGAATCACCTGGGGGGCTGTCTCCAAACCACATGCCTCCCCCGCTCTCTGTCCTGCTCCCCCCCCACCATCTCCTATAGTCCTGATCGGTCCCGTTGACCCACCGTAGAGCACGCTGTGTCCCTCAGAGGGTTGGGCCAGGGAAAACACTAATAATCACTTCTCTAGCTTCACTCAGTGTCTTTGTTTCTGGATGCTGGCTCTTCAATACGTAGGTTCCCTCACCCAGCAGCGGATTTACCCTGCAGGGAGGCTGCCTTCAATTCAGTTAAATTCAACAAGCGTCTTACCGTCGTCTCAGGCTCACCACACAAGCGGCCGTGGTGATGATCGTGGTCTCTCGGAGGAGGTCACTGAGGTTAGAGAGGCCTGTGCGTGTCCCTCCGCTGTGCCTGTCCGCCAGCAGGAAAGACTTACCCTGGGTCGCACAAACGAGCCCGAATGTCCAAAGTCCCAGTAGCAGGGAGCCTGGGGCCGGGCCTCCCCCAGCCTTGTGCTGGCTGGGTCTCAAAGACGTTGTGAGCACAGATTCAGGGAGAGGAAGGAGTAAGGCTTCCGTGGGGAGGAGGAGGGCGAAGGTGGCCCCTGGGGCAGGAAGCAGAGGCCATCTGCCCGGCCACCATGGTGAGGCCCCGGGGAAGACCACCCTGCAATCAATCTCAGAAAAACTGAGGGGCTCCAAGCCACAGGCCTCGAAGTCCGCGTGAGGATGGAGGCGGGAGCAGGAGACGGCAAGTGAACTTCTCCAGAGCGGCTGTAAACCAGGGCGTTACTAGAAGTGCTTTCAGGAGCTGATTACTTGTGGGAATCTGTGAGGAGTCCTTTTGGAAAGACACACATGTCCCTGGTCACCTTGAATCAGATCCGAGTGTTTCACCTGCGGGCAGTGCCCCGGTGGCCCGAGCATTGAGCATGGACCCTCCTGTGATGGCACCATTCCACGAGAAGGAGTTGGCTGCCTGGGTCACACCTGGATCACAGCTCGAGGAAATCAGAAGTGACCTCTGATAGGGCTGCCTTCCTGGGGATCCCCATTCACGGTCCGGGGTCACACTTTTCCAGCCTGCAGTGAGCCCTCCGGGATAACTGTCCCTCCCCCGCCACAGTCTGGCCACATGTGCACAGGGCCCACCTGGGGCCCCTGGGCTTCCCCCGCCCCCAACACACGCCCGGCATCAGTAGATCCTAAATTTACGTGCCTGCTACCTCTCGCCAAGGAACCCTGGAGACCAGATGAGTTTCCCGTGCAGGTGAAGGGAGGCACATGCAGCCGCAGCCAGGACCTCAGAGATGGTGTGTCAACCCGAGGGGCGGGGCCTCAGACCCACACCCCACACCCCACCCCCCATCCCGGACCCGGGAGCCCGGTCACCCACCGCTGCCCCTAGCCTGAGCTGTTGGGCTTCAGAGAGCACTGCTGGCTCACAAAGCCTGGCTCTGACCATCTGGAGGGAAAGACTGAGGCATCTGCACATGGCAGTGGGGTCACCTCCCCAGCCCTCTGTCTGTTTGGTGGTATAGATGAGTCACTGCTCTGCCCCCGGCTGTGCCACCCAGAAGAAAGGCCTTTCCAAGGGTCTCCACATCGGTCTTCCTGCCAGGGGTCCTGTGAGTTGGTAGCCCTAGAACATTTTAAGAACTTCATAGGGATCATTCTTCCGGCAACTGAAGATCCTTTCGACAACACCTGCTGAGCTCCCGGGACCACATGTGTGCTCCGTGTTACTAAATGGATGGGACTTGCATCCTGCGACCGTCCTGTCGGAGGGGCTCTGGCAGCCTGCATTTGTCCTGCATGTCCTCACCGCTGGCCTTTGAGAACCCGCATTCTTACTCCCCCCATTGTCCAGAGGAGGAGCGTGAGGCCCAACAGGCTAAGCCCATTGGGAAGCAGAGAACCTCATAAACAGAGCCCTGGATTTAGAGCTGGAGAGCCGCTTCCAACATCATACAGTCCTACTCGATACCACCCCCCCAGGGATAAAGTCCAAATAACACCAGTAGCGGCAACCACCCCCCATCTCCAGAGTGCTTTGCCGCGCGTTCAGTGAGCATTATTCTATCCGGACCTCACCAAAGTACTACCGTGGGTACCGTTATCCCCATTTTACAGATGAATAAACTGAGACTCGGAGAAGTTCAGTGTCTTGTTCAAGGTCACCCTGCAGCTAAGTGGCAGAGCCGGGCCTTGGCTGATCTGTCAGGCTCCGGAGCCCAGGCCTCCAGCAAGCAGCTGGCTTGGCCTCCGCACGTGAGCATCGTCAGTTCCTCCTGGAATTGCAGGGGGAAGCTGAGTGGGGGCGGCCTCTGCTCGAACACGATTTGATCGTAGAGTTCAGTGATTGATCTTCTTTCCTGTGGGCACACAGCCACGTCCGCAGAAGGGGCACAGCGGTTAAGTGAGATCGTGTTGGGGCCATAGAACCCAGCACCGAATCTGGCCCAGCCAAGGAGCACTCGTGAAATCTGGGAGGAGCCTTTCTCCCCAGAGGGCATCGGACGGAGCACCTGTTAACCTTTCCAGATTGAGAGTTTTTAAAACTAGACTTTTCAGGCACCCAGAAAGGAGTCTCTGGTCAAAGACCCAAGCAGAAGACAGAGTGTGGCTCTGGGAAGTCACACTCCCCAGAGACTGGTGAGGACAGGCTCACAGGTCCGGACAGGCTATGTCAGGCAGCCCTGTCAGGGCTGGTTCTTCTGCCCAAAGAAACATGTCAGAGGTTTACAGAAGCGGGCTTGGGTTCTTCTTGATTAAGCTGCCCCGGGTAGGTGGCTGAAATTTCAGCAGACAATTCAGTCCTCAGTGAAAACTGTCACGTCCGACCACGTGACATGACTCCAGTCCTAAAACCTTCTAATTAGGGCCCATCACGGGCCTGCAAAGCCGTGCTCCCTGGGAGACTTGGCAGTGACGACAGCCCCACATCAAAGCCCCGTGGTGTCACATCCACACCAGGACCTGGCCCTGTGCTCCGTCCCCCGACCCTTTGAGGTCATTGCTGCCCTTCTGTATCTCACAGATGAAACACTGATTACCGTCCCCCAAGGTGTCCCGCTCATAAGTGACGGACTGACTCCAGGTTCAGTGCCCTGCTGGCTTCTGAAGTGCTCCACATTTGCCCCTCTCGCTGCGCTTTCTGCTGTCTCTCTCGTGTTCACTGAACACGAGCAAGTTTTACGCATGTTCCACATCCAGCGTCCGTGAAGTCCACAGCCTTGAAGGTACTTGCAGCCAAGGGTCTTTTGTCTGGGAGGGCTGGCACACGCCTGTAGGGAGAATGAAGTAATTGCTTCTCCGAGAGCACCTTCGAAGAATCTTTTTTTGGAAAATGAGTGCATGCTACCTCCCCCCCCTCCCCGTTTGATCATGATGAGAAGCCGTCATGATATATACAATTGGCAAGAGGTCATAAAAAGGAACTAGGGCAGAGCACTCGTACATGGTGGAAATACGCACAAGAAACTGCCAGCAAAGGCGATAGGAAAAGATGAGCTAAATGAGTTGAGTTTACAGAACACCTGAATTCTTGAACAGCAAGCAAGTTGAGATTCAGGTGAGCATCAAGCCTGATGGGCCAGGTGGGCATCTCCCCACACTCTAGAACATTCTCAGTGGGCCTTAAACTGTGGCTATAGCCACGGCTGGCCAAGCAGAACCTAAAAAGGCAACTGGGAACGCTGTGGATTCGGGACCTGGAATTTGTTCACCCCAGGCCTGGAAACGTGCTAAATGGTCAGCCATCCCCCGCCCACCCCCCACCCCGCTGGGTCTCTGTGTTTTATGTGAGGCTGCCTTATTCCCTGCCGCTTTGCGGGAGGTCGAAAGCAAACCAAACACCCTCACAGAGGGGAGCGTCCTCTGCTGACCACCCAAAGCCAAAGGCCCCTCCTGGCAGGAAAGCCCTGCAGAGCTCTGCACAATCCAGCCACACGAGCGCCGCGGGAGCTCCCGGAGCATCGGCATGGCCGGTACGTGTCGTCCCTTTCCCCCTCTGAAGGGCACTCGAGGGCCAGGGAGACGACTGTGCCCTGCCTTGGCCCTGCCGTCCAGGCTCCCTGCAAGCGCCCTCCCGCGGGACTCAGACAAAAAGACCACACAGCTCGACGGGCCTCCGCTCCTAAAATGCCCATGTCGGGGGGGGGGGCAGATCTGGAGATGCAAATGCTTTTTCCCTGATGCCCATCTGATGCCAACACTCAGCGACAAAGGGCCTGTACCTCTTGTTAGCAGGGTCCCACCAAAGATGTTGACAACTGACTGCACATGTCCGCTAGCCTAACATAGCTCGCGAAAAGCCGCACGCTGATGTGGAAGTGCCGAGAACTTCTCTCCGTTCTGTTTGCCATTTCGTGGTATTTCATACAAAGTGGCCTTTTCCCATCCTGTTTCCCACTTTCATAAAGCTCTGTTCTACTTAAGTTTTATGTTACGCCTTATATTACCGCGTGCGTGTGTGCACACATTCACTCTTGCCCGCACCCACTCACACACACGCTCGCGCCGGACCAGAAGTGCAAAGGCCAAGAACGTGACCCCGCACATTGGCACCATTCCCTTCGACACGTTTGCGTTGCCTCTCAGGGACAGCTGGAAGTTTTCTAGGGACTGTCGTCAGCAAAGGCTGTCCAAGTGCCATAGCAGGACATGGTGAACTGGGTGGTTTAAACAGAAAACGTGTATTTCTCACAGTTCTGGAGGCTGGCAAATTCCGTGTCTGCTGAAGCCTCCCTTTCTGATTCACGGACCAGCATCTGTCTTCCCGCCATGTCCGCACACACTGGGGCAAGGGAGCTCCGCGGGGTCTCCTGGACGAGGACACTAATCTCATCCATGGGGCTCCCCCCTGGTGCCCCAGTCGCCCCCAAAGTCCCTGCCTCCTAACGCCATCACCCTGGGGGTTGGGATGCAACACTACGGATTGGGGGTGGGGGGGGACACAAACATTTGCTTCCTAGCCAGGTCCCTCAACCTGTTTCAGACACAGCCACTAATAAAATTCCTCTGTTTTCAGCAACTGGAAGAAAAACTCAAAGGACAGGCTGACTATGAAGAAGTGAAGAAAGAACTAAAGTAAGTGTGGAGACGCCGGCACGGCCCCCCGCAAGCCAGGGCTCGCTGGCAACTTCTGCTGAGGAAACGCTGTGCCAGGGACGGGGTGGCCACGGGCCCTCGCTCTGGGCCTTGGCGGCCGCTGCATCACCAGGCCATGTCCCGGGCTGCCCAGAGCCGTGGGCGTGTGCACTCAGGCCTGTGCCTGAGCTCTTTGGACGTACTCTAAGACGCCGTGCATGTAAAGTATGCCAGTATGCACAGAATCGGGGGACACGTTGCCCCGATGGAAATTACGAAATACGAGCTTTTGTTCCGGCGGGAAGGAGGAGCAGAGCAGGGAAATGTTTTGTCTTGGGTTTTGGGTTTTTTTTTTTTTTTTTAAGATTTTACTTATTTATTTGAGGGTCGGGGGGTGAGAGGGGCAGAGGGAGAGGGAGAAGCAGACTCCCCATCTGAGCAGGGAGCCCGACGCGGGGCTCAATCTCAGGACCCCAGGACCTGAGCCAAAGGCAGACGCTTAACCAACTGAGCCACCCAGGAGCCCCCAGGGAAGTGTTTTCCAGTTGGAAGAGTACGTGTGGGCTCACAACCTCCCTGACCACCTTCAGACCCCAGGACTCTCTTCTTTCAACTTCCGGTTTCCCATCCGGAGGCAACAGCTGGAGGCCTGTCACGCCTCCGGTGCTGATGCGAACATTCTCAAGCAGAAGTCCTCCCGTCATGCCCGGCCTTCAGCCTTGCCCTGTTGCCTCAAACTCCCTCCCCCAAGGCTGCCCCCAGCCCTCCTGGAGCTCATGGGCGGCCCTGCCTCTATGGCTTGGCTCTCAAACACGGCAGACGGTCCCCGGGCCCTGCAGGCCTGTGTTCTCGGCTGCTGCAGGAACGGGGTCCTTCTGCTCCCCCCTATTGGGCCCCAGCCCCTCCGCAGACGTCCCCTTGGCCTGAGACTCCCTGCTCTGGTCTTGGCATCTCCCTCCCATCTCTCCAGGCTGACCCCCTACTCGCTACCCCGGCTCCCTTCCTACTCCCCTGCTATCCCATCAGCCCCCCACACACACACTTTTAATTTCTCCTTTTAAAATAAGCCTACACCCACTCACCATGCGGTTCTTTGTATTCTCAATTCCATTCCCTCGGGTTTGCTGAAAAAGCCCCCCGGGAAGGCCTCTTCGACCTTCCCGCCCCCGGGGCCCATCGTCCTCCCTCGGTCATGATCTGCTCTAGCCTCACTGGCGACTTGCCTCCAAGTGGCTCTTCAGCCCCGGTGCCTAGCGGCCCAGCGTGTGTCTGCCTGAACAGTCTTGCCCCCTCTGGCCGCAGACAGCCTTGGAGCACCTCCTTGGACACCCCCTATACCCACCTACAGCAGGTCCAGCCTCCCCTCTAACAGCCTTGGGGCGTGTTTTATTCACCTGTCCGACCTTCTGTATCTGCCTCTCCTGTCCCCATCGTCCTTCCTTCCTCTCTTCCTCCCGCTCAGGAGAAAACGTGTGCCTTTTAGTGCTGAGTCAGAGAAACTCTGATGTGAAGGCCTCCGCTCCCAGCCCCCTCCTGTCCACGCAGTTCAGTTCCCCATGTCCTCTTGGCTCACCTCTGTTCCCGCATGTGACATGGTCAGGTCCATTCCCTCCCACGCAGCCGTTGCACACTGGCCAGCGTCTTCCTCCCTGAACTGTGCCCACATTCCTAGTGGCCCTTTCTGCTCCACGTGCACACCGCGCCCCCCCACCAGCCCCAGGTCGGCATCTGAAGGCCCCACTCGGGTGGCTTTTCTGCTAAAATACGTTCCTGCCCTCCCGCTTCCAGACACATGCCCCACCTCCCATCCCATCTCTGCCCCCGGGCCCCCTGCCCACCTCGGTGGTCTGTAAAATGCCCTGCTCCTTCCAGGCCCTTCTCAGACACTGACTCCTTCTGAGACAGACCCCGTCTCCAACCCGAGGAGATTTCTGCTGCCAAGGGCGCCCATCAGGTGTTCTCTCTCGAGTGCTATTCGGATTTTGTCGTCTACCTGTGACAGCCTGTGGGGTTTGCAAGGGTGAGGGGCAGAGCAGCTCTGATTCTCCGAGTGCCAGGCACCCAGTAGGACATCGGTAAAGATCTGGGGAACGAACGAACAGATGCTGGTGTGTTGGGTGTAAGCTTACGGGCTCACTTTAGTCTTTTGTTACCCGATCCTAAAGAAGATCTCAGACAAGAATATAGCCGCAAACAGGACGGCCGTAAAAAAAGGACAAGTTCCAGACCGCTCGTCACTTCTCTCCCGGCTGACGCAATGCGGCCCCGAGTTCTTACGATTTTCAATAGCTCACCATAAAATAAAATTATGAGGTTCCTCCCCTCTCCCCCTACCCCAGCTGCTCTTTCGTTCCTGTGCTGTTAGTCTGTGTGACTCGGGCCACTACGAAGATAAAACCGCAGATAAACTAAGCCATCAGCTCCTTACTAACCGCCACGGGGGCTGCAAGCGTGGTCTCCCAGGACCCTGGGCATTTTTCCCCCCGGGACTCTGCTCTCTTCATGACACTTCTGCGGAACTTAAAGATTGCAGAGGCCGAAGTCATGGCTGCGAGAAGGCTGGAAGAGCACAAGTGGCCCGGTGCTGGGGACCACAGCCACTCTCGCTTGCCTTCCCAAGCTTCTGGGGCCATGCGGACTCACTGTCCTTCCCTCCCAGAGAGCCTCACAGAAAGGAAGGAATGTCCCTTTGAAAGGAATGCTGCAAACTGTGGTTCTGGGCCCCTGAACTCACTCGGCTCTCTCGGACTTGTGGAGACAGGTTGGGACCAAAGTGATTTCAGCGATAAGGAGAACAAAGGAGAAATAGTCCTGCTCCCCCGCAGCGCCTGGGGCTGCCCAGCAGGTCTGTGGCCAGCCTTTGAGCCGTGCAATTTGGAACCTCGCTTTTTGCCTATTTTCCCAGGTCCCCGCGTGCCAGCCACCAAGTGAGCGTCTGGCCCCGGGGGACAGGTGGGAGGGATGAGGCTTCTCTCTCTGGCTTCCTTCTTACAACTTTTTCATTCCCTGTAAGCTTCACAAATACATTCCGCTTGCAACAATGTTACGTCTGTGTTCAACTTTAAAATTATACTCCGAACAGCCCTGGTGTGATTCCATATGGAATGATTTACATGCTGGGCAAGAAACTTTTGCTGGCCAACTGCTAGTTGAATAGTTATTCTAGAGACACTATCAGATTATCATGCTGCCAGGGAGGTTGTTAAAGCTGTCAGTTGCTCCGTTCCTGGAGTGCAGGAAAGTGTGATGTTAGTGTTCATTAGTGTGGCCGTTATCGAAGGTAGGAGTGGGGAATAACCGCTCTGTCTTGCTCTCCACAGCATTCTGAAATCCATGGAGTTTGCACCGTCCGAGGGCTCTGGGACACAGGTATGCACTCTCGTTTGCTGTCGGTGTGCGTGAGGGCCAGCTCGCCGTGGTCACTGTCCGTCCCCGGGCAAGCCTCACGCTCTCGAAGTTTCTGTGAAACCTCCTGCCTACAGCTGACGAGTCCTTTCCCGGGAACCTTAAACAAGTTCAAGCACATTATCTTTAATTAAAAAGAGGCAAGAAGAGAAAAGTCAGTGTTTTCCAGACGGGGAGCTCAGTTCACATGACGTGATTTCACTTGGGCGGGCACTAAGAACGTGGATAAGACCACTTGTAGATTGTGTCAGAGACCAGCCCCAAACAGACTGGCTTAGGAACTCTCTTTGGCTGCTGCCTCACATGGAGAAAGGGCGGGGCAAAATGACCGTGGCGCTGGGTCACCCGGTGGCCAGGTAGAATTTTTTTTTTTTTTAAAGATTTTATTTATTTATTTGACATAGAGACAGCCAGTGAGAGAAGGAACACAAGCAGGGGGAGTGGGAGAGGAAGAAGCAGGCTCATAGTGGAGGAGCCTGACGTGGGGCTCGATTCCATAACGCCGGGATCACGCCCTGAGCCGAAGGCAGACGCTTTAACCGCTGTGCCACCCAGGCGCCCTGGCCAGGTAGAATTCTAAGGCATCAAATGGGATCCCGCTGCTGATGCCCAGACGGCAGCTGACTGTGGCTGGGCAGCCAGTCCTCGCAGAGGAGGCACGGGTATAGACGCCTGGAACTTGGGGACGGCATAGAGAATAATGAATTGTCTAGAAGCCACATGGGTCTAAAAGAAGAACAGCTGCCGCTGGAATGCATTCTTTTGGAAAGGAACCCGAGTGCTGTCCACGTGCGTGGGAGCATCTTCAGGGGAAGGCAGCTTTCTGTAACGCAGAGGGGTCCGAGAGCAGGGTGCACAAGCCGTGGGCGCAGGGGTTGCGGGCCCTGGCGGCCCTGGGGAGCGGGAGGGGGGCCGGCCCCGCAGTGAGCCCTGCTCTGCCTCATCTAGGACGCATCCAAGCCCCTGGAGGTGCTGCTGCTGGAGAAGAACCGCTCGCTGCAGTCCGAGAATGCCGCGCTGCGCATCTCCAACAGCGACCTGAGCGGTAGGTTGACAAGGGTCTCGCGTGCCGCGCTCGGTCCCCTCCGGGGGCCGAGGAAGAGGAAGGTGAACCGTGAGTCTGGGCCGATGCATGACAGGAACATCAGCGGTTGATGACAGCCTTGACTAATGAGCGCTTGGTCTCCTCCTGGTCCTCCTCACGGCTCCTCCCCTCCCCCGCCCCGCTTACCGATGCGCACGGCGAGCGCGCGGCCGCAGCGCACCTGCGGAGGTCAGTTAGGGCCGGCGTTGCAGGAGAGGCCAGGAGGGACACTCGGAGGATGGTGGCCTCTGTGGTCCGTTCCAGTCGTGCGCCTCTGTCTTGTGGTGTTTCCGGGGCTGCCTCCAGCCTCAGTGCAGCTTTTCTTCCTTTTGTCAGGTTTTCCTTGGGAGCGCATCCCCCATCCTTAGCCTTTCTTTGCTCGTCCCAAAATGGTGGCGTCACTGACTGCTTCTGGTTTTGGCAGCTGGTAAACCGTTTAACAGTGTCTCGGGCTCCGATGATATTTCATTCTTAAAATGTGCGTGCCTTCGATCGAGTGGACTTGGTGCAGTGCGTTCGCCCTCAGAGCACGTGGTGTGAGAACCTGTTGGTCCCAAAATGTCAGTGTTTGCTGCTTCTCAGGTGGGGCCCTTCTGGTAATAGCTCGAATGCTAGCGGCCCGATAAGAGGCCCCGCGACCTGTCGACTCTTTCCTGTGTGTGGTACCGGCTCCTTGCCACTGTAGGGGTTTGAATCTGTGTCGAGGGGACTCTCCAGGCTGCAACGTACAAGAAAGGTGCAAACATGATATGCATGTTGCTTGTTTCGGGGGGCCTCGTTTGGCTAATTTAAAAATTCAATTGAAAAACAAACCAACACACCTCATTGGCCCTTGGAAAATCTGCACTTTTTTTTTTTCCCTTTTGTGGGGCAAACTTGGCATTTTGGTCTTGGTTTTTTTTCCCTTTTGAATCCCCCATAATGCATTATGTTTGCCCTTCCTTGTAGGGTCAGCCAGGAGAAAAGGGAAAGACCAGCCTGAGAGTCGGCGTCCTGGACCTTTGCCGGCCTCCCCTCCTCCTCAGTTGTCCCGCAACACGGGGGAGCAGGCTTCCAATACTAATGGTACACACCAGTTCTCACCAGCGGGGTTAACGCAAGACTTTTTCAGCTCATCCCTGGCAAGCCCCAGCCTACCCCTGGCTTCTACGGGAAAATTTGCACTAAACTCTCTCCTCCAACGACAGCTAATGCAGTCCTTCTACTCCAAGGCCATGCAGGAAGCAGGAAGCACAAGCATGATTTTTTCAACAGGTCCATACAGCACAAACTCCATATCTTCCCAAAGTCCATTACAACAGAGCCCAGATGTAAATGGCATGGCCCCGTCTCCCAGCCAGTCAGAAAGTGCTGGGAGCGCCTCCGAGGGCGAGGAGATAGACACGGCAGAAATCGCCCGGCAGGTGAAGGAACAGCTGATCAAGCACAATATCGGACAGCGCATTTTCGGACACTATGTCTTGGGACTGTCTCAAGGGTCCGTGAGCGAGATTCTGGCCCGGCCCAAGCCATGGAACAAACTGACCGTTCGCGGCAAGGAGCCCTTTCACAAGATGAAGCAGTTCCTCTCAGACGAGCAGAACATCTTGGCTCTTCGCAGCATCCAAGGCAGACAAAGAGGTGAGAGGCTTTCGGGGGCTGGCGCCAGCGTGTGAGCCCGTGAGGGTTGTGTGTGAGTGTGTGGGTGTGCGCGCGACGAAACACCTGTGCATCACATCGGGTAAAGTGCTCTTGAGTTCTGCCATCTCCAGGGTCCGAGGGTCGGCTGGCGGGAGCTGGAGCCCGTAGATTGGGGGGGTCTGGCCTCTGACACTCGCTCAGCGCCTCGCATGTAACACACTCAGAACCTCGGTCCCACGTACCAACTCGGACGGAGTTACCCCCGTACAGGGTCCCGACGTGTGTAACGTCCAGGGGTCCGAGGGGCAGTGGTTGCTGGCCTCACATGAGGGGAGCCCTCAGGCAGCGTCCAGCCCTAGAGCCACAGCCGCAGCCCCGGGGCTCGGGCCCGGGGAGGGCGTATCAGTCCCGTGTCCTCCCCTGTTCCCCACGCGCACGAGGGAGCGTGTCCTGACGCCAGCTTCCCTCCCGGTGTTAGCTTCTGTGAGCGATTTGCGCAGCCCAAAGAGCAAAACACGCCTGCCTTGAGTGAGATACGTGGAAGTTTTAGTGAAACACCCTTCCTACCCTACCCTCCACAAAAAGACGAAAAGTCCATTCGCATCCCTGATTGAAAGAATCCCTTCCCACTTGAACGACGGGATCATTCTGCTAAACCAGTGGTGGTAGAGAGGGGTGAATCTTATCAGACGCGTTTGAAACACGACAAACGGAGAAGGGAGACGTTTCGAACAGCGTCGATTTGCACAAAGCACATCGAGCTTTCTATGGCGATGTTAACTGAAATGGACTGTCTTTGGATGATTAATGTGAGCTTTGTTCCGGGGGCTGGTGGGCGATGCGCTTGGTGGCAGGCGGTGCTCCCTCCGTTTGACCCTCATGGCACTGGTGCCGTGGGCCACTCCTTAGGTCTGTCTGATCCTCCGCAGCAGAGCCATGGCCTCTGCAGGCCGGCTGGCCAGGGAAGGGCCTCTCAGAAGTTTCTAGTCACTCCCGAGTTGCACAGGAAGCCCTGAGCCCTTTCTGTAGTGACAGGCGGCTCAGATTTCATGTCACACAGCCCATATCGTCAACACCACCATCCCCCTGATTGTTTTGTTCTTACCACACTTGTTTTTCAACAGAGAATCCAGGCCAGAGCCTGAACAGACTATTTCAGGAAGTACCGAAACGAAGAAATGGGTCCGAAGGTATGTTGCAGGCAGGTGTTTTTCTTTGCAGTTAGTAAAACCTAGGAAGCAGCATGTCCTTAGCTGTGCATTTGGGTTAAAACTGTGCAGTGTGATTCTGGCCTGGAACCTGATGGAAAAACAGCTAGTAAGTATAAAACAAAGCACGGGCTCAAATACGCACAGTCCCTTCCTCCCGAGCTGCCCGCACTCTACCGGGTGCAGAAGAGGCGAGGAGAGAAAGCGCCCCAAAGAATCAGACCCCAGGTGCCATCCCAACCCCCCTTCAGGTTCAAATTACACCGCACCCCCCCCTTTTCTCAGAAGCGGGCAAGAGCGTAACGAACGCGTCGCTCTGAGAAAAATCAGGTGGCTGAGTCAGATGACATACTGCTGCTTCCTTGTACTTCCTTTTAAGTCTGAACTATGTTAAAGGTGCTACGGAGTGGACAAATCCCAGCAAATTCCAAACGTAATCCCTTCTCCTGTGGGCCCCCCGCGCTCCTTGGTGCTGCATCTTTAAAGGGGCTTGGCCCCCGCGGTCTGCTTGTTTCGCGATGGTTTGGTGTGGCGGTGCCTACTTAGGAAGGTAGCGGAGAATTAAAATACGATATGTGGAAGGCTTCCAGAAAGATCCGCGGCCAGCCCCCGGGCCACAGTAGCTTCCGTGCGTCCATGCAGGGGGGCTACTCTGCAGAGCGCCACCATGTGACCGAAAGACTGAAGTCTTGTCCTGGAGGGAGCTCTGCAGGCTACTCGCCTTGTTCATAAATTTTTAAAAGACAGCATGTGATCAGAAAGGCAAAACGTGAAGCCTTCATCCTCTTCACCTTGTATGTGCCAATGACTGATAGGTAATCCGCCTCGACCCTTCACCCATTGTTGCTTTTTGGGGACACCAGCGTCCAACAGACGCGCAGAACCCCGAGCACAGTCCCAGGCCAAAGCAGATTTTCGGAGTTGCTTTTAAACGATTCGCAAACACCACTGCCCTTTTGAGGCCTTCATCTGGTCGTGTACTGGAATAGGTGACCTGCTCTCCCTGGTCCCGCCCCACGGGTGCCGGCCAGTTGGGGTAACTGTGAGAGCTTGTCCCGCTGGCCAGATGACCCTGACCACCAGGTAGATTTCGCAGGAAGCCTTTCCTGCCCCGGGGCCGCAGTGCCTGCTGTGAAGTCGCACGCACGGCAGGTACGGGTCAACGGGAGGCCACGGCCTGCCTCCGTCACCGTCACCGGCCTCAACTCGGGAGCTATTGACCAGAATGACCTCTTTGTGCAGCACTGATTTGTGTGTGTGTGTGTGTTTCACGTGTGGGTTTGATGTCATTGGTGTGGCTTCTCCCTGCAGGTAACATCACGACCCGGATCCGAGCCTCCGATACCGGATCCGATGAAGCAATCAAGTCCATCCTGGAACAAGCCAAAAGGGAGCTGCAGGTGCAGAAAACTGGTACGGAATCCACCTCTTTGACCACTGTCTTCCAGGCGTAATTAGAAGAATTGTCATGAGTGTTCTGGTTAGTGGTAATTAACATTAAAAAAAAAAAAAGCCCCACACAATAGGACGTATGTTTTCAAGCGTGCCGGCAAGTGCAGGAGGGAGCAGGTCTGCGTGATCTCTATTTTGCTAATAGTTAACCAGTCTTTTTATCACGTCATGGCCTAGCATTGACTCAAGAAGGTCCCCTGGCCTAGACTGGCCTTGACTTACGTGGACAAGTAGCGTGTATCGGATTTCCCTTTTCAAATGCCGTACGGGCTTTGTCACTTGCATGTGTCCTTGACCAAACCCTGAAGAAGAATGGGTGCAGAATCGATGCTAAGCTGCTTCACGGAACGAACGTTGCCAGGGAGGAGCGGGAACTGTGCCGTCAGGCGGTCTCAGGAATCGGCCCTCGGAGCTCCCGGAGAGCTGCCTCGTCTGACGGGAGAGCGCTCCCACGCTCCAGCCTCTCTCTGGCTGCGTGTGACTGCGAGGCACAGCGGCCGTAGGTTCAGCTCAGACCTGCTGCTGGAGAGGAGGCCGAGTGCCTGAGTTCTCTTGCTCTGGGGTTCAGCATATGGGCACACACCTGCCCTGTCCCCGTGAAGCCCCCGCTCTGCAGAGCCGCTCCCCCGCGGGCCTGGTGACGGGGCTCCCACCAGGCCTGGCTGCAGGCCACCACCCGGTCCCTCCCCTGGTCGCCAGGCCCTCTCCCCAGGCCCACCCCACTCCGACATGACTCATTCAGTGGTGAGCTCGGAGCTGCCTCCTGGGAACCAGGCCCAGGCTTGGCATTTTTACCTTTACTGTCCTGTTTAAACTAGGTCCTCGCCCTTGCCCTGAAAGATAGGTATTGTTATCCTACTGCTGGTTCTCGAACTCAGGCTCCAAGTGAAACAGTGTGCCCAGATTTATTAAATGGCAGGTCCTGGGTGGAAACACGGGTCTCTCAGCTCTTGTCCCAGCATCTGTCCCTGCCCTGCCACCATCTGCCTCCTTACAGGGACCCCCAGAGCGGTGGGAGGGAGACCGTCCTGTGAGGCCTCAAGCCCGACACCGGGGGGGCCTTCCATGTAGTGTAGTTCCTCTTCTCAAGACCAGAGTTGACGTGTAAGGCAGCCCCTCCTCTGGGTGACTGAACAACCAGCAGAGTTGGCCAGGCCCCCTGACAGGGTGGGAGGCAGCCCTGAGTTAGGAGCAGAACGGCCTAGTCTCTCCTGCAGAGCAGTGGTGGGTCTGCCTGCCGTCGAGGGTGCTGTGGGGCTCGTGTGAGTCCGCAAAGGAGGGCCTTCGGTCACCCCGTGAAATCGAGTCCTTGAGAGGCCTAAAAGGTTGTCCCTCGTGTTCGAAGCATTTTCCAGCCTCGTTTAAAGTGGATAAAGAGCTGGCTCCCGTGATTCCCTGCCCCAGACCTGAAGCAGTCTAAGAGCTGGAGCCGCCTACAGGGGCCTTCAGCCCAGCGCTCTTCAGCCAGGGCCTTGCTCCACGGTCACCCGGGAGTTGGTCAAAGCAGCCCCGCACCTGCCACTCCGCGGCTGGGGCCTGGGCAGGTGCATTTTAACAAGCCCAGCAGGTGCTTCTGGGGCACAGCCCTCGTTAAGAGTCCTCGATCTAGCCCATCAGCTGTCCCACGCTCACAGACGGAAATCCTGAGGCCTAGCGGTGCCCTCTGCGACTCCCCCAAGGTGGCAGCCCTGGGTTCCCGGACCAGGGCCTAGCCCCTGTCCCCCCATCGTGGGGCTCACTGTGGCTCGCCACACCCCAGTCACCTGCGCAGGGGGAAGTAAATGTGAGCCAGCCCAAACACGGCCGTGTATCCCTGGAGACTCCGGTCTCACGCTGCAACCGCTCACAGAAATGATGTTGCCGAAGGTTGACGAAACCACTACAGTTTTGGAATTTAGCACACGAGAACGTTGTTCAGAAATCCTCAGGGATGGTGGCACGTCCCTGAGTGTTTGCCCACTTCCCCCTCCCCCACACTCGGAGATAAGGAACGCTTTCATATGGTGTGAAGTAAGGGCCAGCGGATCTCCGAGCGGTGGCGTTAGTCCGTCTGTCCCTGCCCAGACAGGATGCACGCGGGGTCCACCAACGGAGGAAACGTTGGCAGAGTAGAGCAGCTTGGTTCTCCCCGAGAATCGGCATTTTGTGGGAGGCCAGGTTAGAAGGAAGCGGAGGGAAAGCGGCGTGTTCCAGCCGAAGTGGGGGGGCCGCCACCATCTCACGTCTGTGTTTGCCCCGTGCAGCAGAGCCGGCCCAGCCTTCGTCCACGTCCAGCAGCGGGAGCTCCGACGACGCCATCCGCTCCATCCTGCAGCAGGCCCGCCGCGAAATGGAGGCCCAGCAGGCCGCCCTCGACCCCGCCTTAAAGCCCGCGCCACTGTCCCAGGCTGACATCGCCATCCTGACCCCCAAGTTGATACCCTCCTCGCCCATGTCGTCCGTGTCCAGCTACCCTCCGCTCGCTCTCTCCTTGAAGAAGCCCCCCTCCGCCCCCGATGCCAGCGCCTCCGCTCTGCCCAACCCCCCGGCCCTCAAAAAGGAGTCCCAGGACGCGCCCGGGCTGGACCTCCAGGGAGCGGCCGAGTCTGCACAGGGGGTCCTGAGACACGTGAAGAGCGAGCTGGGCCGCAGCGGCGTGTGGAAGGACCACTGGTGGAGCACCGTCCAGCCGGAGAGGAAGAGCGCCGTGCCCCCCGAGGACACCAAGGCGGAGGAAGCCAGCAGCGCCAAGGAGAAAGGTGGCGGCAGCCAGCCACGGGCCGAGCGCAGCCAGCTCCAGGGACCCTCGTCGTCGGAGTACTGGAAGGAGTGGCCCAGCGCCGAGTCGCCGTACTCCCAGAGCTCGGAGCTGAGCCTAACCGGAGCCAGCCGCAGTGAGACGCCCCAGAACAGCCCCCTGCCCTCCTCCCCGATCGTGCCCCTGTCCAAGCCCACCAAGCCCTCGGTCCCTCCGCTGACCCCAGAGCAATACGAGATCTACATGTACCAGGAAGTGGACACCATCGAGCTCACCCGGCAGGTGAAAGAGAAGTTGGCCAAGAACGGCATCTGTCAAAGGATCTTCGGGGAGAAGGTAAGGGGTTGGATTCGGGGGCCTGTCTTCTCCCATCTCCCTGGAGGACGTGGCCGTCGCCCCTTTAGTGAGCCACAGAGCAGAAAGTGTTGTCCATCCCCAAACTTCTGGAGAGGCTGGCCAGTGAATGTTCCATCTGCTGCGTCCCTATCTGGGGCGAGACTCTGGGTTGGGCCCCACCACCCACCATGCGCCTTTCAACTCCCGGTGACACTATGAGGGGGCGCTGAAGTCACCATTTGACAGATAAAGACAGTGAGGTTCAGGGAAGTCAACTCCATGCCCCTGGCCGGCCGGTGACTGAGTTCAAGTCCCACCTCTCTGCCAAGTGTGGCCAACGCACCCCCACAGCTTTTTTTTGGCCAAAAAAGATCTGATCCCATAGGGAGACCACCACTGTGCAGAGAAGCAAGAGGCGTGGGATGGGAAAAGCTCGTGCCACACGACAGGCATAATCGTACCTTCCTCATAACTCAGAAGGTGCTTGGGCCCCATTCAGCCAGATTGGTGAAGAGCGCTGCCCAGAATCCATAGCTCAGGCGGCCCGGGCCATGCCCACTGCTGGCTCTGAAAGCCCCCATTTCCACGTCTTCCCTCCCCGGCTCCTGAAAGTACAGTGGTTTGTGAGTCAGCCCCCAGACCCTTTCTGTTCTTGGCACTTGCCGGTATGAGATCCTGGATAATGGGGATGTACCAGGGCCGTAAAATAGAAGATAAACAAAGTACCCCAGTATCGTTTCAGAGTCAGTAATTCCTGGGCATCATGAGCAGTACTCCAGTCCCCTAAAAGGCAGCTTCCCTGAGGGGCACGTGGCGGGGTCGGCAGTGGCCTCCGAGGGGCCCCACGTGGGGTCTCCCTCCCCCCGCTCCCTGCGTCCCCCCCAGCCCCACACTGTCCTGCCTTGCGTTCAGTGTTTGCAACACGCCGTGCCTCGGATCCTTACAGTATCTCACTGTGATCTCTTTGTCCTGATTTTGCAAAAGGTGATGGGGTGGAGAGAAGTGAGGACGAGAATTTTAAAGTCCCTTGAAATTTCTAGTTCAGTGTTGTAAAAATATCATTTGAGAACATTTAAATAGACATTTGTGCTCATGCCTTAAATTTAGCAGAGACTTAATAGCGTTGAACTTGTTTGGCCCGTGAGTGCAGTTTATTCTGGAACTTGAGAACTTTTCAAAAGAGTGATCGAATGCAGCCCCTAAATATCTCTGGGCTGCATCTGTGTCCTGTGGGGGGTGTTTGTGCCCATACATATGTATGGCCATATGTGAGCGTTCAGAAAACTCGGGCATGTACGTGCAACTTGCGGGCTGTCTGCAGTGAGTCTCACTCCCCGGCTGGCGCCCCCCCTCGCCGCCAGCTCACCTCTGGGCCCCCACTGCCGAGCAGGATGTGGTCAGAGAGAGCAAACCTCTCTAAAGGCCAGCCTGGCCCAGCGCCACAAGGACAACTGGCCTCCCGCATCCCGCCAGCATCCGCTGCTCCGGCCGCTACAGGGGTCCTTGGCCCCAGCACCTCCACCTTTCATGACACCCCCAAAGAGCAAGATGGTTTCAGCGCTTCCTTCTCAGGGTGTCGGGGCGACAGCCCTGTGGCCTTGGCAGGATGGAGGCCCCGGGCGAGATCCCATCCCCTCTCCCTGCGAGCAGAAAGCTAGGACTGTAACTATGGCTCCCCCATGCCAGGGCAGCAGCCCCCCGGTGACCTTGGAAAGCTATTTGCCCCACCCCAGGCTGGCGCCATCCACCAGGCAGTGGGCGGGGGGTGGTCTGTGCTCAGCCCCTAAAACGCGCAGCAGGTGTCATCCATCGCGGCCTCTCCACGGCTGTGTGTGCATCTCGAAGCATCTTGTGGCCTCACACTAAATCCTGGCCACTGATGCCGTGTCTCTGGTTGCCACTGCAGGTACTGGGCCTGTCCCAGGGCAGCGTCAGTGACATGCTGTCCCGGCCAAAGCCTTGGAGCAAGCTGACCCAGAAAGGCCGCGAACCCTTCATCCGGATGCAGCTCTGGCTCAACGGCGAGCTGGGCCAGGGTGTCCTGCCGGTGCAGGGGCAGCAGCAAGGGCCAGGTAAGGGCCGCCCGGCCCTGGGCTCCTGCAGGTGGGGGCAGGGGAGTTGTAGGCGGGGAGGCCGCCGGCTGTGCCCTCCACGGTTGCCCGGCGCCTGGAGGCCGCAAACGGCCCCCTTCCTCCACAACCTGTTGCCATGGGACTGACTTCAGTTTTTAGGAGAGAGGAGATTATGCCTAGCTAATTTTATAAGCAGCGGAAAATGAGTTACTAATTAAGAAAATGCTGTTTATACATAAATATAAGTAAAAGTCAAGTAGCTAAATCAGGGAATCGGGAAAGGAAATCAGCCAAAGACATAGAGGTGAAAGACAGAACGGGCTCCGGCTTCCATCCACGCCTGACCGGGAGTCCCGGCTTTCTCCTGGCAGAGCTGTGCCTGCCTGCACAGACCCCAAGTCCTGGCCCCCCTGTAAGGAGTGGGACCTTCGGGGCCCTTATACTCTCCCCGCTCCACTGTGCTGGGTGCACTAGGAAGCTTTAAGCACCTGGGGTTTGTTTCCTCACTTAATTGTAACCCTTTGCTTTATTTAGTTCTCCATTCTGTGACGTCACTACAGGACCCCTTGCAGCAGGGCTGTGTGAGCTCAGGTAAGCCGATTCTCGTTGTTGTGTGTGTGAAATTATTTTCCTCCCCTGTACATTCTCCTATCCTCTGGCCTGTAGCAGGGAGACTCAGAGGATCCCTGGTTCTGGATCTGGGGAGCTGAAAACGCTGTGTCCGGTTGGCACACTCGGTTCCCGTGGTCCTAGTTTCTAATGGAGAAGGGGAGAGTCAGCAGCTGAGTGAGGGTTCCCTCCAGTGTTTTCCTGCTCGCCACCAAAGTCTTTCCTCGGTCTGTGGCTTCTAGGTGCTCAGCCTGGGGGCTGGGGTCCAAGCCAGAGACACATTCTGTATTGGGGGGGGGGGTGCTTCCATATGAATAGGAGGGGACAGGATCGAGCATGTGATGCTCGCCCCACAGAGTCACGGCAGGGAGAAGTTGAGTCCATCTGGAAAACCTTGGGGCCACCTTTAAGTAAGAAGGCTGGGGAAGAAGGAAGCGGCCGGCAGGGCCGTGTAAGGGAGATGATGGCAGAGGACCCTTGGGAGCCGTTCGGGGTGAGACTGGATACAGAGCCAGTGATGCCCAGGAGAGTGGGGCTGAGGATGCGAATCCAGCCTGGAAGGGGGCAGGGGGGCCTAGAGTGCGGCCGCCGAGACGCTCCCCTGCTGCTTGTTGGCATCTGAAGCCCGGAGGTCTCCGAGGCGGCGTTTCTGTCCTGCGAGCCCCTCGCAGCGGCACCGTGCTCCCGGAACCGCCTCGCGTGTCCTTCCCCGCGCTCCCGCTAGTGCAGAGCTTGGCTCGCCCAGCTTCCAGGAACAGCCAGCATCTTGAGCTGCTCCTCGTTTTTCCTTTATTTTTCTAAACATGTTGATTAGTCTCCATATCCCATTGATTCATTGAAAACACAAACAAAGCTAAGTGAGGAGCGTGAAGCCCGCCAGCCTGCTGCAAGTTTTACGAGGGAAAACATGTGTAGCGCGGGGAACAGCTGGGCGGCAGCGGCCGCTACCGCTGCGAGATGCCAGGCCCACGCACAGATGCAGCGGGAGCGGGGCGCCTGCAGCGCAGTTCCGGGCGGAGCTTGCGCGTGGGCTGTTCCCGATTTGATTTTGACCGAAGTGGGGGGGCGGAAGGCTGTATCGCACCCGAACCCTTGGTCTCCGTGGCTGGACATCTGAACGGAGCAGTGTGTCCACCCGCGGAGGGATCCCAGCTTCGTCCTTCCCGCGTCATTTCCGGGTTGGTCAGTTGCATTAGCAAGCCCCAGAGACCTCACCCGCCCCGGCTCGCCTTCCAGAGGCATCGGGGAGAATGATGCACGGAGTTGTTGGTGTCCGAGCTTTGCAGACGTTTGCATGGAGAATTCGCCTTGCCTCTTCCTCCAGTGGAGAGTTGGCCTCCCAGTAAGCCCTCCGAGAGTATTTGCTGCCCCACCAGAGTCAGGACTAAAACTTGGCAGGAGGTGACCGACGTGTTTTAGCTCAAAATCACTTGTTCCTGAATAAAACAGGAAATCTCCCACAGTTCCAGGTCAGTTATGATCGATGCCAAAATTTTCTCCACGTGTGAGTGAACAAATCCTTGAAAAGAACGGCCTTTTGCTCTTTATTGTACGGCGGGTAGTTGCTACTGTGCTAGAACTTCCATAGTCACAGTCCCAGGGTAGGAAGACCACGCCGGGCTCCTCAGAGGGACATAAATGGTATTTGTGAGATATCGAATTACTTTATAAAGTGATGCATAGAACTCTTAGCAAGTCTGCAGATTGGCGGAGGCAGGGAGCCTCTGGATAAAAGTGAGCACTGAAGAACTTTCCAGTGGCTTCTGTGAAGAAGTGGCAGGCGGGCCTCTCCCTGTGTCACCTCAGCCAGACGGGAGACAAGAGTGCAAACCGTTTACCCACCATGCCTTGTTGTCAGTCAGCAAGAGGAAAGCTGTAGAAACAATAATCCTGGTGATTGTGGAGAGAAATGGAAAAGTATTTCATATATTCTAGAAAATATAATTTTTAAAAGATTTATTTATTTTAGAGAGTGTGCGCATATGTGCGCAAGTGGGGGGGTGGGCAGAGGAAGAGAGAGAAAATCTGCAGCAGACTCCCCACCAAGCACAGAGCCCGATGGAGGGCTCGATCCCTAAGATATGACCTGAACCGAAACCAAGAGTCACACACTCAACTGACCAAGCCACCCAGATGCCCCTAAATTTTTTAATATCATGATGGTAGCTAAGCCAGAATGTTTCTCTGGATCGGCCAAGACTAGAAAGTGCTTGTCAAGACGAGAAGGACGGTTATCACAGTGGCAAGATTGTGGGTAGTAGTTTACCTTGAGATTTCTTTACTGTCAGTGTTATCCTTTGAAGAGTGTTTCTAAAAATCAAAGTAGCTGAGCTTTTCAGTATGTGGAATTTTGATTCCAAAAACAATTATTTTACGATGATGAGTATTAGTAAATCATTGGACGGATGCCCATGGGGGACTCCAGAATCTTCCCCGACAGAGTAGAGAATTAGGGTCTCTGCAGTGCTGCCCCAAAGACACGGTTCTAGGATTTCCCCAGGATTCTGGTTCACTGTTCTCACCATGGCTACCACAGAACCCTGCCAAGAGGCTCCCCGGGCCTAGAAAGGTGCTGTCCTCGGTGGTGGCTCCTTGAGGCCCTTGCCAGGGGCGGCTCAGCATGGCAGAGCCAGCTGCCGGCAGGAAGATCATTCCAGCCGTGGCTTGGTTGATTCCTGAACGTTGGCAAGAAACGCTCAGCCCGTGAGCCTCCAGGCCGCTGAGCTGGCCTGGCAGTGAGGGTAGCGTCCCAAATGTGGAAGGACTCTGGAAGACTGGCCTTCTGTCTGCAGCTCTTCAGCGAGAGGGGTACGGTCTCAGAGCAGAGAACGCGTGGGCCCAGTGCAGGGCTCTGTGCTCAGTTACCATGGCGATAAGGTGCCCGGGAGTGGAGTGGCCTCACTCATCTGAACAGCAGGCTGCTGACGCAGGGATCTGTCTGCCTCACTAAAGAATTCCGTCTGCCTCTTTCTGCCCGGCGCTATCACCCCTCAGGGTCTCCGTTTTCCTTAATGATCTCTATGTCAAGCTTGCTGATGAGTTTGACAACGAGAGAGAGAGTGAACTTTGAATCACATCACCAGTTCCTCTTGGTGAACGGAACCATTCCCGAATGTTCCTTTGATGATCTGAGCGTTGGGGCGATGGCCTTGGGCATTCAGGAGGGTTGATGCCATTTTCTGCTGGTGACCTGTCCTTTTTCTTAGAAGCTGTGGGGGCCTTGATGAAGAATCAGGAGAGCAGGGGTTCCTGGCCAATCACATGAGTACCTTTTAAAAGGGAGCGCGTGGAGCTTAAAGGCCAGAACTTCAGATGAGATACTTGTTAATATATTTCCAGGCAGTCTAGGCCTCTGCAAACATTTTGAGTTGGCTTCTTTCAAAGTTCCCAGTGTCTTGGGGAGGGGCGTCGCCAGTCCTATCCAGGGTCGTCTTTGATCGAATATGGCAAACGTATTTGAAGGTGGAGTTGGCGGGGAGGCCTTTGGGGATCGATTCTCTGTGTCTTCCTTTTGTCTGTCTTCCATCCCCGGTATCACGCATCAGCCGACCTCACACTGCTTGGCAGTCTCAGTGCTGAAGCCAAGAAAGCACTTACGGAAGGGGAGGGGAGGGGCCTTGTGAGGCTTGTTTTCTCTGAGTGGGGCCTGCCATCCGTGCTTATCAGGCAGCAGGCTTTTTGAAGGGGAAGAAAACCTTGAGGTTCGAGGAAGGGGGTTGCGTGTGCGCATACGTATAGCTGGGTAGGTAGGTACGCACGTAGTAGGTCGGTAGGTAGATACAATCTAGTAAACCACTGCATTTTTTTTCCATTTTCCTTCCCTGAAGCTCATTTCATATTCACAGTTCCTTGGTGTGATTAATCTCTTCGCCCCAAGGGAAGGAAGGAGACAAGAGACAAAATAAAAGGGCAGAAAAAAAGAGGAGGGGACAGATTTTCCTGGACGCGATGTTAGTCATTACGTTACAGAGAACTATTGTGCTCCGCGTTGTAACTTTTTAACATGAGAGCGTTTGGTTACTGCGGCTAATAAGCCTCCGGCCTGGCCTCAGATGGACTATTGCAAACCGGCTAAGCGAAAGGGTGGCCCAGCCTCCTCCGATTAATTCTAAAACATCCAGCTTTTTGCCCAGCGTGTCAGTCAGGAACTGTGGGTTCCAAGTCTTCTCCCCCCGTGGAGAATTCCATGGCTCCGTGTCACTGTTCTCAGTCAGCAGGGCATCAGCTGCCTCTCGAGGGGACAGCTGCTGCAGTGCCTTGAATGTGGGTGGCCTCACACGTGCCCCCTTGCTGACACGATGGCCACGGGCTGGGTGCTGTACGTGGCCTCGCGCACCGGGAGAGTCCCGTGGCCACAGCCCCCGGTGAGGGACTGGCTGACATTCCTTTGTAATATGCATAGTGACTCTCGTGTCGTACCCATGAGATGACCAGGAAAATATGTGCAGGGTTTTAGCGCTTTGAACTCAGCAGTAGGATTCTCATGCAGGCATTTGGATAGCGTGTTAATAGGAAAAGGAGGGGCTGGTTGCACCCCCAGGAGATTCTATGGCGCTTGTCTAAAACACATTCACTCAGTGCCTTAGACTAGATTTGAGGTGATTTTTTTTTCCTTCTCTTTTCTTCTTTTTTTCCTAAGATTTTAATTATATATTTATTTGAGAGAGAGAGCATAAGCAGGGGGAGGGGCAGAGGGAGAAGCAGGCTCCCCGCTGATCAAGGAGCCCAATGTGGGGCTCGATCCCAGGACACCGGAATCATGACCTGAGCCAAAGGCAGACGCTTAACTGACTGAGCCCCCCAGGCTCCCCTCTTCTCTTTTCATCAGAATACATTAGCAGTAGTAAATGCTGGTTCTCTCCAGAAAGAATTATTCTAACTCCTGAAAAGATTTGTAGATAACTGATTTATACACAGCCGCAGACAACAGAGAGACTAGAGAGAATTCTGGAAGGCCACTAGAAAGTGCCCCTCCCTGAGCAGGTATTTGTTGCTCGTCACTGGACGCGGGCTCAGCCCTGCGCACCCACCCATCGCCAAGACGTGTGGACGTGGTAGCCAGGAGAACTGGGTGCTCCGTTCATTTCTTTCTTTCTCAGTTGAAACCTGCTTTAGGATGTTTTTATTATATCAAGAATGCCATAATAAAGGAATAACTGTCTTCTCTAAGGTCAGAAAAGACAGGTTTCTGGATTCAGGCACAACCTCCCTTCCTGTTTGTCATCGGGTATGTGTGGGTGCGGGCCCCACAGTGCCAAGGGAGCCCCAAGGCGGGGCTGGTCTGTGAAGGGCCAAGGCGTCGGGGAGGAGAACGTTACAGATGGAGCTATGCAGGTGCGAGGTTCATAGCCAGGGAAGAACATGGCAAGTGTGGAACCTTTGAAAAAGGTGAGAAACCCCTCATCCAGATCGCTTTTTTTTTTTTTTTCCTTTTAAAATGACAGCAGGGGCCGCCCGGCTGGCTCAGTTGGTGGAACGTATGACTCTTGATCTCGGGGCTGTGGGTTCGACCCCCACGTTTGGTGTAGAGATGACTTAAAAATAAAATATTTTTTAAAACAAGAAGAATAATAATAAAATAGGAGGAAAGTGGATTCTGGGAGAATTTTGTCCTTCCTGTGTGTAGCTGCCTTGAGGCCTGTATAGTAAGAAGAAAAGTATAGACGTGGGACAGACTGAGGCGCCCTGCTCTTTCTGGGTGACCTTGGCGACCTGCCCCCTGGTGGTGTTGGGCTTGGGAGCTGGCCTGCGGCCTCTCATCCCGAAGTGCGTCTCCCCCCGCCGGTGGCTCTCTCTCTAGAGAGGTGAGCTTGAGGAACTATGCGTCAGAGCCACCAGGCCTGAGACCCCCAGCCGAGGCAGGACTCAGGGAACTCCCACTAGGGCCTAGAAAGTTCCTTGCTCGCCTTGGGTGCAGTGCCATAACTTGCTCTGCCAAGAGCGAGGTGTCTCCCCATGCCTGCCAAGATGGTCTAGGAAACTGTGCTCTGTGAGTTTCCTTCTAATTAATGTCTTTCAAAAATTGTCAGCCTTATCTCGGCGGAGCTCGGGTGGAAAGGGGTTTGGTTGTACTACAGCTAAGCCTTCAAGAGTGACGAGACGCAGGCTGGGGCACAGCAAGCCCACAAGGGGCCTCAGAGGGGGGCCCCCTCCCAGCCTGCACGCCGCAGGACAGGAGGGTGGCCCTGTCACAAATTCCCCAAAATGTGACTTGTCGGGATCACCTCCCCCTCGTGCTTGTGCCCACGCTGCCTTTCAGCTCTCGTAGCCACTGGGAATGTTGTGGGATTCGTCGCGGGGGACGGGCCACGTGACCCTGAAGCAGCCCCACTGCAGCATTAACACAGGAGGGCAGGGGAGAGTCGAGGCCTAGCCTGGCTGCCCTCCCCTGGAGCACACTACACCTGCAGGCCCCCTGTGTGCCTCCCTGGGCAGCCCACCCGGGGTTTGCTCTCAGGCAGGGGATGTCGGCCTCACCATTCCCCGGGAAAGGCTGCTCCAGCATAAAGTGGGATTTGCCGCCATGCTTTACCAAAAAAAAAAAAAGAGAGAGAATTACAGTAACTCAGAGAAAGAGATTTATTTGACTTTTTAAAAAACTATGATTTGTGGGGTTTTCTTGAATAAATGAAGTGCACCCTGATTATAAAAGGCAAGATATCAAAGGGCTTACACCTTTTTAAAAAATAAGTCACCCGCCCTCCCTAATCCCCCAGCCCCCCAACCGCCATCCCCAGAGACGATCCTGTTCCCAGTTTCCTGTAGCCGGTCTCTACATCTAGATATCGTTCTGCACAGAAGGGACCATGCAGGCCTCAAGGTGCTGTGCCTTCCTCTTCTCAACTAGCAGACCAGTGCACAAAGCATTTCCTCCTCCTCTTTTTACAGCCATAGGGAATCCTGTATATGGATATATACAGTATTTCATTTAACCAGTGAGAGAGATGTAAAGTATTTATAGCCTAGGGCGCCTAGGTGGCTCAGTCATTAAGCGTCTGCCTTTGGCTTCCGTCATGATCTCAGGGTCCTGGGATCGAGCCCCACATCGGGCTCCCTGCTCAGCGGGAAGCTTGCTTCTCGCTCTCCCTCTGCCCCTCCCCGCTGCCGGCGTGCGCTCTCCTCTCTCTCCAATAAATAAAATCTTTTGTTAAGTAAATAAATAAGCTTTAACAGCAAAACCTGAGAAACTATCCCGCAGCCAGCGCCGAGGGCCCGTGAGCAGCACCATGACGAGGCAGGCTCAGCGGACTGCCAAGGGCTCGTCCAGCCTCGGCCAATGAGTGACTGTGTGGCCTCGGGCGAGTGGCTCGATCTCTCTGAGTCTCGGTGTCTTCTATAAGGGGGCAAAAGGCAACACGTGTCTCCTAGGCTCCTAGGTTGTTGGGAGGTTCAAACAACTTCGTGTCCCAGGAAGCCTCTGGAACGGGCTGGCACAGAGGAAACACTTTTTGCACCTTTACTTCTGCCACCGCCACCACCACTACGGTTCTGTGCCGCCTCATGTGGGCATGGAGAGCTGCAGGGTCATACGCATGCGCACCCCAAATGTCAGGCCTCTGGCTTTAAAACAGAAAAGCCCAGCCACTCACTGCTTGGGCGGAGCTTGTCAAGCGCGAATGTCGCTGAGTGGCAGCCGGCACCAAGGGTCTGCCGAAGGATGGCCTGCCCGCAGCTCTCCAGATTTGCGGCTTCTCTGAAATGCCATCCGTCTTTGGAAGTTGCCTGTCCATCTACCACTCTGTAAAGTTGACCCCAAATCCTGAGCTTCCAGAACAAGACTGCGGGTTATCGCTCATGCCACCTGGGGCAAATCATTATGGAGCCTGGCCATCTTGTCCGGATATAGGGGTGACCATCGGCACAGGTGAGCGACAAGACCATTCCCCTCCGTGCCGGCACACCCCAACTCCCCGTTTGGAGAAGGCCCTTGCAGGCCCTGGTCACGGGCCTGTGGACACGTTCATCTGCCTTCTCTCCCCTTTAGACTTTCTTTGGAAAACAGAATTTACAGTACATTGGGCATTCAGTGCAAGAAGCAAAAGTAGGTCATAGGAGCAAACGAGGACTTGGGTTTTCAGTGGTTTGGTTCTAGGGAAGGCGGAAGAAAGCTTAAATGCCCGAGCATCCTCAAGTGGTTTTTAAAAGGTGGTAGGAATAAAATGAGGAAACTCACGTATTTGTGTCTCTCGTGTGCTGGGCACAGTGCTAACACCCTTAATCCTTAATCAGTAAGTGGAAACGATTTTCCCCATCTGACGGACGGAGAAGACCAAGGCCCAGAGATGAGAGGTGATTTGGCCCCAGGCAAGAAGATGGAGAAGGCAAGATGGTCCTGAGACCAGTGGCCCTCGGCTATGCGTGGAGCTGGGTGCAGGCAAGCTGTCGCTCACCCCTGAGGCCTTGGTTGCCCCCACCACGGGGGAAGGGTTGGTCCTTGGAACTACACTCAGGGAGAAGTCAAGGCCACATTTCAAACCAAGGAACAAAACTGGGCTCAAATTACACATTTGAACAAATACAAAAAAGCAGCTCGAAGACAAAAGACAGTAGAAAATCAAATATACCTCCATTAGGAGAAGAGGAGAGAAGCCAGAGACAAGTCAGTGGCAGAGTCCCACCCGATTCTTATGAAGTTTTGCGATGGAATATATGTAATCCATCCGGCCCATGAGATGGGTCCACACTGCTTTGAAACCCTTCCCATCTACATCCAAGGAAAATACACACAGTAGCCCAGGGCCCTCTCCCTTGCTGAAGGACAGCCCTGCCCCTCAGCTGTTATGCCCTCCATGCCGGCGGACCTGAGCCCGCCCGGTCCCCCAGCCCCCTAGCCACATGCACTCTGGCCCTCGGGCCACGTTCAGGGTCTTCACAAGGAGCGAGGAGGGCATCTCAGATAGAGAGCAAGCCAGGAGACTCCATCACCGGCCTCATCTTGATTTTGTGTTTTGTTCTTCCCTTTGGAAGTGGATTCCCTAAATATAGCCTGAGTCTGAATTGGCAGATGTTGGATTTGTCCTTTACAAGAGGACCAAAATTAGTCTGTCATTTGGCACCTAAATAAAGCACCCAAACTGCCTTTGTACCAACTTTGCGACAAGGAGGGACTGAAGTTGCAGCATTTTGTCTGATAAGGAAACTTTCTTGGAAGCTGTTAGCAGCACCTCCGAAGCCAAAAGCTGAGGGGGGAGAGCGAGAGAGGACGCGGAGTCCGGAGGGCCGTGCCTTCCTCCTGGCCAGACCTGCTTGGCCCCGAGCTTCACAGTCAGCTTTGTTCCACGTGGTTGAACCACCTCCTGAAATCGGAAGAGAGAGTCAATACTCCACCGAAATAGCAGTCGGAGAGAACAGCCGTGGCTCCTCTGTTTTGGGGAGGAAAAGAACAATCCGTCCAGAGTGCCTGGAGCCGGGTGAGCAGAGGGGCTCCCCAGGGGCAGCAGAAAGATGTTATAATCAATTACCACATCATAACACTGATGTATGATAATTACGGAGTGTTTCTCCTGAGATAGTGCGCGTTTGGCTGGGATACAGTTCTTTCATGGTCCACTGCCTGATTAATATGCAAATAATAGGCTGATTGCATGATGAATGCAGAAAATGAGTTCGCTGATAACGTGAGCACTGAAGCGGGAAGATGATAAATTACTTTTACTGACTGTCCTACATTAAGTACCCTTTCTCAACAATTTCATCACAAATTAAGTAAAGCAGTATGGAGAGATTAGGAGGATGTGTAAAATTACGCACCTTAATAGCTTTCCGAGTTCCGTCGCGGTCGGCGGAGACCCGGTGCCCGTGGGCGGCCGGGTCAGCTCACCCACCCGCGTCCTGATGAAAAGCCGGGTCGCAGCCCGCCACACTGGCACATTCAGCGGCTGCCATCAGCCCTGGATCCTCTAAGGAACATTCCGTCACAGCCCAAACATCATTGCCCACACGCCAGGCTGCCTGGCGGTGTTATTGAGAGGGGATGGGCTGCTCCTGGGGCGGATGCTGGAGCCTCAGCTCAGATGGACAGTCCGAAGCCCACGGTCCCCCAGGGTGCCTGGGGAAGGGAGAGTTTCTGAGCTGCAGGCCCAGAAGGCTCAGGAATAAAACCCCATTCAAAACCACCTCTTCGCTCCTTCAACTCTTAGAAATCGGGGAAAATTAATTCCACTCTCAGAACAACGTGTGTGACCTGTGCGCCGGGGAAGGTGGCTGTCGGTGAAGGCCGGGCAGGTTTGCCCAAAGCCAGAAAGGAACCCTGGAGAGAAAGAGAGGACACGGGCGTGCGGGCGCACACGCTCACGCACGCTCACACAGTGATTAATCTTTGATTACAGCAAAGCAATTTAACTAGAGGGTTTGTTTTTTCCCATCTCGGTAATATATATTTAGACTGTTTGTATGACATACATTTTCTCTTAATGCACAGGGACGCATTGATAAGTGTTCATACACACAGCTGGTTCGGTAATAAGGTTATTGAAGGTAATTTGAAAGCATTATTTCTAAATCAGTATGGATCTGCAGAAAAGCTGGAAACCGGGTGAACACCGAGCTCCTGAAGCCGGGCCAAGTGTGTCGCCCAGTGCTGCCTCTGCAGCTCTGCCAGGCTGAGTTCACTACAAAAGATGAATTGTAATTTAAGGAGCGTTTTTAATTTTGAACTGAATTAAATGAACGTTGAATTCCCAAACTCTGCCTTTGATGTGCGTGTTTCCTTCAGAGCTTATAAAACATACACCAGAAATGCGAGGATCCCTGAGAGAGGGCAGACAGACGGCCCGGATATTCCGCCGAGCCCACCCCAGCTCAGCCACGGCCACAGGACGGCGCCGCCTAGGTCAGCCCAGGATTGCAGGGAACGTGTCTCCCCCATGTGCTTTCCCAGTTTGGGGAGAAAAGAGAGTGAAAAACCATCTCGAGAGTGAGGGAAGCGCCGGGTCGCACAAGATGGTGTCTGGTGGGAGGAACCGAGCATCTGTAGATCTCTGGGTGACGAGAGGCAGCATCCCTTGCACCCCCCGTGCTGTGCGCCATGCTGAGGGGCCCAGGCGAGGACGGTCCTGCCTCCTGCCTCCTCCCACCGCAGGCCAGCCGCCACCGCCAGACCCAAGAACTCAACGCCCGCTCCGGTGAAATGCACCTGACTTTGGACTCAGCCTTGTCTCCCCAGACCTGCTCCCTTCAGTGAACAGCACCCCGCTCCCCCTGCCGCCGTCATCTAAGCCCAAGTCTGGCAGCCCGTCTGTGTCCTTCTCTCCCTCTTACGTACCCTCCCAGACACGCTCGTGTCTATGCACACACACAGTTTCTATTTCCTAAGTGTCTCTCAGATTTTTTTTCTTCCCATGCCCACGGTCCCCACCCTGACACACGCCTCAGAGCCTTCTTTCCAGAAGGCACATCCGGCTGGGGCACTCCCCCACTGAGGCCCCTTCCCTAGGGCCCCACCTTCTTAGCGTGCGACCCGGCCCCCATCTCTTCCTCACTCGCTCCCAGCCCTGCCCTCATCTCAGGGTCTTTGTGACTGTGACTTGCTTCATGAGTCTGCCCGGCTCCCCACTGTGCCCCATCTCCTAGCACCCTGCCTGGCACTTAGAGGGCCCCCCTCATTGAATGAAAAACACAGGCCCTCTCTTCAAGTGGCTTAGAGGTCAAGTTTGGGGAAGTAAGCTATATGTGGCCCAAGTTAAATAACTTTACTTTTGTGGGGTTTTTTCTTTGTTAATAAATAAAGTATTTCGGCTTTTACGTCACTATATGAGTTTCCTTGGATAGGCTTTCAAAACTGTTCTGCTCACGCACACGCACAGCCCAGGACCTACCATGCGCCAGAGCTCTCGTCTCATCTGCCTGCCTTCTGTGCTGGCAGGGGGCCAGGTGTATGGGAGAGCAAGCACTGATGTGTTCCAGAAGAAACTAGGACCGACAGAGACATTTTCCCTTCCCAGGGACAGCGGGGGTCCCACCCAGCCGGTCGGGCCCCTCCCCAGCTCTTCCTGCCCCGCAAGTTGGTCAGGTTACTCCTTTCTGCCATTGAAAAAAAAAAAAAAAACAAGGGATTTGGTAGGTTTGCTGAGATTTTCAGTGATTTCAGGCTGGCTCAGGGCCAGAAAGAGTGTTGCCCCCCCAAGGAGGGGGCAGGCAAGGCCTGGGTGTGGGGACGGTGTGCGCTAATGCTTGATGGCCCCGCCTGTTTGGGAATGGACCTTTCCTGCAGTTGGGGGGGAACCACGGGGACCCTTGGGAATGGGACCTGGTGAGGCCCCTTCCCTTACTCCCCTGTGGCATCAGACGCAGGCCTCGGCCCTCGGGAAGAAGGCTGTTCCGTAGCGTGGACACACCTCAGTGTGTTACTAGGTTCCTTCTGTTCCTTTCTCGGTAGAAAGCATGCAGGGGTGTAGGAAGCTCTGACGTCTACTGAAGTATCTGTGTATTTTGTTTCAAGCCCATGCTAATCCATCAAAAGGCTGCTCATACTCAAAAAATTCCACGTTTTCTATTGGCCTGGAGAAGTCGGCCGTGGCCCTAAGGGGCCGCGAGTGTCTGCTGTCAGACCCGGAGGCGGGATTCGGGACTGAGGAGCCTGCCTACACAGCCACCGGCGCTGGGGCTGGGTTTGGCATGGGGACCATCGGTAAAGGAGTGTCACCTGACCATGTGGGGCAGGCCTGGTTGATTTGACGGAAATGCGGGAGGGCGAATGAGCGTCGCCGTGCACCTTTGAGGTAGAGGGGCTCAGGTTGGGGGGGGGGGTCTCTTAGAAGAAGGCAAGCGAGTCCCGAGTGTCAGCTTGGGTTCAGAACCCACATCTGAACTCCACGGGGAAACATTGCAGACTGCTGGTCACCCTGGGGTGGTCTTTGAAGCTGTCAGCCCCGTCCGCTAGGAAGGCCTCGAGCAGGGCAGGGTCCTTCCAGGCTACCAGGGCTCCCGCTGGACCCAGGATGCCAGCACCGGGCACCCCAGGACCTTTTGCACACCCCGGCCCCACCGTGCAGCTGCAGCTGGCGAGCCTGCCGTCCCCCCCACTCTGGCTCCGACTTCCACTCTGCCTCTCCCCGCTGCACCCCCTTTTCCTCGTCTCCTTGATTTCCTCCCTCACTCCCATTTCCACGTGCTGGGTCCTGGCCATGCTGCTCCCGGGCTCTGTTCGGCAACCCCCCACCCCCCATCTTCTCCCTCCCCTCTCCCATCTCCCCATACTTGTCTGTCTTTATAGTCACTTGGAATTTCCTGGCTTGGCAGGGGCTCAAAGCCTAAACTATGGACATAATGAAAAGTGGTGCATCAGACCAGCCACCAGTTAAATAATGTTTGGGTTCTTGTCAGAATGTCACAGAGTACCCTGTCATTTTGTTTCAGCAACTTGTCCTTCTGAATGCACAGTTCGCCTTATGGCACGCCAGCAGTAAAAATGTCACTTACAATAATTACTTTTTGGTGAAAATGCTTGCTGACTTCCTACCTTCAAGCTGTTTTTTACACAGTGGGGAGATAATAAGAAATGACTTTATCCTGACTGCTCAAATGAACACTAAATGGAATTTCGGTTATTATTACTGCAGATAGAGGGCCGGGTATGGAAATTTCAACAGTGGATCGGATAAACTGCAGGGAGATTTGTCTCTGGAAATTATGGCGGGTGAGCGTTTTCAGCCGGCTTCTATTGAAAACTTAAGGCAGCTGTTGTTTGCCTGCTGTTTTTGGAATCTAATATTTTTCATAATCCTTTTATAGTTCCTGGACGCCTCGTGCGTTTCAGAGGGCCTCGAGTCACTGCCTGTGCTCTCGGTATCTTACTAACCAAGCGACTCCAGTGCATGATTCGAAGCTTTGCAAAAAAAAAAAAAAAATGTAATCAACGTTGGATAGATGAGCTGGGTGGCCGGGCTTTTCCAATATGCAAATTGCCCATTTTCAATTGGCCCAGCCCTGCTGTCTGCGGCGCCGTGAAGGCGAGGTGGGTGCCTGGTTTCTCTTATCCCCAGTGCCCAGCAGAGTGCACGACACAGAGTAGGCGCTTTCAGAATACTTGAGCGACCAAGCGAGCAAATGAATGAATGAATGAAGGGCAGGCACACGGATACTCCAGTGACTGCCAGACGAAGGGTGGGTGGAAACACGGAGACTTTCCACTTGGTCCCGTTCAGATCCTTCTCCACCCTTGTGACCTGGACAAGTCACGTTGCCTGCCTGAGCCTCGGTTTCCCCGCCTGGAGTGCAGGGTTTATATTCCCGCCGCAGGGCCATTAGGAGAGTCGGATGCAGCAGTGTGTAAACACCCTCCATTCGCTGCCCCATTTGCGCTGGGTACTAAGTGCATTCTGGTTCCCTTCCCTAATCCCAGTAATGGGTTGGCTTTTGGGTGCTGGCCATCCTGTTTTTGAGATTCATGCCTGTTGACATAGGGATCGTAGAGCGGTGCTGCAAGGCAGGCCCCGTTGGGCTGCCACGAATGGACACGCGGGTGGGAGCCCTACTGTGCGGGGGGGCTGTTTGGAATACAGAGCATGGGACCGGTTCCTGGCTGTGTCACTGGACAGGACATCTTCAGTCTGTCAAAGGAGGGAGATGGATATACCTGCCTGACCCTGTGAGGTCCTTGTGAGGAGTGCAGCTGGTCATTCGCGTGAGTCTTAGCCCAGTGCCTGGCACGCGGGGAGTGCGCAAGAGGTGATGTTAGCTTTGTAGTAGCTGCTGTTGTGAGTAATGATAAAATAAGGCTTTTTTCTTTTTAAGATTTGTATTCCTTTATTTGAGAGAGAGCACGAGCTGGGGAAGGAGCAGAGGGAGAGGGAGAAGCAGACTCCGCGCTGAACGTGGAGCCTGACGTGGGGTTGATCTCACGACACCAAGATCATGACCTGAGCCAAAACCAAGAGTTGCACACTTAACAGACCGAGCCACCCAGGTGCCCTAAAATAAGGCTTCGTAATAGGGTCTCTCCCATCCCACCCCACCCCGAGATGCTCCTACTGTCGTGTGCCCCCCTCTCTGAACAGCACTCCGACGTGGCCAGGTACCCAGGCCCTGCCATGGGAAGGACCCTGCTTCTTCCCTCTTCCTTGGCCGTCTCCCCACATCCACCCAGCCCCCAAGGCCTGTTGAAGCTATCCCCTCCGTCTGTCTTGAACCTAGATATTTCTCCCCTCTGTACCTTCTGCCCCTTATGGGCCACCACCCACTGTCCCTGGACCACAAGACCTCCTGGCCCCAGGCGCCATGTGTTGGCAAGTTCATTCTCTCTGCTGAAGCAACAGGGAACTTACTCGGTTTCTTACTTTTTTTTTGATGTTTAAAATTGCAGAAGAACGCAATGAATACCCATGTACCAACACCCAACTTTACCCTGAACATTTGGTCACAGTGCAATCCTGTATTTGTAAAAGAACAAAACATCAGAGACAGAGTTGCGCCCCTCTCCCGGATCCCATTCCTCCTTGAAGGCGACTGCTCTCTCTTGTGAACTTGGTGTTTATCATTCCTGGGCATGATTTTAAATCCTCGCCTCTACGTATCCTATCCGTGTAGCCACGGAAAACATCAAGTATGTACAGGCTCTGTGTTAGTCTTTCCCTTGCTTTGTGGCCTCCCCCAATATGCTCTGGGTGCTGGTACACGTGGCCCCAGCCCTGACGTCTTCCCCGCTGTTTAGAGCCCACAGTACGTTGTACGAACACGTTGCAATGGGGAGACCTGGTCTCCTGGTGATGGACACTGTCTCCAGTCTTTTGCTCTTCCAGACAAGGCCTCAATACACACTCTAGTGGCCGCTTGGCGTCCTCAAGAAGAGAAGCATTGCTGGGGTAAAGGGTAGGTCATCTTCTAAACCTGGCTCCCGAGTGCGCATGCCCAAGGGTTAAAGCAGACATTTTAGCCCATTCAAAGCCCCGGCCCCACCCAGCGCTGCCCTGGGGGGCCTCTCTTTGTCCCATATTCTTGCTACCCTGTATTCCATTCCTCCCTCAGCCCACCAGAGGTCTGGAGCAATCTATCTCCCTTCCTTCCCACTCCTGCCTCTCCCAACTCACCTGGCTAAATCCTGTTTTTGTCAGAAACAGTCGCTCTACCAGGCCTCTCTCATCCTCAGACCACATCCGTGTCCCCACTGCCTGGCCCCCATCCCTCATCAGAACCTTCACTGCCCCTTAGGGACTTCTGGTGAATGGCCGTTTCCTCACTAGATGTGAGCCCCAAAGGGGGCAGGGCCACCTCTGACCAGGCAACGGCCATATTGCCAGTGGCCTGACTCAGCAGATTATGGAATGAGTGAAAGAATGAACAGAGTAACGTCTCTTCATTCTTTCGCAGCACTTTTCCTGAATAAATTGGTGCTGAAGTATAATTTACATTCAGCAAAATTCACTCTTCGCTCGTGGAAGTGTTCTGTGAGTTCTGGCAATCAAGACACAGACTCATTCGATCATCCCCCCCCCCCCAGAATTCCCTTGTGCCCCTTTGTAGTCTAGCCCTGCCCCCGACCCCCAGCAATCGCAGATCTGCTTTATGTCCCTATAGTCTTACCTTCACCAGAATGTCATCTCATCGGTACCATGCCAGGAATGTGGAAGAAACAGCAGTAAATCACGAGGAAATTAGGGGACCTTTATGGAACATTGGAGACCTTCGTATAAACAAATACATTATTTATTTATTTGTTTGAGAGAGAGAGACCAAGCATGGGGCGGGGGGCAGGGAGCAGAGGGACAGAGGGAGAGAGAGAAGCCCACTCCCTCCCCACTGAGAGGGGAGCCTGCCATGGGGCTTGATCCCAGGCCCCTGAGATCATGCATGACCTGAGCCGAAGGCAGATGCTTAACCGACTAAGCCACGCAGGCACCCCCTAAACAAATACATTTCAATACAATTTCATAACTGCTTTTAGAAACCAAAAAAAAAAATCCAATTCAGGTTGTGTTTCTTAGCACCATGTGGGAGGCTCATTCCTCACTACAACACTGTGCGTTTTCCAGATGAGGAAACCAGGGTGTTCCAAGAAGTCGTGAATGTTGTTCGTGCGCACACAGCTGGCTGACAGAGGTAGCCGAGTTCATATCTTAATGCCAAGCCCAGGACTCCTCCTCCTTTTTTTCTTTTTTAAAATTATTTTTAATTACATGGTGTGGAAGAAAGCCTTATTCCTTCGGAAAGTATTACTTTAGACAGGAGACCTCTGTTTCCTGAAAGGTAATATTTCTTCTTTTTTGTGGACAACATCTCTTGTTCTGTCCAGATGGTCGAGGACGGGCAACCACGTGTCCTTCCTACACCCAGGGGCCGGGCCACCTTGCCCAGGGGCTCTGGAGCTTGTTTCTGGCTTGGCTTTGGTTACTGACTTTGCTGCTGCGGTGCTGGTCCAGGCGCTGGAGCTGGGTGCTTACTGGAAACAGCTTTCTAAGGAAATAATTCTTCCCAGGAGCCTGGGTGGCTCCGTCAGTTAAGTGTCTGCCTTTGGCTCAGGTCATGATCGAGTCCCGCGTCTCTCTGTCTCTCATGAAGAAATAAATAAAATGTTAAAAAGAAAAAAGAAATGACTCTTTCCAACCTGATGTTCTCAGCATGAGAACTCGCGGGGTCTCCAATGGGGCCATTTTGCTATTGCCTCTGTCCGTGCCTATGCAAACATGGGGGCCCAATTGTGCTTTCCATGAGCAGAGAGCGCGGTGGCATCTGTGTGCACATGTGTCTGTCCGTGAATAACGTCCCCCGGAAAGAGCGTTCAGCTTCGAGCTGCTAGAGTTTAGACCCAGACTCAGAGCGGAGGCCCAGGACACAGCGGCCCGGCAGCACGCGCCCGGCACATTTCAAGGGCCCGGTGGCGTTTTGATCTTAAGGGCTTTGCCTCTGTCTGCGGTCACGGTCGGGAGCACAGAGGGACGCCAGGAACGTGCGGCCAGTGCCCCTGTGTGGTTCCCTCAGGGCTTCTCCGTGGCAAAAACCCACGCGAGCACTTGCTGGGCACGCCTGGAAGAAAGAAACGTCCCGCCGGCCGGGGATCCGGGAGCTCAAAACAGGGAGAGCACCCGGGTGGTGGCTCGGTGCGGTCTGTCAGCCAGGCAGCCATGCTTTTGACCTTGCTGTGGGTTACAGGACACAGACCCGAGAAGGAATCTGTTTATCATGTGGGGATCCGTGCCATCCTTGACAGTCCGCGGTGAGCAAGATGAACGATCCGCCAAGTCGGCCCCTCGCATGGGTGAATCAGGGCGAATTTACAGTACAATTTCTTTGCTGCTTCAGATACAAAAATAACATTTGCTGGGTTTTATATCCAGTTGTATGATGACCTGGAGGTGAGCAGAGAGAAGAAATCCGATTTGTAGGATTCATATTGCCTTAAAGATTTATATGGATCATTTCTGCTGTTTACGCCTATCTCTTTTACATCTTTCACAAACCAGTGGGCTGTGGTTTTTCTTTTTTTTTTTTTTAAGCCAGATTTTCGAGGTTGAGGACACGGGTTTATGTGGTGGTGGAACTGTTCCTATTTAGGACAATAAACGGGTTTATCGGTTGACTTGCAGTTGTTTTCTTTGGGGATTTTATCTTTCTAGGTATTTATACGAAAGAGCCCTTGTATTCAGAATACATTTCCCATCCTCTCGAGTTCAGAGTAGGCTGTTACCCTGGATATGATGTGTCCAGGAAAGGACACCCCATATCTGTGGCCCTTTGAAATTCAGTCATTACTCGGTGTTAACATTTTGTTTCGTCAGGTAGCGAGTGTTTGGGGGGCGCACGTGTGTGCTGACGTGCCGTGAGTGGCCTGCTTTCTGAGACGTATCATCTCTCTGGGGCCAGAGAATCCACGTGACGACACCTGGCCTGGCCCCTCACACACGGCACCGTGGGGTCTTACCATGTACCCTGCTTGATGGGGGGCGGGGGGGAGACCACCGAGCCATCGACAGATTTTACCTCATGGGTAGGACCACAGTGCTGAGTCACTCTGCGTTTTCCTCCCGGACACAGCCTTTCTCCATATCTGGTCATTAGGAAATGGCCACAGTCTTTATTTCAGACATCCCAAAGCTAAAATGGATGCTGGGTTTCGCAGGTGTTGCTGACAGGCCAGAAGGGACTGCTCCCCAACAGAGCACGGGGTGGTACTCCCCGCTGGGCACCTGCCACAGGACAAAGACCCTTCTTAAGAGGGGAGGGCATGGAAACCTGACTGCTACTCTGGTCCCATCTCTCCTGGGGGTTGTGACAGCGTGGGTGGCGGAGATAAATAGCTCGGCCTTCAGAAGCGTGTCCCGGGGTTTTGCGGGGAATAGAGTGGGTGCTCCTCTTCTGTCGGTTCCCTCCAGCCTGGGTGCTGTGGAGCCCTCCGGGGTCACAGCAAGAACCCACATGGAGTCCCAGGTCTCAGTCCTGGGCCCCCCCAGGGCCAGCCACCGACCAGGGTCTTCATAACCATGGTGGCCACGTCCCGTGGCCATTCATTTTGCTCTGGAAATTATGGACAGAATAAATATGCAAATTATAATTTAGCCAAGGTCCTTCTGAATTAGGAAATGATGGGGTCCCATTGGAAGAAATCACGGCTGCAAGAGCCCATGGTTTTAGGACAGCAGTTTCTCAACGGAAGGCCCTTACGCTGAGCCTGCAGAAACCTTTCGTTTAACCCCCTAGTTTTTCCTCTGTTGCCGTTATGTTTTATTCTGTAAGACAGAACATGAGTGGTTTCTCCCAGCCTCAGACCCGGAGCTTGCCATGCTGTAGGCTTGCACGGGCGTTTCATCGGTACTTCCTAGGTGAGGAAAGTAGACGTGCGCTGTGCGAAACAGCTATTTTCAGCCCCAGATTGTCGTGTGCTTTAATTGCAGAAAGCACTCCAAAGACCTCTGCCAGCTGCAGCCCCGCGCCTGAGTCCCCGATGAGCTCTAGCGAATCCGTGAAGAGTTTGACTGAGCTGGTCCAACAGCCCTGTCCCCCCATTGAAACGAATAAGGATGGCAAACCACCAGAGCCCAGCGACCCACCCACCTCAGACTCCCAGCCCGCCACCCCCACTGCCTCTTTCCGGACACTCGGCCCTCAGCATCCAGGAGCTGGTGGCCATGTCTCCAGAGCTGGACACCTACGGCATCACCAAGAGAGTCAAGGAGGTGCTGACGGACAACAATCTCGGTAGGTTCCCTCCCCGGCTGCCAAGTCGGGGGCGGCCGGTGGCTTCCTGTTGGTTTCTGGAAGGATGGGTGGAGGGTACCCAGGCTGAGCCAGCCAAGGGTTTAAACGTTGATAAGCTACCTCTAAGAACATACAGTGCCCTCCAGCTGTGAACACGAGGGCTCCTGAGGGCGGTCAGTCCCGGCCTGCTCCTGCCCCCGGCACCCCCACTGGGACCTCTTAGCGGATACCCATGCAGCTGGAGCAGACTCAGGCCAGCCGCTGAGACCGCCTGACTGGGGCATGCCCAGTGGGACTCCCAGTCCTCGAGGGTGCCAGAGCTGGGCAGGAGTAGCCTCAGCCCAGCCGCAGCTGGAGGGCGTGCTGGAAGGGTCCCCAGACCGGGGTCATAGCCCAGCTCTTCCTCTTGCCCTGTCCGTGACCTGAGCAAGCTGCTCTCGGAGCGTCTCCTGTAAATCTGGGACAGCAGTGCCCAACTTGGGCTGGTGAGTAGCACCCACTGCTGAGCACCCCGCCTGGCAGGGGTCCATTATCGTCCCCACCCTGCTGCCTGATGATGCCAGCTCCCTTCCCCAGGCCCTCCACTGGGGGGCAGTAGGGAGCCGCTGTGGAACCGAGTTCACCACTCCTCCCGCATCACCCCAGACTCAGGCCATTTGCTTTGTGCATGCCCCACCTGTGGTGGCTGTCCCCTGAGGGCCCTGTGGCACACAGTCAGTAGCTGTGACTGTGGGAATATTAGAGCGTTTGGTCATTTTAAACCTTTATGCTCCTGTGGTACAGTATTGACCACATGGGGTTCTCCTGGTTCAGGTACCCAGAGACTGGAAACAGCAACTCCCCAAACACTTAATGCGGGGCTTGAACTGACGACCTTGAGGTCGAGACCTGAACCAAGATCAAGAGTCGGACGCTTCACCAACTAAGCCACCCAGGCGCCCCAAGTCCCCCAAACACTTATGTCCTTACTTCCCAAGTGTAAATGTCAATCAAGGAGCACTGTTCCGAGCGGTTGGTGTTAAGACAACCCCAAAGAGTGGCTGGCATTTGCAGAGGGGCCTTGCAGGCCTGTTTTTCCCAGGGGTTAGGAAAAGCAGGGAGTAGCAGTAAAGTGAGCTCCAGGGAAGTCTGTGCGGTGACTTCACAGCCCGGGGTTCGGCGGCCAGCTTGCCTGGTTGAGGTTCTTTACCCTACCGCTTGCATAAAAAGGAGCAAGAGAAAAAGTGACGTCAACTGAGAATGTTTTTAATTAAGTTAATTCAAAGAAATAAAAATGTAGCTGTTGATTTTTTTAAGTGGCCACAAAGTCCCACTGATCATCGGTGATTGAAATACGCAGGGAGTCCTCGACATGGGTCATCCCTCCCCTCCCTTACAGTCTTGTCACGAGTCCAGAGAAGCAGGCCCGAGAGATTATTGCTGCCCACTCCCTTAGAGGAAGTGTCATGTCTGTAATCGTGGGCAAGCAGCTGAAGAAAACTCCTTTTAAACCACTGAGAAGGGGCGCCTAGCTGGCTCAGTTGGCTAAGCGTCTGCCTTGGGCTCGGGTCATGGTCTCGGTCCTGGGATCAAGTCCCACATCGGGCTCCCTGCTCAACGGGGAGTCTGCTTCTCCTTTGCACTCTCCTCTATGTTCTCCGCCCCCCCTCAAATAAATAAAATCTTTAAATACACAAACAAACCACTGAGAAGTTGCAAGATCGCAGTTGTGAGGTCGCGAACATTCAAATCTCATCCTCGGCCTTCCCATCCCCGTTTCCATCCCTGCTGGAGTCCTGGCTCGTGTTGGTCACGTGCCGCCACAGTTGAACCCCACTGGCCTGTGGAGCTCCGTTTTTAAATGCTGTGAAGCACAAATCAGGGGTGAAACTTTCCACACCAGAGAGCGAGGACATCCCCCTCTCGGAGCAGGAACTTCCAGAAGAGCTCCGTAGCGGCGCCACCGTGGAGCGGAGAAGCCGTCTCGGTGGTCGTTCTAGCACGTGTTAGCCTCTCCAGGGAAGAGCCTGCCTCCCCTGCTGGGGTCTCTCAGTGGAGTAAAGGGCATGGAGGGGGCCAAATGGTAGCTGAATTACGCAGCTGTAAGGCCCAGGCATCCCCCTCACTTCTGACTTGAGATCTTGGGGTGTTCGCGGGGCAGTCTCTTGAAATCATAAGCAGAGTGCGTGCGCGCGCACACTCTGTCACGTAAACGTAGGTAGCTTGCTTCAGGTTCTCAGGTAGGTCCGTGACCCAAAAACGATTGAGAGCCGCTGCTATGAAACCTCGAGAAGTAATACAGATTTCCAAGAATATTCATACGATTTCCTCCCACCACCCCCCACCCCCAACGAGGTGGGTCAAGCGCGTAGTAACCAGCTGTTTATTAACGTCTATCACTTTCCTGACCATAGCAAGCTCCTTGGAATGAGACGAGATTCATTTGCCAGATTAGAATTAGATAAAATTTACTTAAAACAGCCACAACAAAAATCTGGTAAGGATTTAGGATGTTTATAGGCTAAATTAAGAATTTGAAATGCAAGGAACCACACAAGTTTACGAAATCGGTAAATGGATCTGTAAGTTAAAATGACTGATGCAAAAAAAAAAAACTCAAACCCAAAGCTTTCCATGGAGTAAATTTCATCTTGAACCCCCTGCTTACAAAGGAGGTGCCCTGCCATTTCTCACACCTGCCCTGTGAGCACAGGCGGTGGTGTTTCCCTCTCGCAGATGGAGGGCGCAGGCCTGTCATCCACGGTCACCCTGCCGCGGAGGGGCAGAGCTGCTCTGGCCCCGGGGGTCATGTTCCCTACACTTGGTGGCTCCAAACGCTGCCGTGTCTGATCCCAGTCTCCATTTCCACCTAATAAGTCCTATTATTCACGTTCTCCCATCCGGTCGCTCAGGTTGTCCCTGATTCTCATTTGCGCCTTCAAAAGTGCCGGCCCCTCTTAACCTGCGGCTGAATGGCTCTCAGAGAAGAGAAATTTTTTTTTTAAGCCTCTGACGAACGTGGCAGACCTGGGGCCGCGCTGCTCTCCAGAGCAGAATTCCCTCTGATCAGCCTGGGGAGCAGGCTACCCACCACGGCCTCGGAGAAAAGGCATCGAGGAAGGGGTTTTGATCCCCTTTGAGCTCCAGTCAGCAGAGGCAGCTTAGACTGCGGGAATAGACTGTAGAATTGGAAATGGCCTGCTTTTCAGAAAAACAGAGCTGAGGGGCTCTTTCTCCTTCTCTTTCCTGCTGTGACCTTGGGTCAAGTGGCCTGTTTTCTCAGCAAGACCGGATAACCTTGCTAATCGTGAAAGGAGCCAGACAGCCCTGTGGTTTGAGCTTGTGTAAGAGAGGGCTCCCCGTGTGCTACTTAACCTCCTGAGCCTGGGTGAGGGATTAGCCTCCTCTGATAAGCGCTGCGGGCGTTATCCAGGCCTCAGTACATCCAAAGCCCAGAGGCTTTTTTGAGAGAAACATCGTCGTGTGCCCGCAGAATGCAGGAGTAATACTGACTCCATCACCAATGGAGTTCGTCATAAGTCTGGTTGAAAAGGTGCTTGTTTTAAAAAAAAAAAAATTTTTTTTGTATTTATTTGAGAGAGAGGGAGAAGGAGAGAGAATCTCAAACAGACTCCGCGCCGAGCACAGAGCACAACACGGGGCTCCGTCCCACGACCCCGAGATCACGACCTAAGCCAAAACCAAGAGTCAGCCCCTTAACCGACTAAGCCACCCAGGCACCCCCGACGAAATGCTTCTAGAAAGTGCTTGCTCCGAGGCAGCAGTCGGCTGGCCAGACTCGGGGGCTTCAGACTTTCACCTTGGTACATACTTGTCCTTCCAGATCCCTAGGCCTCCATCGTGACGTCTCTCTCGGTTCCGTTTTCTCGCCAGGTCAGCGCTTATTCGGGGAGACCATCTTAGGGCTCACCCAAGGCTCCGTCTCCGACCTCCTTGCTCGCCCAAAGCCCTGGCACAAGCTCAGTCTGAAGGGACGGGAGCCCTTTGTCCGGATGCAGCTATGGCTGAATGACCCCAACAACGTGGAGAAGCTGATGGACATGAAACGCATGGAAAAGAAAGGTAAGCCCCACCGGCCGCCCTGGCCAGTTGCCTTCTCATCTACGAATGCGCCGGTTCTTTTGAAGCGTTCGTGCAGAGCTGGTGAGGGACGTTGACCTTGGCCAGAATCACTATCAGGCAGGGCAAAGGGGTTTTTTGACAATCATCAGTTGACGAGTACCTACGAGGACTGGGAAGATTTGTGACTTTTTCTCCCCCGCGTACTGAACCCAAATACATTTTAGCATGGGGGGCACTCAGACGGTTCCTCATCGTCGCCCCGGCCATCACTGTACCCTTTTTCTTCTTTCAGGCCACCAAGAGCTGAGCATCACAGTGAGCGTGTTTGTTGTCTTTGTCTTGGCGGGTGCGTGGGGTAGTACGTCTCGTGCACACGCACCACACGCCAGGCCTTCCGTACCGTGTCTTACCGGCGAGATCATCCGTAAACACATTTGTAGATAGGGAAGACTTGTTCGAGAAGCTGGGGGAATTCCTGCTAGAACAGGTCTCTCTCGCTGTTACTTACGGTCTGTGGGGCTGTGCGGGATTCAGCCCCCTTGAGGGCCACGTGCGCTCTTCTTTCCCTGTGCAGCTGGAGCCCTCTTGAATGTTGATCAGCCTTCTTCTTACACCCTGGAGGCCCCAACACAGGAGAAATCCCAAAGCGGGGGCGCCTTGGTGATGCAAAGTAATGTCTGCTCTGTTTCCTGGGCTGCACTCCTACCTGCTGCCCCTCGTTCGCGCATCCTCCCCTCAGAGGACTCAGGGCTGTAAGCTCACGGAGTGGCCGATGTGGAGGAATCCCTTAGATGGGGAGGCGAGGCACCACCCACCCATGTGGCCGGGGCGTGTCTGAGCTGGGAGCTGGGCACGGAGCCCAGGCTTACGTCCTCTGAGTTCACCAAGAGAGCCTGCTGTTCACGGCCGGCCCGGTGGCACTGTTGTCACCCAGCCAGGGCAAGGGCTGGAGCTCCAGGAGGAAGCAAGCACGTCTGGTGTCTCCTCCAAGAGCTCCGTGGGGCCAGGCCTCCTGTCTGCCAGCTGCTGTCCCCCCAGCTCTGCCCAGTGTGGGCGCATCCCCCGGGAAGGATGAGGCGCTGGCGTCATGAGACTTGCCCTACGTCAGCAGCTGGCAGAAGTAGGGAGCAGGAGTCCAAAGTCACGGGCTGGCAGCCTCTGGAGCCGGGGCTCTCACATGCATCGCGCTCCCTTGTGCCCGGAGCCTGCCACCCTGGGACCAGTGGGCCCACGCAGCGGCCTTCCACCCCACGCAGGGCCCTCTGGGGGCCCCAGCCTGCCCTCCGGTGTGTAGACCAAGGCCCTGACACAGGCCACAGCCCTTTGGGGGCCAGAGACGCCTGGTGCCACATCACCCCCAAAAGTTTTTTAACCTTCTACCTTGGGAAATTTCAAACAAAGAAGTAGAACGGTGTCATGAACCTAATATGTCCATTACCAATTTTCAACAATTACCCGTGCCCACCCGAACAACGTTAGCAAAGTTAACGTTAACGCTTTCCGCACGCTGTCACCTTGAGCTCGGTGCGGGGCTCCGAGCCCCCTCCTGTGGCCCGCCCTCCGAGGCCCCCCCTGAGCAGCCCCCCATGGCTGCAGGCCTCAGGAGGGGGACAGCCCTGGTTCTATCACCGCCTGGTATGTTTCTCCTCGTAGGCCACTAGAAAAGGACCCTTGCCCCCACAAGTAGATCTCTGGGGGCTTCCTAGGCCTCGGCTCCTTCAGCACGGGCTCTGGGCGCCATCTTGTGTTACGAAACAGTTACTGTTTCAGCCAGGCCCAGGCCCCTCCTCACGTCCCAGGGTCCCTAAAAGCAGCTGTGGGCCCACTATCTCCTCCCTCCCTCCAGCAGGGGTGCTCACTGGAGGAGCCTTCCCCAGACACACCCGCGGGAGCCAGAGCATAGCACTTCCTGTGATTTCCCGCCCGAGGGGAGCAGCCGGCTGGACACACCAGGCTCGGTTCTCTCTGGCCACTGACTGTATCATATTCATTCTCTTTGGGGGAAGATCTGCCTTCTCAGCCGCGTTTCTAGGTATAATCCTAAAATGGCAACTTAGTTAAGTCACTCCCTGGTCTAAGGTTCTGCTTACAGAATGAGGCAGTTCATGCGAACTTCTCCAGGTTGTGAGCGAGCGTCAGAAAGAACGTGCCAGCACACATAACTGCTCGGTAGATAGTTTTTAAAAGAAGTGAGGTTCCTTTATGATAGATGAAAGGCCATCGTGCTCCCAGTCTAGACCGGATGAAAACCTCTGCACCGGGTGATCCCACGTGCTCTCTGCTTCCTTCTCTTCCCGAACGAAAGCTCTGCATGCTTCTCCCGTTAGCTCAAATGTTTTATTGCTCTCCTGCCTTCTTCCTTTCCTCTAAACATTTCGTCTCCACCCTGGTCTGCCTTCTGCTTTCTGTCCCTTTATGAGATGGCCCTTGAGCCATCCTGTTCACACAGCCCCCAGCCCCTGGACACACACACGCACGTACACACATACACACATACACACCACCTGGGCTAGCCGTGGGCTCCTCACCCCAGTGGCTACAGATGGACCCTGACCATCCGTTTATTTGTGACCCGAATGTCAGTGCTGCTGAAGGGTGTGTCCCTGGCTTGTCATGGGGCTGGGGCACTGGCCACCGTCAGACAGGACAGAGCAGGCAGCAACTGGCCCAGAGTGGACGTAGGTCAGCCCTCAGTTCTGTCCTGTACCAGCTGCGTGACCTGGGGCAGATCATCTCACTTCTGGGCTTCGGTTTCGTCATCTCTACACCGGGACCGTCGTGGTCCCTCTCCCGGGGCGTAACTGGGGGGATCACGCAACAGATGTTAGCTGCTGCTGCTACAGCCGCTCCTCCCACCTGCTGCTTGAAGTAAATAACATTACGTCCCATCTTCCATCCGTTTTAAGAAGTTTTAAGGGATTTTCAGACCATATTCCAAGCTAACCCACTAGCAAGCTCACTATGGGAAGTCTGAATGGCTTTTAACTTGAAACGTAGTTGGGAACGGGCGATGCATAAGGACGGAGGGGGCAGGTGAAGCCCCGACAGCGCGGAGAGAGCAGAGAACTTGAATCTGGAGGCGCGTCCCCTTTCCTTGGTGGCTGCCCGCTGCCCCCTCCAGTCCTTCTACAGTAAAAGGCCACATCAGGGGCACAAGGACTCTGCCCACCCCCAGCTGCTGGGCTGCTGGGCTGTCTCCTGCTGCCCCTTCCAGCCACCTCCCCTGCACTCCTGCGCGGGGCCTCCTAGCCTCCTGCTTTCTCTCAACTTTTCCTCAAGACCATGGCCCCCAGACTGCTGCCTTCCCCCATACCCAGGTCCTGCCTCATCCAGGGGGATCTTAAAACCCACCCAACCCCGTCCCGGGCCCCAAGTTCTTTGACCTCTTCAACCCTGGGCTTTTCTCCCCGAGTCTTGCCGTCACCCACAACTGCTCTACTTCTCAGAGACTACATTCAGGCACCCCACTCGCTGACCACGTCCTGCCATCCTTCCATGTTTCCCTGGCTTGTTCTGCCTCCAGGCCCCCGATCTCCCTTCCCACGCTTTGCCCCATTATTCTGCCATCTGGTCCCCTTACCTCCTCCGCCACCATCCCAGACTCCATGACCCAGCACTCCAAGATGCTCTGGCCATCGTCCGAGACGGACTCCTCTCTCCCCACCTTCCCATTCGCCGTCCGCCTCAGATTTGGGGCTGCAGCTTCAGCGGGGTCCCCTGCTCTACTCCCCACCCCTGGCCACCCCTGTCCTCCACCCCTGTCAAGATTCCTTCCCCATCACTTCGGGAAAACATGGGCCACCAGCTTTCCCACCTCAGTTGCTGTCAGCTTGTCTGTACCTCCAGCCCCCCTGCCCGTCCTGGCTCTCGCGGCACCTGCAGTGATCAGCTCTCTCACCTGTACCACCAGCTCTCTCCCCTCAGCTTTGGAAACACTGTCAGCTCGCTCTCATCGTTAAATCCGCCCTCAGCCCTGCATTTCCCTTCTAGAAGCCATCCTCTCTCTCGTTCTTTTACATCTGGGTGTCTTAAAACAGTAACTCGTGCTCACTGCCTTCACCTCCTCACCTTCCGTTCAGGACTCCACCCCCTGCCGCCTGGTTTCTGCTCCCACAGCGACCTGCACCTGTTCACCGCGGTCCCCAGCCCTGTCCTAACCGCTGAAGCCAGAGGGCCTCCTGGGTCCTCGTTAGACTCTCTGCAGCCCCGATGCTGTTGATCCTCTCTCCTCACTCATCCCTTCTCTCCCACCGTTGTCTCCTGGTTTTCCTCCCGTCTCTGGATCCCTCGTGGCTGCTTCTTCCTGGGGGGACCCTCTGCCCTTGGGTGTCCCACGGGGTTCCATTCTCAGCCCCTGGTCTTTCTCCTCGACGGCACAGATTGCAACCACAGTTTCTGTCCCAGTGGTCCAAAATTCTTCTCTCTAGCCCAGACGGTTCTGAGCTGCATACCTGCCTGTGCGCTGCCTACAGGACATGTCCATGTGTGCGACCCAGTGACCCCTCCAATTCCACTGTTTCAAGATGAATCACCGTCTTCTCCCTTCTCCCCTGGCACCCAACCCAGAGACACCAGCGCCCCCCCCCCCATCTCCCAGCCTGACACCAGGGGGCTCCTCTGCTCTCCTCTCCTCAGTCCCTCAGGAGTCTGTCCCCCAGTCCTGTCAGCTCTGGCCCTTACCGCCTCCATGCCCTCTACTCTTCTCCAATCCCTCCACCACCTCCCCCGTTCTGATCTTTATCATTCTTACCTCCTCACTGAGCCCCTTCCTGCCAGCCCTCCCATCCACTCTGGTGTCCAGACTGCAGCCAGAGCAGCCTTTCCAAGACGCGTATGGCTGTCATACCATTCCCCCAACTAAAATCTTTTCATTTCTTGCACTGCATTTAAGGTCAAGTCCAAACTTCCCAGACTACTCCTCCCCCCCTCCACACCTCATGTGCACACGCACGTGTGCGCACACACACACACACACACTCTGGAACTGTGCCGTCTTGTGCCCCTGGGTCTTTGCACGTGGTCATCCCACTTTTTTTAACAGCCTCCTACCATCTTCTACCTCTCACCTATCTTTTCTGGTGAATCACTCCGTGGCCTTCAAGATTCTCCTGGGAGGCCCCCCCTTGACCCCTCCCCAGGCACTCCCTCAGTGCCTGCCTCCGTGGTCCCCTGTGCCTCCTCCCTCAGTGCACTCTGCAGGGGTCACGTGTACCCTTCTCTGCGTCCCCCCCCAAGCCATTAGGCAGGGACAGCCAGCGACCTCACAGTACAGTGGAGCAGGTCCTCGATGAGTGTGTTGGGTTTCCGAACGGTTCTGGTCCAAGTGTTTTGAGACGCTCTCTGGAAGAGCAGGGCAGAACAGCCAGCCGCCACAGTCTGCACGAAAGTCACCGTAGCCGGTGGGCTCCGCGGCGCTCTGGGGGCCGGGGGGCTTGGCGGGTCTCCCAGCGGGACGCGTAGCTCAGTCCGGTTTCTCTCCGTCCCTCAGCATACATGAAGCGGCGGCACAGCTCGGTCAGCGACAGCCAGCCCTGCGAGCCCCCCTCCGTGGGCGTTGACTACAGCCAGGGCGCCAGCCCGCAGCCCCAGCACCAGCTGAAGAAACCCCGAGTGGTGCTGGCTCCTGAAGAGAAGGAAGCTCTGAAACGAGCTTATCAGCAAAAGCCATACCCGTCACCCAAAACCATCGAAGAGCTCGCCACCCAGCTCAACTTGAAGACCAGCACCGTCATCAACTGGTTCCACAATTACAGGTACGGCCCGGCCTGGTCGCTGTCTTGGTGGAGACCCGAGGGGTCTCGCACAGCGTTAGCTTCCAAATGATTGAGGAGTTCTGTAGTTACGTAAGTCGGGTTCCCAAGTTCGTGACGATCTACGGACAGACACCGAGCCGAGTGTTTTCACCAGTACTGTCCCACTTGGTCTTCACAGTCGTGTAAGGGACATAGTTCTACCTGCATTTTCCAGGTGGAAACCGAAAACTCCGAGGCGGAAGGGCCTAGTGCTCTCCCATAGAACGAAGCAGACTGGGGTAAAAGGTTTGGATGGGCTCGTGAAAATCCACTGACACATAACGGATTGTTGACCATAGCTGTAATCCAGACGTCCTTGGCTAGAAACCAGGACTCCCCAGTGGCCTGATGGGAATGCCTGCTGCTTCAGTGCCCCGGAAGTGACCGTCAGTTGCTCATTCTCATCAGAACATCCTTTTCTCTAAGGCTGAGCAACACTGGGGCCGATGCTCCTGGTTCTACCCAGGTGACAAGTACCCATGCGTGGCCAGTGCGGGTGGAGCGCTCCTGGTTACTTACCTCACACAAGTGGCGGGCGACAGAATATCTTAGACAGCCGGGGGCCGTGGGGAGGAGTTGTGTCTCAGACCAGACCCTGCCTTATCTGTTAGGCTCTCCTGCAGTTTCCCAGGTGGCCCGGTAACCCCACCCCCACCCCCAAGTGCTGAGCAAAGTGGGAGGTTTTAAAATATTAGATAGGAGCCAAAATAATACCTTGACTGCTGATGAAAGCTAAGTTAGCATTGGTAGCTTAGTGTGAGAGCCAAACAGCCCTGCTGCCTGACCCCCTGGAACCAGGCCAGTTTATCCATCATGGCAGCACTTGTGGCCCCCACCACCACCACCACAGTCCTCCCCATGTGCGGGCTGGCTCCCGTGAGGACAAAGAAAGTTCACGAGCTGAGCACGACCAGCTCATTCATCCTAAATTTACAGACGAGCTAAAACCAGAAGCAGAGCAAGGCTCACAGGTGTGATAATGGAGCTCTCTCTACAAGGAAGGAAACTTCAAGAACAGTAGACAAGGGAAATGAAGGACAATGAGTAGGAACCTAAGCAGAAGTTCCCCAGAGCCCCCCCTTGCCAGGTGTTGTGCAATCCCATTTCCACTTTCTCGGCACAGAGGTGCGTTTGAATATGGACTTCCAAGTCCTCTGCAAGCTGTGTCCATTTTAGTGCAAGTGTGGTAACTGGAGAGGACTATCTGAGTAAAGGTGCTACCAGTTACACAAAGCATCTCGAGAAACCATTTCCCCTGGCCCCGCTGGGGTCACCTTTTTCCCCAGATCTCACAGGCCTCAGCTGAATGGCGGCCACCAGCTCCTGGCCGGGGCATGCGCTCTCCAGGTTTCTCAGCTTCTGTCACTCATCTTGCTGACAACCATGGGAGTGCCCATCCCGTCACAGGGGTCAGCTGCTCACTGGAAGGGCCCCTGTGTGCATTTAGCATGAGCAAATTCAACCATATGCAACCAAAGTAAAGAGAGAAGGGGGAGAGAGAAGGAGGAGCAAGAGAACCTCAGAACTTAGCACAGGAGCTCAGATCCAGATCTCGAGTAGATGCTCCGTCAATGTTTTCTTTCAGAAATAATCAGAACAAAGCAGGCTGGGCTAAGACAGATGGAAGAACCAAGGGCAGAGATTTGTTTCGGCTGCAGAGATCTGGAAAAATATCCCAGAGGAGGTCTGAGATATGCAGGGTCTTGAAAAAGGAACTGAAAAGAATTTTTTTTTTAAAGATTTTATTTATTTGAGAGCACCAGCAGGGAAGGGGGAGAAGCAGGCTCCCCTGCTCCTGTGATGCGGGGCTCGATCCCAAGACCCCGGGATCATGACCTGAGCCAAAGGCAGACGTTTAACCGACTAAGCCTCCCACGCGCCCCTGAAACGAATTTTGTAAGGCACAAAATAGGTCAGATGAGAAGTGAGCTCTAGGTCATTTAGAACTGGCATAAAGCCCAAAGAACTGAAGTCACTTGGCCACGCAGGAGGCAAGGTGCAGAGCAGAGAGTGCGTGCTCCATCCATGGCTTTAGCTTTTCAACCTAATGCTTCGAACAGAGACCAGCTTAGCCTGGTCGACCCCCCAGAGCTTCATATTAGGACTGGCACACGTGCACTGAATTCCTCAGGGAGGAGATCGTTTCTTACATTCTGTGGGAGTTAAACAGGAGAGGTTGATTTTTTTTTTTTTTCTCCTGCCCCACCAGAACCCACAGGAAATAATGGGGAAGGGGGGATCAATTTTTAGCCCCATCAAAAAAATACAATTTTACTTCCTCTTATCCTTTCACCCTCAGGGAAGTAGAAATATCTTAGGAGTGGCCATTTACCCAGGAACAGGGCCTGGAATGCCAGAACAGAGCACCTGCCACAGGACACCTGGTCTCCTAGAAGAATAGGTCCACCCAGTAGCAACTCGAATTTCAAGCCCTAAATACCATGGCGTCCTACAGACCTTGTGTGACTTGTTTGAAAACCAGATCTGTTCCTGGAACCTGGTCTTTCTAGATCAGAAGATAGTAATTTTCATGGACATTGAGACAAATCTAGACTAAGAAGGATGTTGTCTGCTGTTGGTTGAGCATGTAGCATGTGCCAGACACTGAGCCGGGAACATTCCAGATGTGTCATCTCATCAGCTGCGAGGGTGACCTGCGAGGGTGGCAGCCAGGATGCCAGGCCCCAGGCATGAAGTTGTGCCTTCCCTCCCCCCAGCTCTTTTCCCTCAGCCTTAGCAACTAACAACAAGGATTCTGTCATTCAAAAGGCAGGTGGAGGGTCTGAATAGTCCCTTTTCCTGCACCTACTTTGTGTCCTAGATGATACATTAATATTTTATTCTTAGCATCTCTGCAAGGAAGATGCTATTCTCCACATTTTTCAGATGAGAAATCTGAAGCTCAGAATGGTTCAGGACCTTTTTTCCAAGCTGTATAAGTAGTAAGTTTACAAAGCCAGATTTCAAGCCCAGGTTGGCCTGGTTCCATAAAGCCTGTGCTCTGCTCTGGGCCAGTCTGCCCCTGGGACTCAGAGTTCGTACCTGGTAGACCTGTGGCCGCCCGTCTAGCCTCCCACCTCCCCAGCCAGGGTGGGATGGGATTAGGTGTCGGCCCCAACTGGCATTCTTGGCTGCCAAGGGGCTTGAAAGGCAGCAGAGCAGGCTTGCCCTCATAGCACAGTGTCCAGGAGCCTCTTGACAAGGGCTTGCATTTCATAGGCCCCCATGGTAGCCCCAAAAGAAGGAGAAGAGTCTTCTGTTACCCTGGGGAACTTCGGGGGTGGGGGGGCTTTAGGACCTCACCCTGCAGCTCTCGCTCAGAAGCCATCCTCAGGACAAGGGTCAGGGCTCTCAGGCTGTGCAGGGAGCAAATAACGATGTGAACAGATCACCCCCACCAAGGGTTCTGACACACCGGCCTGAAAACTTTCTCCACGTCCCCACGTCCAACACAAGGCCTGCCATATAGGGAGCTCTCAAAACATGTTTCCTCCATTGGGGTCTGTGTACTGCAGAAAATGTTTTTATTGCATGCCTAACCCAAGGGCTTTCGGCAGGCCCAGTTGCTGCAAGACGGTGGGCTTCGTGCCAGTTTACCTGAGGATGCTTTTCCACTACCCGTTGGCACATTGATCAGAGGCTTTTCAGCTCTTTGGAATAATGATCTAGAGAGACTTCTGATTGAGCCCAGTACCGTGAGCAGATGGAAGGAGAAACTCTGGCACAAAAACAGACTTAACAAGAGCCCTTTCTTGATGTCACCGAGGGCCCCAAAACAGGGAAGGCCAGGGTCCATCTGTAGCTGTTTCCTTCAGACACAACAAAGTAAGGGAGCACACGTTCCCCAGTAGGGGGACTCCGCTTGATTACAACATGCTTCATGTGCGGGAGCGCGTATTTGGTCTCCTTGCTGCTTGATCAAAAATGACCCTTCCCTGGTGGTCTCCTCTTAGAGGGGGGAGTTAGTTGAAACATAATTTCGTGGAACCCTGCCCCGGCCCTGACCCCTGACCTGTGGCTCAGAGCCCGACGCTGAAGTTTCTCTCTTCGAAGTCCTGATGAGGAAGCAGTGGTTATCATCCATGCCGCACTTCCATCTGTTAGTTCAGTCAGCGTTTATGACCGCGTAGCAAGCACCGTGCCGGCCCCAGGTGTCGCCGTCCACCACCTGCTGGGACGTGGGGCGGGACGGGGATGGAGGGAAGGTGCCATTAAACAGGTCGCAGTGGCGCGCCGTCCTCGTGGGGAGGAGAGGGCCGGCTCCCTCCCAAGGGACGACTCTGGCAAGGGCACAGAGTCTGGGAACCAGGGGAATGAGGCCGGGGACCGGGGTGGCGGCGGGGTGACACGGGACGGGGCCTGTGCCCCCCGCAGCGGCCCCGCTCACGGCGCCCTCCCGCTTGTGTCTCGCAGGTCTCGGATCCGCAGAGAACTGTTCATTGAGGAGATTCAGGCCGGGAGCCAGGGCCAGGCCGGGGCCAGCGACTCCCCGTCGGCCCGAAGCAGCCGGGCGGCGCCCAGCTCGGAGGGCGACAGCTGCGACGGCGTGGAGGCCGCCGAGGGCCCGGGCGCCGCGGACGCCGAGGAGTCGGGCGGCCCCGCGGCCGCCGCCAAGTCTCAGGGAGGGCCGGCCGAGGCGGCCGCGGCCCCGGAGGAGCGGGAGGAGGCGCCGAGGCCGGCGGAGAAGGCGCAGCCGCCGCCCTCGGGGGCCCCGGCCCCGGACGACGCCGACGACGAGGGCCGGCCCCGGGCGCCCCCGCCGCCGCCGCCCGAGGGCCCCGCCGACGGCCCGGGGCCCGTGCCAAACCCCGCCGCCGCCGCCGCCGCGCCCGCGGCCGGGGAGGACGCCGCTACCTCAGCCGCCCCGCCGGCGGAGGGCCCCTGCCGGGCCCGGGACGGCGCCGACAGGAGTTCCGCTTTGCCAAGCACCAGCGCGCCGGCGGCCGCCCGCAGGGCCAGCTCGCTGCAGAGCCTCTTCGGCCTCCCGGAGGCGGCGGGCGCCAGGGACTCTCGAGACAACCCCTTGAGGAAGAAGAAGGCCGCGAACTTGAACAGCATAATCCACCGCCTGGAGAAGGCCGCCAGCCGGGAGGAGCCCATCGAATGGGAGTTCTGAGAGGGCGCCGCCCGCCCGTCCCGCCGAGCCGAGCCGAGCCGGGCCGAGCTGAGCCGAGCTGGGCCGGGCCGGGCCGAATCTGGCCGGACCTAGCCGAGCCGAGCCGAGTCTGGCTGAGCCGAGCTGGGCCGAGTCTGGGCCGAGCCTGGCCGAACCGAGTCGAGCCGAGTCTGGCCGAGCTGGGCTGAGCGGAGCCGAGCCGAGCCAGGCCGAGCCAAGCCGGGCCGGGCCGGGCTACACTGGGCTGGGCTGGGCTGGGCCGGGCAGAGGGGCGGGCGCCGACTCCGCGGCCTGGACCGTGTTGCGCACTTACCGCCCTGCGGGCCACAGGGCAAAATCGCCATAGGCCAAGGTGCATATAGAAAACAAAGGAGCATTAAGCCCAATCTATGTCGTGTTTTCAAGGAAGAAAACGGAAATGTGTAGTCGAGCTTTTTTGTACCCTGAAGTGTTTTTTTTATTGCCCTAAGTGATTTCCACAGGTTCTGGAATAACTCTTACAGCTTTGCCTTGCGCCCTCCTCTTTCGTGTGGGCTTTAAAAAAAAAAAAAAAAATCAAACCCACATATTAAAAGGGGGCTTTTTATCTGCCATCTAATGGCTTCAGAGCGATAATACACTATTATCTTCTTAAACCAGGAAAAAAAGGGGGGAGGGGGGATTTTTCAGAAAAATTAAAAAAGAAAGTTTTTGTAGCTGTTCAGTTGCCACTAAGAGATTGCACAGTCAAACCGACTCTAAACACACTAGTTTGGATTCCTAAATATTTTCAAGTAAAGAATCTTCTCGTTTGAAACTTTGAATTAAAATAAAACACATTTACTCCACATATTTTTTAACAAAAAGAAAAGTCACATCAGGAAACTCTCTGATTTTGTGGTAGCTGACGTAGTGTTTTCTTGTACGTGACAGAATCCTGACATGTAGTGCACATTGATCCATAGCTTTAACTGACTCTGGGCTTTTGCTGGCCAGGGTCTGTTTAATACACTCCATTCTAGGCCAAATCAGGACAAAAAGAAAAGATCCGAATCTAGGTATTTTATAATCTGCTTTTTAACCTCTAACCGCAGAGCACGCTGATCAGACCTCATATCTCGGAGGTTTAGGAGACAAGTTAGAACTGTAGCATGTCCCCGTTCATTCTGTTTAATTTATGGTGTCTACGTCTGTGTTAGTGCGTCTGCACACGTGCGAGCATGTAAAGCAAGGAGGAAAGAGTGGGCCGCCGAGGTGGCAGCAGGCAGGCGGGAGGGCCGCAGGGGCCCGCCCCGCGTGGGCAGCAGGCTTTCCTTGGCACAGAAGGCGGCACACCGCACAGCACTCTCCCGGGCGCCTGATGGACTGAGCCCCACCAGGGGCCGCCGCTCCCCGGGCCTGGGCAGGGCTCTCGCGCACGCGCACTCTCTCTCTCCCGCTCTTCCCACCACAAGCACTGAGGACTGTTGACGTCGTGGGAAGCTTCCTTCCCTGCAGAAGAGAGAACGTGGCAGTCTGGGCTCTGCTCCCACCCCTGTAGAGATGGCCCACACTCACACCAAAACGTTGTTGCTCTTCACTTCCAGACCAGACCATTCATTGGCCCTTCATTCATTCTGCCTCTTGGAACAGTTCTTTTATGCACAGTCTAGGGCAGTCTAAGTACAAATCAGAAGTCTAACTTGTCTCTGATTCCTCCTGTTGTCTATGTGGATATGCGTGAGAATAGAGGTGGGTGAGAGTGTGCGTGTGTGCGTGTGTGCAATTTTATACGTCTGTGTATTTTCTTAAGTACCTGTGCACACATAGAGTGCATTACTGCCACCTTTTTTCAATAAGCTGTTTTATCAGTTATGGCTTCTACAAGTTTGCTAATTTAGACTCCTTTATTGCCATATCTTTAAACTAACAATAGATGATTTCGGTATATATATATATTTTTTTTTTTGCTTATTTATAGGTGCTGTATTTTATTATCTGATTGTTAGGAAGGGATGAAAGGGGCAAATATTCTTTAGAGGGATAGACTGCCGGCAGTATTGGGTATAATTTACAAGATGTAGTTGTCATACTGTATATTACTGATTGAAAACTTTTTGACCGTATTGCGTATCATTGAAACCTTTGTCTTAGGTCAACATCTTTGGATGGCATTTTAATGGTGCATTCATTATTTCTTAAGTTTAATTAATATTACCTTTTTTGATTTGGGGGGGTGGGAGGGAGTTATAATTTTCAAGGTATGCTCCCGCTATTACACCTCAGTGTGCTTGTATTAATTAACTTGTAGGACTTTGACTGTAAGATGTGAAACCACATTTCTTGCATGATGTTTTAGGAATTATGTAGTTCATTTACAGTCTTTTAACCTGCAACCGCAGCACTTAGTTCAAGTTTTCACAAATTTAAGAGTCACTACACTAAAGACAATGCCTTTTCATGAATAAGAAGTTTTCAGAAGGCTCTAGGAGGCTGGGAGGCAGGCTGTTTGTCTTTTGATGGTCGGATCATCTCTGAACTTGATACCTGGTTCAGTGAGAAGAGAATTCAAAATGGAGGAGCTTAAGGGGAAGCAGATTACCATCTGGCTCGATGCAGGTGCATTCAGAAGAGCGAGTTTGCATTAGTGACCCCCTAGGACAGTGAGTAGCAGAGCCCCTGACAGTACTGTGGTGTCCTCTCCACGAAAACCTCGAGGGAATTTTGGCATCGTGTGTGATGAATCTCTGAATATCTGATTTTGATGAGAATGAAACGCAGGGAGTTAACCAGAAATATTAGGGTAGTGTTTTAGTTTTAAAGGCATGACTGTTATTTACAAAGGTGTTCAATCCGAGGCAGTTGAGAGAGTATAGGTTTGTCCATCCTAGTGGCCAGATAGTAACAGTCTAAAACAGCCACTTTGGCTCTTCCAAGCGATTTAGTCCCTTTTGTTGGGTTTTGTTGGTTTGTTTGTGTTTTGTTTTGTTGACTAGGTTTTTGTTGATTTCCACTCTACCTTTTTTGCCAGACTTACATCTGGGTGCTCGATACAATCAGTTGGTTAAGGTTCGCTTGCGGTTCTGTGTTTGTATTTTTTCTCTATTTATTTTTTTTTTAATTGTGATCCCAACCCTGTGATCGTTTGTGTTAAGCTTTCGCTGTCTGTAATACTTCTAAGAGCTGCCACTAAATAACAGAAACCTTTCAGGGGGTCGGGGGAGCATCCCCCCTCCTCGTCGCACCCCTCAGTTTGAGTCTAAGGGTTGATCTTTCATCTTGATAAGCAATATTCAAGTGCCTTGAACAGCATCCTCTCGGGGGGCTTACCTTCAGCTGGCTGGCATTCCAAGCAGCAGCTCCCACAGGCAGCCGACCTCCTCCTCTTTATGCTCCATCAGTTTAAAAAGCTGATTTGTACCTCTCCCCTGGGGAAAACGGTTCCGTAGAAAACACTAACGCTTAATTACAAGCTCCATTATACCATTTTAAATGGCTTCTTTTTGTTAATTGGAGGCAGTGTTCATAACTGAAGGTTTCTGCCATAACTTAGCTGGCTAAGTGGAGGCTCGATATAAAAGCAGTGTTCGCGTTCAGCCTCTTGACCCTTGGCTCCCACCCACCCTCCCTTGTGGGGTGTCCGAGGTAGCGGGTGTACGGTTCTGTCCTAGACCTGGGCCCGCTCGCTTCCACCGCCTGGCTCCCAGGTGACCGCCCACCTTGAACTTCGGGATCAGTCGGGATTTCTGGGATTTCTGTCGGCCAGACCGCCCTTCTTTAGAGAGGATGACCGCAGCCAACTAGCTCAGCTCGATCGTTCTCAGAGCCAGGCTGCCTGAAGAGCGTTACGACCCAGGTGGCTCGTGGGCAGCAGACTGTCCTGGGGACGCAGGCTTGCAGAAGTCTCCGGGAAATGCCAGGATCTTGACTCGTATGACTACTATCAAACCACGGCCACTATGTCTGTGAGAGTGACTGAGGCAAAAAGATGACAGTTGTGGCCTCCCTCCCTGCCCAGTGTCCTTTTTCGGCATCTTTGTTTTCTCCCCATTTAAGAACCGGCCTGTCCGATGCGGACGTTCAGGTCCGCTGGCTGGTGGTCCGGACCCAGACTGCGACAGTGTTTCTCTGTGCTCTCTGTGGCCGTGAGAGACCCTGCCCATGTACCCGCGCTACCACCCCCCCCCCTCGGGCCCAGCCGGACGGCTCTAGGAGGAAGGAAACCCCTCGTCTGCCTCCCTGGCCCAAGCCATATCAGTCGTGCAGCTGGTGAGCAAAGCAAGCAGAAGGCAGGTTGTACTCTAATCCAAGGGAAAACTCTGGCGTCAGCTCGTTGCCCCAAGATCGTGTCCCAGTCACGCCCTAAGAGGCTGGGACAAGAGTCACCACCACCACCACCACCCACCCCACCCCTCCCCCGCCCAGCTCAGTCCACAGGCAGGTGGACTAAGGGTTTCTTTGTTCCTCTTGAACTGCCCTCTCTCGCAGAGGTGATCAATGAACTCTATTGACATTCTATGCAATGTTTCTCCTCCCTCTCGTTTTAGAAAAACAAACCTCACCGAAGACTGCAGAGGAGCCAGGGGGAGTAGATGCGCGCCCTTCTGGGATGCGCGCCGAGTGGAACGGTGGTAGTGACTTCACTCCATCTTGAGCTGGGGGACAACAGCCATTGACTTAAATGCACTATGACAGGTGCCTCTCGACAGGCCTGTAAAAACCAGAGTCTGCCCTTAGCCATCGCAAGCCCCTGCTTTGGGAGGCCAGCAAGCCAGCCGTGCGGGGGAGACGTAGCAAGGCGAGGTTCGGGCCTGTGTGGCCAGCGTGGTGGCTGTTTGCCACGTCCCTTCAGGCAAGAGGTCTGCTTCCCTCCCTGGATGTCCTCCCTGTCGGCACACTCCTCATTTGTCCCCTTCTACCTCACTAACCTGTGCTCCCACGGGACGTGACTCCTCACTCCCCTCCCCTCAGAAGCGCGAGGCACAAGTGGGCTCTCGGGGGTGGGGGGAGTGGAGAGCGCTAGAAGCGTGGTGTTCATGAGTGTATCCGGGCCTGGTGGGCAGGCTGCTTTCCCTCTTCTCTTTTGTGAGCACAACCTGGACAGACAGCTGTGCTCCGCGAGGCACATGGATTTTTCTCTTGACTTCCACCTGTTCCTGACGCTCTGACAGCTGTTTCCTTTGCAGGCAGGGGCGGTCTCGGGCCTCAGAGGGCCTTGCTCTGGCCTGCCTTTGCTTTCTGCCCATTCCTGCTCAGCTGTTAAGATCTGTCAGAGCCATTTCCCTTGCCCTGGGCTGCCCCTAACTGGCCACGTGAGGACACTTCCCTAGGATTTCTGTCTGGTGTTGGGGAACGCGGTCTTTATTTGTCTCTGGCACAGGGAGGCTATGATTTCAGCTCCACTGTGAGACCTCCTTTGGAAGCATCTCGAAGACGGGAGAGGAAATGGCATTCTCCCGTCTGCAAACCCAGTCGTCAATCACACGACTCTTGCCGAAAGAATATGCCAGTTTCTACGCAGTGCAGAAAACAAACCCAGCTCCCAGAGCTGCTGGTTAGACGTGGGTCCATCCTCTTTGGTGGCCAGTGTTCTCCTGGTGGAAAAGAATTGGAAGTGAGAGACTGACGAGTTGTGCTGTCATCGGGCGCTTGGGCATTTGTCAGGAAAAGCCCGCAGCGGGAATTCCCCCCCAGTGCTTTTGTGGTTTCGTGATGGCCTTGGTGGCAACGGGGGAGCCTTGGTGGCCCCCAAGGCGGAGCTCCCACCCCAAGTGGCAAGATGGTGACCTGGGCCTCCAGTGTGACAGAGTACCGGAGTTTCCTGCGTTTCCCTGCGTACTGAACGTCGGTCAGGCCGGCACGCTTGCTGAGAGGAGGGTCGTTTGGCAACAGTATATCCATTCCCACCAGTTTCTGCCTTTTTGTAGACGAAAACTGCCAGGAAACAAGTTCCCGAGGAAAGTTCCGGAAAGATCCAGCCTGTGAACCCTTAGAGATGTGCTGAAAGCAGAGGCCCAAACCCTCGGAGTGAATCAGGAAGGCAGAGGAGGGGCGTGGAGGGCAGTAAGCCGGGCAGGAAATGAGCCCCGCCCGAGTCCCCTGCCTGTCCTCACCAGGGAAGGAGGAAATGCAGCTTCCCAGCCTCTCCCACTTGCGGGACCTGCCAGCACCTGCCCAGGCCTTGCTGCCGTCCTTCCTCCACCTCCCCTCCAAAGAGCCTGTGACCACGGTGTCCGTGGTATCTCCATTCTAATTTTTGCATGAAGTGACATTTAGCTTTAACAAGACATTTCCAAAGCGCCTAGTCTCCTCCGGAATGCTAACTTTAAAAGTTGGGCGTTGTAGGCGAAGATTCCTAAAAAAGGCTAGCGAGAGAAAGGCATTAGGCTATGCAGAAATGTGCACTTCCCCAACCCCCTGTTATTAACCTTTGAAGATAACTTTTGAGTTGCTTTCCATGGGTCCTTATAGTTTCTCCAGTAATGTTACGTATAGTCTGTGTTACTGTCATTTCTGTAGTGTTTAGGCTTTAATTTCTACCACAAAATATTGCTATATGCTATGTATCAAGCTTTCTGTGATCAGAAAGGAAAGGTGCCTTATATCCCAATGTCACGGCTACATCCCTATGGAAAATACTCAGAAGCACAGTGTGTACGGAAGCGTTGGGGCTTCCGTTGGTGAAACCAGACACCGTTCAGCAAGATGCATTGAAAAAGTGGCACGGGGCTGCTTTTGTTTGAAAGTTCCTCTCCTTTTTCATTTTTTCCATCTTTTTCTTTGCTTTCTTTGCTTTTTTTTTTTTTTTTTTTGGTAGTTCGCTTTAAACGAAAAGCACTTAAGTAGATGACTGTGTAAAAAGCTCTGTGCAATAGAAATCATTTTTCTTCGTTTTTAAGAGAGAACGTATTGCACACCAAATGAACTCAAAGTAAGCTTTAGACCAGGACGATTCAGGTTGTGGGTGAGTATGTTCACTGTAGTTCCGTTTCTTCATGAACCGAAGGGAAAACAGGCCTCCCCAGCCCCCCTCCCCCCCTTGCTCAGCCTGCCTCTCGCTGACCACTGACCACCGAGCTAGGTGCGCAGGGCCCGCAGGCCCCGGGCGGGAAGCGCTGGCTGGGTGGCAGGGGGGGTGGGGGGGGTGGCGACTCAGCAGCTAAGAACCCTCCCGAGCGTGAGACCACAGCCATCCCTTCCAGCACTTAACCTTTTCTTGTGGAGTTGGAGTGACTGCTACTGACCTGCCAGTGTGCGTGAGGATAATTATAAAAGGATGTTTCCTTGAGAAGAAGAAAAAAAAAAATTTATTTCTATCCTCTTCTATTTATTGTGAGGTTAATCATTTAAGTTCTTATCGGGAGTGTATTGTTGTTTTGTGTTGTTGTTGCTATAAATGCCTTTTGCTGTCGCTCCGGTGGTTACTGTCTTCTGCCTCCTGCCCTCTCCCCTCCCACCCACCCCCCCCCCGAAAAGAACCGAAGGGTCTGGGATTTGACTGGGGGGCAGAGGGGGCTTCTCCAGCAGAATCAGACCTCTGTCTCCAGAGTAGCCGCTCAGAAACTGGTGGTCTCCACATGTCTAACCTTTTCAATGAGAGAGTTGAAGAACACTCGTGTGAGGAGTTGCAGAGACTTAGAAAAGCAAAGTTCAGTTCCCCAAAGCCTCCTAGAGCCTCTGGTAAGCCTTCTGGGTTCATGAAGTCTCAGCGAGCCCTGGTCAGAGCGGGCGCAGCGGCCTGGTCGAGACCACGGCTTCCGAGGGAGAGAGTGGTTTCCTGCAAGGCTCGCGTGGGTTGCTCTGTTTTGTTGGCTTTTCTTGTCGTTCTTGTTGGTTGTTCCCCTTGCCTACAAAGTTGGGTCAAAACCATCTTGCGAAGCAACAAGTGTTTCCGAGTCCGGCTGTGGCTTGAGGACCCTCGGCAGGGAGGTCGTGGGGGAGCCCCTCTCCCCCTTGATGTGGTGAAGCGTGGAGGGGGAACACGTTGCTTGCGAATCAGGTGTGAAGGTGAGGTGGGGCTGGCTTCCCGGGCCGAGGAGGAGGGGGCTCCCCTGCAGGCCGAGGTCCAGGTGGGGCCACACAGCCGCCCCCCTCGGCCGCTCCCAGAGGGCCCCCCAAACCCCCGCCTCACTTTCCATGCCATGACTTCTTCCTTTCTCTGAAATCGTTGGGGGGTCCCGATCTCGTTCTCATCTCTTTGAAAGCAAGCCCTCCGATGAAATCACCACCCCTATCCCTCCTCCCGCCCCACCAAAGGGTTTTCATTTCTCTCGAATTAGTCTATGCATTTCTCTCTCTTGAGCCGTTTTCTGCCTCTTTCCTTGAGAAAACGGGCATCTCCTGTCCCACCGAGACCCCTTGGAAAATGCTGTGCATTTTGGAGACGTGAGGATTCATGCAAAAATTCTGACAGCATTTGAGAATGATTCGTCGGAAAATAGAAGTGGGGGGAAAAAAAAAAGGAAAGGTGGGTTTCCCCGCGTCCCTTTCCGCTGAGTGAGACCTAGCTCTTTGCAACGTGCAATAACTACTTGCCATGAGAGCGGGTAGCGCCACGCTCCTGTCCAGACTACTAACAGCACAAGACAAGCTCGCTCGCAGAGTGGCGGACTTCTTCCGGAATACCTTCCATAAGCTCAGCTCCCCCCCCAGTGTATCGTGGTGTCTTTACATTTTAGCAGTATTTTATATTTTCTGTAACGCACTAAGTCTTAGATGTTTTTAGAGCTCGTTTGTTAATACAATCACAGACTTTTTTTTTTAAATCCTCACAGAGACCCAATTGACCAAAAACAAAAACAAAAACAAAAAAAAGACAAAAAAAAAAACCAACAACAACAAAAAAAAAAAAGGCGTCATTTTTGTACAAATAGCTTCGAGAAGCCTCTGTTGTGTTGCTGTGGCCCATCTCCGGTAACATTTTTTTTTTTTTTTTTTTTTTTGCTATTTGTTTTCGACATTAAGAGTCAAAAGTTGATCCAGCTGGCGTGGGGGTGGGGGAGGCACCCGTCGGCCCCTGGCGTTGTCCCTTCTGTCCTTGGTTAGCCATACGATGTTTGTTCTCAGCACTGTACAACGGTCCCTATATGATATGGAGAAGCAATATCACTGTATGAAACTCACACCATGTATTATTATTATTCACTAGCACCCTAGGTGTGATAATTGAAGTAAATATCTTTTATACAAACACAAGAACGCGTGGGTTGTTTTTATTTAAAGTGCCCCGGCCTGAAGAGAAGCAGCAAACACTCTCATTCTGGGTCCAAAGGGCACCTCAAGAGTTGCCGTGCCCGAGGTAGCCATCCCTCCGCCTGCCGGTGCTTGTGGTCACGTGGGGCCACTGGGCAGGTGGCCGCAGAGGCCTGGCGTGGGGTCGGATGCGTGGGGGTCTGGGCAGGCCCTCCACCGCGTCTCCAGCCGGGCCTGCGTCCCTGCTTGCTGTCGTGGGCCTTCCTGTCTGGGTAGCCTTGAAATGCTGACCCTCCTGGCGTCCGCCTCCTTGTCTGTGAAATGAGGACACCATCGCTTGTCGCTCAGGCTCGCGAGGACCGGGAATGGTGGCCGATGGCGCCGGGCCAGGCTGTTGGTGGCAGCCCAGTTGAGTGGGGCTCGGGTGCCCGGGGGCTGCGGCCAGGTACCCCTGCAGGGCAGCCCGCACCCAGCCAGTGGCCTGGCCAAACCTGCTGTGTGTGTGTGTGTGTGTGTGTGTGTGTGTGTGTTGGCGGCCGTGGGGGGGGGGGGAGGGGGAGCGTCTCTCACTTTGTCCCTGAATCCTGATGTCAAAGACAAGCCCCCTGGGGTACCCGGTAACCGGAGCAAGTGAGTGGAAGGAGGAAACGGTGTCTGTGGGTTTCTGGAATGTTCGGGCTCCCGAGAAGGGGTCTCCAGCCGGCGCGCGGGGCTGGAGGCAAGACAGCTCTGTAGAGTTGGCTGCTAGGTGGCCCATGTGCTCGTGACTGAAGCGGTTTCTCATCTTGAGATCTAGAAGGTTGGGAAAGACTCGCCATCCTCGCCGATGTGTGACAGGGCGGGGGGGTTGGTTTGTCGTGCAGTAATTTGTAGGTTTCAGAATGCGACGCTCCCACATGTGGTACAGAAGCATGAGCCCTCCTCCCTCCCGTGGGAGAAGCCCCCGCGAGCACAGGACAGTCTCCCGCCAGCGCCAGGCGCTCCCGGCAGCCCTGAGTCTCATCGGGTCGCTCGGACCTGAGCGTGGCCAGAGCTGTCCCCCAATGTCTGCCCCGACAGATGGGAGAAATTAGGATAAAACCAGCAGAGCTCTGTTCTGAGTCTGACTCCGCTAACATTCTGCTGCTTTTCCAATGGCTGGTTTGGGTATGCCCCCCTCTTTAAAGATCTGGTAACTAAATTAAAATATAAAATGTGAAAAAATAAAGAACACTTGGCACAAAGCCTTTTAACCCAGAAAGTCTCCCCTGGTGCTTTTAAAGTGAAATTTAATTAAGCAAAACTATAGTTACACATGGTTTCGTAGGCCTGACTCTGTAAACGGCCAGCTCCCAAGGCACAGAAGGGAGCGAAGTTTCATGCTCTGACTGCACCCCCGCTCCGGGCAGAGTCACGGCCTCCCTGTGTGTGGCCTCCCTCTCCCTGTAGTCAAGTTGGTCTGAACAAAATGACGGAGCTTGTACGATGACCCGAGGAAGTACAGAGGCCAAGGCCACCCCTTGAAAAACCCGGGGATCGGGGGCGCCGATCCCCGATGCAGTCGCGAATCTACGTAAAACTTTGGACTCCCCCCAAAACGTCACTGTTAATAGCCTACTGTTGACCCGAAGCCCTACCCATAACATAGTCGCCGAACACATATTTTGTATGTATACGTATAATATACTGTATACTGACAATGAAGTAAGTTAGAGGGAGAAAAAAGTGTGATTAAGAAAATCATAAGGAAAATACATTTACGCTGGGGAACTGTAAAAAATCCGCGTGTAAGTGGACCCGTGCGATTCGAACCCGTGTTGTTCAAGGGTCAGCAGTAATCATCAGAGTGGGTGAGCCTGTCTGCCTGTGTTTTTGAAAGGACCTCCGAGCGGCTGCCTTGGGTTGGGGTACATTGCTGCCTCCTGCACAGTCCCTAGCGTGCTGGCTTTGGGGGGCACGCGGCTTGCTGGTCTCCTCTTGGGCATGGCATTGGTTCCTGTGCAGGGACGTGGGGGCGAGCTGAGAACCCCAAGGACTCTGGGGAGCTGATTTGATGTTGGATTGAGGGGGGGGCTTCTGGTCACCAGACCCTTGACCTGCGTCTGGCCCCCCGCAGGGTGGGGTGAGCCACGTTCGTGGAAGCGGGAGGCGCAGCGCGTGCCCAGGCTTGGACGGGCGTTCAGAAGCAGCTGCCTCTTCCAAGAAGCTTGGGCTCTCGGAATGTCGAGAGGAAGGGCCTTTCTTTTCTTTTTTCAAGAAATCGGTTTGTGGACGGGTGAAAGGCTGCTCTGTTTGGGACAGCGGAGTGGGGGGCTCCGGGGAGTGAGGTTGGAGGACCCCGCTCACTTCTCAGTGAGGCATCGGGACCCTCCCGTGTGGTCGCGTGGCAATGCGCTCGAGCCCCCGCGTCTTCTCTTCCCGGCTGCCGGGCGACCTGGGGCAAGCCCTAGTCAAGCTCCGGAAACCCTTTCTGAGAGAATGAAGGGATTTAGCTGCTTTGAGCTTCCATCTCTGTCTCCGTGGAGGGGATATAATACTGCCAGACTCGCAGGGCTGCCGGGGGGCGGGGGAGGGACTGAACGATGACAGCTGTAGACTGTTCATTACAGCGCCCAAGCCCACGGCAGGCACTCAGGACGTGTCAGTGGTGGCGGTTGCTGTGGCTATTATGTCACCGACTTTGGTGGCTGGGGCAGCTCCCTCGGGTCAAAGCCATTTCCACCTTGTGCTGGAGCCGGAGGAGCCCCGACACGGGAGCAGGCGCTCGCGCGGGTTAGCCAGGGCACCGGCGGCCACGGCCTGACCACCACCAGTGACGCCCAGTGATGCCCAGTGACGCCCGCAGGCTCCAGCCTCTGCTAAAAATTCAAGTCTCAGTTCCTCTGTGGCTGAAGCTGCCACGCTGGGCTGGGCCACAGACAGGAAGGCAGGCCCTTCCCTGCACCTCAGTCTTATTGGGGGGCGGGCCGTCCCGAGAGGAGGCTTGCTCTTAGAAGCCCGTCTGACTGGAGCATCTGGTGAGGCTGCTCCCCACCCTGGGACCCCCAAGCCCAGGAGCCTCTCGTGTTTGAGGAGAGTAGATTCTCTGGGACAGTGGTTCTCGCCTGGGGGTGACTTTGCCCCTCGGGACACTTGACAGCGTCTGGCGGCATCTGGGGCTGTCACCGCTGTGCAGGGCTGGCATCTAGAGGGGAGAGGACAGAGATGCTGGTAAACACCTTACAAGGCATAGGACAGTCTCCCCACCCCCAACAAAGAATGATGTGGCCCCAAATGTCAACAGTGCTGAGTCGAGGAGTCTGGGGGCTCCTTCCCTGGCATAGTCAGCAGATAGTCACTGAGAACTGCCCTGTGCCAGGGACGTGCTCCAGGTTGGGAGTCCGGCAGCCTCAAGCCGCTCCCAGCCCAGAGGGGACACGGAGCGCGCAGAACCACAGCCCAAGCCTTAAAATGGGAAAGGGCATTTGTAGGCGGCAGGGAGGGCACCCCAGAGTGAGGGGAAGCAGGTGCACAGAGTGAGCAATGTAGCAAGTCAGAGGAAGAGCCAGCTCCTGGGTGCGGGCAGGGCGGGCGGGGGCGGGGGGCAGCCGCACCGTGGGGAAAACAAAGCTGACTCTGGAAGCGGTGGCTGTAGTTGAGGCTTGTTCTCTCCATCCGACCAGATGTAGTGAAGAGCGGCTGCAGCCATGCTCGGGGTACGGGGATCCCAGCCGGGAAGAAAGTGCTCAGACCAGCTCAGACCCAGCTCAGACCCAGCCCGGGAGGCCGTGCCCCGGGAATCCCTTTGCAACCTTCTGTCTAAATGAATGGGTGCTTCCCCACCGGGAGGTGTGGACTCAGCCCATCAGCGGATAGGCAGAGAGGGCGCCACTGATCTGCGTCACAGCAGGGGACAAACAAGGAGCTTGCCCGTCAGGCCAGACGGTAGACCGAATAAGTAAGTGGATTACGCGGTGCCTTACACAGTGGTCAGTGTTACAGGAGAAAAACAAGGTAAGGGCAATTGGAAGAGCAAGGTGAGGGGTTAAAGCTTTAAATCAAGTGGTCAGGGTAGGCCTTGCGAGAAGGTAACATGTGAACAGAGTCTTGACAGAGGGGAGGGGATGAACCATGCCAATGCCTGAGGTAAGAACATTCCAGGCAGAGGGGAAACAGTAAGTGCAAAGGTCCTGTGGTACAGATGTGCCTGGGAGACAGAATAGCCAAAGCAAAACCACCAAGGGAAAGAGTGGTAGGCGACCAGGCCAGAGAGAGGAGGGAGACGCGGGGCAGGAGGTGGGGCCTTGCAGGCCGTTGCAGAGTTTTGGCTGTTACTCTGAGGGACGTAGGCTCCATTGGACGGTTTGGACCGAGGGTGGTCTAATCTGACTGTTTAAAAGGCTCTCTCTGGAGGCTGCTTTGTGACTAGACTGCAGGGCTAAGGGTGGAAGAAGGCAAATCGGTGAGGAGCCTGTTGCCGTAAGGCCCAGAGGCTATGATTTGCACCAGGTGGCGCGGTGGTGAAAAGCGATTGGCTTCTGGATGTATTTTGAGGGTAGAGCCCAAAATAGGACTTGAGACAGATTAGAGGAAAGGAGGGATAGAGAAGAGCGAGGACGGGCGCTGGGGTGAGCCACTGCTTCCCCAGCCCTGAGGACACCACCTCCCAGGCTGTGCAAAGAGGGGTCCTGCTGGGGTGAAGCAGGTTTGAGGGATGGGGATCGGGCTCCAGTTTGGACCAGTTTGGACTCCACGCAGTGAGCTCAGGGAGAGGAGTGGCCTGGAGGACGTGCTGGAGAATCGCCACCTTTCAGTGGCACGCCAAGTGGCCGGAGTGAAGGACAGGAGAGCGGCGTGTGGGGACACTGCCTTGTGGGGACACCGTCCGGGTCCCACAGCATTGAGAGCTCAGCAGGGAGAAGGAGCAGCAAAGGAAGGAGAGCGAGCAGCCAGCCGGGCAGGAGGCCCGAGAGGCCGCGGTGCCCTGGAAGCCAGGAGCCGGCGGGTCAGGAAGACGAGGGCTGAGGACACAGCGATGAGCGGGGTTTTCGGCCACCTTGGCAGGGACACGTGGTGTAGTGGGCGTCCAAGTCAGAAGGGAAAGGTTTAAGGTTGTGGACCCAAGAACAGGTTAACTTCTTCGGAGATTTTTGCAGGAGAGGAAGTAGAGTCGAGGGGAGTGTGTGTGTGTGTGTGTGTGTGTGTGTGTGTGTGTGTGTGTGAGAGACACGGCAGAGCCCAACACGCTTGTGCGCTTGTGGAAAGGAGCACAAGAGCCGATGCCACAGGAGAGAGGGAGGACCCTGGCTGGGGCCCCCAGCGTAGGAGCAAGGGGCTGCCACCTGCAGCTCTGGGAGCTCAGCACTCATCTCTGGCCACCTGTGGGGACAGACAGGTGCAGAGATGGCGGGCGATGAGCAGGGGGCTGATTGAATAAGGCGGGGCCCCCCACCAGCGGGAAAGCCGTGAACACGACACCCCAGGCCTGCCATCCAGTTGTGATAAGTTTCTGCATTTAATCAATCCGCAGTCCGAAATCGTGCCTTGGGGCGCCTGGCTGGCTCAGTCGGTTAAGCGTCTGCCTTCAGCTCAGGTCATGATCCCACGGGTCTGGGGTAGAGTCCCGCATCGGGCTCCCTCTCCCTCTGCCTGCTGCTCCCCCTGCTTGTGGTCGCTCTCTCTCTCTGACAAACAAATAAATATAATCCTTAAAAAAAAAAAAAAAAAGGAAGGAAATCGTGCCTTGACCTTAAGTCTTGACCTTGACATTGCTTTGATTTCTTTGTCCCCTCTGTGCAGTACACCTAAGAAGCCTTCCCAGATTCTCCCCAAAGGACAAGACCCCACGAACTTTCACAGGGGGAGGCTGTCTGGCCCGTCTTACATGGGCCACCTTGCAGAGGCAAGGGGTCCTCTCTCTATCCCACTAGCGTTCGTCTGTCAGCCACTCCCGCCCCCACACCTGCCCCCACCCAGCCTCTCCTTCTCAGTAGGTTTTCCCCTCGTTAGATACCGCATTCTGCATGCTCCGTACTCCTGAGCACGCCGCCCCACTCCGTGCTGTGCCATCTGGCATCTGTCCAGAATGGGCGTGTCCCTAGGTCCCTCCCCTGCCACCTCTCCCATTCCACCACCACTTTGACCAGAGGCTTCCCTCCATCTCCTTGCTCAGCCTTTCTTGAGATCCCGGCGACCCCTCCTTACTCACCGACTGTCCCTATTCAACTTGGCACCTGCTTCCTGCCACGTCCTCCCTGGATCTTTTCTGGGACACCCCTGAAAATGTCAGCGTTCCTGCATGTTCTGGCCATTCTCACCACGGCTGTCTCTGGGCTTCCATGTTCGCTGCCCTGGCGGGGTGGGAGGGGGGTGCCCTGAGCTCTCCCCAGCCTGCATCTCTGGCCTCAGGCCCTGGGTCCCACTCCCCCATCCACAGGACCCCTTAGCGGCTCCACTAGCACCCCCTACTCACGGAACCCAACCCATGCTGCTGCTCACCCCTTCCATGTTTGGGGAACCAGCTCCAGGCACAGGCCTCACCTCCTGGGTTCTGTATAACAAAGGGGTCACAACGGCCTCCAGTACCTTCTACTGCCTTGCCCCAGGGCCGGAATCCAAGGCCAGTTCTGCCAGAGTCCAGCTCAGGACCTCCTTTGACACCAAGTGGCCACCTGAAGAGGTGCCCCCCAACTTCTTGGTCTGCTGTTCCTTCCCCCAGCAAGGAGGCAGAGGAAAGCAGGGAGTGGCAGCCAGGGGACCCCGACAGAGCAGACTGAAGTGGCTCCGGGGTAGGGTCTCCGAGCAAGGTCTGTAACCAAGGCCCCTCCTTTGGGGTGGATGCCCACATGGGCAGTTGCCTGGCCTTCTCGTCCCGCCGGCGTGAAGCGACAGCTCGCTGCTAGGGTCCAGCTGGGCTCCCGGCCCCGCCTCGGCAGCCTCTGGTGTCCCACCACACCCGGGGCCTGCCTTCAGCCTCGCCCCATCACCTCTGCCGCCCCGCCTCGCCCAGCCCCTTCTCCGTGTCTCACGGGCAGCTAAGCTCCGTGTCTGCTGGGAGTGCAGGCGGCCAGCCCTCAGTTCTGCCCAGAGCACCCTCTTCGGGGACGGCCACTCCCGACTCTCAGCTTTGCTCCCCCCCAGAGATCCCCTCGATGGCTAGCCCAGTGTCTGGGGGCAGGGGCAGCCGCGTTTGGGGCAAGCCGGCCAGGCCAGCTCCGAAAAGTGGCCTGGCACCCGCCGGCTGGGGCATCCCAAAACAGTGAGCAGGCACGGGCACCCCCTTACCGCAGGGGCCTGACCAAGACCGTGCCAGGTGAAATAGCAGTGCAAGCAGTCTTCTTGCTGGTATCTTACCTACCCCTCATGTGGCACTTGGGCCCCCACACCACGCTGCGGGCACACCTCTGGGGCTGAGGGCTCCCTCCAGCTAGACCTCAGCACCCCCCCACCATAGTTCCCTGCACCTCCACCCCGGCCCTCCTATCACCACAGTCTACAGCCTGAAGGCCAGACCCCCACCCCGCCACCCAGCTGTTGAGGAAGGGCTTGCACATGGCCTGGAGGGGACACCCTGGGGTTTGGTCCCGGACCAAGAGGCCTCCATTCTTCATCTGTCAAATGGGGATCACCTTTTCTGACTGATTGGATTGTCGCAAGATGTGTAGAGTCTGGCGTGCAGCGGGCACCCAGGAGATGGAGCAGGTGGGGGTGAGGTCAGCGCCCCCCCCCCCCCCCAGCTCAGGACGCTGAGCGCAGCCAAGGCCAGGTTGGCAGGCCACACGGTGATAGGGAGGGTACGGGGCCATCCTCCTGACTCTGCCCCTGGCCTGGAGCCTTTGGGCATTTCTGGTGCCACAGTGCCCCCTGGTGGCCATGCCGCCTACCCCGAAGCGCAGCGCCTCCACCACCTTCTCCGCGGCCCTGAGCAAGATGTGTGGCCGCCATTTAGAACTGAGACCCGGGCTGCTCCCAGTCACCCACTGTCCTCCCTGCTACTGGCTGCTGATGATACCCCCCCCCCAGGCCTGTACTGGGAGACTCTCCCAACATCTCCCACCCTCCGAAAGGACAGGAAGGTCTCCATACAGAATGATTTTGGATTGGCTTTTGTTGCAAAGACAACACCTGGCGCTTGGGGCTGGGGGGGTGGGTAGAGACTGTGGATCAGGGGATTCCTGGGGGTGGGGGGCCACCCCTCCCCCTCACTGAGCTGGAGCCTGTTGGTGGAGAGGCCAAGTGAGTCTGGTGTCTGCTCCAGAGGCAGGACCCCCTCTACCTCCTGCTGGATCTAAAGCAGGCCCCCCACCCCTGACCGCACCTCCCTTCTCCCCCACTCCTACCCCTGAGCCCTCCCTCTGGTCATTATGCCAGAGCACAGCCCTGGAAGAAACTTGGCATTTGCTGGGCTCCACGTTCCTGCCTTGCCTGACAGAGGCAAAGTGAGGCCTAGAGAAAGCAAGGGGCTAGCCGGGCTGGCCAGGCTCCCGGCTGGTCGTGGCAGAGCCAGGGGGGAATGGGTCCCCTGCCCTGGGCTCCTTCGCCTGCCTAGAGAATTTCAGGAGCGTACTGAGTTCTTCGGGCCAGAAGTGGCCCTGCTGGCTGGCCTCACGGCGGTCCCTTACACTGTGGGTTGGAGAGGAGAGTGGGGAAGGCACCACGGCCCATACCAGGCTCCCTCTGATGGCCACGTCTTCCTTTGGCACAGGGCGCTGCGCAGAGCTGCAAGTCCACGTCACCGAGGCCACGGCCACGGCAGCTGAGCAGAGGGACCTGATCGCCCGCTTGGAGCAGGACCTTAGTACCATCCAGTCCATCCAGCGGCCGGACGCCGAGGTGAGCACGCCCCCTCTGCCCTGCCCCCTCCCCACTCGCCCCTGGCTTTGAGCCCTTACCCAGTAAAACTTCACAGGTTAACCGGCCGGCTCCTCGGGCAACTGGTGTCCACCTGCCCCCACAAGGCCCACAGGGCTGTCACCCACAGCCTGAGTGTTGCCTGCACACTTCACCACAAAGGCCCAGATCAGGACACCGGGCCATAGGGCACAGGCGCAGACTTGGAACTCTGCCCTGCGAGCTGTGGGCAGAAGCCAGGAAGGATGACCCACCCATCCCACAGCTAGAGGACCTGAGGCCCGGCTCTGTCACCCACCACATTTTCTAGATAAAGAAATGGGGCTCGGAGACAGCAGCTGGGCTGGCCCGGCAGGGCCGAGTGGCCCGTGACAGCACTACCACAGAGCTCCCTCCTCAGGGTCAACCCAAGGCCCAGCCTTCCCTTTGGGGGCCCACGGGAGGCATCCTTTCCAGGCCTCTTGTGGCCACTGGGGTGCCCAGTCCTGCCGCCAGACCGCCCCACCTGTTCCTTACCCCCCATTTGCTTGATGCCCTGGAACATTCAGTGGCACGTAGAGCAGCTGACCACCTCTTGCCCCCACTGCAGGGCGCAGCTGAGCACGGCCTGGAGAAGATCCCAGAGCCCATCAAGGAGGCCACCGCCCTGTTCTATGGTAAGGAGGGGCTGGCTTGTCTCCGACACAGCGATGGGCAGGGTGGGAGCAGGGAAAGGAGAAAGGAGGGGCTACCGCATGAGCCCTGATCCCTGAAGAGCACTCCCCTTCCTCCAAGAAGGTGAGGGCCCCCCAACCCAGCAACGCAGCAGCCACCAAAAAGAGGGGGGCTGGGTCCACCACTTGCCCTTCTATGCCTTAGCTTGACACCCCCACCTAGGACCCTCGCCCCCTTTGCCCTGCCAATGGCCTATCGGTGGCTGGTGGGTGGTAGTGAGCTCCCCAGGGAGGCCTCAGCATGGAGACGCAGCCTGAGAGCTCCCAGCGCTGCGGGGAGGTGGCCCCCTCTGGCATCAGTATCGAGGAGGAACCTGGGGCTGCCGCCAGGACACTGGAGGGAGGCTCTCACGGCTTCCCAGTACTTTCAGTGTCCTTTCACTTCCCCAGGAGCGGGGGAAAGGGGGGAGGGCCTAGCCCAACAGATGCAGGGGTCTCAGATCCAAGTACTGAGGAGCGGGGGCCTGGGGCCCTCCAACAGTATGGGCAGGGAGGCTGCCCGGGACCCTCCCCTCCTAGATCCCAATTCCCCCGGACACCCCTGCCCTTCCCCAGCCTCTCAGCACCTGTGCCCGGATACCTATGACTTCTACCTCATGGCCCTTGGCCAGAGCTCCCTCTGGGCTGGGGCAACTTGACCTGAGGATCCCCTGGTGGGTTCTGCCTCCTGCCACCCCAAGCCACTCTCCCCTACCTCCTAGGACCCTCAGCACCATCCAGTGGCACCCTCCCCGAGGGCCAGGTAGACTCGCTGCTGTCCATCATCTCCAGCCAGAGGGAGCGCTTCCGTGCCCGGAACCAGGAGCTAGAGGCTGTGAGTCACATTCTTCCCTCCCTTATGACCCCCGGACCTGAGGACACAGTGGGGGACACACAGGCTTGGGGGCAGAGAGATGTGTCACAGACTGTAAACCGCAGAGGGGTTAGATTTGTTCTGTGCAGTCAGGGAGGGCTTCCTGGAGGAGGTTATGGCACGCTGGGCTTTGAAAGAAGAATTAGACACTCAAAGTAGAGGAGCCTACGTGAGCAGAGACAGGGGGCCAACAAGTCCGAAAGGCTATGCCAGGCCTGCAGGAACAAGACACAGAGGGCCCTACTGCCAGGCTGGCGGGCTACCCAAGGATTTAAGCAAGGGAGTGACACTGTCAGAATGGAGGGTAAGAAGGGTCACTCAGCAGCCAATTCAGGACAGAACCTGGCCTGGGAAGACAACTGGAGAGTGGTCGCCCTCGTCCAGGAAGAACCGTCTTTGTTCAGGTGGGGGACTGGAGACAAGGGCAGGTTGGAGAGAGGAAGGTCTTTGAGCCCTGTAAGGAGGAACAATCTGGAAACGCTGAGGAGCCCCATGGGATTGGGAGAGCACCCGGCTGGGGGCCTTCCTGGAGGGGCGCCACAAGAAAGGGGTGGTCTGCAAAGGTGACCTTTAATGTGAGGTGCATCCCTGTGGTGACACAGTGCCAGGAGGGTGGCTGGGGTCCTGGAAGGGGGAACAGGATACTAGAGAGGGGGTCAGGGAGGAAGTGAAAGGCGCATGAGAAAGGGATGTCCGGGACACAAAGGCCCAGGCCAGGGCATGCCCACAGAGGGACTGGACGCTGGATCGGATTGCAGAGGGCCTGGTGACAGACCAGAAGAGTACCTGGAGGGGTTGCTGTCCCAGCCTGGCAGACTCCGCATCCCCCAGAGCCAGCCCAGGTCATCCCTGAGCTCTCCAGGTTCGAGCAGGAGCCAGGAAGGTTACCATCCTTCTCGAAGAGTCATTGCTTGAGCTGATGATGGAATTTCTAGACTCTTCCTCTCCACACCCACAGTTGCCCCCCATGGGGCCTCCAGGCTCGCGCCAGGGAGAGGCTGACATTCACTGAGTGCCCACAGCAGGCCAGGCCCGCTGCTGGTCCAGTGGCAAGGGTGGGCCAGCTCCAGTGGGACCTCCTGTGATCTGGGCTCCAGGGCAAGAGACTTCAAAGGAGGGGGTGCTCCCCTCACAGCAGGGACTAGAAACACTCACACTCCCCTCGGGGACTAGGGACAGCCACACAACGGAACACTGGACGGCCCTTAAAAGGAGGCCTTCCAAATAGATTAAGTGGAAGGAATAGTGTTTTATAGCCTTCTACCTTTTGTTTTAAAAATCTAGGTGGTTTTTTTTTTTTTTTAATCGGGTACTGACTATAAAAATTGTGGTAAAACACACATAACATAAAATTTACCGTCTTAACCATTTTTAAGTGCACAGTCGGGGGCATTAAGTACATTCACGTTGTTGTACAAACGTCCCCTCATCCATATCCAAAGCGTTTCTCGTCTTCCCAAACTGAAACTCTGTCCCCACTAAGCCCCTAACTCCACGTTCCTCCCCCTCCCCCATCCCGGGTTGACCACGCTTCTCTGTCTCTGTAATTTGACCCCACGAGGGACCTCGTGTAAGTGCCATCACACAGTAGTTGTCTTTTTGGCGGCTGGCGTATTTCGCTGAGCAGAATGTCCTCAAGGTTCATCCATGTGGCAGCAGGTGTCAGAACTTATTGCCTTTTTAAGGCTGAGCAATATTCCATTGTCCTCTGTGCCGAGTTTAGTTCATCCACTCATCCATCAAGGGACCCTTGGTTTGTGCCCATCTTTTGGCTACTGTGAACCATGCTGCCGTGAACATGGGCGTACAGAAGTTTCTTCGAGTCCCTGCTTTCAATTCTTTCAAGTAGCTACCCAGAAGTGGAATTTCTGAATCATGGGATAATTCCATGCTTCCTTTTTTTTTTTTTTTTTTTTTTGAGGAACTGCCCTACTACCGTGTACTTTTTAGTCCTGTTTGAATTTTGTTAGCAGCATGAAGAAAACCCCGACTTAAGCATTTGGATAAGCTGAAAAATGACGTCCCCTTTCATTTGCTCCTGGATTGGCAAACAGTAAAACTGCATAGCGTCTGATTCCATTTATATGAAATGTCCAGAAGAGGCGAATCAAAAGAGACAGAAAGATCAGTGATTGCCAGGGGGAGGGGAAGAGGGAGGGACCAATGGACTTGCGTTTCCTTTTGGGGTAATAGACATATTGTGGAATGAGATCACGGGGACGGTTCACTATATTCACTGCGAACATACTTAAAAAAAAAAAACAAACCCACAGAACCCTGCACCTAAAGACAGTGGTGTTTGTTAATACGAATTACGTCTCGATAGCTCTTTCAAAGGTTGATGATACCATAAACAACAAGACGTGGCCCCAAATCTGTCTTCTGCTTGGGGTGGGGTCACAGGAAGAGAAGGGGACTTGCCAGAGTCTAGAAGGTCAGGGAGATGGCCACAGGCAAAGAAGGGGCTCCGGGTAGAGAGCAGTAGGACCTGTGCCAGCCTGGCAGCCTTTCCCCCAACCCTTTCCACCTCGGACCCTGCCTGCCTGCCCACCTGCCCACCTGCCCCCAGGAGAACCGCCTGGCCCAGCACACCATCCAGGCCCTGCAGAGTGAGCTGGACAGCCTGCGTGCAGACAACATCAAGCTCTTCGAGAAGATCAAGTTCCTGCAGAGCTACCCGGGCCGTGTAAGTGCCCTCCCCAATTTCGGCCCCTGGTGTACCTGGCAAGGAGACGGGCCGACCAGGCCCTCCAAGGCGAGAGGGTTGGGGGCAGTGACCTGCTGGGCAGCAGTGGGCCTAGAGACCCCCCAGAGGCCATCCAGCCTGCCCTGCCTGCCGGCTGTCCTCCCTGAGCTGGGGAGAGACCCCCACAGTGGAGCCTTCGTGCAGGTTCATTCGTCAGACCCAGCCCGGAGGTGGTGAGAGGTGGCAAGGGGCAGGGCTCACAGGTCCCAGGCCCATGGGCCCCCGATGTCCCCTCTATGAAATGGAAGTGATCCACCAGCGGGTCTAGGATTGAACCACAGGGCGCTTGAGCACGCAGGATAGGCCCTGGGGAATCCATATGTTGTAAACTTACATTCTTAAAAAAAAAAAAGAAGACTTTGGTCCAATATCCCCAAAACAAATGAAGAAAACAGAATAAAAACCCACTCACTCCATTCTGGGTGTCAGAGGGCCCTCCCTGGCTTCTCTTAGCCTCCAGGCCTCACAAGGAGCCCCCCTTGTGTGAGGAAACCCTTCTGTGACTGTGGGGAGACAGGGTGGCGGGTAGAAGCGCAGGGAGCAGTGACACTCAGGGTGGGGGCCTCCCCAGGACAAGACTTTCCGCCCCATCCCCCACTCCACCTGTTGGAACTGCACTCAGGCCACCAGAGGGCGCCAGACTCTGCGCAAACTAGTACATCGTACCCAGTGCCGAGCTGGGGTGGGGGTGCCCGGTTCACCACTCTGGTACCTGCCTCTGCCCCACAGCCACCCGCAGACTCCCCGCGAACCCCTCCCACACCCACTTGCCCGCCCTGGCCCAGCCCTGTCTGTGATGTACACTCCAGCCCCAGGTGGCTTCGGTGCCCTCTACCTGCTCTGAGTCGCGGTGGCCCGGAGCCCCATAGGAAGTCTCCGAGCTCGGGCCGTGCTCCCGGACGTGTGGCCCCAGCCACATTCATGCTGTCACCCGGCCCTCTCCCAGCTCTAGGGCTCGGGGCCCCTCCCCGACCTCCACTGTGCTGATGGGGAAACTGAGGCTCCCCTGGGATCCTGCCAGCCTCAGGATGCCCAATCCCTGCCTTACTCCTGTTGGGCCCTCAGTGACTGGGTCTCTGGTCCTCATACAGAGTGGCGGCAGTGACGACACGGAGCTGCGGTACTCCTCCCAGTACGAGGAGCGCCTGGACCCCTTCTCCTCCTTCAGCAAGAGGGTGCGTGAGCCACGGGCCCGCTGCGGGGGAGCCTGGAGGACCACCAGCTCACCAGGCCTCATCCTGCACTATGCCCTCATGCCTTCGGCCCTGGTCTGTTGACTGAGGCCCAGCCTAGCCCTGCTGTCCGCCAACTGCCCCCCACACACACCCCCAGACCACCGGGGCAGCCTCTGTGCCCGCTGGGGGGCCGTGGAGGCCCGGGGTGCAGCCCAGGCAGGCCGAGGGAGCCAGGAGTATCTGATGGCTACGTGAGGCTGTGTGATAGGGAGTGAGCTAACCCCACGCGCCTGCTCTGGGGGTCAGGCAGACAAGCGAAGCCCCCCCCTTCCACGGTGTTGTGTGGCCTCGGGTGCGCCCCCACGTGAGGTTGCAGAGGCCCAGCCGGGAAAGACGTCCCACAGGCAGAACGGGCCCCCAGAGAGCGCGGAGGGAGGCAGCTGTCCTGGGAGCTGCGCACACAGACGTTGGGCGAGCCTAGGGTGTCACGCGGAGTGGAGGGGAGCCCGGCAGCCCCCCGGGGTCCCTCTCTGCAGCAAGCTGGGGCCTCTGGGGCCCTCAGGGTTCTCCCTTCATCCCCCCTCCCCCTTCAGGAGCGGCAGCGGAAGTACCTGAGCCTGAGCCCTTGGGACAAGGCCACACTCAGCATGGTGAGTTCCCTCCTCTGTGCCCAGCTGGGACGCACCGGAACCTCTGACTCTGGGCCTCCAAAGACACCTGCCCTCCGTCCCGTCTGGAGAAGCCCCAGGGACCCCACTTACTACTCACAGGCCCTGCCGGGAGTGGCTGTGGGACCTAGAACAGGGTCCCTCCTCCTTCAGGACACCTGGTCCGGTAACACCATTCCTGGAAGGTTCTGGAATCATGCTGTAGGGGGCGCCATTCCCTAGAATCCCTGTGGCCCAAGTGCCCAGCCTATACAGTGGGAGACTGCTGCCTGCCGTTCCTCCTCTTGCTGCCCCAGGTCCCTCACTTCGGGAACCTGGGGCAGCCCTTCAGGGGTGGGTGAGGCCTGCCCCACCCCCACATCACACCTCATTGCTCCCCAGGGGCGACTGGTTCTCTCCAATAAGATGGCACGCACCATTGGCTTCTTCTACACGCTATTCCTGCACTGCTTGGTCTTCCTGGTGAGTATCCAGGCAGGTGGCCAGGGATGCCTTCACCATACTTCCTGTACCTCCAAGGGCAGCAGGGTCGCTATCGTGGCCTGGCACCCTGGGCCACCCCCAAGCCACACTGTCTGCTCCTGGCCACTTCTCTCCCCTCCGAGGGGACAGCAAACCCACCCATCAGGCCCTCTGGCTGGGGCAGCAGCCCAGCCACTCTGTGGAAAAGGCTTGGCTGACTCCATCCACGGCCCTGTCCTGGAGCGGCATAGGGGAGGGCATGTCCACTGTGAGGCCACAGGCAAGATGGCCCTTACGTGGTTAACCTGGGCTCCAGCTCTGACCCCAGGGCCCACCAGGTCCCGGCCTGCCAGTGTCACCCGCAGCAATGTCAGGGACCTGTCTGACCGTGTGTGAAACAGGGGGCACGGGGGCAGCTCTAAGGCCCTCCTGCCCTGGGCCCTGGGCCATGAGAACCTTCCTGCACGGCCAGGAGGCCAGGCTCGGGGGCTGGAGGGGGGCGGCAGGAGGGGCAGAGTGTCGGAACAGACAGCTCACTGTGTCTCCGCCTGGCCAGGTGCTGTACAAGCTGGCGTGGAGCGAGAGCATGGAGAGGGACTGTGCCACCTTCTGCGCTAAGAAGTGAGGACAGCACCTGAGTCTCACCACAGCCCTGCGCGGGGCCCCCCAGCGCCGCGAGCTCCTCCTGTGTTCCTCACCCCCAGCCCTCTACCATTGCCGCCCACTCTGCCCCACCCCCAGCTCCCCAGCACCCACCCTGTCACCGGGTGCATGGCCCGCCCCCCCCCACACACACACACTTCCCTCCTTTTTACCCTTGGTCTCAGCAAAGGTTTCTATCCCCAACAGGTTCGCCGATCACCTGCACGAGTTCCACGAGAATGACAATGGGGCGGCAGCCGGTGACTTGTGGCAATGATGTCCCCAACACGACAGTGATTGCTGCACCCCCCCCCACCCCCTGCTTGTTCAGCTGCTTCTAATGACTTAGACTTCCCTGGAAAATTCCCCACAGAAACTGCCCTCGCCCTCCACCCACCAGTGCCCGAGGTCCCAGGTCCCCTTAAGAGAATGTCAGCCACACCAGGCCCTCTAGGTCCAAAAAGCCCCCGAGGCCCAGCCAGGCTGAGTCAAAGGGGCCCCTTCAGTCCCATCTTAGGCTGGTGACCTGGCTTGGGTCCTGACCATTAGCCCTGGTGGCAGTCACCTCCCATCATCAGCTGTGATGCTGATTGAGTCCTTGCCAATTCTGGCCATGGTTCATCCAGTTGGGATCCCCTGGGCCTCTCTGTGCCAGGTCTGGGCTCACCTAGGGCTCCCCTAGGATCTACCACTCCACCCCCCAAGAGACAGAGGGCCCTTCCTCACAGGCCAGCAGGCTTTGAGTCCTGCCTTTATCACCACCCCCACCCCACCGCAAGAAGAGAGGAAGCCCCAGAGAGCATGGCATAGTTTGTTATCTCCTCCCTGCCCCCAGACCCATTGTGAGTTTTGCTTTCTTCTTTAGCAAGATATTTTGGCTTCTAGGCAAGGAGGGATCTCCAGTGAGCCCTGTGCCCCAGGCTTTTCAGACCCAAGGACTGGTCTGAGGGGCCCAGGTGCTTCTCCGCCAAGGCAGAACGGGCCATGGACCATCCCAGCACGGCCACCTTGGGGCCACTGTCTGATCTTCCCAAGTTAGATTTGCACTCGCGCGTTCAGCTTTGCACATTTCAAATAAACACATGGTTGCAGCTACGCGGGTGCCCAAGCTCCATGACTCCGGGGGGGACAGGAGGCCGGTGCGTCCGTGTAGCAACATGCCTGGGAGCTGGGGCTGGACCTTTCAGCCGCTATGCGGATGTGAGACATGACCCCCAGCATACAGAAGGTCTCTTCGTTTTCCCATCCCCCAGGAATTCCGTGAGTGGGTCCAGACCTTTGCTGGAGCCCAAACCCATGTCTGAGTTCTCTTGAACAGATAAGCGACCCAGTCAAAAGAGAAATCTATTCCTTTAAAAAAAAAAAAAAGAAAGAAAGAAAGTACCTATCAGGCTGCCTTTGGATGTGTGATGCGTGTTGGACGTGTGATGTGAGCTCCTGGGGAATCCCTCCTTCCCTTTCTGTGTGCCCAGGAGCCATGCACTCTATGCCCCTTTCCCTTGAGCCCCTGCTTGCCGGGTACTGCCCAGCCCAAGTCCACCAAGCCCCCTGAGTGTCAGCTTTGCACAGGGACCCCCTGAGGCACCGGTCAGCCTCAGCCCAGCTCCACTCATGTGGGTCCCTTCCCACCCAGACCAAGGGGCTTCCTCTTGGTTTGTGGTGATTGGCGTTACCCCACTGGCCAGGTGGCTCTTGAAGCTGGCTCCACACCCAGCTCCCACCCCGCAGTGCGCCAGGCCGGACACCCCTGTACTCTCCCTGTCTCAGTTTTAGTCCTGAACACTCTAGAGCTTACACATCCAGGGGCACCTCTTTGGGGTTCCACCCTCAGCATCCCTCACCATCTCCCCCATCAGAACTTCCTCCGAAGCCCCAGAGGCTCCTGCCCTCGGGGACCCCAGATGAACCTGTCTTCACTGACTGTCATTCCTGTCCCCATGACAGAGCTGGTCTTGGCCAATCACCGACACCCTCCACCCTCCTGCCACTTCCACATCTCCCACCAGTTCCTCCTTGCGGGTCCGAGTCACAAACAGCTGGCTCCTCCTCACTTCCTCCTCCTTGGGGATCAGAGCTGTTGTCCTGCCCAGGACCCTCCCTGGCCAATGACAGCCCACCAGCAGAGCTCAGCCCACTACTCAGAACCAGGTTAGTCCGCCCGCAAGGGGGGGGCAGGCTCTCCCATCTCCCAGAAGGGTGGGGTCCACAGCCAGGCCACCCACACACACTCCCACAGCTCTCCTGGTTTCATTCATAGACCTCCTGGTCCCCTGCCAGCAGTAGAGGCCTGTGTGCGGCTCTAATCGATAGCTGGTCCACGTCTAAGCTTTCATTAAGTGTCTGCTGCCCGGGTCCCGCTGAGAGGGCAGCTCGTCCGTGTGGAAGGGAAGAGACTAGGTGCGAGGACCTCCGACGAGACCCACCTTGCTTCAGCACCCCGGAAGAGGGCAGCCCAGGGCTGGGGGGCAGGAAGCGAGGGCTCCAGACCAGTCTCCACCTTCACCAACGCACCGCTCATCTATAGGCCCACCCTTTCCATCTACAAGATTGGGATAAAAACCCTGCTTTGCCTGTCCTGCTTCCTGGGAATTCAGAGGTGACAGGGCTTTGTGAAAGGTTAAAAGGCTCTCCACAGAGGTCAGAGATCATTGTGGGGCAAAAAGGGCAACAGATGGAGGCACTCTCAGCTAAGGGGAGGACCACCCCCACGGGTGATCAGATCAGTTCTCCCTGCCCTTACTGAACCTTCTGCCTCTGGCAGGGAGAACTGATCTGACCACCTGTGGGGGTTGAGGGCTTGGAGCAGGAGGCAGGGGAAGGAGGGGAGAAGGATCTCGAGCGTCCTCCCACCTCTCCCCAGGAGCAAGCAATAGGTCTGATGTCTGAGCTGCCCTCCCACTCCTCCCCGACCCCTTTCTGGCCTCCTGGAGGCCCCAGCTTGCCAGGGGTCAGTCCACTATTGCACCGCAAAGACCAGCAGGAGTCTTTGTTTACTAAGCCAGAGTGGTCTCTGCCCTAACCTATGCCTTGGGTTTGGGGGCTGCAGAACCCAACGGTGGTGAAGAAGCCGGGGCTGTGTCTGCCCCCCACCGGTCCCGTTTGACCTCTGAAGATCTCTTCGGGTGGCGTCAGTCTCCCCATCATTGTGAAGGTGCGTAGATGGGGCAGTGCTCGGGTCTTCCCCGCCCTGTAGCCCTTGGGCTATTTCCGGCACGGGGAGCGCCGAAAGCAGAGGGCGTGGTGCTCGCCCTCGGGATTTATGAGAACCAGACGTCGACTTCCCCCGTTGCGACATCTGGGCCTCCTCGAGGCTCCCATTGTTCCCGCGGCGTAAGGTCCAAGACAGCGGCGGCCTCCGGCGGGCGCCCATCCCCAGTGGGCGCCCACGCCCCCATATACCCACTATTCGGGCCACCCACCCGGTCCCCACCCACCGCGCTCCCGGGGCACGCTTCCGCGCAGGGGGGGGACTCTCGCTCCAAAAGGGGCGGCTGCAGGCCAGCTCCTAACCCCCCGGGCCCCGGGGTTTGGCCGCCGCCGCCTCAGCCCCAAGAAAGCTAGCGAGCAGCAGCCGCGGGCGCGGTTCAGGCTCGGCGGAGGGCTAGGGGCGCGCCGGGGGCGGGGCCGGCGCGGCTCGAGGCGGGCAGGGGGCGGGGCCCGCGCCGGGGGCGGGGCCGAGGAGGCGCGCGCGGCGCGGGCGGGGGGCACGAGGGGGAGCGGGCGGGGCGCGCGCGGCGCGGGGCTGGGCTCGCAGCGCGCGGGGCTCGGCCGCCGGGACCGCCGAGCCGGGGCCGCGCAGGGCCCGCGAGGAGCGCACGAGCCTTCGAGGTTGCGGACGAGGGAAGGAGGAGCCGCAGCCAACGCCGGCGCCCGCCCGGAGGGAGCCCGAACCCGCCGCGGGCCATGAGCCGCCGGGCCCCGGGAGCCGGGCCGCGGTCGGGGCAGCGCTCCGCCGGCGCCCCGGCCCGCCCGGTTGCAGCTGCGCGCCTGTAGGTACGGTCTGCTTGTCCTCAGTTCCCTCGTCCATCTCCCCAGACCCGGGCCGTCCCTGAGGGCGTGCGTGTGTGTGCGCACGGCTGCCCCGGGAAGCGCGGCCGCACGCGCCCTGGTCCGCGCGTGTCGTCTTTGTGTGCGCGGGTGGGAGGGAGCGCGACGGAGGGGATGCGCCCCCGGCGGGGACCCACTCGCCAACCCCCCCCCCCCCCGCCCGGGCTGGGCGGGAGTGGCGGGAGGGGCCGAGCCGCCTCCGGAGCAGCTGCGCCCCCGCCCCCTCCTAGGGCCCAGGGCCCGCGGTGGGGGGAGCGCAGCGGGCCCCCTGGAGGAGGGGTCTCTGGCTGGGGAGCGTCGCGAAGGAGCCCGGGTCTCTTCCCTGGGCTGCGAGGGCGGGGGGCGGGCCCCGGGAGGACCCTATCCAGTCCACAGTCGCCGGGCCGGCACGCCCTCCATTTGGCCCAGGCCGTCTTTCTCACGGTCACCAGTTCGGTGCGCCCACCCCGGGAGCTCTCCGACCGCCCTAGATAGTGGGGAGGACGGCTGTGGGTGCCCGAGAAGGCCGGCGCCTTTAAGAAGGGGCGGGTTCATGCCCTCCATTCAGGCCCTTCGGCCTCAGCCATTGATGAACCTGCGGGGCCGCGCGGGGCCCGGAACGGCGCCAGCCCAGCGGGCCAAGGCCAGGCAGAGGCTGGGACCTAGCCGGGCCCCCCCTATCAGCCCACGAAGTGAGGTCTTCAGAGGGAGAAGTCTGCAGTGACTCGGGTCCCTTAGGATCCTCAGGGCGGATCGGCAGCCAGCCTCAGGAGTAACCAAACACAGATAAGCCAGAATCAGCGTTCACACCGACTTGGTGCAGGGCAGAACCTCAGGGTTGGGAGTCAAACCCGGTTGAACCGTGCCTCTGCACTTTGAGCCTCCATTATGTACCTTGTAAAATGGAGATGCTGCTGCCTCCCTCCTAGCTGGGTGACCATCGAGAGCTGTCCACTCTAACACAGGCCACTGATCATGGGGTGAGTGAGGGCAGGAGGAGGGAGGGGAGGTTTCCCTGAGAGGCTTTGGTTGCCTCTATGGGGACTTGACCTGAACTCCCCCCCCCCCAACTCTGTTGCCACTTTAAACAGATTTCTTCCTTCCTAGCCTCGCTGCTCCATCCAGGAGGAGATTGGTCAGGGAAGTGACCTAGAACCTTCCAGGTCTAGGAACTTTGGGAGAGGTCTGGCAGTAGGGGCAGTGCTGTTAGGCTGGCATGAGTCAGGGCGTTTCTGGGGGTCTGGAAAGCAGAGTTTCCCACCAACTGCTCCCTTCTACTCCTCTCTCCCACTAGAGGGCACACATGATGGTGGGCAAGAGATTCTGAAGTGGGTTAATTGAACGGTTCTAAGCAATCAAGGGTTCAATTATACATCCTTTTCCTCTTACCTATTGTGGAAAACGTGTCTAAATTTTCTAAACCCTTCCTCCCTCCTTAGTGGGTCTCCTAGGGAGAATATACACGCACGGACACACACACAACCACAACGAAGAGTGGGCTTCCCGCAAGGCCGAGCATTTGGTGTTGAGTTGATGTGCCAAGTCTCATGTCATCTTCACAACAACACTGTGGGTTTGGTACTATTATTACCCCCATTTTACAGAGAAAGAAACAGATTCGGGGAAGTGAAATGATGGGCCAGAGTCACTTAACCAACTATCCAGGCCTCTAAGCCACTTGTTTCTGACGAGAGCCTGGCCGTTACCTCTTGCACTGTGTACCTATCCTGGGTTGTGGGGAATTAGGGTTTTAGGTGCCGTGGGCCTCCTGGCTGCTGTGCCCATGGGGTTCTGGTCCAGTCTTGGAGCCTGCCTCGCTTCCTGCTCATTGTCCGCATGGGACCGAGGGGCGGTGGCAGCCTTGGGGCCGTGGGGAAGTTTCTCTTCCCCCTCACCTGGTTAGGTCTGTTTTCAGGGCTGCGCTCTATCCCAAGGGAGAGTAGGTGTCCTCCCTTACCTGGAGGAAGTTACAGCCCGCGCCTTTTTGGGCAGAGCGAGGCAGGGCATCAGCGTGTAGGAGTATAGCATCTTTTGACTCCTCTGGGTGATGCAGGGATTGGGCTCGATTCTCCAGATACTTCGGCCCCTCTGTGGATAGGGCCCACCTGGGGGTGGGTGTAACACCTGCTGGTGGTTATGGTCTGGTGCTAGTACCGAGGGGCAGGAGAGGGAGGGTGGAGGCGGGGACAGGACAAAGGGGGTGTTCCCAAGGCCTCCACGGGCTCAGGGGCCTGGCAGCTGTTGGGGCAGAGGAGTGGGAGCAGGTGGGGCAATGCCAGGCTGGGTGCTGAGACTCCAAGCAGAGAACAAGCAGGGTTTGGAGGAAGAGGGTGTAATAGAACTTGGAAGTGGTGAGTTTGAGGTGCCCGGAGGTCAGCCAGGCTGGGAGTTCAGTTGCTCAGAGAAAGACCCAAGGAAGCTTTATAAGCACCTGTTAGTACTAACAGAGGGGCAGGGTACTGGAGGTCTCAGGAGTCACTGATGTGTGTGTGTCATGAAAAAAAAGGCAGGCTGGTGGGCTGTGTAGTAGGAGTTGAGGGGGGTGTCTTGCAGGTTTCAGGGGCTGGGCCAGGAGGTCTGGGAAGGGTATGAATCCGGGCCTAGATGAGATCCATGGCACTGGGAGAGGGGAGAGACTTCAAGGTTGGCGAGGGGGTGCCTCTCCGGAGAGGGGAGGGCAGGGCCAATGCAGCTGGAGCCATCCCAGCCTGCACTCCACCGACAGAACCTGTCCAGGAACTGTCCAGCACCAAGTGCTCCTGAAGGATGGGCTTCCCTCCTAAGCCCCCAGGCCCCGACATAGCTCATTATCCTGGGCCCCACTGCCTGCTCATCTGACTTCTGTTTCCTCCAGCGCCCAGCTCTGGACTCCCCTGCCCTCCAGCCTGCCAGAGTGCCCTTCTCAGGGTGGGCATCTCCTTTCCTTTTCTTGAGGCAGGGCCTGGGTCCCTCCCACCCCTAATGCCCTCAGAGGAGAGCTCCCCGGGGACAGGGCCCTGTGTTGATGTGGGTTCTAGGAAAAGACCTTGGCCACACTGGAGCCTGGATTCGCTGGGGTTGGCGGGGACAGTGGGAAACAGGGAGACCAGGGAGGAGGCCTCTGTAGCCATCTGCTCAGAGCAGTGAGAGGACAAGAGGGAATGGAGGCAGAACATTTATGAAAGAGAAGCTAAGGAGCTTCGATTTCTTAACCAATTACTTATGGATTTTTTTTTTTTAAGATCTTATTTGAACAGTCTCTACACCCAACATGCGGCTCAAACTCACAACCCCGAGATCAAGAGTCGCAGGTTCTTCTGACAGAGCCAGCCAGGTGCCCCCAGATCTCAGGCTGTTAACCGTCTCCACTGTCCCACGTGTCAAATGACCAGATGTGGAGGTGGGGAGACGTGCAGGCAGTGGGGCCCCCAAGGACCGGGGGTCTGCAGGTCCCAGGCCAGCAGGACTTGTCCAGGTCGGGGGCATCAGTGAAAGCCCAGGGGCTCACCAGAAGGGCTTCCACCCTCCCTCAGGGGCAAAGGCTCCAGCGTGTGAAAGGCATGAGGGGCAGGGGGCCCTGAGCACAGAGCTGCTCCAGCTCTTGATGGCCTCCCCCCAACGCTGCTCCTCAGCATGGACCTTGGACCATGAAGCAGTCCGTGTGGGAGAGCAGGGTGGTCCCCTTCCAGCCAGAGACACTGATGCTCGGAAAAACCAGGCCCACCTGAGCGCCCTTCCCCCACAACCCACGGCTACCCATACAGGGGACGAGTCCCAAGGGCTCTTACTCTGCACCTGTCCCTGTCTTTAGCCAGAGCGCCCTCCTCCCACACGCACTCAGCAGCAAAGTCCCGGCAGGTTCAAGGTTGTTAAGACCAGAAATGATGCCCACTTGTGCCTCCTCCGGGGTCATGGGGTGAGCACAGATATTCTGTGTGGGAGGGTTGGGGAATTCCAGCCACACCTCACTCGCTGGAGGCCTTGGTTCAGAGCCTGCCCTGGGGGGACACGCTCTGGGGATGGGGCGGGGTGGGGACCAGACTAGAGAGCCAACGCCCAAGTGCCCAACAGTGACACAGGGAACGGGCGCTGTGTCCTCCCGGCCTCCATCCCCAGGGGAAACTCAGGCAGCCAGCCCGTAGGCGGAAGGCACTCCCAGAGGAAGGACTAGCCCAGATGTGGTCTGTGTCCTGTGGGGGAAGGGGTGCAGAGTGGGGGCTTGAGGGGACTGCCCCAGCTGGAAGAAGAGCAGGATGGAGGACAGAAGGAGCGCTCGTGGTCAAGTGTGCACTTGGGTTAGCCAGGCCAGGCCAGGCCCGACCTGAAAGCCCAGAGGAGAGGGCATCGGTGGGCACGGTTGAGGCCGAGTGAGGCCTCATCTTCTCTTCTTGGGTTGGGGGGCCCCAGGTAGAGACCACAGTTTCCCCACCGTGAATGGTTCAGCAGGAGGCACTGCCCACCCCAGCGCAGAACAGAGCGCCCTCAGTTCTGACCCTTACCACCCCTTTTGGCACTTGGCCGTCCAGATGTTCCCCTGAGCACGGAGCTGAGTGAGGGGGCAGGAGAGGGTCAAGGGCGTGGGTGATGGGGGAGCTTGCCCAGGACCTGCCCTGGGGGCAGCCCCCAGGACAGCTTTTTGGGGTGCCGGGTGGCTAGCTAGGTTGCCCTGCAGGGACTCCTTTGCTTCCCTGGGGGCAGATCGTTTCCTGTGGTGGTAAAAGCTGGGGCTCCACACACGAGGCCCCGAGGCCCCTGCAGGTTGTGGGCCAGGCCGGTGCCTCCCGCTCCCCAGGCCTCTGCCCACTGCGGGTTGGATCGATGGGTCATCAGCCCATTAGCGGGGGTGGCCGGGCTGCCTCATCAATATTTTAAGGAATGACCTGGCCGTGGGGTCCGGAACTGCGAGCAGCGGGGGCTGGTGACTGGCCTTCTTTTTTGTATTCCAGTTGTGAGTGCTATTTTTACCACCGGAAGGCCAGCCGCCCCCTCTCCCAGGCCTCTAATGGGCGCGGGGGTGGTGGTGGGGGGTAGGGTCTCCCATCTGGGTTCCTGGTCACAGGGTTAGGAGAGTCCTCGGCTTGGAAAGGTGATAGGCGAGGACTTGATTAGACTTCACCCATCTTGCCTCCCAGAAGCTCCCTCCCGTCGCACTCCGGCCCTGGTGAAATGGGAACAAAAAAACAGGAGCCAGGCAGGCCCGTGGAGTCTTGAAACCTGCGGGGAGACGGATCAGGGGAGGGTGGTCTGTCCAGGTGGGCACCCTTTGTCTCCCGCCCCGTCTGCCTGAAATGAGAGGCAACCCCTGCCCGTCCCTGGTCCCAGAGGGGTGACAGTAGGGCCCCCGTCGTCAGTGTCCAAGGGCCATGACAGCCCCAGGCCTTAGAGGCCACTGCTCAGCACCCCATTTCACTGATGGGGAGCCAAGGCCTGGACTGAGACAGCGAGCCCACTGGTGCCCAGTCCGGCGCCCTCCGCACTGACTCAACAGGTCTCTTCTGGCTCCCTGGGGCCATAGTCGGAGGAACTGGGACCCTGCCCACAGAAGCAAGAGGGCCAAGGACCACTGGGACCATGGGAGCTTAGGGAAGGAGGGCCAGTGTAGGGGGAAGGCTTGCTGGAAGAGAAGGTTTTCAGCAGTCTAAATGGCAAGGAGAGTGAGTAGTCAGTAGAGGGAGGACGGCCATCCAGGGAGGGCAGCAGCACAGGCAGAGACCCGGGGGGATCCCCAAGGAGCCGCTGGAGGAGGGAGATCGAGGGCCAGCTGGATTCATCCAGATTCATCCAGGTTCATTCATCATGAACCTTCCAGGCCAGCCGGACATTGGGGGCCCAGGGTGAATTCAGCGACCCTGCTTCTGGCACCACTGGGATCCCCTCCCATTCCCCCCCACCGAGGCTCTGCTTTTCCCACATATCTGGGTCTGGTCACCTGCAGAATGGGAGAGGGTCCTGTCTCATTATTTGGGTGACACACTGGCTGGTCTCTGGAGATGGCTGGAAAGGCCTCCTGGCTTTACCACCCAGAGTTTGGGGCGACGCCGGCTCTGCCCATGGCTGCACATGGATTATAAGAGCACACCGTCTGCCCCCTGTGCTGTCCTTCCAGGGAGGGGTAGCCCTCCCCCATTTTAAAGTGAGGAAGCAGGCGGGGTGGGAGTTGTGGTCAGCATCACTCACTAGAGGGTAGTGGGGCTGTCAGGCCTGGAGCTCAGGTCAGCCAAGGTCCCTGCACTTGGTCTCATCCCCAGTTTTGTTTTGTTTTGTTTTTTAAGATTTTATTTATTTATTTGACAGAGATAGAGACAGCCAGCGAGAGAGGGAACACAAGCAGGGGGAGTGGGAGAGGAAGAAGCAGGCTCATAGCAGAGGAGCCTGATGTGGGGCTCGATCCCAGAACTCCGGGATCACGCCCTGAGCCGAAGGCAGACGCTTAACCGCTGTGCCACCCAGGCGCCCCTCATCCTCAGTTTTGGCTTCAAGGGCAGTTGGGTTGGGGCTGAGCCCTCTTCTGTGGCTAGCAGCCTGCCCTTCACAGACAGCCGTGCCTGGGCTTCCCTCTCCCCATCCGTAGCTAGTGTGGGGCTCCCTGCTGGCCCTGCTGCTTATAACTTTGACCTCTGGTTGCTCAACCCCTGTCCTTTCCGTGTAGCCCCAACTAGACCCGGGGGACACAGAGGGCTGCTGGGCTGGGCTTCAGGCCTGTAGGCTGCTGGCCAGCCAGCAAGGGTGGATAGGGGAGGTCAAGGCAGGCCTAACCTCCCAGTGCCTCCCAGGCCAGTCCCTACCCAGGATATGGCCAGAGCCGCCCTATCCAGGGCAGGTTTTCCTGAGTCCCACCCCTACCTCCAGTGAGGACGAGGTGGGACCCACGCTGTGAAAGCGCCCCCCCACCCAGGGCCCTGTCCCTCTGCTTCCAGGAGGAAGAACGGGGAGGACCAGGGATTGATGTGCAAAGATTACACACTGGGACTGCTTTCCTCCCTGCCCCCGCCCCCCAGCCCCAGGTGGGGCGGACGGGTGTTCACAGTGGGTGCTGGCTTCCCAGGCTGCTGTGTCACCCAGTCTGAGCCTCCTGGCGGTACAGGGGGAGGAGCGGCCACTGTGGGGAGAACCGCCCCACTGGGTGACTGGATGGGCTTGGAGCACAGGAACAGAGCCTCACAGGTTTAGCTGCAGGGCTTTCTCCCCACTCTTACCCCCAAAATGTACCCCCTCAGCAAGTCAAGACAAGGCCTTGGCTCTCCACCTTCTCTAGAAGCCTCCGCGGTGGTGGTGGCAGGTGCATTCCCATCTCCACCCTCATTCCTGGCCTATGACTCGGGCCTGCCTTCTGCCCCCAAGGCATGTCTATGCCAGATGGGGAGACAGACATGGGAACACACACCTGGAGCACCCCGGAATTGGCACCTTGCTAGAGGGGCTTCTGGGAGGGGACTGTTGGAGCTTGGAGGAGACACTCATGCCACATGGTGGGGAGGTCAGGGAAGGCTTCCTGGAGGAAGTGGCCCTTGGATTAATTATTGAAGGATGAGTAGGAGATAGCCGGATGAAGACAGGAAGAAGAGCAGCCCCCCTTCTCCCCCAGTCTCTCCCACTATGTCCTGAAAGTCTGCCTCCCAGTTATTGTCCATCTCTGCAGTGAGGTCACTCTTCGTCTGCTTCCCTCTTCACTGTCATAAAGGCCTGCGCGAGCCCCCCTCCTCCAGGAAACCTTCCTAACTCCCTGCTACCCTCTTCCCCAGTACCGGCTAGGAGTCTCTGAGCAGCCCCACTGGTTCGGAGAACTGTCCTCTGTGCTAAGTAGCCTCATCGAGTGGCCCGTTTCCTCCCTGGGGCTGTCCTGTGGTTATTGACTGCAAATCGATGGCGGAGGTTGCCCCGGAGGTGAGAGGGAATTCCCACGGTGCCTTATGGCCCAGAGGCCCTGCGGATGATCTCACAGAAGTGGGGCAGCTATTTTTTACCAGGCGTTTAATTACAGAGTTTGGATCCCAGAGGAGAGATGAGATGGTGCTCCCAGGAGCTCCAAGGGAAAGGCCATGCTGGGAAATGTGGGGATCCTGGGAGGACAGGTGAGGGCATGACCCTCTGTCTCAGTTCCCCTAACACCAGGCTGGCCCCCTCAGACAGGGGCTCCCCAAGGCAGGGAAGGACCACATCACCGCACATACTCTCCACTGGTAATTTTTCACCCTGGCCTGGGGGCAGGGGTAGAATATATAAACACAGTGGGCTGGACCTGTGCCCCCAGGGGTGGTGGCCACCTTGGGGGACAAGGAGGCAAGGCCCCCAACTGCCTGGACACACCAGTAGTTTGGTGAGCCAGAGTAATAAAGGCTGGATGGCCCTGGGAACAGGAGGACGCTGGCTGAGGAGAGAGCTGGAGTCCCTACCTCGGGACCTCTTCAGGAAGGCCGGGTTCGATGGGAGCTCTGGAGGGAACAGGATTCCAGAAGGCGAGCGCGCAAGTACAGAGTGCAGACCACGGGGACGGAAGGAAGTCTGAGAGGGCAGAGCCTTCAGTGCCAGTAGGAAAAACGGGTCCTACCTGATCCACACTGGAAGGCGAGCCCCAGGGTCCTGGAGTCGGGGAGGATCCCAGGCCTGTCACTAACAGGCTGCATGTTCTCAGGCCCATGTGAGGGCTTAGGCAGTGACAGCTGTGACGTGTTTGACACACCCACACGTGAACGTGTGCCGCACATATTCGTTTGTTCATTCATACCCAGCGTGGGGCTTGAACTCACAACCCTGGGATCAAGCATCACGTGCTCTACCGACTGAGCCAGCCAGGCGCCCGCATTCATTCAGTGTTTACCGTTCCTACTACGTCCCCAGCACCGGGGACAGAGCCACTTAAAACACTGCATTCTCAGGAAGGGTGTGGTAGGGAGTGGAGGGTAGGACAGCACAACCAAGCAAGGGAACAAATGGTATGTCAGATAGGGATAAGCAGCATGGAGAAAAGTAAGCAAAGGGCGGGCAGACACCAGCGCTGGGTGGAGCAGGAACATTCCTTGCTCTCAGAAGAGTGGTGGTCAGAGAAGGCTATTGGACGACATGGTATATGAGCAGAAACCTGAAGGAGGCGAGGGAGTGTGGAGGAAAGAACGTTCCAGGCAAGTGCAAGAGAGAATTGCAGGTGCAAAGGCCCTGGGGTGGGACCCAGCAGCAGCCAGAGCAGAGTGGGCCAGAAGAACGGCAGGAGATAAGGTCAGGGGGGAAAGTGGAGGCAGATCATGTGACACCTTGAGGGTTATGGGTAGGACTTCTACTTTTACTGAGTGGAATGGGAGCCAAAGAAGAATTAGGAGGGACCTGGTCTGTCTTGTTTTAGGAGTGAGGACTGTGTTCCTGGGTGGAGAATGGACTGGGGGTGGGGGATGAGGTGAAGCTTGGGGCTGCTAAAGTATGATAGGGGAGAGCAGGGATCATGTGGGCCCCTGGAGGGCAGCCCGGATGATGAGTGGAGGAAAGGTTGAGTTCTTGGCATATTTCAAAGGCAGAGCCAAGAGGAATGCACAGGACTTCTTCCTGCCCACCCGCCTTTGGGGGCCCTCAGAAGAGGTTAGCTTGGGAAGCTGGGTAACAGGAGGCTCGTGGGGACCCCAGCCTCCGCCAGCCCCACAAATGACCTTGGGAATGCCGTTTGAAGAGTGACTGGGGAGAGGGGACCCCCCCCCCCCCCGCAGGCACTGCCTTTCACCTCCCTGGTCGGCCTTCTCTGCTCTGAATGGCTGCATCCCCCCACCCCAGCACACAGGGAGCCCGTGGGGAGAGGGAGAGGGGTCGGATGGGTTCTGCCGTCCCAGAGTCACTCTGCGCTCTTGTCACCCACAGCCGCAGGGGGCTGCGATGGGACGGGAGCCATGAATGGTGCCGCCCCCGGCCCCGCCGCCCCCGCCCCCGCCCCGGTCCCCGACTGGCGGCACTTCTGCGAGCTGCACGCGCAGGCGGCCGCCGTGGACTTCGCGCACAAGTTCTGCCGCTTCCTGCGGGACAACCCGGCCTACGACACGCCCGACGCCGGGGCCTCCTTCTCCCGCCACTTCGCCGCCAACTTCCTGGACGTGTTCGGCGAGGAGGTGCGCCGCGTTCTGGTGGCCGGACCGGCGCCGCGGGGGGCGGCCGAGCACCCCGACGCCATGGAGCCCGAGCCGGCGGCGCTCAAGGCGGCCGCCTACGGCCACTCGCGGAGCTCGGAGGACGTGTCGACCCAGGCGGCGGCCAAGGCCCGCGTCCGCAAGGGCTTCTCGCTGCGCAACATGAGCCTGTGCGTGGTGGACGGCGTGCGCGACATGTGGCACCGGCGCGCCTCGCCCGAGCCCGACGCGGGCGCCGCCCCGCGGGCCGCCGAGCCCCCCGCCGAGCCGCGCGACAAGTGGACTCGGCGCCTGTGGCTGTCGCGGACGCTGGCGGCCAAGGTGGAGCTGGTGGACATCCAGCGCGAGGGCGCGCTGCGCTTCATGGTGGCCGACGACGCGGCCGCGGGCCCGGGCGGCACTGCCCAGTGGCAGAAGTGCCGCCTGCTCCTGCGCAGGGCGGTGGCTGGCGAGCGCTTCCGCCTCGAGTTCTTCGTGCCGCCCAAGGTGAGCACCGGCCCCAGGCTGGGGGGCAGCTGAGGGTGCCAGGGGCTGGCTTCCGGGTCCCCGCTGCCTGGCTGCCCGCCCTCCTCCATCCTTCATCTGGGCCCCTGGGTGGCTGGAGCCTCCCCAACAGGAGTGACCGTTGCACCTTCAGGGAGGGGACCTGAGATGTGTTGGTCCCAGGCTGCAGCCCCGCCCCTGGTGGGTGGCCCTTACGCGGCCCAGGTTTTGAAAGTTAAGCTTCTAGCTGTCATCAGCACTGCTGGTCCCCTGGGTGCACCATGCCCCCTCCCCAACTTGGGCGCTCGCCATCAGAGCCCTGGGGGCAGCTTATGGGCCTCCTCTGGGTGGGCAAACGTGCCCTATTTGGAAAGTGGGAGTAATTGTAACAATAGTGCCCGTTTTCTGAGGGCACCCCACATGCCGAACCCTAAACCTGGTGCACAATCTCATCCCCACAGTCTCGCTGCCGGGTGGGCATCACAGTCCCCAGGTCACAGAAGAGAGAACAAAGGAATACTCAGAGAGGAGGTGTGGCCTGCCCAGAGTCACAGAGCTGGTGGGCGGCAGAGCTGGGCTAATTATACCCGCCACTCTGGTGGTCCTGAGAATGGAGGAGCTTGGAGGTGGGAGCTGCTCGTGTGCTGGGAGGTTCAGAAAGGTGGGAGGTTGTGCTGGGGCTGCAGCTGGCAGCACCCCAAGAACCACCCGGCCCTCCCCCCCCTCCCAACCAGGCCCACTCCACTCCCTGGCACCTTTAGTCACCCTGAGCCTCTCGCCTCTCTCCATCTCCCAGGCTGTCTGGACTCTGGGTGTGCCTGCTTGCCTCTCCCCACTGGAGGGGCAGGGTGTGGGCTCCCCAAGGCTGGGCGCCCACGAGCTACATAGACTCTGGAGAGGTGATTTCCCCGGGGACACACTTAGTCCCTTGAGTCGAAGGACCCAGACTTCCCAAGGGGTTTTTCCCTGCCAAGCCCCCACCGTTAGGCCCCTGAGAGAAATCCTAGACCACTAAGCCCAGCTCCACCACTTGTCAGACAGACAGAGGCGGGGTGGGACTGGCCCAGAGTCACCCAAAGGGCAGGGGCAGAGGCCCCGGGCTCCATGCCTCTGGGCCTGAGTGGCAGTTACAGCTGGCCGGCTCTAAATAGCGTCCGCTGCCCTTGGGGGAGGGGGTGCAGCAGCTGGGGCCTCTCTTAGTCTCTCCCATCCTACCATTCACCGCTGGCAGAGGCCAGGGCTCCTGGGGGCTCACTTTCCCAACCCTGGGGGAAGGCAGGCAGCTGGGTTCCTAACCCTGATCTGGCCTCGGACCCTCCTTTTCCCAAGGAAGTGTCTGTGAATTCAGGAGTGAGCCCACGGAAGGCAGATGTTGGGTCCCAGGGTGAGTGAGCCCCCACAGGGTGTCCCTGCTGACACCCTCTCCTGACGCCTTTTAGTTCTGTTCACCCACGCACGGTCCAGATCTCCTGCCCCCCTCATCCTGCAGGAAGCCTCCTGGACCTCAGGCGCCCCCATAGCGCTTTGCCAGGACAGCCCCGGGGAGCCAGGGAGCAGTGGGCCTGGCCCCTGCTGTTGGGGAGCCATCAGGAAGCCTGCATGTGTAGGGCTGGATGGTAAACTTCAGTGGAGTGAGCCCTGGGGCCTCTGGGGGCCTGAAGCAGGGGAAGCTTGGACTGCATCAATGTCCACCAGGAGCAGAGGCCCCAAGACGGGCGTCTCTGGAGGCACGAGCTGAGGGAGCAAAGGCTGATGGTGCGGCACCGCCTGCCGGCTCCGGCCAGGGAACAGGAGTGGTGACGTGTGGCCAGAGCAGGGTCACAGCCACTTACTGAGTGAGGACGGCCGCATCTCAAAGGCCAGGCACGGGAATCAGCACCTCCGGCCAGCGGGAGCCCAGCCAAAGCCCCCAGTCCAGGCCTGCACCGTCCATCAGTGTCTGCTCCCTACCCCAGGACCATGACCCCCTGGCCCGCTGGCTGGCAGGCTGGCCTGCCCCGGTCCTCCGAAGCCCTCAGTCCCCGCTCCAAGTCCAGCCCTGCCCCCGCTGGCTGGCAGCCAGTGCTACCAGGAATTCCCATCAGCCTGCCCACCCAACGTGTGGCCCTTCCCTTTCCTCCTGAAAAGTCCCTGTTCTGGAGCCCAAGCACTGCCGGGAAGCTCAGTCTCAAGCCAGCCCTGGGGGACTTTAGGGCCGTGGCCAGGAGCTCTGGAGCAGAGTGGGGAGGGCCAAGCACGGAGCGGCCCTCCCTGGGAGCCCTGACAGCTCACCTTGGTTAAACCCCACACTGGTCCCTTTTCCTGCCCCAGGAGCCCTGTTCTAAGTCAGGGACTCCAGAGCCATGCTCTGGAAAGGCTGGTCTAAAGGGGGAGGGCAGCATTTTTTTTTCTCAAATGAACTGGGATGAACTAGAAATTATCTTACCCCCATCACACACAGGATAAATACCATCTGGTGAGACATTTGTTTCAGAGACGTTTTTACCTAAGTACATAAGTAGCGGGTCACAGTGTCAAATCTGTTGCTTACTACGAGTCAGGGTCAAAAATGTAAAAACCACAGACGTGGGTACACAGGGCAGGAGGGCAGCCTGGGTGGAGTTTGCCCCTCGGGGCTCAGAGGTGGGAGACTCAGAACTGGGTTCCCACTCTGTGACTTGCCGTGTGACTCTGTGGGGAGGTTCCTTTGTTTCCCAGAAACTCCCTCAACTTACCCATCTGTGAACTGGAGCCGGGAGCACCTCTGTGCCAGGGCCGCCGTGGTGCTCTCAGCTGAGGGCGGCTCTAGTCTCTGAGGGGCGGGAGGGTGCAGGGCTTTCAGAAGACCCCGGGTGACTCTCTCCCTGCCCCTTCCTCTGGCCCCCCAGGCCTCCAGGCCCAAGGTCAGCATCCCTCTGTCGGCCATCATCGAGGTCCGCACGACCATGCCCCTGGAGATGCCGGAGAAAGACAACACGTTTGTACTCAAGGTGAGCCCCACCCCCAGCCCCACGAATCGCCCTGGGCGTCCCAGGCCACCTCCTCCTTGGGCAGCACAGCCTGAGACTACCGTAGCGGGAGAGAGGGTACGAGCCAGCCGCGGGGCCCAGGGAGGGAGCTCTGGTAGCGGGGCCCAGGACCGGACACAGATGTCTGTCACAGACCTAGGCCTTGAATCCGGGCCTGGGCTACAGCGCCGCGGGCTCTGGGTGTCACCCACCATCTAGGGCCCCCGTTCCCATTTCCTCCTGGCCCAATGAAGCTCCCCTGAGTTTCACTTCCTCACCCCCCCTTCCCCAACTGGAACCAGCATATACCCACCCCACAACCCGCAGCAGTTATGCAAATGCCCCCCCGTCTCTGGGCACTGGAGTGTGGGAACTTGCCCGGTCCCACAGAGGCTACAAAGGCACCGAGGGTGGGCGGGGAGGCACCCCAGTGGGTCTGGGGGCAGCTCGTCCCTTTCCCAGGCTCCGCCTCACCGGGGTGGCCTGCTTGCGTTGCTGAGGACACGGCTCCAGGCTGCCAGGGCTGTGGCCCTGGGCCTCCTCAAAGCATTGGGTGTTTGTGAAGCCAAGTCCCCAAGGAGGCCTGGTTCCACCCACCCGAAGCTGTGTGAAGCCCCCACCCTCCTCCCCAGGCTCCTTGTTGGGTGTATGTTTTCCTCGTCCCTGTTTGTTTAGCCACGAACTCCCTTATTCATTTAGCAAACATTTGCCAACTCCGTACCCTGAGTCACCCCAGGCCCCAGGGGCTGAGGACATAGTCCCTCCCTGCCCAGCATTCTTGTCTGCTGGGGGAGACAGGCCCAGAGCCTCGCTCCCGACAGCTGGCTGGCCACCGTGCTGCTGACTGCACCCAGGACCCCCGGGGCAGAGGGCCTCACCTGCCAGCCCCACTCTGGACCTCAGTTCCCCCATCTAGTCAGACAGAGGCGGAAGATGGGTCTCTGAGGCCCCTCCCAGCTCTGAGCAGCATTTTCACTGGAAGCTGAGAGCCCGGGGCCTTGGCATCACAGAGAGCTGGGTTCAGGTCCCAGTGCTGCCACTGAGTGCCGTTGTGATCAAGTCACCTGACCTCTCTGACCCTCAGTCTTCTCCTCCGTAAAATGGGGCAAACCTACCGCCTCCCTCACGGGGCCGTTGGGAAGAGGTCATCAGATATGGGCGGGTGATGCTCTGGGCACTGCCTCTCCCAGTGGCCCGGCCACAGAGGTAGAGTTCCAGGCGCTAAGGTATGGGAGCCCCTCAGCTCCGTGTGCTAGGCCAGCCAGCCCTTCGTGGACTTGAGGGTTGTGATGCCCTTCCAGCCCATCTCCGGGGTGCCAGGCCCGTGTGGCTTCCTCAGAGGCTGCATCTCCCGGGCCCGAGGACCTGAGCTCAGTGGGGATGGATGTGATGCCCATGGCTGGGCCCAGGAGGGAGGGGCTGCTGAAAGTGCGGCCAAGGCTCTGCCCCGGGACCCTGGCCTGGGCTCGGGGTGGTGCCCGGCAGTGACCCCACTGTCTTCCCCGCTGCCTGCACCAGTGAGCCCCCGTGGTGGAGGCTGGGTTGAACCATTTGCCCTGGAGTCTGCAGCCCTGTGCTGAGGGCTGGACTCTCGGCCACGCCCTCCCCAGGTCGAGAACGGAGCCGAGTACATCCTGGAGACCGTGGACTCCCTGCAGAAGCACTCGTGGGTGGCTGACATCCAGGGCTGCGCGGACCCCGGGTGAGTGCCCAGGTGGCCCCAGGATGGGTGGATGGGGTGGGGGCCTGGCCAGGTGGTGCCCGTGGTCCCCCCGTACAGGGTGAGGTTTCTGGCAAGGGCGGGAGCTGAGCTTGGGAGATGGGAGGATATCCCACGGCAGTCCTGGCTAGGCCCATCCGTACCCCCAGCCCCAGTAGGCTCTTTGGGGCCTGCTCCACAGGGCCAGGGCCTAAGGACCTAGAAGAAAGTTGGACTGAGACTTATCCTTACTCCAGGGGAATCTGAGACCACTAGGAGATGGGCAGTGATGGGGTGAGCCCAAAGGGCCGGGGTGGCGGAACAGAGGCAAGGCCCCGAATCCAGCCCTGGGGCTCAGAGAAACTGGTAGAAGCACAGCCCTCCTCCAAGACTTCAAGGAAGAGCAGGCCTGAGTCAGGCAGCGGGGGCCACCCAGCCAAAGGTGGGAGGGACGGGTGCAAGGACCTGGGACTTGCAGGCCGTGTCCAGCCCTTTGGGTAGCCAGATGTAGAGCTGATGAGGGGGGCTTTGATGAGAGCCTGGGAAGCTGGGAGGTCGGGGGCAGTGGGGAGCCATGGCTAGTAGTAAGCAGAGGGCAGTTATGGTCAGCTGTGTGAGAAGGAGCAGCAGGGAGGCTGGCTTCATGATCCGGGAGCGATCCCAAGGCCAGGAGTAGGAGGGGCAGGCCGGCCAACAGCCGGGCATTTGGCAGCCACTCTTCTGGCGAATGGGGTGAGCCAGGCCCGGGGGGAGGGGCTGCTGCTTTCTAATTAACAGCTTCATTTGAGGAAGCACAATTAAAGGCCTGAGTGCCTTCCAGGCCCCCCCCCACCCCATCCCTCAAACAGCTGTAATCCCTCCCCTGCCCCCCTCCCAGCCATCTGCCCTGCCGACTCTTCCCCCAGCCCCTGCGAAGGTGAACCTCACTTTGCAGTCTTTTGGAGCTGGTAGGGTCCCAGACACCTCATGTCACAGACAGGGAGACAAAGGCTGGACGGGGAAAGGAGCTGCCCTGCCATCATTGGGGGACAGCCCCTGGGGTCCCAGGAGGAGGCCAGCCCCTCGCAGGTCAGTGGGCAGGACTCATGTGGCCTCAAGGAGGACTGCACCCACTTGGAGACCTCTCCATATGGCCCAGTCATGTCCCTGGTGGCCAGAGAGCAAGCTGATGGTATGGGACAGAGGGACATGGAGGCAGAGGGACCCAGACGAGCAGGATAGGGCTGCTGCTAGCCATGGGACTGTCAGCCACCATCGAGGGGCTCTGCAGCGTCCTTGAGCAGCTGGTGGTTGGGGTCTGAGTCCTGTGGTGGGACACGGTTGTGCCTTCCTGCCTTCGCAGGGACAGCGAGGAAGACGCCGAGCTGTCCTGCGCCAGGGGAGGCTGCCTGGCCAGCCGAGTGGCCTCCTGCAGCTGCGAGCTGCTGACAGACGGTAGGTGGGGGCGGAGGTGGCTGGGGGAGTGGAGGGCAGGGTTAGAGGGGATGCTGGTTCCCGGATGGCCAGACAGACTGATGTGTTTCCCACCTGCCACTTCTCCAGCAGGGGACCTGCCCCGGCCCCCAGAGACAGTGGCAGCCGTGGTGACAGCTCCACACAGCCGAGCTCGAGATGGCATCGGGGAGTCCCTGGTCCATGTCCCGCTGGAGACCTTCCTGGAGACCCTGGAGTCCCCAGGTGGCAGCGGCAGGGACAGCAATAACACAGGTGTGCACAACAGTCTTCTGTCCCTGGACCTCCTTCCTGCCAACACACACACCCCAGGCCACAGGGGCCCTCAGTCTCCCTCTGAGGCCCTTCCTGAGCCTCAGAAGCCATGACGTGCGATCCCACCGGGAACACTGCATGGCAACTCAGTAGTTCTGGCTTTTGTGGCCAAGTCCAGGAAGGTGATCCCTCCCACAGGCCCTAGATTCCATGGAAAATGCTCGGAGGAAGGAGTGGAGTGTCAAGGGTTGGAACCAGGGGTTGGGGACAAGGAGACTTGTTCCCAGGTTTCCTGCTGACTGACAGCGTGACTCCAGGACAGTCGGTCTCCCTGGGCCTCAGTTTACCTGATACGCTGAACTAGTGGGTTGGGTTGGTTCCCTGACTCGTTCTAAGATCTTTCAAACAGCATTTTCCATGCAAATACCCCACGAGCTGTTGGATCTCTTTCATTTACTCACCCCCTCTGCTCCCCCACGCCCCTCACTCTATTGTCCCCCTCCAGGGGAGGAAGGAGCCGAGCCGGAGCTGGAGCCAGAGCCGGAGCCTGAGCTCTCCGACTACCCCTGGTTCCACGGGACCTTGTCGCGGGTCAGGGCAGCTCAGCTGGTGCTGGCAGGCGGGCCCCGGAGCCACGGCCTCTTCGTGATCCGCCAGAGTGAGACTCGGCCTGGGGAGTACGTGCTGACCTTCAACTTCCAGGGCAAGGCCAAGGCAAGTCAGCCGGGGAGGAGGGGCACACAGGAGTAGTGTGGCCAGCCCCGAGGGAGGGGTCCTGAGCTGGTCCTGGTCCTAAGGTTGCACCTGTGCCCCCGGAGCAGGCATGACCTCCCACAGGCGTGCCCTCACCCCACCTGCTTCCCCCCACACACCTCCCTGAGGGTGCAGTCAGCCCCAGATGTGGTTGCTTAATTATCCAGATGGGGAAGTCACCTACTGGTGGCTGAGCCCACAGGAGGCCAGGCCCTTCTGAGGGTTTCACTTTGACCCTGTGCGTTGGGGATTGCTTACCACTAAGGCTTCTGAGGGTCTCTGCCCATAGCCACACTGGTGCAGGGCCAAGGTCAGCCAAGGCCCTCCTGCCCCACCTACCCGCAGATAGCCCCTCTTCTTCCCTGCTCTGTCAGTTCACCGACACCGCCCCCCCCCCCCGGGGCCCCAGCTCTGAGCCAGGCCTGTGGCAGCCCCAGGGTCACGGAACACACACACTGGGCAGGAGAGGAGGAGGCAGACTGGGCCACAGGCCTGCTGTGCAGGGTTCTCCTGACCCCACCAGCCGGAATAAGGGGTCAGTGACCTGAGGCGTGCAGTGGATGGAGAATCCTCGAGGTGAAGAAGGGAGATCCAGACGGGGCACAGCAACGGGGGAGCAGTACGCCCAGATGGGGGGCTCTTGAGGAAGGACCCTGTGTGCTAATAATGTGCTAATAATAATAAGGTACAAAGGAAAATATGACAGAAAAGTCAAACGATGTTGGGGCAGGGGGTTGGGTTGTGGTTACAATGAGACCAGAATGGGTGGGAACCTCAACCCCACTAACCGCCCCCACCCCGCCCGGCCCCACCACCGCGTCCCAAATTTCCGATAAGGAAACAGACCCGACCCGGCTCCTCCCAGGACACGGTTCCTGTCAGTCCCTGCTGGAGGAGGGGGCACCCCAGGACTCCTGCTCCAGGCCTGCTCTGGTGGTCAGTGTCCCAACCCCCAGATGGCCTGGCACAGGTCCTCCCCTGGCTCCCGGGCATCTCTCCTTGGAAGAGGCAGCACCTCCCCCAGGACACCTCCTTGGAAAGCAGCAGCTCTTACCAGTTCCTCTGGCAACCAGGCGCTTAACGTGGTCCCTGGCAGCCCAAAGTTTACTTCAGGGCCAGCACCGCCCCAAGCGGCCTCCCGGGAGCCCCTGGATCTGACTCATGCCCAAGCCAGAAGCCAGGATGGTGCCCAGGCCTCTGTGGGGCACGGTGGGGAGGGGCAAGTGGGGGGTGGTGAAGCAGGGTGGGAGGCTCCCCTCCTTCCTAGGGCATGACCCAGCCTGAACTCACCCCAGCTGCTGCCCTTTCGAGCTGGGTGACTATGCGGGGTTTGACACGTTAGCTGTGGGTTACAACAGGATCTCCGGCCTACCACATGCACACCTCCTAGGAAGAAAGACCTCTGCGTTCCTCGGCAGCTCCTTTCGCCTTCAGATAATAAATGTCTGGAAGGTTTTCCCAAAAACTGAGATGCACCTGCCCCCTGAGGCCCAGCTCTGCCCTGCTAGGCCTGTGCCCTCAAAGGCCCTACCCAGACTTGAGGCTGTGCTAGGACCCCACTACGCTGTTCCTCTCCAGCTAAGCCCCTGCCCTGGCCTGCCAGGAATGCTCCCTGGGTTTGCCACACTGTTCTGGCAATTTCTGGCCCTGCTGAGTGGCAGAACTCACTCATGGGACCACCTTCCACGCCCAGGGCTTCTCTGTCCTTTATGCAGGGAGCCAGGCCAGCTTCCCCTCCTGGGCTTGGGGTCACATGCATACCCTGAAACCCTCTATCTCTGACCCTTTTGCCACACACACACCCAGAGACAGCCACTCTTCCTCCTGTGGGACACACATTGCACAAAATAGGGCTGAAGCCAGAGACCTGTGGCTCACCACTAGAGACCACAGGCCTGTGGCTCCTGCCCCCTGAAGCACCTGTCATATGCGGGCCCTGGAGACCCATGGAGGAACCAGCCCTGTTCCTCGTGCTCCAATGAAGAAGGACATGTGGTCACTCCTCCCCAGCTACACTCAGGGTTGTTGCTGCCCCCCTACCCCCCACCCCGGGCTTTGGCTCTGCAGGAACAGCAGGCAGACTCCTAGCCTGCCGGGGTGAGAGAATCACACAAATGAGTTCTCTTCCTAGCTCTGTGACTGCGGGAGAGTCACTCCCTCCCTGTGCCTCGGTTTCCCCATCTCTAACACGGGGGCTATAATCTCTACCTTCTAGGGCCATTGGAGACTAGAGATGAGGGTGCAAAGGGCATGATGCCTGTGCTCCTAGCACAGGGACTAAATGCTTCAGTCCCCTCTTTCCCCACCCTCACTACAGGAGTGACCCCCTAGGACTCAGTGTGCCTCAGGTGCCCCCGCCCTGACACAGCCCCATATGGCCTCTGGGAGACTTGGTACTCGTAATTGTAATGACCCCCAGAGGCGCCTGCAAAGCACTGGCTAGCCCAGGACCCTACCACTGACCTCACCCACCTGTGCCCACAGCACCTGCGCCTGTCCTTGAACAGCCACGGGCAGTGCCACGTACAGCACCTGTGGTTCCAGTCCGTGCTTGACATGCTGCGCCACTTCCACACCCACCCGATCCCACTGGAGTCCGGGGGCTCTGCAGATATCACCCTACGCAGCTACGTGCGGGCCCAGGGCCCCCCACCCGGTAAGACTTCCCCGGTTGGCCTGTGTGATGGCTCAGACAGACGGGTGGGCAGTAGGGGGAGGGAGTGCCCCACAGGCTGCTACCCGGCTCCGCAAGCCCCCGTGGGATGAACACCGGGTCTTGGGCAGTTGTAAGCAATCCGGGCCTTCAGGATTGCAGGGAGAGTGGCAGCGCAGTCTGGCGCACGCGGGTTTGCGTGTGCCCTGTCGCCCCTACTGGTGACATGAGGCATCCAGGCAGGGGGGTGCTGCAACCAGGAGAGCCCGGCCACCCCGTTCCCGCGGGTCTCCGCGTCCCCGTGTGACGCACCAGGACTGGGGACAGCGGGGGCGAGGGTGCCCGGCCAGGCCCTGACGCCCCACGCTCTCCCGCCACAGCCCCGGGGCCCTCGGCCAGCGCCGCGCCCGCGCCCCCCGCCTGCTGGAGCGAGCCGGCGGGCCAGCACTACTTCTCCAGCCTGGCCGCGGTCGCCTGCCCGCCCGCCTCGCCGTCGGAGGCGGGCGGCGCCTCGTCCTCGTCCGCCTCGTCGTCCTCCGCCGCGTCCGCGCCCGCTGTCCCGCGCCCCGCAGACGGCCCGCTGAGCGCGCGCAGCCGCAGCAACAGCGCCGAGCGCCTCCTGGAGGCGGCGGGCGGCGGCGCCGACGAGCCCCCGGACGCCGCGCCCGGCGAAGGAGCGCGGGGCCGCACGCGCGCCGTGGAGAACCAGTATTCCTTCTACTAGGCCTGCGCGGCGGCGCCAAGGCCCTGGGGCCACCCGGCCCCGCCGCCCGCCGCCCGCCTTGCGGTCGCCCCGGTGCCCGTCCATCCGTCCGTCCAGAGGACCCGCCCGGCCCCAGCCCGGCGCTGGGTGGCAAAAGCGAAGCTCTTCAGTGAAGACATAAATGTTATTAAAGAGCCTGTTTTAGGGACTGCACTCGGCTCTCCTGTCATCCTTTCTTCGGTCCTGGTCTCGGACACCGCTCCTCTGGGACTGCGGGGAAGGAGGAGGGATACTACACATGGCACCCCGACCTCCTCCCTCCCCCCCATCAAGCCTACAGGGGCCTGGCGGCTGTCCGGCCCCCACCCAGCTCTGTCTTTGAGGGGACCCAGCTCCCCGTCCAGCAGAGAGACGTCCAGGGGGGAGAACCGGCAGTACCCCAAGGAGGCACAGAGCTAAGGCGCTAGGCTCCACAGCAGGGCTCAGGGAAACTCTGGGTGAGGGGTGACCAGAGCAGACGCTTGGGGGCAAGAATGAAGGATGGCAGAGGGTAGGGGAAAGAGGAGATGCAAGGACACGGTGAAGATGGGGGAGGGGGGCAAGGCATGGGGGCCTTGAATGCCAAGATGAGGAGCTGTTCCCTGGCGGCTGGCTAAGAGGGAGTAGGGGGCTTGCTGTACAGGACTGCAGGTCAGGGGTGGTGGGGCAGGTTTCCTCCACATTAGGCCTTTGGGGGATTGGGCAATGGGAAGGCTGGTTGACTCAAACTCGGAAGAGGCCTGAGGGCCCTCTCATTCTCCCCTTCCTCTCCTCCCTCTCCCCTCCCCCAGCCTCAGCCCATGCTTCCCTGCAGGCAGAGGTCCAGCACTGGAGACACAGCCTGCTCAAGGGCACAGCACCCCAGCCCTCAGGCACTACTCCCCCTGAGGAGGATGTCCTTCCTGCTGAGCTAAAGAGCACCCCCCAATCCAAACACCTGGAGCCACACACCCAAGGTTCTCCCACCCAGGAGTGCCTTGCAGGGCCTGCGTCCCCGGTGTGCCTTTCAGACCCCCAGACCGCGAATCCTGCACCCTCCGCACTCCCTTCCCCACAGGAGGGGCATTAGCACCCCCACTGGGCTCCCAGGGCTTTGCCACTGCAGCTACCCAGTCCCGATTCACAAAATGACATGGCAGTGACTGAGCAGAGCTCCTGCCGCCCCCTCAGAGAGGGAGGAGGACAAGGCCGGAGCTCCAGAGAGTGGCCTGTACCTCAGCACCTCCATCCAGGTGCCTGGAGCCTCTTTGTGTTCTTGCCCCTGTGCCCTGGTGGTTTGGGGTCTGTCCCACCCTGACAGGAGCAGACGGGGTCTGGGGTGAGTCTCGAGCTGGGAAGAAGCCTAGGAGCTGGGGAGATCTCCGTTTGGCTGTTTTCTGCCTCTTAGTCATCTGGAGTTCCAGAACATTCCTCCCCTCCAGCAAGAGGCTGAGCCGCAGCCCAAGCCTGGGGCTCCATCCTTGCTCCCTCTGGATTGTCCCTTGGAAGGGTTCAGAGTGGCCTCAGGGGCGGTGGTAGGACTTGAACTTTACAAAGTGTGTCATCCTTCCGCACCCCCCCCCCCCGACACAGCTGGCCACCGCGGAGCACCCCGAATGGGAATCTGGGCATGGAAGTAGGGCAAAGGGCACCAAAGCCTGTCGCCTTTGCTGAATTGGGGGCACATGAGAAAGTGGGAGAGGGTCTACACCCACCCTGAGGATGATAGTCAGGCACTGTTCCTGAGGTGTTCCCAAGATAAAGTGAATTTGGGGGAGAAAAGCAGAGAATGGGGACCACCCTGGGCTCTCTAAGGCACACAAGGGCCCAGCAGCAGGAGGTCAAGTGGAAAGGAGGCTCTCTCCACGGCACGGCTCCCAGGGCGAGACCCTCAGGACTTCTACTCAAAGTGGTGCTTCCAGAAAGCCCAGATTCCATGGGAGCCTGGGGAAACCACAGCCGTGGCCCAGTGGCAGCAGCATCTCTAGGGGTGGGGGGAGCACTTCCGGTGCCCGCTGTGTGCAGGTCAGGCCCACAGAGTAGCAGGGGGCAGCCAGGCAGGCCCATTGCAGCATGATGGGCAGCCACAGAGGGTTGGCCACGCACTGCGGTCACATGGCCGACATGCCCGGCCTGCCTGTTGGGGACACTGAGAGGGCTGGGGACTGCAGGTTCAAGGGGCAGGGAGTGGTACATGAGAACTGCTAGCTTGAGAAGGTCTTGAATGCCAGCCAGAACTGAAGGGCACTGGGGAGCCAAAGCCAGTTTGAGATGGGAGAGAAGATGGTCAATTTTGCGCTTTAGACAGATCACCCTGGGGCCAGAGAGTCGGGAGGAGGATGGATTGGAGGAAGTAAAAGAGAGGGCAGGGGGCCAGAGAGGCTGCTGTAGGTGTGGGGCGGGACCATGAGCTGGGCCAGGGCAGAGAGGGGGAGGAGGAAGCAAGATCATCTGCAGACTGAGGGGAGGGGGCGGGGGATCTCTGGCTGGAGGCTTGGAGGCCAGTTGGAGCCCCCTGGAGAGTTCCACCCGAGACGGGCTGTGGAGAACTCGGAATCCAATTCCCACACCCAGGGGAGAAGCAAGGAATCTCGCCCGTCTCCAGGAGGGAGTCCCAGGGACCGTCTCTCTCCTGCCCGGGACCACACCATCCAACCCTTGCTGTCCGATCTCCCAGCTCTACCTTCAGGTAAGAGATGGGGTTAGAACCGTGGAGAGGCGAGCCACTGCCCTTGACACTCTTCCCGGGGGCCCTCAGCCCAGAGCCAGGTACGCTGTGAGGCTAAGCCCAGGCCCCTGCGCATGGCCCAGGTGACCTGGTCTCAGAGGGCTCCGAGCCAAACCAAGGGTCCAGGGTCTCTCCAGGAGGGCACCCAGGCCTGACTGTGTGAGGTGGGTTTTCCCTTAGTAGCCACCCACCAGCCAGACCATGAAGTGGGAAATGCTCTCCGTCCTGCCTGCAGACGTGACACTGAACTTTCTCCAAGGCAGTCATCGCCGTGGGAATGGAGGTATGTGTGCTGGGGGTGGGGAGACAGAGGGTCCACACCTGTGCCGGCTCCATCAACAGGCAAAGGCCATATGTTATGGCCCTGGTGGTGAAGATACTTTCAGAAATAGAATTGGTGTACCAGCAGTGATTCCTATAAACGGTCTCCTGGGGTAGGTGCCCCTAACAGCCAAGTTGGGGCCCTTTTGGAATAGAAGATATAAAATTCCGGGGACCTAGGGGGGTTCTCATGTGCTCAGTACTGAGACATCAAAGCAGCGCTCTAATGCAAATTTTGAGTAATGAACCATCATTCTCTCCAAATCCTTTTATTTTTTATTTTTTTTTAAAGATTTTATTTTTATTTATTTGACAGAGATAGAGACAGCCAGCGAGAGAGGGAACACAGGCAGGGGGAGCGGGAGAGGAAGAAGCAGGCTCCCAGCAGAGGAGCCCGATGTGGGACTCGATCCCGGAACGCCGGGATCACGCCCTGAGCCGAAGGCAGACGCCTTAACGACTGCGCTACCCAGGCGCCCCTCTCCAAATCCTTTTAAAAAGTAAAAAAGAGAGGCACCTGGTGGCTCAGTCGGTTAAGCGTCTGACCCGCTCAGATTACGATCTCAGGGTCCTGGAATCAAGCAGGCTTCAGCCTCTGGCTCTGTGCTCAGCAGGGAGTCTGTTTCTTCCTCTGCCCCTCCCCCTGCTTGTGCTCTCTCTCCCTCTCAAATAAATAAATAAATAAATAAATAAATAAATAAATAAATAGTTTAAACAAAAGTGAAAAAGGGGGCACCTGAGTGGCTCATTCAGTTAAACGTCCAACACCTGATCTCTGCTCAGGTCTTCATCTCAGGGTCGTGAGTTCAAGCCTGACGCTGGGCGTGGAGCCTAAGTCCAAAAAAAAAAAAAAAAAAAGTAAAAAAGATTCATCTGGCCCAAGTTGCCATCCTGCAGGTAGGAAAGGGCAAACAAAGGTCCTTCATCTCTTTTGTGCCTCAGACCCCGTGGCAGTCTGATGAAGCCTAAGGACCCCTTCTCAGAATAACGTTTTAAAACTCATGAAGCAAATGCATTGACTTGCAAAGAAAACAAATTATACTGGAATTCAGCCAAATATTAACTATAAGAAAAAAATAATTCAAAGAAAAATTCGAACTTGTGATATGGTGATATACGTGCTGCTTTATTCACACTTCAAATGGCAAACTCTAGCAGCGGCTCTAATAGCCACCATAATTCCAAAGAATGACTAGTGTAATTCACACTTCAAAGTTTCTGCAACAACCAAGATCTGATATGAAAATATCCCTGACTTCTAGCTGTGCAGAAGCGGCAGGTGCGGCTAATACTGCTGTGGTTTCTCCTTAAATTGAAGAACTGTAACTTAGAGGTTAAAGACATAATTTTATCCCTATTCAAGTTCACGGACTTAGGGAATGATTTATGCATGAACCATCGCGGGCCCTCAGATGAACAGCCCTGCTCTGAAGAGTGAAGACAGGGGCACCTGGGTGGCTCAGTCGTTAAGTGTCTGCTTTCGGCTCGGGTCATGATCCCAGTGTTCTGGGATCGAGCCCCGCATCGGGCTCCCTGCTCAGCGGGAAGCCTGCTTCTCCCTCTCGCACTCCCCTTGCTTGTGTTCCCGCTCTCGCTGCCTCTCTCTCTGTCAAATAAATAAATTTAAAAATCTTAAAAAAAAAAAAAAACCGGAGTGAAGACAGGGGCGCCGGCAGAGCATGTGACCCCTGATCTCAGGGTCGTGAGTTCAAGCCCCGCGATGAGTGTAGAGCTTACATTAAAAAAAAAAAAAAAGGGGGTGAAGACAAATTACATGTATTTGAAATCGAATGTTCAGAAGCAGCAGAGAAACAATGACACAATAGGAAATCAAGCACCTCCTATCCAAATAGCCCTCGGCTGGTCCCCCGTCTGTCCACCTTCGGCATAAATTAACCTACCAATTACTTGAACGTGATCAAGAGTTCTGATCTCGCAAAACAAACTGGACAAGGAGCCAGTCCTTAGAGGTGAAAGGAGTCTTGTGTGGTCTTGGAAAATGTTCTCTCACTGACCTTATTCTCCCTGTTTTAGACTGGCTAGGGAGAGCTAATTAAAAGTACAACAGTGGGGGGAGCCTGGGTGGCACAGCGGTTAAGCGTCTGCCTTCGGCTCAGGGCATGATCCCGGCGTTATGGGATCGAGCCCCACATCAGGCTCCTCCGCTATGAGCCTGCTTCTTCCTCTCCCACTCCTCCTGCTTGTGTTCCCTCTCTCGCTGGCTGTCTCTATCTCTGTCGAATAAATAAATAAAATCTTTAAAAAAAATAAAAATAAAAGTACAACAGTGAAAGGTCTTATGCCCATGTCGATTTAGGCACTATAACTTTCAACTGGGAGCTCTGTAAATTGGAAGATTACTTCTTTTTTTTTTTTTTTTAAGCTGGCTCCATGCCCAGTGTGGAGCCCAACATGGGGCTTGAACTCACGACCCTGAGATCAAGAACTGAGCTGAGATCAAGAGTTGGATGCTTGGGGCGCCTGGGTGGTGCAGTCGTTAAGCATCTGCCTTCGGCTCAGGGCGTGATCCCGGCGTTATGGGATCGAGCCCCACATCAGGCTCCTCTGCTGGGAGCCTGCTTCTTCCTCTCCCACTCCCCCTGCTTGTGTTCCCTCTCTCGCTGGCTGTCTCTCTCTCTGTCAAATAAATAAATAAAATCTTAAAAAAAAAAAAAAGAGTTGGATGCTTAACTGGCTGAGCCACCCAGGCGCCCCTGGAAGACTATTTTGTGACTTAATGAAGATTCAAATTTGGTGCTCATGAGCTTTAAAACATAGCAGCAAATCCATAAAGATGAAAGTAGATTAAGGGTTACTGAGGACTTGTGGGAGAGGGGAAGGTGTTGCTTAATGCGTACAAAATTTCCATGTGGAGTGACAGAAAAGTTTTGGACGTAGGCATGGTAATAGTTGCACAACATTGTGAATATAATTAATGCCACTGAATTGTACACTTAAAAATGGCTAGAATGAAAAAAATATGGCTAAAATGGTAAACTGGATGTGATTTATACATTTTTAATCCTTTTTTTTTGAAGATTTTATTTATTTATTTTTCAGAGAGCAAGACCACAATCAGGGGAGGGCTAGAGGGAGAGGGAGAAGCGGATTTCCTGCTGAGCAGGGAGCCCGATGTGGGGCTTGATCCTGGGGCCCTGGGATCATGATCTGAGCTGAAAGCAGACCCTTAACTGACTGAGCCACCCAGGTGCCCCATATATATTTTTTTTCTTAAGATTTTTTTAATTTTTAATTTTTAGAGAGAGAGAGAGCATTGCGGGGAGGGGCAGAGAGAGCAGGAGAAAGAACCCCAAGCACAGAGCCCAACACGGGGCCCAATCCCACGACCCCAAGATCATGACCCGAGCCAAAGCCAAGAGTTGGACGCCCCATCAACTGAGCCACCCAGGCGCCCCAGTGTGATTTATATTTTAACACACACACCACTCCAAATAAATTCCCATTTACACACAGCAGATTGGCAAAGACTGAAGTCATTCAGTGTCCTCCATGACCAAAATTGGATCGATGAGAATTTTTGGTTGAGTGGAAGAGGTATAAATTGGTATAGCCACTTGGAAAAGCTTTCTGTCAAGGCGCCCGGGTGGCTCAGTCAGTTAAGCATTTGCCTTTGGCTCAGGTCGTGATCCCAGGGGTCCTGGAATCGAGCCCTGCATTGGGCTCCCTGCTCAGTGTGGAGTCTGCTTCTCCCTCTCCCTCTGCCCCTCCCCCTACTTGTTCTCTCTCTCTCTCTCTCTCTCTGTCTCAAATAAGTAAATCTTAAAAAAAAAAAAAGAAAAGGAAAAGCTTTTTGGCATTATGCAGTAATGTTGAAGAGGTTCATATCCTTTACCCAGAAGTTCTACTCTTCAGCTTGTGTCCTAAAGAAATTCTTCTAACGTGCCTGACAACTTCTACGGGAATGTTCACGGAAGTACTATTTCTATTGCAAAAACCTGGAAGTAACTGAAATATCTACTGATAGGAGAAAGGATACGTACATGAAGGAACAGTCATATGATGGAATACTGTTCGAGCAATGAAAATGAATGAGCCACTGAGACATCCATTACCACGGATGAATCTCTCAAAATATTGATCAAAGGAGCAAGTTGCGGAAAGATGTGTACATAATATTCCATTTACACGAAGTTCAAAACATTCAAACCTAAATAATGTATTAGAGGCGTATACATCTACAATAAAACTAAAAAGGAAAAAAAAAACTTGACAAACACAAAAATCAATATTGCGGTTTTCCCTAGTGGGAACGGGTAGGGATGCAATGGTGGGAAGGCGCAGACTGGGGGTCCGGGGAAGATGGTACGCCGGTAATAATCTGTTTCTTAAGCTCAGTGGTAAGCACATGGATGGGCACTTCATTTTTTTCTTAATACCTGACTTTTGCATTACATATATTCTGTTGTGGATGTGGAATATTTTATAATTTTTAAAATGAAGTATGTGTAATCATTACTCTAATTGAGTTTTTATTTAATTTTTAAAGATTTTATTTATTTGAGAGAGAGAAAAGGTGGGGAGGAGCAGAGGGGAAGAGAGAGAGAGAAAGAGAGAAAGAGAGAGAGAGAGAAGCAGACACCCTGCTGAGCAGGAAGCCCCCGATGCGGGGCTCGATCCCAGGACCCAGGATCTCTGGATCATGACCTGAGCCGAAGGCAGGTGCTTAACTAACTGAGCCACCCAGATGCCCCATAAATTAACTGATTTTTTAAAGATTTTATTTATTACTTTGAGAGAGAGAGAAAGCACGAGCAGGGGGAGGGGCAGAAGGAGAAGCAGAAGCAGACTCCCTGCTGAGCTCAGAGCCCGGCATGGGGCTTGATCCCAGGACCCAGAGATCACAACCTGAGCCAAAGTCAGACGCTTAACCGACTGAGCCACCCAGGCGCCCCTAAACTAACTGATTTTTTTTTTTTAAGTAAAAAGACAACCCACAGAATGGGAGAAAATATTTGCAAATCATCTAAATGGATAATGGACTAGTATCCAGGATATATAAAGAACTCTTACAACTCAACAACAAAAAGACAAATAAGTCAAATAAAAAATGGATACAGACATAGACATTTCTTCCAAGAACATTTGTAAGTGGTCAATAAGCTCACGAAAAGATTCTCAGTGTCATGGGTCATTAGGGAAATGCAAATCAAAACCACCATGAGATACCATTTTACACCCACTAGGGTGGCTAGAATCAAAAAACTGGAAAACAACGTGTGTTGGCAAGGAGGTGTAGAAATTGGAACTTTTCATTTATCGCTTGGAATACAAAATGGCACAGCCATTTTGGAAAACAGTTTGGCAGTTCAAAAAGTTAAACCGAGTGAGTTACCAAATAACACAGCAGTTCTGCTCCCAGAAAAATGCCCAAGAGAATCTAAGGCATATGTTCACAAGAAAAAGCATACATGAATGTCCAAAGCAGCATTATTCATAATAGCCAAAAAGTGATGACACCCAACAGCCATCAGGGGTTGAATGGATAAATAGAATGCATGCTATCCGTACGATGGAATACTCTTCGGCCATAGAAAGGAAGAGGTACAGATACAGGCTGCAACATGAATGAACCTTGAAAACATGCTAAGTGAAAGCAGTTGGACACAAAATGCAGCATATTGTAATGATTCCATTTGTCTGAAACGTCCAGAGTAAGCGAATCCACAGAGACAGAAAGTAGATTAGTGGCTGCCCGTGGTGAGGGGAGAAAAGGGAATAGGAAGTGATCGCTAGTGAGTATAGGATTTCTTTTGGGAGTGATGAAAACGTTCTGGAGTCAGAAAATGGTGATGATTGCTTGGCTCAGTGAATATACTGATAACCACTGAATTAGTTACAGTTTTAAACGGTGAATTTGATGTGAGTTATATGTCAATAAGGCTACTACGGAGATACATAATTTACAGATAAAGTTATTAAAGAAAACTTCTCACAAATCCCAAAAATAATTCTATGCTTGGAAAATGTGACTTCTTTGTGTAAAATTTCAAACATTTTTAAACCTCTCTCTCTCTATTTATATGCTATATTTAAACTTCAGCTTTTCATTTCTGTGTTTTAAAAAAAATCAGTGGGGCACCTGGGTCCTCAGTCACTTGAGCGTCGGACTCTTGATTTCGGGTTGGGTCATGATCTCGGGTCGTGGGGTCAGGCTCTGCGCTTAGTGGGGAGTCTGCTTGGGATTCTCTCTCTCCCTCTGCCCTCCCCCCCTGCTTGTGCTCTCCCTTTCTCTCTCTCTCTCTCTCTCTCTCTCTCTCTCGTGAATGAATGAATCTTTAAAAAAATAAGTGTGTGATGGTGCCCTGTCAAGGCAAAATATTTAAATATCTGGAGTAAACATGTAAAAAGCTAAAAGCTTTTACCCTTTCTAAAATAATCCACAGATCCCAATATTCAAAATTAATAAGGCTTTGCAAGGCCCCATATCTTGGGTTGGTTTATCAATTGCTAATCTTTATGTTTCGGGAATGATTTATTTGTGGAAAGAGACAGCCTTACTGAGGTGAGGTTACACTGAGATAAAAGAGAAGGACAAGATTTTTAGATTTTTGCACCAAAGTTAAAATAGCCTATGATGTCTGTTCTCATGACTTTTGCCATATAATAAATTATCTCAAAGCTTAGTGGCTTAAAGCAACAACAATCATTTCATTATCTCTCATGGTTGCTGTGGGTCAGGACTTCAGGAAGGGCTTGGCTGGAGGGTTCTAGGTCAGATATCTTATGCAGTTACGAACAAATCGTGGTTGGAGCAGAGCAGTTAGGGCTGGCCAGCCATCTCCCACTCTTTGAGTCGCCTAGGGGCCTCTCCATTTGGGCTGGTTGGGGCTTCCTTCCAACATGGCGGCCTTGGCGGGCTGTTAGATTGTTTCCATGGTGGCCGAGGGCCTCAAGAGGGAGTATTCTAGCAAGAAAGAAACTGAATTGCCTTACAAGCCTACCCAGAATTCAAAGGGAAGGGACTCAGAAGAATCTCTTAGTAGTAAAAATGGAAAACTTCTCGAAGAGCATATGAGATGGAAGATATTTTTTTATGATTTTATTTTTTTTAAGATTTATTTATTTATTTTAGAGAGAGAGCATGTGTGAGTAGGGGGAGTGGCAGAGGGACAGAATCTCAAGCAGACACGGGGCTTGATCTCAGGACCTTGAGATCACGACCTGAGCTGAAACCAAGATTCAGACACTCAACTGACTGAGCCACCCAAAAGCCTCAATATTTTATTTTTAAGCAATCTTTACACCCAGCATGGGGCTCAAACCCACAACCCCGAAATCAAGAGTCTTGTGCTCTCCTGACAGAGCCAGCCAGGTGCCCCGAGATGGAAGATATTCTCGTAACATCGTTGGAAGATAGTGTCCATGGCTGTAACTCACATTTTTCTCTGCTGTGTCTTATTAAACTCTATACCACCAACCAAATTGATATTGTAGAGTTTATAAATAAAATATAAGGATGGATTGGCAACTAAAATGTGTAATAATCCAAGTGTGCTGGTAGAATCTTTTTATAAATCTTCTCAAGGAAATCAGATGACAGTATAAACATTTCATGGACTTACATAAGTTGTTTCAAGTAAACTTTCTCAGTACGGTTTTTTTTATTTTGGTAAGATAGATATAACATAAAATGTACCATTTTAATCCTTTTTGAGGATACAGTTCAGTGAACTTGTCCATCCCCCCAAACGCAAACTCTACACCCAGTAAACAGCAACTCCCCATTCTCCCCGTGCCCCAGGCTCGAGATAGTTTTTTAAATATCGTATTTGACATGTTTCTCTGGTACTTACTGTTAATTTTACTCAACATTAGAGCAATTGGATTTTCTGACTGTCGAGATAGTTTTTTAAATATCGTATTTGACATGTTTCTCTGGTACTTACTGTTAATTTTACTCAACATTAGAGCAATTGGATTTTCTGACTGTTGTTTAAACTTTTTTAAATTTTATCTGCATTTAACTAAGACCATGAAAACATTACATATAAACACTCAAAGTGCCTATGATAAAAAAATAAATAAATAAACAGCAAAATGGAAATTAAAAAAAAAAAGGGATGGGGGCACCTGGGTGGCTCAGTTAGTTAAACGTCCGACTCTTGGTTTTGGCTCAGGTCATGATCTCAGGGTTATGAGATCGAGTCCTGCATCAGGTTCCATGCTGGGCGTAGAGACTCCTAAAGATTCTCGTCCTCTCTCTCTCCCCTCCCCTGCTCATGCGTTCTGTCTCACTCTAAAAAAAAAACAGGAAAAAAAAAAGAAATAAAGGATGATTTAAACATACCTCAAAAAATTTATACCTTGTTCTTAATTCTTATTCTTGCTTTTATTTATTACTAAAGCAAATACATTATACTTCATTATCTGGGCACCTAATTAGATGCCGTATACCTTCCAATATCCCAGTGACATTGAAAGACTAGACTCCTTTTTCTTTTCTTTTTTTTTTAAGATTTTATTTATTTATTTGACAGAGAGAGACAGCAAGAGAGGGAACACAAGCAAGGGGAGTGTGAGAGGGAGAAGCGGGCTTCCCGTGGAGCAGGGAGCCCGATGCGGGGCTCGATCCCAGGACCCTGGGATCATGACCTGATCCGATGGCAGATGCTTAACAGCTGAGCCACCCAGGCACCCCTCCTTTTTCTTTTCAAATAACAAACCTATAGACTTAAATGCTATAAACTTTGTTCCAGAGTATTTAGGCTAAAAATAAAATCCATACACACACACACACACCTTGTGTATTCAACCCGCGTATTAGATTGCATTAGTTCTTCTAAAGTTTATAATGAAATGATGATTAATGAAAGGGCAAAGCTAAGGTTCTAGACTTCTGCCTCAGTCAAGATGGGGTAGCATAGACCAAATATACTCTTCGTCCTCAAACAATACCATTCAAAACATTGGACGTTGGGCAGTGAACAGTAATGTCTAGAAGATGGGAAGCAAATGAGCTGAGCCCTGCAATGATCCCAGGTTACTGGAAAAAGTTTCTAGGCTGCTGTGCAGAGGGACAGGGAAGCCAGGAAGAGCCCAGCAGTCTCTCCAAGCTGAGTGCACAGAGGCAAAAATCTGGGAAATGAGATGAGCTCAAGTCTGCAGGGCAAGTAGCAGAAAGAGCGAGCTACACGGTGAGAGAATTGTGGAGACCTCTGGAGGCCCCTTCCTAAGTATTCAGTTGAGAATACCAAATGCACATTCAGCACATGATGTGAAGAAACTACCAGAGGCCAAAAAGAGAATCACCTGGAAGGATTGGCAGAACAGTGTCCTGTGCCCACACAGACCAACAATAGGGCGTGATCCCAACAGCCAGAGTGGGATACCTCCAAATCCAGAGAACATCGGAGCACAAGGAAGGGTCTTGCACAAGGAAAGAATTAACCCTGGAAAAAACAGCCCTGCTTCCAATTCAGGTTTAAAAGCAAGACCCAAGGGGTGCCTGGCCGGCTCAGTTGGTGGAATGGGTGACTCTTGGTCTTGGGGTCATGAGTTCAAGCCCCACGTTGAGCATACAGATTGCTTAAAAATAGAATCTTTAAAAAAAATAATTTGAAGCAAGACCTGAAAGGAATAAACTCTCTCCAAGTAACTGAACTGTGTCCCAGTCAAGAATATTTAGAAGATGGGGCGCCTGGGTGGCTCAGTTGTTAAGCACCTGCCCTCGGCTTGGGGCATGATCCCAGAGTCCTGGGATCGAGCCCCACATCAGGCTCCTTGGATGGGAGCCTGCTTCTTCCTCTCCCACTCCCCCTGCTTGTGTTCCCTCTCTCGCTGGCTGTCTCTGTCAAATAAATAAATAAAATCTTAAAAAATATATATTTAGAAGAATAAAAAAAAATACCCAGCATCCAACAAGGTACAACTCACAAGGTCTGGCATCCAGTTACAAATTACCAGGAATGTGAAGCAAAAAAAAATATATATCCCATAACAAGGAAGAAAATAAACTAAAAGTGACCCAGAAATGACACCAATGGTAGATTAGGAGACAAGGACATTAAAACAGTTCTTATAACAAGATTCTACACATTCCAGAAGCTAAACGAAATAGTGAATTTGTTAAGTAGAAATGTGGCATGTAGAACAGAGTGTCCAAATCCCGCTTCTAGAGATAAAAACAGTAAGGACTAAGAAGGAAAACACCAAAGATCTGATTAGTAGCAGACTGGGCATTGTAGAAGACGTTAGTGAAATTGGAGGCAAAGACACAGAAACTAGCAGAGGGGAGCTGGAGAAAAATTAACAGACCAGGGGCGCGTGGGTGGCACAGCAGTTAAGCGTCTGCCTTCGGCTCAGGGCGTGATCCCGGCATTATGGGATCGAGCCCACATCAGGCTCCTCTGCTGGGAGCCTGCTTCTTCCTCTCCCACTCCCCCTGCTTGTGTTCCCTCTCTCGCTGGCTGTCTCTATCTCTGTCGAATAAATAAATAAAATCTTTAAAAAAAATTAACAGACCAGACACAAGAGGACAAATATTGTATGATTACACTCATTTGAAATATCTAGAACAGGCACGTTACTCAGAGACAAGAAGTAGATTAGACTTTACTAGGGGCTGAGTGGAGGAGGACGCAGGGATTATTGCTTAAAGGCTAGAGTTTCCGTTTGGGCTGACAAAAAGTTTGGGAAGATGGGATGCCTGGGTGGCTTAGTCGGTTAAGTGTCTGCCTTCAGCTCAGGTCATGATCTCAGGGTCCTGGGATCAAGTCCCACATCGGGCTCCCTGCTCAGTGGGGAGCCTGATTCTCCCTCTTCCTCTGACCCTCCCCCTGCTTGTGTGTGCGCGCGCGCGCGCTCTCTCTCTCTCAAATAAATAAAATATCTTTGAAAAGTTTGGGAAGAGTGTGGTGACAGTTGTACAACATCCTGAATGTAATTCATGCCACTGAATTGTCCAGTTGAAAAAGTTAAAATGGCAAGTTATATATATATTTATATTTATATACATTATATATTATATAATAGACATATATACAATAGATAGTGTTTATATGTAAATATATATGCCTGGCTGGCTCAGTCAGTAGAGCATGCGACTCTTGATCTCTGGGTTGTGAGTCCAAGCACCACATTGGGCATGGAGCCTACTTAAAAACATAAAAATTGGAGGCACCTCGGTGGCTCTGTTGGCTAAGCATCTGACTCTTGATTTCGGCTCAGGTCATGATTTCAGGGTTGTGGGATCGAGCCCCACATCAGCCTTTGTGCTCAGTCCAGAGTCTGGTTGAGATTCATTCTTTCCCTCTCCCTCTGCCCCTCCCCTCGGCTCGCACTCCAACCAAACAAACAAATAAATAAATAAACACATAAAATGTTCTTTAAAATTAAAAATAAATAAAATTAAATAAGATAAGCTGTTTTAAAAATGAACAGAGCATCAGTGAACTGTGGGAAAACTTCATGCAGCTAAATATACATGAAATCGGGACTCCCCAAAGGAGGGGAGAGGAGAGAAAGGGACCAAAGTAGTGAAGAAATAGTGGCTGAAATTTTTCTAAATTGTTACGAACTAAACCTACAGATTCAAGACATTCGGTAAATCCTAAGTGTAAGAAACGTGAAGAAAATTATATCAAGACTCATCACCATCAAATTGGGTAAATCAGTAATAAAGAGAAAATCCTAAAAGCAGCTAGAGGACAAAGACCGATAATCAGGCAAAAACTCACACGGGTACAACCGGATCCCTCTTGGTACACTGTCATCTTTGTTTTGGGGGTCATCCTGTTGGGCAAGGATACGGGTTTTTGACACCTTCCCAGATCTTGCTTTTGCTCTCGATGTAAATGATAAATTGTCCGAATCTAAAAAGGTCTTGTTGTTTCTTTGTTTTTCCCGCCCAATCTGTCAGCCCTGCATGATACCCCTCGGTGAGTCTGAGGTTGGGTCATAACCTGGCCTGAACTGGGACAGTGTTTTGTGGCTTACAGTAACCAGAGGACTTTCGGGGAACAAGCAGAAGGGACAAATAGCACCTGCCCGTTTCTGGCCATGGCAAGGCAACGATTACCCACTGGCTAAGGTTTGTTTTTTTGGTTTTTTTAAATCATTCTCCATCTCTGCTCTCAGATCTACTAGACGTCCTCTTTGAAATGTGAAAATGATGTCAAATGATTCAGCAAGTGTGTCTTGCTCACATGAAGCATGGGAGTTTTGTTTTCTGCTTTGCACAATAATTTTGATTCAGCATTGGGTTTGGGCTGAGACTAAGTTCTCTGGAACTCCGCCAACCATCCCCACTGCCCACCTCAGAGAACCTGGTCTCTAGCGTTTGAAGTCTTGGGCGAGAGGGCTTCCTTTGTGAAGCGGAGTGTGGTCCAGGTACTAGTTACCAGGAGAAACGGAGCGTTGTCTGCGGGAATCATGGTCTATGCAATGCAAGTGGCCGTCATGAGCTGGATAGCCTTCGATTCACCAGGCTGAGTGGTGGTTGGAGGCTGGGCGGACACAGTGCTACCGCCGAAGGGTGGAAATGGTACATTTGGGATCGCATTCGATCAGAGGACACAAGTAAAAGAAGCAAATAGGAGGCTCACTTCTCTTCCGGTGCACTAGCGCCGCTGTGTTTACCTTTGTCGGAAGGTATGGGCAGCATCCAGGACTCGCTCATCTTTGCAAACTGAAACTCTGTCCCCATTAAACACTAGCTCGCCATTGCCTTCCCCCAACGCCCTGAAAAGTGATTCTACTCGCTGTCTCTCTAAATTTGACTACTCTTGGGACCTCTTAGAAGGAGAATCCTGCAGCACTGTCTTTTGTGTCTGCCTTATTTCACTTAGCACAGTGTCTTTAAGGTTTACCCATGTGTCAGAATTTCTTTCTTTCTTGGGGCTCCTGGGTGGCTCGGTCGGTTAAGCATCCGACTCTTGGTTTTGGCTCAGGTCATGATCCCGGGGTCATGGGATTGAGCCCCCCATCAGCCTCTGTGCTCAGTGCATGGGTCTGCTTGGGTTTCTCTCCCTCCCCTTCCGCCTCTCCCCCACCTGCTCACGTGCACGCACTCTCTCTCAAATAAAGAAGTAAATCAAATCTTAAAAAGAAAAAAAAAGAACCTCCCTCCTCTCAAGCCTGGCTAATATTCCGCTGCGTATGGACATACCACATTCGCTTATCTATTCCTCTGCTGGTGGACATGTCAGTCATTTCTACCTTTGGGTTATTGTGAGTCACAGCTGCTATGAACATTGATGTTCAAATACCTGTCCACGTCCCTGCTTTCAATATTTTTAGGTGTATACCCAGAAGTCGAATTGCTGGATCATTTGGCAATTCTATGTTTAACTTTTTTGGAGGAACTGCCATGCTATTTTTCATATCTTTTTAATTTTTTCTATCTATTTACCCATTTTATGTTTCTTCTTTCCTTCCTGAAGACCCAAGCTAGCATTTGGGATTATTTTCCTTCACTGGGCGTAGATCACTAGACTAGCAGGACTTTCTTCTTTGGGCACTTTATTATTTTTTTTTAAAGATTTTATTTATATATTTGACAGAGAGCGAGGCAGTGAGAGAGGGAACACAAGCAGGGGCAGAGGGAAAGGGGGAAGCAGGCTTCCCACTGAGCAGGGAGCTCATGCGGGGCTGATCCCAGGCCTCTGGGATCACGACCTGAGCCGAAGGCAGACACTTAACAACTAAGCCACCCAGGTGCCCCTTCTTTGGGCACTTTAAAGATACCATCCCGTTTCCTCTGGTTTCTATAATTACTCCTAAGAAGTAAGCCATTATTCTTATTGTTCCCCTGAATTTAAAGTGTCTTTCTTCCTCTGGCTGTTTAAGAATTTTCTCTTTATATCTTTAGTCTAGTGAAGTTTGACTCTGGTATGCTTGGGATGGTTTTCTCTGTATTTATCCTGCTAGGGTTTACTAAGTTTCTTGAATATGTGGATTCATATCTTTCATCAATTTTAGAAAGTTCTCAGCCAATAACTCTTCCAATAGGACTCTGGTGCCTTTTGTCAATCTTCCCCTGATTGCTCTGATTTTCAGCATTGACTTGCCTCCAGCTGCTGGAGATGGGAGTCTCTTTAAGTGTTGCCACGTAGGCACTCTCCCTGTGCTGGGTTCCACTGGCTGCCCAGAGTTTGTTATTTTATTCCTTCAAGTGAAGAAAAGCCAGCCAACTCCACAATCCATATGATTGCCATCGGCCCCACATCCTTTAGGATCTAAGGGTGCCACATACGTGGTACTTACCAAACCACCACAGGAGGTTCTTGGCAACTGTCATGCTACGTCCAGAGGAGCAGAGAGACGTAGGCAGTTGAGGGGTGCAGCCCTCGGGGTCTATGGTAAACCCAAAGGTAGGCCGAAGAGATGTAGGTTGTAGTTTCAATAGCGTTCTCTCTAGAGGATGACCAGATGGGCAATGGGGAAAGTTCTTTAGAGAGAAATACCAGCTAATAAATGCACAAGGAATGATAAAATGAGAAATTCAACGTCTCGTAGCACTCAGTGAGATAATGGATCCAGGAACGACCACTGCGGGCTGTAAAAACCATTAGGTCAGGTTTTTGGAACTTTATTATGGATGGATTAGCCTGCCAACTTCTAACCCCGATCAATCCTATCATGATGAAAAAGCAAGACAACCAGTCTCAACAGGGAGCCTGAGGTGAGATGGTGGAAAGAACGCAGAACCTCTGATGAATGAAACAAAGAAGCAAAAAAAATTGAACCTGAATTCAATCGGGTCTCTAGATCTAACTACAAGTTTATAAAATAAATTGTAATAATAAGGGGATGGATGAACATGTCAAAAGACACTTTTAAAAAAATGCATTTAGCTAAATCTAGAACTGAGAAATTCTATAGGAAAAACTATTCTGTTTTGGGGGCCTCTGGGTGGCTCAGTCGGTTGAAAGTCTGCCTTCGGCTCAGGTTGTGGTCTCAGGGTCCTAGGACTGAGCCCCACATCGGGCTCCCTGATCTGTGGGGAGCCTGCTTCTCCCTCTCCCTCTCCCTCTGCCTGCTGCTCCCCCTGCTTGTGTCCCTGCTCTCTCTCTCTGTCAAATAAATAAATGAAATCTTTTTTAAAAAGTTTCAAAAAAAGGAAAAAATATTCTGTTTCTTCAACAAATAATTGTAGTGGGAAAGAAAGAAGGGAGGGGAACTGACATAGGTAAGATGTAGGAGCTAAATGTAATCATCCAATGGTTAGAAAAAGGCATTTTTGAGACAATTGGGAATATTAAGACATTGACGGGGTATTAAATGATATAACAGAATTATTGTTAATTTTGTCAGGTGTGATAGTGGTATTACGGACTTTTTTAAGGTTCTTATTTGTTAGGGATACACCCAGAAGCATCTACAGATAAAACAACATGGTATCTGGAATTTGCTTTACAATATACTCCGGGGTGGGGATGGGGCAGAAATCAAAGTGTTGACAGGTGCTAGGTAATGAGCATGTGGGAATCACTTTATATTCTCTCTTCTTAGGACTAGTTTTATATCCACAATTAAACTGTTTTAAAAAGATTTTATTTATTTATTTATTTATTTATTTATTTAGAGCACGAGTGGGGGGAGGGTCAGAGGGAGAAGGAGAGGGAGAGAGAATCTCAAGCAGACTCCTCACTGAGCACAAAGCCCGATGCAGGGCTCCATCTCACAACCCTGAGATCACGACCTGAGCCAAAATCAAGAGTTAGATGCTCAACTGACTGAGCCACCCAGGCGCCCCCACAAGTCAACTTCTTAAAAAGGCACAAGTCTGATGATGAAGAGGAGAGCACCTGCAGAGGGACATCGAATCTGGGGAGAGGGAGCATGTTTATTTGCTGATGGACAGACTGAGAAGCACAGAAGAAGAACTCCCCAGTGGGGCCAGTTCTGGAGGGTCCCAGGAAATAGGACGCCAAGCCCACGTGGCAGGCTTGACCTTGACAGTTATATTCCAGCCTGCATTAGCTGAGTGCCAGCTAGTGTCCTAGTCACACATTCCATCTTAATTGGCCCTTGCAACCGTCCTATGAGATAGTGTCATTATTCCCATTTTAGAGGTCAGGAATTGAGGCTCGAAAAGATGGGTGACTCCCTGAGGTTCAGATAACCTGCACACGGCAGATCCTGGATTGAAACCAAGTCGTTGTGCTTCCAAAGCGTGTAGCTGTGAGATGGGGTGAAGGTGGTGGGAGTGGAATTTCAACCACTGGCGGGGAGAGAGGGGACAGCAGGTGCAGCCTTTGTGACTGCTGGCCACTCTTCCTTGCGAAGCCGGATGGGAGCTGTTAAGGACAGGGTGCCGGCCCTGCTGATCACACTGGGGCTGCCAGGGAGCTAAAGAGGAGTGAGTCACGCCCCTGGTCCAGATGATCTGGGCCAGCCAGTGAGAGAGAGATGTGTCCAGAAGGAAATGCAGCAGGGAGAATGATCAGGTGTCTCACATCCCCTCCCCCCCCCCCGCAGCAGCTTCAAGAGACACGGGTGCAAATACAGAGAGTGTGAGTTGACCTGAGCTGCATATGAGTCAGCAAAGGGCGGAAGTCTGCCAAATAAAGCTCGCGCAAATGCAGCTGCTACCGAGAGCCCCAAGAAGGGGAGGCCTCCCGGGACATGGGAGGCTACCTGCATGTCACCACACTCTGCACTTCACCATTGCACCTGAACTTCTACTCTCTGTGCGGCTCTACCCCGCCCCTGAGTCGAGTCCTGCTTCTGGGCCAGTTGCACTGTCACTGGGGTGACTTGGGACAGACGCTGGATGACCTGCTCTAGATAAACCATCTTGTCTACCTGGTGTTGCCGGCCCTTTGGTTGCCTTCTGACTCTCGTAGCCTGTCTTGAGTTCATGGTTGGCTAACCCGAGCCTGTTTTCTTCTTTCAACCCTTCCGAAGCAGTGCACAGAAAACAGGCCACAGAACAATTCTTACTTTCCATTGCTCCTAGGTCTTTCAAGGGCCATCAGGGCATGTAAGCCAATGCAGCACCTTCTACCTGAATCTCAGCTCCATCTGTCACGGGAGAAAGCATGAGTGATCACGTGGCAATTGCATGCCAGGGGTGGTCACCACCCCACTGACCCCTAGCACGGGGATCCCTACTGCAGCCTGCCCAGTACACGATCCCATCCCATAATCCCATCCCGAGGTGCTGCTTTCTTGAGTCACTTCCAGTGCCAACTGTCTTCGCCTGGATTCCATTCAGAAGTGTGAGTCATTTATTTTGGGAAGCGATCCCAGGGTGACAGAACATAGGGGACAAGGAAGATGGAAACAGGGAAGAAAAAAAAAAGCCAACCCGAGAAAGAAGGATTGAGCTGCTCTCTGCTGTGGGCGTTACGGGGCTTAAGCCAACTTGGACCCTCTGAGAAACCATATAGAGCACCGTTCAGAACTTTCCACCCAGGGAGTGGAAGAGAGAAGCATTTATCCACCAATTCCTGTCCCCATTGGTCAAGCCTTCCACATGTCGCGTTAACTCCCCTGGCAAGTCCAGCTTTGGATCTGTGCGAGTACCCAGGGGGCCCCCAGGCTTGAAGCAAGAGCTGTGCTGTGCCCTGGGGGGTGGGGTTAGGGCAGCAGGGGCGGGCAAGGCCCCGACTAAAAGTCAGGTTGGGAAGATCTGAAGCAAGGCACAAGAGCAGTGAGGAAAGGCAATTTTTTCATTAAGTGATTCTGGGGAAACCAGATATTGGTACGTGGAAAAAATGAAGTGAGTTCTTGAGTTTCCATTCACCCCCCGGAAAACAGCTTTAGGTAAAATGGCAGGTCCAAATGGGAAAGGCAAGCCAGTAGAGCGCTCATGGATAACAGGGGAGTTTCTTCGTAACCTTGCGGTAAGAACAGATTTATAAAAATAGGACACAAGAAGCCCTAAAGAGAGGAAATGGTGATATATTTGACTATACTCGCATGAAGAGCTCCTTTTTGACAACTGATGTTAGTAAGCAAGAGAACAGGTGAGCACAGAGTGGAAGGGGGATGCCTTCTGATTGATTCCAAGTATGCAGAGCTCCAGAATCAGCACCGACCACGCGAGTTTAGAGGTGTATGGTTAGGCGGTGAAAATATAAAAATATAAAGAAAAGGCAGAAAGCGATTACCATTCAAGCCAGGAGAGTGGCTACCTCGGGATGGGGGGGAGGTCGTGATTTGGAGAATCAGGAGTGGCCTGTGGTGTTCCAATTCTTGATGGGAATGGAGTCATACAGGTGTCTGCTTTGTGATCGTTCAGTGAGCTGTGTTCTGTTTTTGTACATTTTTTTCTGTGTGTATGTTTCATTTCACGATATAGAAGTTTAAAAAGAGTGTTTATCTCAGAAGGTGTTTTGTGACAATGACACGAGATATGAGTAGGACCCCATCACAAAGAGCTTGGCATATGGGCAAGTATCCACCAAGGTGAGCAACTGTAATTATCATCGGATTGGGGGGATTTTGAATGCTACCTGCCCTTGCCTGTGGAACCCTGCAGAAGATTTGTGGGTGGTCCGCATACTCACAGGCGGCCACCCAGGGAAGGTGTGTGGGGCACGGGAGGGGCAGGCCATGTCAGGAGTTGAGAGATCATGGGCCGGCCTCAACAGGGTAATGCCTCTCTCCCACTGGGTGATTCCCCTAACCTGGGGGAGGGGGGGGTCCAAGTTAAGGAATAGGAAGATATTTTAGTAAGTCAGACTGGGACGTCTGGAGAATGGGGTTGTGGCAGCGGCAGCTCTAAGCACCTCCTACCATTGCTCAGCGTGGCCTGGGTGAGAAGGGGCCCCGGCCTGTGGGTCCCGACCTGCCTCAGCTAGAGCAGCCAGGACCCTGCCCTATGCGCAGGTGGGCCCAGAGACAGAAGCACTGCAGTTTCCTCCACACTGGCCTCTGGGCTTCGGAAAGCCAATTACTGTCACCCAACCCCTGAGCCCCCGACTGGACGGGACAGAGCAGGGCAGATTTATAGGATATGAGCTGCCTTGGGTGGGCGAAGTGGGCTCAAAGGGGGTCATGCTCCCCAAATCCACCCAGACAATAGGTCAGCACCTCGGCAACTTGGCAAGGTGACTTGTTTATTATGTCAAGCGTATTGAAGTATCATTTTCATGCAATTAAATTCACCCTTTGTAAGCATCAACTTCCGTGAGTCCGACAAATGTGTATGTTCGCAGAACCACAACCCCAGTCTAGACATACGACAAGTCCATCACCCCAAAAAGTCAATTCCCTCCTCCTGCCCTTGGCCCCTGGCAGCAACTGAGCTGCGTTCCATCCCCCTCATTTTGGCTTTTCTGGAATGTCAAGTAATGAAATCATTCAGAAGGTTGTAGCCTTTTGAATCTGGCTCCATTCGCTAAGCATAATGCTTTTGAAATTCATCCATGTGGTTGCAAATATCAATAGTTCCTTCCTTTTTGTTCCTCAGCAGTACATCACCGTATGGGTGTGTCACAACCCGACGGTCGTTTGAGTTGTTTCCGGTTTGCGGCAGTTATGAACCGAGCTCCTGTAAGTATTCACATACAGGTCTTTCACTGGACGTACATTTTCAGTTCTCCAGGGTAATGCCTAGGAGTGAGATTGCTGGGTCGTACGGTACATGTATGTTTATCTATTTTTTTTAAAGATTTTATTTATTTATTCGACAGAGATAGAGACAGCCAGCGAGAGAGGGAACACAAGCAGGGGGAGTGGGAGAGGAAGAAGCAGGCTCATAGCGGAGGAGCCTGATGTGGGGCTCGATCCCATAATGCCGGGATCACGCCCTGAGCCGAAGGCAGACGCTTAACCGCTGTGCCACCCAGGCGCCCCTATGTTTATCTTTTTAAAAAAGATTTATTTATTTATTTTAGAGAGAGTGTACATGCATGAGCTGGGGGAAGGGCAGAGGGAGAGAGAGAATCCTCAGGCAGACTCTTCATTCGCTGAGCATGGAGCCCAACGGGGGGCTTGATCTCACGACCCCAAGATCATGACCTGACCCGAAGCCAAGAGTCGGAACTCAACCGACTGAGCCACCCAGGCACCCCTGTATGTTTATCTTTATAGGAAACTGACAAACTCTTTTGCCAAGTGGGTGTATTTCATCTCCGTTTGATTCCCCTTGCTGAAACTGTTCTCGGCATCGACAGCAGGACTATAGTGGAAAGACCACCGATTCCATGACTCGCTAATTCCATGAGAAAGTTAAATCATGGAATAGTTGTAAACATTTTTGTTGTTTTAGTTCTTTATGTAGCAACCACAACTCAAAGGATTAAAGGAGGAGTGTCCACCCCCTAGGGTGACTAGCTGTCCCAGTTTGCCCAAGAGTCTCCTGCTTTTAACACTGAACGCCCTGCATCCTGAGAAACTTCTCAGCTCTGGGCCCAAACTGGGATATGTGGTCACCCTACTGTTGAATATCAGGGCACTGAACATCGGTCACATTGTTTTATTCACAAGCGTCAAGGGGGGTTGGTGTGCCCCCTATTCGTGCATAAAGAAACAGCCTTCAAGAGGTTAAGTTGCTTCCCCAGCCCACAGTCCAGAATAGGTGGAGCCAATCTTTGGCACCAGGTCAGCCAAACTCCAAAGCACCGCCGTCCTGGGCCTGTGGGGCACAGGCCAGCAGGTGCACCCGGGTGGAGCTCTGCTGCCCTCTGGTGGCAGAGGAGGTGGTGCTCGGGGTCTGAGTCCACACTTGTGGGGCAGCCGCTGGTGGCTCCACCGGGCAGGACCTCAAAACTGGCCTCAGCCCTAGAAGGGGGCCACATGGAGGGACCCCACCAAGGCCTGCTGGGGGCCATGGTCTTTCCATTCCTAAGACTCGTGATCAATCAGGCCCTCACAGACCTGGGCCCAGAGTGCTGGGTTTTGAGTCTGTGTGACCCTGAGCCTGTCTCTCACCCCTCTGGGCATCAGTTTCTTATCTGTAAATCAGGATGGTAAACATGTCGACACACTTAGACTAGGCTTGGACACTGAGGATGTCATTACCAGCTCCATCGCACCCACATGCCCCCCACCCTTGTGCTCTCATTCACTTCACTCATTCATTTCACTTCCACCCAGGAGCTGTCTGCCAAACACCAGCTCTATGCCAGACCTGGAGGTGGGGGGTGACAGGGGGATGGCTGCTCTCCGGCTCTTTACTCTCTGCTGATCTGCCATCTCACATGTTCATTCATTCATCCGTCCCCTGGTTATCTCGTTTACACATTCACCCATTCTTTCTTTTTTTCAGGCAGTTGTCGACCCCCCTCTTTCCTCCTTCCCTAATTCCTCTGTTTTGCAAGCATTCTGGAAGCACCACTCTACTCTAGGCCAGGATTAGATGCTGGGATTTCAGCTCAACCCTCCTCCCAGACTTGTGGGTAAGCAGATGGTGAGGACATGCTGTGCTAACTACCATATGCCAGCCATCGGGACCCAGAGCAGGGAGAGCACCAAGAAGAGAGCAGCTAACTGCCTGGAGAAGGGAATGGGGATGGTGTGGTGGGGTGGGGGGAGAGGGTTATCAGAGAAGGCTTCATGGAGGAGGTAGCATTTAAGCAAAGCTAAGAAGGGTGCGTGGGAGTTCTCCAGGAAGGGAAAGACACTCCGAGTAAAGTCTTTTTTTGTGTGTGGCACTGTTGGGGGAAAGTGAGGTATCTGGGTGGTTGGAGTGTATGATGTAGGGTCATGTGTCCATGACCACACCCCAGCCAAGCCCTCCAGAGGTTCCAGTGACAGACCTGGGCCGGTTGAGGACTTCTCCTAATCCATCACCCTTGGTCACTGGAAAATCACCTACTCTCAGTGGCCTACTCTCTGAATGGCCTTAGGGCAATAACATGACACCCTGTCATGGGTCACCTGGCCGGCCTGGGATATTCAGTGCCCAGGATTGCTGTCCTGGGCTGAGCAGGCTGTGAAAGCAGCAGCAACAATGGTACCTAAGGTGCCTGGCCCCCAAGATCCTGTGGTCATCCAGTAAAAGCTAACTGAGTACTTGCTGTGAGCCAGGCCTTGCCCCAAAGGTCAGAATACAGCAGTGAACAGAATGTCCACTCTTCAGTGGGTGACAAATGATAAATGAGAAAACCAGCAAGTGTGAAGACCACCAGAAATACACCTGTAGTTGAAAATTTGGTTCTGTTGCCTCTTTCAAGGAGGAAGACTGCACTTACTTCAACAAGGGGATGTGAAAGAGGACTTATTATAAGATTTGGGCTTGGGTGAAGTGACTTGGGGGAGGGTTCAAGCAAGTGGGTTTAACTCTGGATTAGATGCTGTCAGGAAGCGGCACAATTCGATGACTGGCTGTCTTCATAAATATTTAAAGCGAACTGAGGCTAATGCTTTAAAGAAGCCAGCAGTTACTCATAAGAGCCAGAATGAGGAAAACGTTTGGTCTTTTTGTGGTTCCAACAATATTCCCGTTTGCATCTACGTTCAAACATGAGTACAGAGCAGCCTTGTTTATGCCTCACTCCATCGTGGTGACAGAATGGCCTTGTGTGCTGTTGGTGTTCTGGGAAATTGTTGATGTCCAAGAGGAGGACATCAAGGCCTAGCTGTGAGTGCCAGGCTAGCTCCTAGATGGGAGGGGCCCTTCCCTCTTTCTCATAAGAAAGGCTCTCATTCATTCGACCCTTGTAGATTTTCTGAGTGACAGGTGCAGAATAATTCGAGGAGGACAAAAGAGACATGGCCCCAGTCCTCAGGGAGCTCAGCGACAAGTCTGCGCTCTCTTAAATAGATTGTCTGAAATGGGAGGGAGAGTGGACCAGACCCAAGGAACCGCCAGGACAAAGACCCGGGGGCGGGAGGGGATGCTGAGAGCCATTAGCAGGGCTGCCGGCGGAGCCACGACGCGCACGCGGACTGGAGAGGTCAGCTAAGGTCGAACCCTCGGGCGTGCAAGGCCACCTCTTCCATAGGAACGTGGGCGCTCTGCTGCCCTGATTTGCTCAGACACAGGAAATGAAATCAAGCGGCTTTGATCATGGTAACCCACCCTGCCACTAGCTCATGAATATTCAGTAGCCTGCTTCCGGCTTGCGACTCCGCCCCAGCCCCGCCCTGTTAGCGGACTGCGCTTGCGCTGCGGGCGCGCGGCTCTGTCGTCATACGTGAGCGCCGCCGCCCCGCCGCCGGTCTTCGAGCAGTAGGGGAGCTGTGATGGCGAGTTCGGCTGCCTCTTCGGTACGACCGCCGAGGCCCAAGAAAGAGCCACAGGCTCTCGTCATCCCCAAGAATGCGGCAGAAGAGCAGAAGCTCAAGCTGGAGCGGCTCATGAAGAACCCGGTGAGACGAGGCGCTCGTTCGACGGCTCCTCCCAGCGCCCTTCCCTTCCAATGCTTCTGGGGACCTGCGGGCCCTCCTCCCCTGCCTCCAGGCTTAGGAACTCAGTACCCGAACCCCAGGGCCAGCCCTTAGGAAGGAGTAGGCTACCCCGGAGATAGTGAGCTGCCCCTGGCTTTATGTTGGAGCCCAGCCTGGTTGAGGGCGTTGTGGAGCTGTGTCCCGTGCTCTAAGACACTCCTAGTTTAACTTTCTGTAAATTGGAGTGTTGACTGGAAAGATAGAATCTATGGGTTGGCGCAAGGATTTATTTTCTTCTAAAAAGCACCGATTGTTAGAGGGGCGTTGACCGACATACCTGGGGCAAGTCACTCTCCCCGTCTGGGTCTCCATCCCTTCAGTCATAAAGATAATTGGATGAGGTCTCTTACACTTTTGGCTAGAAAGCGTTGACTCCAGGTGTCATAGAGTTAAGGGTAGAGGTTCCAGCCATAATTGGTGACTTACGTTTCTGAGTTCTGCTTTGAAGAGTTGGGTGTAGCCCTGGCAAGGCTATGGGCTGTGATAGACCCCAAAGTATACGGAATGAAGTAAATCTAAGGCAGGGAAGAAAATCAGCTTTAGGTCCAAGGACTAAAGCAGCCTTATTTCACCCATCTAGTTAAAATGGTTTGGTTTTAAGAGGTGTGAATTTGTCAGCAGGTTTGTACTTAAAGATGCTTCCGTGTTTAAATGTTCCAGGACAAAGCAGTTCCAATTCCAGAAAAAATGAGCGAATGGGCACCTCGGCCTCCCCCAGAATTTGTTCGAGATGTAATGGGTAATGTCTTTTGTGTATATGTATGTGTGAGTGAATATAATTTTTGAAGCACAGATATAAAAACCCTGCAGTTAGTATTTGTTAATTAGATTTCTAATAGGAAATAAAGTTCACTGGTTCAGTAATTTTGTGCTTAAAAAGAAGGGGTGTTGTTCTTATGGTTTGGCACTAGAGAGTTTGCTTTGTTTTAAATAATGCATTGTATTGGTATTTTCTAACTGGAAATAGTTTTATTTGGGGGTTGTAAATGAACATACTAATTGTAAAGAAGAATAACGGGTATGAAAAATTTTGAACCCCCATAATTCCACCATTCTCCTTGTAACATTTTTTTTTTTAAGATTTATTTCTTTCAGACAATGCATGCCTGCAAGTGAGCAAGCAAAGGTGGGAGAAGGAGAGAAAGAATCCCAAGCAGACTTCCCATTAAACACAGAGCTGGATCTCAGGAGCCTGAGATCATGACCTGATCCTAAATCACGAGTCAGCCGCTTAAATGACTGAGCCACCTAGGTGCCCCCCACTTGTAACATTCTGATATAGCCTTTCGAACTCCTATAGTCAAAATCACTGAAGTTTAAGAAAAAATGATTTTATAAAAACGTGGTTGTTCGACACATACTACTTAGTAATCTTTAAAAAAAAACACAAAACAATATACATGGACATCTTTTCAGTTCAATAGAAATTTAGTATGTCAAATGTGAAATCGTCTGGCAGGGGAGGGAAAGGTCTTAAGCTATGTTCTAGGTTTCTGATGACTCAACCACAGTTTGTTCCTCCTCTTACTACTGTGTTAGAGTGGCATTTTTAGTGACTTCGCATTCAACATTCATGCAACAATTATTTAATGATGACTAAACTATGCAAGTCACCGTGCCAGATTCTGGATACAATGGGGAATGGTCCTTTCCATTACTTCCAGTTTCTTTCTTTGGTCCCTTTTGATTGCTGGATTTCATTAAGAACTCTGGACTCTTCTGACTATAGGTTCAAGCGCTGGGGCTGGCAGTGGAGAGTTCCATGTGTATAGGCATCTGCGTCGGAGAGAGTACCAGCGACAGGACTACATGGATGCCATGGCTGAGAAGGTCAGTGAGCAAAGAGGCTGGCTGCGCCCTTGGGTTTGGGCAATGTGCACTTAGGACTTTTAGGAAAAAGCATTTAAAGAAGAGGAAGTAACACCTGGTTCTTGGCCTGTGTGAAGGCTGCCTTCTAAAGTCAGCATGGGAAACAGACATCAAATCCAGGTTCTTCCTAGGTCGGACTCAGCACATCAGAATGCTCCCACCAGGAGACGAATGAAAGGAGGGAGACCTCCATGTGTGTAGAAGGGACAGCAGAGTCCCCTCTCCCCTCCAGGCCATTTGCCATGAAATGGAACAGAAAGCAGGATCTCCCATCTCACTTGAGTTATTATTTCAAACTATTCTCTTTTTGGCTGAATTCCTATAATTCCATGTAGCTGTATGTTTGATGTGAATAGTAGTGTGCTTTCATGTGTCTGCTTCTTTGAGTGGTCTAGTTAGAGGCTGGCACTTCTTCATGACAGGTGTGAAATAATAATTAAGAATTGGGCATAGCCTTAGAAATTGTATTAGAATGATTAAGCCTTTTATTACCTGACTGGAAGACCCAAAAACCTCTCTCTTGTTGTTCTTAAAAAATACTCTTTGGACATTTCATTTATTTTTCAAATAGAATTCTTCTACCCACACCAAAAATCTTGGTTTGGGTTTTTTTGTTTTTGTTTTTTTACTAGAATTGAGTTGAATCTGTAACTTAAATTTTTTAGAATGAGAATGGATGTTACAGTGGTTAGTCATCCCCTCTGGAAATGTCTTTTTTTTCCCCCCTGCATCTTTCAATGGGATGATTTATAGAGATTTGGTACATATCTTATATTCGTTCAAAGATTTCATGCTTTTTGATTGCAGTGGTGCTAGGTGCTCCTTTATATTACTGGCTATTAGTAAAAATGAGGGGAAAAAAACCATTTTAGTGCTTCTATATTTTCCCACCTGACTATTAATAAAAACGAGGGGCACCTGGGTGGCTCAGTCAGTTAAGCATTGGCCTTCGGCTCAGGTCATGACCCTAGAGTCCTGGGATCAAATCCTGCATTGGGCTCCCTGCTCAGTGGGGAGCCTGCTTCTCCCTTTCCCTCTGCAGCTCCCTGCTCTCGTTCTCTCTCTCTGTTGAAATAGGTAAATAAAATCTTTAAAAAAAAAAAAACCCCACAAATATTATTTGGCTAATTCTTTGTTATTTTCCAAACCTGATTTCTCTTCACAACGTGCATGAGAGATTGCCCCTTGTTCTTAATCTTACACCACGCACTGGGAAAGACCTTTTCCTCAGTCTAACCATGATGCCTGTTGTTTTATTGAATACATCTGTGTGTTTTAGAGAGCGTCACATACTTTACAATATTTATTTGTTTGCTTTTTATAAAGGAGGAAACCACTTTGTCCAATAACATTTGATTTTCCAGTAGTTTGGTTTAAAAAAGACTCACTGTAGAATTTCCTCCTATATAAAGGAAATAAAATGTTTTAAAAAGTTAAAATAACCATTCATTAAGATAGAATACTATTTAGCAATAAAAAGGAAGACTCTAATGATACATGCGACAACATGGATGATTCTGAAAACATGCTGAGTGAAAGAAGCCTTGCATGAAAGAGTATATTGTATGATTCCATTTATATGAAGCTCTACAAGAGGCAAGACTAATCTATGTTAAACGTATATACGTATCAGAACAATAATTGTCTCTAAGAGTTGGATAGGAAGAGGTATGAGAGATCTTTCTGGTGTGATCAAATTGTACACTCAAGATTTGAGCATTTTGAGAAACTGTTAACAAATATTAAACTCTAGTTAATGCTATGCATGGTTAAATCTTTAGAGGTGAGATGTCCTGGTGTCTGCAACTTACTTTGAAATGTGTTTAAAAAAAATGAGATGGATTAACGGACGGATAGGGGTATAGATAGGTGGACAGATATGATAAAGCAAGTAGCAAAATGTCAGTTGTAGGATCTTGGTGGTGGATATATGGACTGTATAATTCCTTCAACTTTTCTGTGTTTGAAATTTTCCAACGTAAAACACAAGGGAAAATATTAAAGAGATAGACATGATACAGAAGAAAATATGTAAAAGTAAAAATTCACTGGCTGACCAAAATTGAGTTCGGAAAATATCTTTATGATTTGGGGACATAATGGAATCATTGCCGTGGTGGTTTTCACCTGGTGTTTGCTTGTCCTGCAGCCTGTCTTGGCTCCCAGTTGTTGGTGGTTCTTCAGCTACTGCCATCCTCCACTTGGGACGTTCTCAATTCTAGTGGGGAGTTTCTGGTGGCTTGTCACACAGCTACACCTGGTCAACCATGGTGGGTTTTCCACTGTCAAGAATAAAGAAAATTCAGTGTGAAAACTATCAGAAACACTTTTTAAATTTTTAAACTACTTTAGAGGGAAGGAAATAGAGCAGGCAGTTGGCTCAGCTACCCTCAGTTAGTCTGAACTTTTTATATATTGATTAAAGACCCAGAGAAAATACAGAAAAATGTTTGCAGGGGCTCCTGGGTGTCTCAGTCGTTAAGCGTCTGCCTTTGGCTCAGGATGTGATCCCGGCTTTCTGGGATCGAGCCCCACATCAGGCTCCTCCGCTGGGAACCTGCTGCTTCCTCTCCCACTCCCCCTGCTTGTGTTCCCTCTCTTGCTGGCGATCTGTCTCTCTGTCAAATAAATAAAATCTTAAAAAAAAAAAAAAATGTTAGCAAACCTTGAGTCCCCAGAGACACCCAGATTCTTATTTCATATGGTGAAGATTTTTTTTTTTTAAGATTTTTATTTATTTATTTGACAGAGAGACAACAGGCAGCAAGAGAGGGAACACAAGCAGGGGGGAGCGGGAGAGGAAGAAGCAGGCTCCCAGCTGAGGAGCCTGATGTGGGGCTTGATCGCAGAACACCGGAATCACGCCCTGAGCCGAAGGCAGACGCTTAATGACTAAGCCACCCAGGCGCCCCAGTGAAGATTTTTATTTCACATGGCAAAAGACAGGCTCTGAGGTTAGAAGAAACAAGCAAGAGTGTCCTCACCTTTCACAGTGACTAACAGGATGTCACCGCCAAAAGATCGCGTGGTGCTCCATGAGTCCTTGTGGCAGATTCTCAGCCAGTGAGGGCAGCTGCTCCAGCAGCAGAGTGAGACAGGTATGGCTCAGCTTCTAAACAGACCATGTGCTTTTAGCTTTAAGTCATTTACTTTTTCTTTGTTTCTTTTTTTTTTTTTAAGATTTTATTTATTAGAGCGAGAGCGCACGTGAACTTGAGCTGGGGTGGGGGGAGAGAGAAGCAGACTCCCCGCTGAGCAGGGAGCCTGAGGGGGTATCCAATCATAGGACTCTGAGACCATGACCTGAGCCAAAGGCAAACACTTAACCGACGGAGCCACCACCCAGGTGCCCCTCAAGTCGTTTACTTTCAACTTGTCCTCTAATCAGCTGATTTTCTTGAAAGGAGACCCTTTTTTTTAAAGTTTATTTACTGAGATCACGAGTCCGGTGCTCTTCCAACTGAGCCAGCCAGGTGCCCCAACCCTTCTTTTTTATTTCATGATTTTTGCTCTCAGAGCATCCGTGCCACTCGAAGCAGATCCACACAGCCCTGGCAGTGCAGGCGAGCAGAGTGTTGAAGCCACCTCGTCCTCTGCAGGCTCCTTATTTACCCCGCTGACCTTGATGGCTGTGACTGGAAGAAAGAGATGGTACTGAATAGCAATTGCATCTGTGGTTTGCCAGTGCTTTCCTGTAGGTCATCAAATGTTATTCTTCCTGAAGACTCTGGGAGAGAGGAATTAATCTTTTTCCTGTTTTTCAGGTGAGAAAACAGGCTTAGAGACAGGGAGCTGCTAGGAAGGACCAGTACAAGGGATGGGTCTGTGTGGATGTGTACACACCTGCGTATGCCTCTGTACACGTGTATGTGCGTGTGCGTCCAGTGGCGGTGATGGTGGTGGCTGTTGCGCTGCTGTGGGATCAGTCGTTTGATAACCGTCATCAGTTAGGACCTGAAAATCCCACGATTCCCGCTCTGGCCTTCCACCTGATGAGCTCAGGCCACTGTAAGGAGAAAACGCGCTCCTGTGCGTCTCCTCTACTCTCAGTTCTCTGCTACTCTTCTGACACTTCTGGTCACCAAATGTGTGGGGATTCCCCCCACATCAGCCAATTCTGGGACACCAGCTGAGTGTCCTACAATGTAACTCAATTCTGATGCTATCCACCTGGGGAAAACGTCAGATGCCACAGGTTCGGGGCTCAGTCCCACCAGACTGCCTCCCTGCCCCCGATCGCTTCAGAGGCCAGGCCCAGGCCCAGGTTGTTACCTGTGCTTCTGAATGGCTGTGAGTTCGAGGTTTCCCACGACTCCTTCCTTGGGTTCGATTAATTTGCTTACAGGGGCTCACATAACTTCAGGAACAGCCAGGTGGAAAAGGGGGCACAGAGCTTCCATCCCCTCCCAGCACCTCCACATGTTCATCAACACGGAAGCCACCTGAACCCCATCTTTTTGGGATTTTGGAGGCTTCACTACCAGTTGAGTAAATCATTGGCCATTGGTAATTCGTTCAACCTGCAGCCCCTTTCGCCTCCCTGGAGCACAGGAGGTAGGGCTGAAAGTTACCCTCGTCACTCATTAATATAAACTCCTATGGTTGAAAGGGGCTTGTTATGAAAAAGACACCATTTCACCTTCACCTCCGGAGCTAATTCAGGAACTGGGAACATAATTAAATATTATAATAAAAGATGCCTTTGTGGCTCTTGTATAGGAAACTTACAAGTTTTAGGGCCTCTGTGCCAGAAATAGTGGATGAAGATCAAATACAGTTGACTCTTGAACAAGGTGATTAGGGGCACCCACCCCCCTACCATGCAGTAAAAAATCTGCACATAGATTTTGACTCCCCTAAAAGTTTTTTTTTTTTTTTTTTTAAAGATTTTATTTATTTATTTGACAGAGATAGAGACAGCCAGCGAGAGAGGGAACACAAGCAGGGGGAGCGGGAGAGGAAGAAGCAGGCTCATAGCAGAGGAGCCTGATGTGGGGCTCGATCCCATAATGCCGGGATCACGCCCTGAGCCGAAGGCAGGCGCTTAACCGCTGTGCCACCCAGGCGCCCCTGACTCCCCTAAAAGTTCTAATAGCCTATTATGGACCAGGAGCCCTACTGCTAATATAAACAGTCGATTAACATGTATTCTGTATATGTATTAGATACAGTATTCTTAGGATAAAGTAAGAGAAAAGAATGTTAAGAAAATCATAAGAAGAGAAAATACATTTACAGTACTGTCCTGTATTTATCAAAAAAGATCCATGTGTAGGTGGACCCGTACGGTGCAAACCTGTGTTCAAAGGTCAGCTGTGTAGATTTCTTACTATAAATCACAACAGCGCACAAGCCAAGGCCCTGGCTAAATAACCAGCAGGTGTGCCCCTTCCCATGCTCTCGTATTTCGTTGTGCGTGAGTGGTATCTTCACGGCAGGAGTAACGGTGTCCATCAGAGCCAAATATTGATTCCTGCCCCACCTGTTGGGCAGTCTCTTCCAATTCAAGTGGTCCTGGAGACCTCAGTGGGCCTATAGCACCCCCAGTGGTGTGACTTCTCGAGCTCTCATACACTGCCCCGAGGGTGTCTGAACGATGTGTTTTTTCACAGCAAAAATTGGATGCAGAGTTTCAGAAGAGACTGGAGAGGAATAAAATCGCTGCAGAGGAGCAGACGGCAAAGCGGCGGAAAAAGCGGTAAGGGCTTTGTGGCTTCTCATGACCAATGAAACTTAAAGGCAGGAAACGTAAAAGCTGGTGAATGAGTAGTCCTTGTGGTCAGAAGTTCACTGTATGGCCTGCCGAGGCCTTGGGTGTTACGCAGTAGAGGAATGGCCTTTCTTCCAGTATCTGAGGACAGATTGTCACTTGTTGCTGGTGCTTTTCATACACACACACACACCCACCCACCCACCCACCCATGTTACAGATTCTCCACAGCTCAGGTCAGCACTCGGGTGATGAGGTGGATTTCCAGGCCTCCTCCACTTCGGTATTTTCAAGTTTAACGGTGTGCTGTGAGCAAACTTTCTTTAGCTTCTTCCTTAAATTAGGGTGTGTGACCTCCCTCAGTGATATTACGTCAGTATGTAGACTGTATGTGTTTTAATAAATGTTCCCTTGTCCTTTAGAGAGCTAAGTAAGATTCTAAAAGCAGTCCCTAATTCTTAGTCTCTTTCTGGCAATCTGTTAATTTATTGGGTTAGTCGTCTTTCGTTTGCTTTCCGATAGGCATAGTAAATTTAAAGAACATGTCTGTAAGCTACAACTTGATTACATCTTTTTTTCTAGATATTTTGCATTTTTCTTTTACCATGTTTTAGTGTCTGCATGTGGTATTAAATAAGGAAAAAAAACTTGTAAAGCCGTAACATTTCACATGGAAATGCTGCCCGGTCTTCACCAGCTTCAGAAATCTCACCTTTGCTGATGCTGCAATAAAGTTGTCATTTAAAAAAATAAATTTAAATAAATAAAAACAGTCCCTAAATATCTTAGAATGAAAAACATCTCCAGTATTCCTGAGATTGCTTTAATCAGTTCCAGACTTCCAAGGATTTCATTTTGATTCAAGAAGAAAACAGCTTGATAATGTTGATGGTGTTGGAGTAGCAGAATCATGAGAAAGTATTTCTTCCATTTCATTATTATAGTGTTTGTGTAATTATAAGGTCTTTAAACATAAATAGATACTTATTTTCTAAAATATACAGTAAGGTAGTTAAGGAATTAATGCATTTTATATTTATAGCCAGAAGTTAAAAGAGAAGAAATTATTGGCAAAGAAGATGAAACTTGAACAGAAGAAACAAAAAGGTGAGTGGTACCTACTTTTCTTGGTTGTGGTTTTCTTGGTGTTGATCACCATGGCTGACCTGTCAAGAATGAGATTGAGAGTTTGGAGCTGGTTGGCTGGCCACTGAAAATGAGGACTTATTTCTATTAGTTAGGACTCATTTAATTGCAGGTGTCAGAAAGGTGAACAGAAGGAAAGATATTGATTGGCTCACATCAAGTCAGGATAGACCTCCCTTCAGGGGTGGCTCCTTGTCTTCAGGCAGGTGCATGTCCTCCCTGTGGTTGTGGGGTACCTGGGGCTGCACCCTACCTCATTCTTGTCCAGTAGGAAAGGCTGAGGGGAGGGGTGCCTGGGTGGCTTAGTTGGTTAAGCATCTGCCTTCAGCTCAGGTCATGATCTCAGGGTCCTAGGATCGATCTCTCTCTCGTCTATCTTGCTCTCTCTCAAATAAATAAATAATTTTTTTTTTTTTTTTTTTTTTAAGGAAAGACAGGGGATGTCCCTAGCAAAAGTGTTTTTTTGTCTTTTTGGCTCTGATTGAGTCGTGTCAAGTCAGTTAAGAATGCTTTGGGCTCTAAGAAACAGAAAACTCAACTAGCAGTAGTTAAAGAGGAGTTCATTTCTCTCACATGACAAGAAATTTGTGGTAGGTGGCAGCCTGGTGTCGTTCAGCAGCTCAGCAGAGTCAGGCCCAGTATCCCGGCAGTTCTCTTGGCCTTTATTTTGTGGGCATGAGGTGGCTGCTGCAGCTCCAGGCATCATACCTATGTTCGAAGAAGAAAGAAAGGGGAAAGAAGTTGTACTTGTCTTTTTTCTTTTTTTTTTTTTAACAGAAGAGCAAAAGATCCCCCAAAAGTCCCCAACAGATGTCATTTTATATTTCATTGGTCAGTACTAGGTCACTTAGCCATCCCTTGCTGCTGTTAGGCTAGATGAATAGTAAACAGAATTGTGACTATCTTTTTAACCTGTCAGGATTCATCCCTGGGATCTGGGTACATTGCCACCCTGGACTGAGATGAGATTTTGTTAATGAGGAATAGGAGGTAGCGCTATCCCATAGTCCTGTCCAACTCTGAACATGGCCAGAGGTGCCAGCCACTCCCCTGAGAGCGCCTGAGCTGAGAATCGGGGAAAGAGAGGTCTCCAATGGAAAGGACAAAGGATGCTAAGGGACCAAACACATGATAGCTGCAGACCACATTACTGAATTGGTGGGTCTTCCCTGATTGACCAGCCATGACTCCTGGTTGGACAGTTGTGATTTTTGGTCTTTGGATAAAGTCAGATTTTCACTGATACACTAAATATGATTGGTCTGTTCCAGAATCAATTTCCTTCTGAGTTGTAAATATACTAGGTGACACACTGTGTATGGTATAGTTTTAGACTATTTCTTACCATTTCTTAAAATAATTTATTTTACGACACTAAAATGTGATTGCTAGGGGCACCTGGGTGGCTCAGTTGGTTAAGTGTCTGCCTTCGGCTCAGGTCATAATCTCAGGGTCCTGGGATCGAGCCCCACATCAGGATTCCTGCTCTATGGGGAGCCTGCCTCTCCCTCTGCCTGCCACTTTGCCTACTTGTGCTCTCTCTCTGTCTCTCTGTCAAATAAATAAAATCTAAAAAAAAAAAAAAAAAATGTGATTGCTAGGACCTCATCCCTCAAATAAACCACCTCTTTACTTTCCCAGCCCTCTTCTCCCTCCCTACACACGGGGGAACCTGGAAGTACTTGATCCATGCTTGCTTATGGCATCATTTTCCCTCTGTCTGAAGAACTTTTTTTTTTTTTTTTTTTTTAAAGATTTTATTTATTTATTCGACAGAGGTAGAAACAGCCAGCGAGAGAGGGAACACAAGCAGGGGGAGTGGGAGAGGAAGAAGCAGGCTCATAGCAGAAGAGCCTGATGTGGGGCTCGATCCCGGAACGCCGGGATCACGCCCTGAGCCGAAGGCAGACGTTTAATGACTGTGCCACCCAGGCGCCCCTGTCTGAAGAACTTTTAGTCATTCAGTTAGAAGAGGTCTGCTGGCTATTAATTGTCTTAGCTTTTCTTCATATGAGGCTGTCTTCATATCACCTTTGTTCCCGACAGACATTCTCAGTAGATATAAAATTCTAGATTGGCATTTTTTTCTTACAGCACTTTAGAAGTGCCATTCCACTTTCCCTAGCCTCCAGTTTGTGATGAAAATTCTGTAATCGTTCAAATTGTTCCATCATTGTTTTTCTCTGGCTGCTTTTAAGATTTCTGTCTTTAGATGTCAGCAGTTAGATTATGATGTGTCTACATGTGGATTTCCTTGGATTTATCATGTTTGAAGTTCGTGGAGCTATTCAAATCTGTAGGCATATATGTCTTTTGTCAAATTTGGAATTTTTTTTTCAATCTTTTTATTTCTATTCTTCCTGTTGGATAATTCCTACTGATCTGACTTCAAGCTGTCTCTTTCCTGTGCTATTTCTTTTTTTTTTTTTTTTCAAAGATTTTATTTATTTAACAGAGAGAGAGACAGCCAGCGAGAGAGGGAACACAAGCAGGGGGAGTGGGAGAGGAAGAAGCAGGCTCATAGCGGAGGAGCCTGACGTGGGGCTCGATCCCATAACGCCGGGATCACACCCTGAGCTGAAGGCAGACGCTTAACCGCTGTGCCACCCAGGCGCCCCTCCTGTGCTATTTCTATTCTGCTCTTGATCCTACCCAGTGAATTTTTTATCTCAATTACTGTGTTTTTTCAGAAAAGTTCAAAAATTTTGACTACTTTTTTCCATGTTTTATTTATTGGAAAGAGAGAGTGGGACTGCACAAACTGATCAGGGGGGCGGAGCAGAGGGAAAGGGACAAGCAGACTCCCCACTGAGCAGCCAGCCTCACATGGCCCGATCCCAGGACCCTGAGATCATGACCTGAGCCAGACCCTTAACCACCTGAGCCACCCAGGCCATCCCCCGGGCGTTTTGAATATTACATCGTGAGGCTTTGAGGTGTTTGTTTTAGTAGTCCCTTAGCCCGCCCGGCTGTGTTCCGGAACACAGGTTCCCATAGCCTCCCGTTCGTTGTGGTTCCAGCGTCAGTTCGGTTTTCCAAGTTTTGCCGTGCTCTCCAGGTGTGTCCTGCATGCGCCGCCCAGTGGCCAGGCTGGGTTTAGTTCTTTGAGTTTGGTTCTCCGTGTTTGGTATGATGATTAGGGCCGCATCCGTGCTTGCGCTGTCAGGCTGACCCCAGGAGTTCATAAATGACTTACGGTGTCTTTTCTAATCTCCTTTTTCTCCATGAGCTCTCCTGTACTTTCTGGTTTCCTGGGACTCCCCTTCTCAGACCTCCAGCCAGAAAACCGGGGCCTTAGTTATACGCTGGTACATGCCGCCTGCCTCAAGGGCCGTGTGGTGGGAGAACAGAGAAGAAAGGCAAGCAGGGCTTGCCTGGCCATCTTAGGATCACAGCTCCCCCGATCAGAAAGAGAGGCTCCCCTCTTCTGCAGTGTTTGTGCCCACAAGCCCCCATTGCTACCACAGGTGCTGTTGCCACGGTGACTCCGGCAGGATTGCCTGGGAACTAGGGTGTGAGAGGATGGAGAAAAAAGAAGCAACAATTTCCCTTACTCTCAGCAGTAGGAGTCCCTTTCTTTTTTTTTTTTTTTTAAGATTTTATTTATTTATGTGACAGAGAGACAGCCAGCGAGAGAGGGAGCACAGCAGGGGAGTGGGAGAGGAAGAAGCAGGCTCCCAGCGGAGGAGCCCGATGTGGGACTCGATCCCGGAACGCCGGGATCACGCCCTGAGCTGAAGGCAGACGCTCAATGACTGCACTACCCAGGCGCCCCGTCCCTTTCTTACTCCTCAGATCAGAACTGGAGGGTTTCTCGTGGAGTTCCGTCTGTGCCCGGGCTCCACTTCTGCATATTGGATTGTCCCAACTCCAGGCCGGGGGTTCTGAGGGGGAAAAAGGCCTCAGGAATTCAGAGCTGTTCCAGCGGCATTTTGTATGCTGGTCTTTCCCCCAGTCTGCTTGCTTCTCAGGAGTCTGTCATTCTGTCCAGGTCCTATAGCTATATTCAGTGGAGAGAAGGAGTCAAATGTGCTTGCTCTGTCTTATCTGGAACCCTCTGTTGTTTTGTTTTGTTTTGTTTTGTTTTGAAATCACAGGATTTCAGCCTGGTGCTTATTGGCTCTGTTGATTCAGGTTCCAAAATCCTTTTGAATTCTGATTCTGAAATTCAGCATGTTACCATGTCTTTTTGGGGTTGTCATGGGCAGAGTTGATAAGTATAACTCCTTTGTCATTAGTGTTGAGCCAGACCGGGCCAGGCCAAGAGCCTGAGCCCTCCAGTGTCCACGGGAGAGCTCCGTGTAGGCCGGCAGGGATCTCTTCACTAAAACTTGTAGGGTGGAGGTAATTCTCCAGCTAAGAATCAGCCAGACTCCCTCTTCTTTCCTGACTCACAGACGTGTCATAAGAAATTAAGTGGTAATTTGAGGTTATGGAGTGAGTACAGTGGAGGTAGGTTCTAGGCTTAGCTCTCCCTCCAGCTCACCCTGGCCTCAAGCATCTGGCTTCTCTTATTTGAGCAGATTTCCTTTTTAGCTTATAACTGATTAGCTCTATCCAGATCTAAAATTATGCAGTTTGAGAACTTCGTCAAACATCATGCTGTAATTAAGATACACCATATTTTGGGGGGGGTTCCCTCAGCAGTGAGTCTAAAAACTCTTCCACAACAGAAAACTGAAGTTAGTTTGCTCTGCATTTGTAGTTAATGAACCTGTATTGCGTCTTTGGGGGTCATATTTTAACCTTTTAGTAATCGGTTCTATAATCAAAGGAGACCAGTGGCATCATCCCAGAGCTGGGGCGTCTGGAGTCCTCCTCTAAACTCGTTTAGACCTTAGGTGCGCGGACCGTGCTGTTTTCCAGCACCTTTGTTTAATTTGCCTGCGGCTATAAAGCGAATCTGCGGTCGTATGGCAGGCTTTAGTATTCTCAGGGAGATGACTTCCAGAGCCTCCGGCTTGTTTACAGCAGCCTTGTGTCCTCTCACTGCCCGCGTCTTGAGCCTCAGTTCTAGCAAAAAAGACGATGTTTGTGCCCGTGTGGGTTCCGGAGTCACGCCTGGTAACACGATGTTTTCTCACACCGAGGTTGTGATCTTTGCTCGCTGGGTCATGCAGTCAGTTTCCAGGTTGCAGCTGTCGTTTTTCCCAACATGAATAGAATAGACTAGAAATTGTCAGAGTGTGTTACACCTCTGCATGAAGTGATCTGTGAAATTTTCTTTCAGTTTCTTTGTCGGCTGTGGCTGCCAACAAGTTTCAAAATCGTTGTAGTACGTGGGCCCTGCTCTTAGGCTCAGTTGTGACTTTAGCACCTGGGCAGACTGACCGGTGATTAGTAAAACTACGTGGCCGGGTATGCCTTGTACCGGGGAGCAGGATAGAGAGTGCTGGACGTGAGGGTGATGTGTGTGTGCCTTCTTCTCCTGTGCCTTCTCCGTTTCTTTCCTCGTTTTTCACTTTGTGAAAGAGAAAATAGATTTTCTTGCTGTCTGGTTGAAGAGAAACTTAGTGTGGTGATACGGTGTTGGGCCACTAGGTGGCTTCAGTGCACCACTGGGTTCTTGAGGAACTTGGACTGAAAATCGCTCCAGCTATTTAGGCCCTTCTAAAAAGCGGTGAGCAGCCGCTGGCTAGGCGTTCCATTCTGTTGTTGGAGAGGAAATATCCCTGTTTCTTGTCCACACTGGTCCAGTAATTCAGTGAAGGCGCCCTGTAGTGTAGTCTGCATGACACCATGGGTTGGCTTTAGGCCAGCGTGGATTATTTTGAAACCTTGAACTCCCCAAACAGGGTTACTCATCCTAACACAGGCCTGCCTACCAGAGAAACCTAGGGTGGCCCCAGGGGATCTGTTACGAGGCACATCCAGAGCAGTTTCTCACGCTCGGCACTCTGGCATTTTGAGCTGAAGAACTCCTTGTTGTGAGGGGCTATGCCTGTTCACCGTGGGATTTTTAACTCTGCCCACTAGATGCCAGTACTGCCCACCGTCCTCTGGTTACTGACAGTCCAAAAATGTCTCCAGCCTTTGGTCTTGGGGGGGGGGGCAAAATTGCCCCAATTAAGACTCCTATCTCAACTGGTCTCTGGTGTTCGGAAGGTACTCAATATATGTTTTAGATTGAACTGTTTGTTTCAATGCCAGAATTCTTATATATGCTATGTTGGAAAACTATCCATACCCTTTGTGCCTTTGGAGAATAAAGATAGTAGGGGTGCCTGGGTGGCTTATTCGGTTAAGCAGCTGCCTTTGGCTCAGGTCATGATCCCAGGGTCCTGGGATCAAGCCTCATATCAGACTCCCTGTTCAGGAGGGAGTCTGCTTCTCCCCCTCCCTCTGTCCCTCAAATAAATAAACAAAATCTTTTTAAAAAGAGAGAGAATAGAGATAATATATGATCATTTTAGAAGTTTTTGGAATATGCATAAAAGAATAAAGTCAAAAATTTAACTTATCTATAATCCTTACTAAAAACAGTCATTTTAGCATTTGGATGATATTTCTTTTTTTTTTTTTTTCAGTTTTTAAATATATATCACATAAGTCTCTTTATGTAAATGCTGTATTTATAGTTCTAATTTTATCACATAACGTTGTCTCGTAAATATTTTCCCATGTTCTTACGATTCCATAGTACAAGGCAGGATTTTTTCATCTGTTCATCTGTTTTCATCTGTTCTTTCTTCTGTTTGTTTGTTTTTTTTAAAGTTAATATCCGTTTTGGGGCACCTGGCTGACTCAGTCAGAAGAGCATGTGACTTTTGATCTGGGGATCGTGAATTCAAGCCCCATGTTGGTGTAGAGATTACGAAAACAAGTAAACTTTAAAAAGTAAATAAATAAGTTAAAATCAGTTTCAGTTACACTCAGTGGCGTTTACCTGGTATTCCTAAAATATGTGAATAAAATCTTAGATTCCTGGATTTTAAAATATTGTGTAAACAATAGTGTAACAGTAATGGAAACAGCTCAGATATTATCCTAATAAATCCCCTTTCTTTCCATTTGCTTTGTCTCTCCCCACATGTGCATGTGATTAGTGTATGAAAGTTTTCTGTTTTGCTTATTTCATTTAATACTGTAAGCATTTCCAGTCCTTCGTAATTTGTTCAGTGATAATATCCAGCATTTGTCATGCTGCAATACACCTCTTTCCCTTTTGTCAGACATTAGATTGATTGGTTTTTGTCTTCTTTAGAAGACAATTTTTATTGAATATTATGTACCTGTCTCCCTTCCCCCTTACGGTTTATTTCTTACGACAAATTTCTAGCAGTGGGAATTACTAGACTACAGAGTATAAAAAGATCTCATGGCTCTTGAAATACGTTTCTTTCCAGAGGAGTTGTACCGATTATTACTGCCGTCAGCAGTGTGCACTTCTACCATATCCTTGCCAGCACTGGCTTTTAAAAATTATTCCTCCATGTGGATAAGAATGTGACTTCAAAAGCAGTCAGGGTCTCATTGGGGATTTAGTAAAAACCGTACAAAGATCCAGATCTAGACCTGGCGGGACCAGGGTAGCAGTCTCCACTCTCTTCCCAGCCCAGCCCCTGCTTCTCCCACCTGTCTACAACCCCCAAAGCTCTTTTTAAAACAGAGCTTAGACTGTCCTTTGTTCTTTTGCTTATTGTTAAAAAACAAAATTCATCCAAGTAAATGTAAGGTTCTGATTGGTTTTATTAAGCAATTCATGAGTCGGACAGCATCCCATCCAGCAAGTAGAGAGATACCCCCAAGAGATGTAAAAAAAAAAAAAAAGGAAGGTTTTTATTGGAAGGAGGATGGGGCAAGGAGTTACAAGCAAAGGGAAAGAAAGAATTGTTTCAGGCCAGGAAATCTTTTTTAGGGGAAAGGGACTGGCAGGGTTTTTATCAGCATATGACCTCTGTGGTGTGGATCAGGAAATTTCAGATCACCTGTTAAAAAGTCACATTCCTGGGCTAGATTGAAACTGTAATTAAGTCTTGGTATGCTGTTGGGGGTGGGGGCAAACGACTCAATTTTTGACTTGTGTTTTCTTTTTTCATTTTATATAATAGTGGGCACCTGGCTGGCTCAGTCAGTGGGGCATATAACTCTTGATCTCAGGGTTGTGAGTTCAAGCCCTACATTGGGGGTAGAGTTTACTTTAAAAATATATATATAATAACAATAGCTAATGTTTATTGAACATTTATTATGTACCCCCAGCTGTAAGTGCTTTGCGAATATTAATATTATCCTCCCAGTGGCCCTGAGAGATAGGTCGGCAGTGGTGTTATCCCCATTTTACAGTTGGGGGACTGTAGGCACCAAACAGAGCTAGAGGGAGGGAGTGTCGGGGCACGATTGGAACCCAGGTAATGAGTCTCCACTGCGCAGTGTGTTACCCACAAGGTGACCCTGCTTGGAATCTAGTCAGCAGCTCCTGCATTCCCAGTTCCCTTTCCATTCGCTCCACCAGTCTGGTCTGGCCGTTCTCTTCCACGGGTTCTCTGCTTCCGCCAGGTGTACATCTCTGTTCTTCCGCCTCACTTCACATGCTCAGGTCTCTGCTCTTTCCTTGTTCGTGCTCCGTGACTCCCCATCTGCCCGAAGAGCTTCTAGTCATCCTGCTCCTTCCTCTTGCAATGTCTTCTCTCTTTGTAAAGCCTTTCCTACCCTCCCTCCCCAACCTAACCTAATTTAGCCTTCCCCTCCACCTTGCTCCCAGAGGGAGCATGTACTTGGTTTAAAGAATCTGCTAAATTACAGAATGTGGTTATCTCTTGAAGGAGCCAAGGGCAGACTGCCCCAAGATGGGCCACGTTGGCATGAACATTCGTTTTTGAATTTGTTAACCTTAAAGTAAGAATTGCCAGTTATTTTACCGGCAAAATGGGGGTCATTCAGGAATAAAAGAATTGCAGTTTGGGACAAACAACCTCTGGTCAGACTGCGGGCAAGTCTAGAGAACAGAGGAGAGGCAATGTGTTTTTTGTTTTGTTTTGTTTAAGATTTTATTTATTTATTTGAGTGAGAGAGAGCGAATGAGCACAAGCGGGGTTGGGGGGTAGGCAGAGGGAGAGGGAGAGGCAGACTCTCCGCCGAGCAGTGAACCCAGTGCAGGGCTCAATCCCAGGACCCTGGATCGTGACCTGAGCCGAAGGCTTAACCTGCTGAGCCACCCAGGCGCCCTGAGGCAGTAATGCTTTTTTAAGGAGAAAAGGGGTAAGTTGGGAAGGCTGTTATAAACTAAAAGTTCAGTGGAGTAAACTGGTAATTCAAAGTATGGTGGCTTCTCAGTGGCTAAGCTTTTGGCGGTTGGGGGGGTACATGGAAAGCATTTCTTTCTCCACCTGGGATAGTAGAGTAGTATCCAGATAAAAGATCAAGTCCATCTCTTCTTGTTGGGTCTGCAACTGATGGTGAGGGGGTGGGTGCAAAAACCCTCAACTCCATTTTAGTAAGGTTTCCTGTTACTAGTTTTCACAAGTTGGAAGCAGTCAAAACCCAGCAGATTCAGGAAAAGCTCTTTACCTCCCCCTCAACTGCCTGCTGTACCAGGAAGAGAGCTATTAATAGGGATTCCTCTTTACCTAAGAAATTATCTGCACAATAGGGCAACCTTTGTTTTCCAAACATCTCCTGTTACCTTCCTGCTAATGGTCTTCCACCTCTTTGTATCCTCAGACTCCTACCCCTCTCCTATGCTCAGGATGTCACTTAAGCCTTCCTGTTGCCTGTTTTTTGGAATTTTGTGTCTGTCTGGATTCCCCATACATAAAAAAACTAAATTTGATTTTCTCCTATTGCTGTCTCATGTCAGTTTGGTTCTTAATCCAGCTAGAAGCACCTTGAAGGGCAGAGGAAATTCTTCCTCCCCAACACTATTCAGCTATAATCCTAGTTCCATGAGTGTAGGGCAATGTCTTTTGTTGTTTTAATAAAAAACTTTAAAAATGGTTTTAGATTTACAGGAAAAGTTCAGAGAAGTATAGTCCAAAGGATTTCCATATATACCAGCTTCCTCTTTTGATAACATCTGAAGTTAACCGTATTGTCACAATTAATGAACCAGTATTGATAGATGTATTAGCTGAAGTCTCTACTTTATTCAGATTCCCTTAGTTTTTACCTAATGCCTTTTTATTGTTGCAGAAACCCATCCAGAATATCATATTACATTAAATTACCACGTACCCTTAGGCTTCTGTTAGCTGTGACAGTTTCTTAGACTTGCTTGTTTTTGACGACTTTGAGAGTTTGGAGGGTTGGGTGTCCTGTCGAATCTCTGTCAGTTGGGATTTGTCTGCTGTTTTTTTCCTGATTAGGCTGGAGTGATTTATTTTGGGGAGGAAGGCCACACAGATAAAGTTCCATTCTTAATCACATTCTATCAAGGCTGTATGCTGTCAAGATGACTTGTGCTGTTGAGGCGTTGACCTTGATCACCTGGCTGAGGCAGTACCTGTCAGGATTGTCTGTTGTAAATTCACTCTGTTTTTTCCCCTCCCACACTGTACGTTTTGGAAAGGAGTCACTACATGCAGCCTACCCTTGAAGACTGAGGGGTTATGCACCCTCTCGGTGAGGGTGGAGTGGCTGCGTGGGTTATTTGACATCCTGCACAGGTTGATCTCTTCTCCCCTGTTTGTTTATATCAGTATGGACTTGTGGGCATTTATTTTATACTTTAGGTTGAATCCAGTACCACCTTATTTACTGTTTTGCTCAGATCGTTCCATCCTTGGCTGCGGGGAGCTCTTTCCTTTGGCTCCTCTGTCCCTTTTACATACTCCCGTCATTATGGGATTTGGATTTTTTTTTTCTTCTTTTTTAAGCACATCCTTACTTTCTGGCAGTATAAGCTGTTCCAGACTTACCTTTTATGTTTTCTGACCCAGACGCAGCCATTTCTCCAAGGAGTCTTGGTTCATTTTATTGGGGAATGGTTTTAGAAACGAAGATCTGGGGGTTAGGCGTGTTCTTTGCTGCTGGGGTGTTGTTGTTTGTAGTTCCCCTTAACTGTTAGAACAAGGAAATATGCACGTGTACTAACCAGTGTGTGTATACGTATTTATGATACTTATATAATCATCTATGTTGATCTCTGTTATGCTAAACTTGAGTTTATACTGATGTCTCCAACTCTGATCCATTGCCACATAGATCACTCCAGCCTTCCATCATGAGCCTCCAACCTCATTCCAGCTTGTTTGCCCATAACCTCCCCCTCCAACAGTGAGATACCTGGCCTCTACCCTCCACCATTCGTTTATTCAGTTGTCCAGTTCCAGTGCATGTGGATAGTGGCTTCAGAATTAACCTGTTACCTGTGCGAAACAATTCTATCAGCTAGAGTCCAGTGTTCTGTACGGTTCCTTTGCCTTTGGTCTTACAGACTCCACTGTTTCCAAAATTACTTAGGGCAGCACTTTTCTCCCACCCCCTTCATGGAAGTTGTTTCATCCATTTGTTGTAGAGTTGGATTCATGTGTCACCTTTTGCATTCGTCCTGGGATCCTAAATAACTTTTTAAATTTGCATACATTGAGATTTATTCTTTGTGCTGTAAAGTTCTGTGAGTTTTGACAAATGCATGGCATCCTGTAGCCACTATTAAATATCCTACAGATTGTTTCACTGCCTGAAAAAGAATCCCGTGCTTCACCTCCAGCCTCCTCCCACCCACAATCCCTGGCAACCACGCGTCTGTTCACTGTTTTCCATAATGCCGTACAGTTGGAGTCCTACAACACGTAGCCTTTTCAGCTGGCTGCTTTCACTTAGAAAAATGCACTTAAGATCCATCCATGCTTTTGCCTGGCTTTACAGCTCATTCCTCTTTGTTGTGGGATGGCATCCATCACGTGGCTGTGCCGTGGTTGGTTTACCCATGCACCTGTTGAAGGACATTTTGGTTGTATCCTGTTTCCGGTGATTATGAAGAAAGCTGCTGCAAACATCTGTGTGATGACTTTCGTGTGGGTGTTTTCAGATCTGCTGAGTGTATATCTAGGAAGGTGGCTGCCGGGCCTATGATAAGAGTGGGTTTAGCTGCGTAAGAAACTGCAGACCAGCTTCCAGAGCAGCTGGACCATCCTGCGTTCCCACCAGCAGTAAACGAGAGCGGCTGTCCTCCGCATCCTCACCAGCAAGTGGAGCGTCAGTTTGTTAAATTTTAGCCGTTCTAGTCTGTGTGTTGTGGTATCTCACTGTTGTTTTAATTTGGGACAGCCTCTTTTTGATTCTTGTGTCCTTGATATTAAACATAGTAGTGATAAACACTTTGTTTTTTGCTTATCATGTTGAAGGAATGAGCAAGTGAAATTACTGTCGAATTACCAAAGGACTTGAGTGTGCACCAGATTCCTGGGCATCTCCTTTTTGAGAGTGATGTTTCTAGGCCCTGACATGTTTCCCACACATAGGCATCAGTTGTGTTTATATTAGGTGAGGAGCCCGTTGCCAAGTGCTTTCTAGTCACAGGGATGATTTGAGCCTTCCTCTTGTAGTCAGCATCTCGGGCATCCAGAACAGCCAGTGCACAAACATCCAGGTTGGTCAGTGTTTTACTGTTTCTTTAAGACCCGAGTTAAAGATCAAATCCTGTGCACCTGTCCTGCTATGTTCAGACCTATGTAGGGGTTAGTGGTTCTTAGGGAACCTTGAGGCAGACAGAGTATGACTGAGTTATGGAACAAAGCTAATCATCAGCAGTTTCCACCTTGGAGCCCAAGTTCTGGAGCAGGGTCCCCAGCTGGTATACAAGGAATGGGCTACAAGTGGCAATGACCGTGTTCCCCTTGGCCTTCGGGGTGGAGACTGAGGGCGCAGGCTTTGGACCGGTTGCTCCACGTGCCATAGAAATAGCATCCTTGGGGAAGGGGGTGGGGGATTGGGATAGGCTGGTGATGGGTATTAAGGAGAGCACATATTGCATGGAGCACTGGGTGTTATACTCAAATAATGAATCATGGAACATTACATCAAAAACTAAGGATGTACTGTATGGTGACTAACATAACATAATAAGAAATTATAATTAAAAAAAGAAAAAAGAAATAGCATCCTTGTCTGTGAGGGCCGCGCTCAGGGAGCTGGGGGGTACTGCCCTAGCATCCAGCGGCTCAGAGCCAGGTTTTTGATGAATCTCTAGTTTTTCACTCTGTCTTTCCATGGCATGCATGGTTTTTCTTTTCTTTTCTTTTCTTTTTTTTGTATTGTAAAATACACATAACATTTGTCATCTTGACCATTTTTAAGTGACAGTTCAGTGGTGTTAAGTGCAGCCGTCCCTACTCTCCATACCCAGAACTCTTCATCTTGTAAAATGAAAACTATACCTAATTAAACACTGACTCCCCCTCCCCCCAGCCCCTCACAACCACCGGTTACTCTGTCTCTGTGCATTGGAATCATAGGTGTCTGTCTCTCTGGGGCTGGCATATTTCACTGAGTGTGATATCCTCAAGGTTCATCCGTTGTGGCAGGTGTCAGAACGTCCTCCTTCCTTTTTTAACGCTGAGTAATATTGCATTGTGTGCACAGACTGCACTTTGCTTATCCATTCAGTGCGCTCACCTCACCCCTGTCTCCACCTCGTTTTCCTTTTGCCTCAGTTTGCTTGTGTACTGCTGCGGGCACGGTTCGGCAGAGGCCTAGAGAGTCAGTCCAGGTCAGAGTCCTGATTCTTAGTGATGATTATGAGACCTTGAGTAACAAGTTACATAACCTCTGTGAACTCCATTCCTCATCTGTAAAATGGATCTGTAGTGGTACTTGTCTCTAAGACTTCTCTTTTTTTTTTTTAAGATTTTATTTATTTACTTGACAGAGAGAGAGACAGCCAGTGAGAGAGGGAACACAAGCAGGGGGAGTGGGAGAGGAAGAAGCAGGCTCACAGCGGAGGAGCCTGATGTGGGGCTCGATCCCATAACGCCGGGATCACGCCCTGAGCCGAAGGCAGACGCTTAACCGCTGTGCCACCCAGGCGCCCCTAAGACTTCTCTTTTTAAATAATCTCCACACCCAAGGTGGGGCTTGAACTCCCAAACCTGTGATCAAGAGTAGCACACTCCGCTGACTGAGCCAGCCAGGCGGCCCTATCTCATAGATTTCTGTTAGAATGAGACAAGGTGGTGTATGGAAGGTCTTAGCCTGTGCCTGGCACATAAGAGGTGGTTTGTTTTTTTTTTAAGGTTTTATTTATTCATTTGAAAGAGAGGGAGACAGAGCACAAGCAGGGGGAGAGGGAGAAGCAGACTCCCTGCTGAGCTGGGAGCCCGACACAGGGCTCAATCCCAGGACCTGGAGATCATGACCTGAGCTGAAGGCAGATGCTTAACCATCTGAGCCACCCAGGCACCCCCACGTAAGAGGTTTTCAACAAATATTAGTTATTGAAACATAACTGGGGCACCTGGTTGGCTCAGTCGGTTGAATGTCTGACTCTTGGTTTCGGCTCAGGTCATGATCTCAGGGTTGTGAGATCGAGCCCGACGTCCGGCTTCCCACTCAGTGCAGAGTCTGCTTGAGATTCTTTCTCTGCCCCTCCCCCCCAAAATAAATAAATCTGAAAAAATAAAACATGCTCACTGTTTGTACTTTTGAAACTTCTCATTCCTGTTGGTATGAGGTTGAGGAAAAGGAGGAATATCCTAAAGTAATGAAACTAAATCTGAGAGACGGTTTCCAGCCATTGCCATGAGTGCTCTTTAGTGTCCCATCCTGGGGTGTGAGGGTGAGTCATAGACTGTGCTGTGCCCTGGGCCCCCCAGGCCTCCCACCTTGAAGCTGTCTGTCTGACCCTGTGACGGCAGCAGTAGCAAAGCTCTGGGTCCCTGTGGGCCCTGGGGGTGCTGGAGCGAGTTCCTGCACATCTGCAGGGAGGAGGCCTGTTGGGCCTAGGGAGCCCACGGTGCCTGCGAAGGGCTGGAGGACAGGGCTGCCTCTGTGGGCTCTGGCTCTCCTGTTCCAGCTCTTGCCCACTCCCCTGCCCCCAGAGAGGCGGGGGAAGGAGGAGGAGCTGGGAACAAGTTGTCTTTCAGCTCAGCACTGTGGGTACCGGCATGACTACCGGGGAAGTGTTGGAATTCAGAGCTGCACGTGGAGTGTCAACAGAGAAGTTTTCTGGGTCTGTGGGAAGAGCTGGAAGCTGGCATATTTGTTGTGGGCAGAGCCCTCTGCTACACAGTTTTTGATTCCCTTTTGCAAATTGTCGTGAGAGCTTGAGATTTGGGCAGGAGTGTTGTTGGCCTAACATTAAGTGTTAAAGAGCTAGTTGGGGATGTGGCCCTGCCATGGTGACAGTGACACACATTGGGGGGGCGGCATCTAAAAAGCAGTGGGGGGGGGGCGCCTGGGTGGCACAGCGGTTAAGCGTCTGCCTTCGGCTCAGGGCCTGATCCCGGAGTTAGGGGATCGAGCCCCGCATCGGGCTCCTCTGCTGTGAGCCTGCTTCTTCCTCTCCCACTCCCCCTGCTTGTGTTCCCTCTCTCGCTGGCTGTCTCTATCTCTGTCAAATAAATAAATAAAATCTTTTTAAATAAAAAATAAAAAATAAAAAAATAAAAAGCAGTGAGGGAGGTGCCTGGGCTGCTCAGTCGGTTAAGTGTCTGCCTTCAGCTCAGGTCATGATCCTAGGGTCCTGGGATCAAGCCCGCATTGGGCTCCCTGCTCAGCAGGGAGCTTGCTTCTCCCTCTCCCTCTGTTGCTCCCCTTGCTTGTGTGTGCACGCACACGCGCGCTCTCTCTGTCAAATAAAATAAAAAGCAGTGAGTCTCAATTGATGGGGTGTTGGGCTCTCTTTATGGATGCTGCCAGACCGTCTTCACAAGGATGAGATCCAGCTGCCAGCAGTGCTAGATCAGTTCTGTGACTGAGCCCTTATATCTGAGACCTGGCACGAGGGACCGATGGACGTGCGGACCTCCTCTGTCTCGCTGTCGTACTGTGCGGGAACTACAGCTGACCCTTGAACAACATGGGTTTGAACTGTGTGGGTCCACATATATGTAGTTTGTTGTTTTTTTTTTTTTTTTACAGTACAGCACTGTGAATGTATTTTCCTGATCTTAATAACATTTTCTTCTATCTAGCTCACTTTTTTTAAAGTGTACTTTACCGTAAGAATGCAGTATGCAATACATCACATACAAAATCTGTTAATGGACTGTTTATCTTATTAGTAAGGCTTCTGGTCAACAGTAGGCTATTAGTTACGTTTTGGGGGAGTCAGGAGTTACCCATGAAGGGGTGCCGAGGTGGCTCAGCTGGTTAAGCATCCAACTTGATTTCCGCTCAGGTCTTGATCTCAGGATCATAAGTTCAAGCCACGCTGGGCATGGAGACTACTTTTAAAAAAAAAAAAGTTACACGTGGATTTTTGACTGCGTGGGGGGTTGGCGCCCCTAACCTCTGCACTGTTCAGGGGCAAACTGTAGTTCATAATCTCTCCTCAGTGCTCCTCCATTTTTATTTATTTTTTTTTTTTTTAAGATTTTATTTATTTATTTGACAGAGATAGAGACAGCCAGTGAGAGAGGGAACACAAGCAGGGGAGTGGGAGAGGAAGAAGCAGGCTCATAGCAGAGGAGTCTGATGTGGGGCTCGATCCCATAACGCCGGGATCACGCCCTGAGCCGAAGGCAGACGCTTATCCGCTGTGCCACCCAGGCGCCCCTGCTCCTCCATTTTTAAAGTGTCCCTTGGGGACGCCTGGGTGGCTCAACCATTAAGCGTCTGCCTTCAGCTCAGGGCGTGATCCCAGGGTCCTGGGATCGAGCCCTACATCGGGCTCCCTGCTCCACGGGAAGCCTGCTTCTCCCTCTCACACTCCTCTTGCTTGTGTTCCCTCTCTCGCTGTCTCTCTCTGTCAAATAAACAAATAAAATCTTTAAAAAAAAAAAAAGTGTCCCTTGGTTCTCTGGGTGAATTTGTATGTCTCTAATCAGATGTCATGTGATTACAGGATCCAGTCAGTCCCAGGAGCAGCCATCCAGTAGCTCTGAGGAAGCATCTGGAACAGAGGAGGAGGAGGAGGAGCAGCCCAGCTTCATCATGGGGCGATGACAGTGTTTGCTGTAGTGACTGTCTGGAGCCTGGCCCATTCTGTGATCAGGGCCCAGAAAACCCTCCACACGACCCAAGGGAAAAGGAGGCTCTGTTTCAACTCAGTTCCCCTCCCAGTGCCTTGCTGGAGAGAAGCAAGTGGGAACCCATCCTGACTACTGACAGCCCCGCCTGTTGGCAGGCCTCCAGGCCTGTGGGACAGAGAGGACTGTGTCCCGGACCCCTGGGGCACTGCCGAGCAGAGTGAATGAACTCCCACTAATGGGGAACACATATAACCTTCCGCCCCTGGTGCCTGTTCTCCTGTTTGGACAGTGATGAGTTTGGACTGGTTTCTGTGAAAGAAATGTTTGTTTAGTAAAGAACAGAAACACTTTAGGTTTGGTTCAGACCTGTGTAATGTTGTTCCAAAGCTGTAGGGAAGGCTGGGAAGCGATGTGACAGGGGTGGGCCTGTTTCCAGGCTTGCTGAAGGAAATGGCCCTGGCTCTGGGGCCAGGCTGCACTGCACAGTGCAGGAGCCCCACTTCCTCCCGCTGAGGGGCAGACTGTACCCCATAATACATGCTGCGGCCCAGTAGCCCCCAGTCCCCAAGTGTGAATTGGGAAGCGCCAAGTATGTGCAAGGGGAGATGTGGGGCTCGGCCATGGGGCCAAGCCCCACGAAGGGCAACTTGGTGCATGAAGAGTGCTTTTGAGAAAAACAAAGACTAGAAAAATAAGCAGGTAGAGAATCGAAGCTGGACTGGAGCAGAGCAGAATATGGGCAGTCCTGGCCCAACCCAAAGGGAGGGAGTGAATTGGCCAAAACTGCATTTTCGTCCTCTGGTAAAGGGGGAGCTAAACAAAGTGCGAGAGGACCAGGGGCAGCCTCTCAGGCCAGCAGGAGAGACAGAGATGGTTTGAATTAGAGCCTTTGCTCACTTTTGGGGTTATCTCCAGTTCCAAGTTTCTAAGTATATTTTGTGCCTTTTATGGAGTTCGATAGAATTAAGGAAATAGTGGTTTTGAGCTAAGGGAAACTAAGAAGCATCTTGTTTTTCCTTTTTGCAGTATGGATTTTCCTGGCCCCACCTTCAGCCAGGTGACATCTGTGATCACTTCTGTCCTTTAAGCAATTCAAGCCACGGGAATTTTTCTTTCCCACGAAGCTGAAATGGAAAATCAGCCCTAATAAATTAGCGCGCTCCGTGGCTGTACATTTTGGAACCTGTGTTTCTCTCTTCAGGGACTGGCTGGTTAGTTTTGTGTTTATTATTTGTTCTGTCTTTGTGTTGTTGGTTCCCTTATCTCCCCGCAAGATGTGTGTCACAACTCTTGCTTTGAATCTGCAGCCTGCGTCTCGTGGGTGTTCTCTTGCCCTGCAGGCTGTCGACTGTGCTAGAACTTGGAGCCTGAAGACCTAGGTATTCCAGTTCTTTTTTTAAAACATTTTATTTGAGAGAGAGAGAGAGAACACGAATGGCAGAGGGAGAGGGATAAGCAGACTTGGCCCTGAGCGTAGATCCCAGTGTGGGCGCAATCCCAGGACCCCCGAGGTCGTGACCCGAGCCAAAGTCAGAAGCTTACTGCACCAACTGAACCACCCATGTGCCCCCTGGGTATCTCGGTTCTGATGCTCCCTCTGGTGCATCTGGCCAAGAGCTTCCTGACACACCACGCAGAAGTGTATTGGACAGCGGGGCGGATGCCGGAACAGGTAACAGGATGCCAGGCTGGAGGTTTATGTTCTACACCTTTACTAGGTTTCAGAAGAGGATGCTTAGGTGGAAATGTCTAGCAATTCTGGCAGTTTTTAAGGGGCTATCAATACCTTAGGTTGAACGACGGTCTTCAGGGTTTTGTTGTTTGAGAAAAGGGAACAGTTAGGTGTCATCGTTGAGAAGGGAGTGGGAGGTACGGAGAGACCCCCTTCCCCCCAAAAAATGAAAGCCATGATGGGGAGGAATCATTCAGTAATGCCCTCGTTAATTGGCTTATGTGTGGGGAAAATCAGGACTTGATCCACAAAGGTGTGCATAACTTGGTTGTCTCAGGAAACCTCACGTGTAAGAATTCTGATTTACCTCATTCACTCACTCCCCACGCTTCTGTTGAGCACTTCATGGGACAGCTCTGTGCCAGTTACTTGCAGTAGAATACTCTGTCCTTGGATTAGATGTCCCTTATAGGTTTACCAAATGAGATTTATAAACAGGTCTGGAGACTTGCCAGGGTCACCCAGCAAGTAAGGGACAGAGCTAGCTAGCATTTGAACCCCAGCAATGTGACTCCCAGAATCCACCATTCCGGCCCCTGCACCGAAGTGCTGTGCTGCTCTGGGGAGAAGCTGTGTGTGGCCCAGACCTGCTGGGCGGGGAGGCCCGGTGCCTCTCTTCTGGTGCCAGAGCTGTAGGCTGAAGCCCGCTCCTTCAGTAAGCTCCTGGTGCGCGCGCACATGTAACAACATATCTAATAGTTTTAAATATAGTTGCCCTTTACTGTTCACAGTTCCGTGTTCGTGAATTCACCTGTTCGCTAACACTTGGTAACCCCAGGATGAGTACTTGCGGTGCTTTTGCGGTCACCTGCAGACATGCACAGAGTGGTGAAAAATGCGAGCTGCCTAATGCAGTGTTTCCAGCTGAGTTCAAACAAGGCAGTTCCCTGCCTTCCTGTTCAGCTCAAACTTGTCTATTTCATGGCAGGTTTTTTTGCATTTTTTGCTTTTCCTTGATGATATTGCCATTTTAAAATGGCCCCGAAGCATAGTACTCACAGTACTGTCTAGTGTCCTAAACGCAAGAAGGCCGGGTGTGCCTTAGATGAGCTCCGTTCAGGCGTGAGTTACAGTGCCGCTGGCTGCCAGTTCGTCGACGTGTTTTTATTTTGGGGTTTTTTTTATTTTTTAAGATTTTATTTTTAAGTAATCTTTATGCCCAACATGGGGCTTGAACTCACAACCCCCAGATCAAGAATAGCACGCTCAGGGCACCTGGGTGGCTCAGTCAGTCGGTTAAGCATCTGACTCTTGATTTCCGCTCAGGTCGTGATCTCAGGGTCGTGGGATCGAGCCCCTGGCACGGAGGCTGTTTGAGAGTCTCCCTCTCCCTCTGCCTGTCCCCTTCCCCCCATAAAATAAAATAAACTTTAAAAAGTCACATGCTCCTCTGACTGAGCCAGCCAGGCGCCCCCTACGAACGTGTTTGTAAACAATACACATAAAACAAGGTTATGTGTCGATCTGTTGATGTGACGGGGTGGGGGGGGTCACAGAAATACCGTTTCCCCAAGCAGCAGTGGTTCAGTATTCACTAATCAGCAGTCAGCGCTCACAGTGACTTTACAGAACATGACTACCATGAATCATAAGAACCAGTTGTGCACGTGTTTGGAGAGGGAGGGAACGCGAGTGAGCAAGCCTGGCCTTCTGGAGAGCAGCGTTTCCTAAAGCAAGGATTGTACCTCACTGCTGGTGTATCGTCTGTGCGAACAGTACTTTATCTCACCTGGGGGATCGGGAGCTGGACTCCTCAGTCCCACTTTGAATGTAGGACCAGAGAAGTCACATGGGAGGGAACCAGCACTCCCCACCTATCCTTAGGTCTTCCCTACTGTGTTCATCTCCCACCATCTAAAAGGTGCCTTTACATGTCCTTTCTCGGCCCTCTCCCCCTTAGCGGGTAAGTGGCTCCCAGACCAGAAAGAGAGCAGAGGTTCAGGCTGAGTCCTCATGCCCCACCTCTTCATCCACCGGACCTGCCTGCCCTCCAGGTACAGTGCCAGGTGCGCACCCCCTGCCCCCCCAGCAAGCAGCTCCATGTGCGACAGCAGAGCAAAGCCCCGGCTCCAGGCTCTCCTGCAAACCACCACCCCATTTATCTCCTCCCTTCTCAGCCCAACTTCCAGAGAGTTCTCTGTGTTTGCTTCCACCTCGCCCAAGTTTTCATCCCCATCATCCCACTGAAAGCCTTCAGTGTTGCCACATCCAGCCCCTGGGGGCACCTGTATTATTTAGAAGCCGACACCCTTAGCATCCCTGACAGTACTGCCTCCTGCCTTTCTTTCTGCCTCGCCCTGCCTTGCTTCTCTGCTCAAATCCTAAACGTTAGGGTGACCCCGTACACTGCCTTTTATGGTCAACACTCAGGCCCCAGGAGATCTTATCTGACCCATGGCTTTAAATACCACCCTCACTGAAGTCTGAGTTTGCGGCTTCAGCTTCCCATGGGAGCCTTCGCCTCAGCCCAGGTCCGTGTCCCACTCCCCTCACTCCTGCTCTGCCTCTTGCTGTGCTGTTGGGCCTCGGCTTTCCACCCACCCTGTTCTGTTTCCCTGTCTTCCTGGCACCCATCTTTTGTTTACTGGTCAGCACCCTGCCACACCAGCATCCCTCACATCCCCCACTCAACTCTGAGCGCCACCAGAGCGAGGACCTGCCTGTCCTGTTCTTTGCTGTACCTCTAGGGCCAGCACAGGGCCTGGGACATCACAGGTGCTCAGTGATGTCCAGTTTTGTGACTGAGCAAATCTCAGTGCCTGAAAGCGAGCAGGGAAGTTGTTCTGACCTGGAAAACGGCCTCTGTCCAGGAGGAGCCTGAGCAGATGGCGCAGTTAGCCGTGTGTGCTGGAGACGGCGGACGTGATGCCCCCACGGCAGCAGAGCTCGCCTCAGACGTCCAGACTGCCGGGCCGCGTCCCGGAGGCCGACTCCTCGCAGCTCAGGCATTTCAGACAGGCCCCCAGCAGCTTCTGCCGCAGGCGCCCCGGTACCTTCAGAAACACTGGTTTGGAACCTGTCGAGGACTGGTACTAGTTCAAGTTTCCTTTCCTGTTTTGACATGTATCTTTTTGGAAAAAGCCAATTACTCAGTTGAGTTAGAGGAGTGATGTATTGTCAACTTTCAGAAATAGGAATATAACTCGGTCTCCAGGCTGCCTGGAAGGAGAGCGGGGAGAGCACTGTTAACTTCGGCGGCGGCGCTGGAAACAGGTGCGCCTTCTCCTCCCCTGTGGAAGCTCATTTATGTCTCCTCGCTGGCGCACACGTGACTAAAGTGAGCTACAATATGCCATATCTTAATATATTTCTGTGAAGACAACACCGCGGGGCAGGTCCTGAGGCAGTTTTCAGTTTTCTTATTCCACAGAATAGAGCAAATGTTTGTTTGACCATGGACCGATTAAGGACCAAAAGCTTAATCAGAAGGATTCCTAAGTGTCCTTGGCTCAGCAGTGGGGGTGATGGTGAGCAGGGTGCAGGCCTTGGCTTGAAGGAGCTCCAGATCTGATAAGAGACACAGACAAGAGAAAGGTCAGTGCGGTGGCGCGTAGCACAGGGTGCAGCGTGGCATGTGACCCAGGCCTCCAGGATGCGGGCAGGGCTGAGCTGAGCTGGGTAGCTCACAGCAGTTTTAAGAAAGCAAGCTGAGTAGGGATTAGTAGCAGATGCCCTGTCATGGCCTGAGTAACTAGTAAAGGGGATTGGTCTTGATCTAACGCCGCAGGGAGAACTGAAGGGCTGGAGGGGGTTAGAGAGACAGGAATTTTGCCACTTTGCAGTGTGGAAACTAAATGGAAAGGGGACAGGTGGAAGGCTCTTGCAGGAATGCAGAGCAGAGGTGAGGGCCTGAATTAGCGTGAGACCAGTGGGACCAGGGAGAAACGGGAGAGTTCACAGGACTGGATGGGGACAGGAGGAATCAGGAATGACAGATCTGTAATGTCACCGGCGGGGTGGCTGGTAGAACTCCTTGAGAAAGGTGACCCAGGAGGTAGGGCAGGCAGGTGAGGAAAGATGAGGAATTCAGCTGTGAGTGTGGCGAGGGGGGCCTTGGGACGCACCCTACCAGGCTGGGGGTGATCTGGGCTGGAGGTGACCATTTGGAGTCAACAGTCTCCTTGAAACAAGGGGAGTGGGTGGGACCCATTGGAAGGGAAGTGGGGAAACACCCACATCTAGGGGACAGACAGCAGAGGGGGAGACTGCACAGGTTAAAAAAGAAGTGAGGGCACCAGAACAAGAAAGAGAGTTGTTTCTAGATGGGAGGAAGGCACAGCTGAACTCTGTCCTGGAGTTAGCATCACAGCGGCAGCGGGCTGCAGAGGGCTGGGAAGGAAGTGGCGATGACAGCTCTCTTGAGAAGTGTGGCGTAAAGTGGGGGAAGGCGGTGGCAGGAGAGGTCGGAAGGGGTCAGGCTGATTGGGAAGAGAGGCATGGGGGGGGGCTGGTCTCAGCACAGGCTAGGAGGCAGCCTGGGAGGTGCGAATTGAAGATCTAAAGGGTAGTGACAAGGACTAGCCATAGGAGTCAATGGCCAAGGGGACAGAACTGTCAGGGGACTGGATACATTGTCCAGAGCAGCTGAGCGGCCATGCGGATGAGAAGAACCAGGGAAGAGGAAAGCAGGGGCCGCGGTCTTCACTGAATGAGGGTGGGCATTGATGGGGAAGACCAGAACGTGATCGGCCCCTGGGATGGGCCACGGAGAACTGGTCTTTTTCAAACTGAGGCCTGAGGAGAAGGAGCAACTTGCCGTGGCCAAACTACTCAGGAAATCACAGCCCAAACTATCACCCAGACATGCCAGCTGGGTAGCTGGCAGCCATGCGCCTTGCCCGGACCCTCTTCCTCTGTGTAGTGCACCTGAGAGTCCCTCCAACTATTAGTATTCTAACTGTTCCTCTCCGTTCAGCATGGTGCTGGCGCCTTCCTTAATCTTCTGGGGGGTGGGGGGAGAAAGCCATTCTCTGTGTTTGGTTAGGAAACTGGCTCCAAAAAGCACTGGTGATGATGACTTAGATTTTGCTTCTGTCTGGGCATGCTGGGTAAGTGTGCTTGCGGGTGGAGGCAGCACTCACTGGCACCGGAAGCTTTCGAAAGGATGTGCAGTCAGACTCCAAGGGTGAAAAATTAAGCAAGTGATTCTGTTGTGGAAAAAATGGTCATCTATGATGCAATGACTCTAGTTTAGAAAGTGTTCCTTCCTGTTTTCCAGATCATTTTATAAAGAGTGATTGGTTTTTGAGGGTTCTGCCCCCCTGAAATTCAAACGATCGCTTTCCTATAGCCATCTGTAATGTGTGTGCGTGTGTGTTGGGCGGAGGGTCAGTAATCAGACCCTGGGATTTTCCTAGACTGTGGTCTGTTTTTAAGTGTCTTCCTGAATTAAAAGGTGTCATTCTGGCTCTCAGCAACGGCCTCTAAAATACATCTTGAGAGATAAATGGATTTGGCCTGACATCCGTTCACCTCCCTTCTTACAGTTGTCAGAAAACTTGGACTGGTTGACATGAGTGGAATTTTTCTTTCATTTGGATAAATGTGTCACTGTCGGATAGTGTTGTGACAGATGGAAAAATCCTATGTAGGGCACGCAGGAAGGACTGTGAGGGGCCTTCTGGCACAGGGCTTGATAGGAACCCATCTAGCCTCTTAGTTGATTATTCGTATGCACTTCCTGAAAAGAATGTTCCTGTTTGAATAGCTCAGTAGAACAGCTCAGGGGACGTTCATCAGGGATCAAGCGAGCTGCACCAGGGTTAGGACCCCGCGTGTCTCGCTGGGCCTGTGGGCGGAGGGGACGGCTACAGTCCTGGTGACCACCTGACCAGCTCCTGTGCGCTCTGCACAGCGCCACGGTCCACCCTGGCAAACGGGTGTGGCTGCCGGAACCCTTCCCAAACGGAGCCCTTTTCCCCACTCCAGCCACCTCACCCCGCCGGCCCTGTGGCCTGACAATGGGATACCTGTTCCCTCTCCCCGCAGGGCGTGCCCTCCTGGCCTTTCCCCACCCATCCACAAGGCCCATGGCTAGTCCTGGGCATCCTTTGGGGGTCACCCTGGGGACTCCGTGCTTTCTTTGGGTCCTCAGACCCACACACGGGCCAAGCAGGGCTCACCCTGCCCTGGACCTGTTGTCCAGACCCAGACCAGATAAAGGGCAGCCGCATCGTTTGCCCGCACGGCTGGGGGATAAGGCAGGGCGCGGTGAGAGCGAGGGATGCCCAGGCTTCCGGCCCCCTTCGCCGCCGCACCAACCGTGTTCACTGTGGCCCACGGCGCGCCCGGGGAACGGGAGAGATGCGCACCTTTTGCCGGTTTCCGCTCCCAGGCTTCCGGCCCGTGTGGTCCTGACCAGCGGGCCCACACCGCGGGGGTCCCCCAAGAGGGGCAGCGAGTCCCGCCCCTCCCTTTCCTTTCCCTCCCCTCCCCTCCCCTCCCCTCCCGTCCTGTCAGGTCACGTGGCCCGTAGCGCCCCCACGGGCCAACCACGTGACGGCGGCGCGCCGTTGCCTTGGCAGCGGCTGCGGTGGCCCGCGGGGGCGGGGCAGCCGGCGGGGGCGGGGCCGGGGGGGGGGACCTGGCGGGACGCAAGGAAGGAGGGAGGGGGCCGTGCTCAGCGCCCCGGCCGGGCCACGGGGCCACAGGGCAACACGGCCACGCCGCCTGCCGCAAGCCCGAGCCGGAGCGCAGCCGGGTGGACAGGCAGAGCAGCTTGGTGAGTACTCGCCGTGGAGGGTTGGCGGGGTGTGTGTCGGGGTACCCGCCCTGCTGGGGGACCGACCGGAATTGCACCGGGATACTCGATGGGGGGAGGGGATGGATTTTCTCCTGGGCAAGCTTGGGATGGGGTGGCTGCGGGGTTGGAGGGTGGCCAGGTGGCCCCAACCCCATGAGATCCTTGGGCGGGGTGCAGCGCTGAGAAGGCTCGGAGGTTGGGGACGGGGGACGGAGTGCGGATCCTGCGGCAACTGAAGCTTCCCTAGGGGAAGGGACAAATGCAGGTGGATGCCTCTGGGAGACCCCTGTGGGGGCTGTGCACCACCCCCCCCACCGCGGGTGTGACAAAGACCGAGTCAGAAACAGACTCGCCATTGCTCATGCCCCAGATGTTTAAAGGAAGTTAAGACAGGCAAACCCCAAACCTACCCCGTGGAAATGTTTCAGACAGGCCTGCCAAGGAGAATAGCTCATCTTTAGAGAGTCACGGTTATTCTACAAGAGCTTTTTTCTGTGACTGCCCCTTATATATAAAAAACAAAAATCCCCTGCAAAGTTTAGCCAAGAGAGCACCTCTTGGAGCGTCTGCCACCTGACAGAGATGTCCGGTTCCATCTTGCCCCTCCCCACCCCACCCCCTACCCCATCCGGGAGTGTGTAGACCAGACTCTGCCTCTCCCCAGGGTAGGGGGAGGAGGCCTGGCACAAGGTAGGGCACTGGGGCTGGGACCGTTAGAATGCATGTGAATCCGTCCACGCTGCTCCCTCAGCAGGAAGTGGCCTCTCTATCTCCGGGACCCACAGGCCTGCCTCAAGACCCAGGCTCCAAGCAGATGCACAGCCCTCCCTTCCTTCCATTCCCTGCCGCTCTGAGGACATGTGCAGGGCTGAGACTGCCTAGGCACTGCCCAGAGGCCAGTGTCTGACCTCACTGCCCCCAAAGCCCTCCATCTCCTCTCCAACTTGAGCCCATAACCACTGATGGGCCCTGGGCTTCCTGCTTCTTCACCCCACACTCTGCCTTTACCCCTTTGGAGGCTCCCAGTCCTTGCTGCCCCTCCCAGTCGGCCAGCCGTTTCAGTGGACACCCAGAGCAGCCTGACCCCGGTTCCTTCAAAGCCCCTGCAGCCCGGCGCCTCCAGAGGGTCCAGCGCATTCCTGCTGCCGGGGCTGCCTCTGGCTCCACACACATCCCATATCCTGCCTTCCCCCCACATTTCCGTGACCCCTGCTGCAGCCAGCCTTCCTGCCACGTCCCCTTGCCTCTCAGAACCCTGCCCTGCGGGCAGTGTCTCCTCTCCAGGAAGGGTCCCTCTTCGCTAGTGCTGCCTTTACTACTTATGTTCTTGCTCCCCAACAGGGATCTTCTCCCTTCCCGAGGCTGAGGCAGCCAGCCCCTCCTCTGCTCCCTTGGCCCTCACACCCCCTCCACTAAAGCAGCATTTAGCTCACCGGGTGAGAATCCCCCGCTAATGCTGCTCCCCCACTGGGCAGAGTTCCTTGAAGGAACTCACAGGATCCTCACCACTTCCATCTTTGATGCCTAAGTACCAAACGCAGCCTGACCGTAGAGCCCAGTAAGCATCTGTTGGATGGAGTTTAGAGGACGGATACCCTGAGAGGGCAAAGGTTGTGCCTGTCACCCATCCACATGGCCCTATGCTGTCCTCATACCTGTCGGCTCACTTCTGTGACGTGTGGGAGAAGAAGAGAGGAAAAGTGAATTTCCAGATGATGCCGTTCTCAATTATTTGGAGTTCAGGGATGGGTTAGTTAGTGAACAGCGTTTCTCTGGATTCTCCCCGCAGGAAGGGACGTTCCAGTGATGGAAGTGCTCAAAGCAGTGCCTCTGGCTGCAGACGTGGGTGGGGGGCAGGGTGACCACGGCTCCCGCGTCGACGTTCCTAGAAATGACCTAGTAATTGGTATCCCCTGGCAGACATAGAAGAGCACAGAACTGTTCCCCAGGGTCCTATTGGCCAGTAAAAGCTACACTTCTGCAGCCTGGCAGAGAACAAAGAGGAAGGCACCCCAAAAGAGAGAGCTCTTCCCCACCCCCAGGACCTTCCCATAGAACCCTTTCAGAGATTAACGTGGCTTGATCGAATTTGGCACGTTCCCGCAGCCGCTGACCCTGGTAAACAGCCCCCCCCTCCCCAGCTATGCTCCCTGGGACCTAGAAACACTGATCTGTTCTTAATAGCCTTAAGTAGGCTTTCGGTGGGTCCTATGCGGGCCTGAACGTACAAGTTAATATCTGATGCCAAGCGAGCTGTGAGGTGCCTGTGCCCTTGAAGTCTGCCCTACAGATTAATTAGAGCTGAGCCCGGCGTGCTGCTGCACGGGCCGGCCCCTTGGGCCGCATGAGACCGCCAATCCCCTATTTGGATTAGTGGAGATTTGGGTTTAAATTCACAAATCTTGACAGATTGGCCTTTCTGATCTTCATGCCGTGTTATTATCAAACCAGGTATCTACCTGGGATGACTGCAGATGCCTCTGGCCTCCACTGCTCTGTGAAAGGTGCCCGTGTCGGTGGATTCAGTTTTTCCTTTTGCTCACGGTTTCCATGGGACCCTGGATGTGTCTTTTATTTAGTTACAGAAACCAAGTATTTCTGGGGGTGAACTGCGCCGATTAAAATTCAAGTTGGATTTGAGAAATGAGCCCCTGCTTGGAAATGTGTTTTTCATGGTTGGCGCCTGGGCTTTGAAAAGCGGTTTTGAGTCTTCGGGTCCGTTATTTTGTTTCCAAGCCCTGTAAGGGTGGGGGTGTCCCCACTGGAAGATGCACAGGGATCACACAGTAGGATCGAATCTAGGCTTAGCGACTAGGTCCTAGGATCTTTACATGCTGGTCCTGTACGTGCTGTAGCTCCCTATTTCCTGAAGATAGGAAGAAATTGGAAGATTCCTTAGGTGTTTTGGCTAACCCTAGAATTCCATTCACCCGCAATCCACCGTTGCTTAGAGCCTTTCTGATGTAGGGATGGAAGGCTGGACCTTTAGCTTTGTGGAGGCACGATGGACACTGGCGAGGGGAAGGGGGGGTCCTGGAAATGCACTCCTGACCCTCCTCTCCAGCAGAGGGTCCCCACGATCCTGTGCAGGGATCAGGTCCCCACACTCAGTACTACCCCTGGTGTAGGGTATATACAGCAGGTCCCATCGAAAGTTAACTTGCCCGGCTTCTGGCTTTTCCAGGTCTCAGGAATCCTCTGGGATGCCTGAGAGTCTCTCTCTCCTGCCCCCAGTCTGGCTCCCACCATGAGTGCCGAGCTCAACGTGCCTGTGGACCCCTCCACTCCCGCCTGCTCTGAACCGGGCCACAAGGGCATGGATTACCGAGACTGGGTCCGCCGCAGCTACCTGGAGCTGGTCACCTCCAACCACCACTCCGTGCAGGCCCTGTCCTGGAGGAAGCTGTACCTGAGCAGAGCCAAGCTGAAGGCCTCCAGCCGGACCTCTGCCCTTCTCTCCGGCTTCGCCATGGTGAGTGCAGACGTGTGGCGGGGCCCGCAGCCTGCAAAGTGGGCTTCTGCTCTGAGATCCTTCAGGGAGCTTCAGGGAGCAAAGCACTCCCTCTGGGCCCTGCTGGCAGTCAGGACGGACCCTTAGGAAGTCTCCTCATGTCTCAGCTCCTCCCAGTTGCCTGCTTTGTCAACCGGAGGGGTTGTCTGGGGGACCCAAGGGAGTCCCCAAGTCCCGGAGACCACAGAAAGCCCCCTTTTGACATTCCCACAAAGCAGTTACCTGGCAGGGAAGTCGAGAGCAATTGAAACAGCTTCAGTGTACATGGGGGAAAGTACCTATGTCTGCCCCAGCCCGGACACCACCCAAGAATGGAAATCTGAAGGATTTGAGCGGGTCTATGGGAATGATTGGTATTTGCTCAGTTTAACCCAGTTCGGGATGCAGATGCCCCCCCCCCCCCCCCCCCCCCCCGCCCCAAGATGTGGCCTCTTGGTGATGAAACAGAGCCTCTGGCCTGACTCCTGGCTGCCAGGCTGCAGCTTTCCTTCTGCCCCAGGACAAAAGTCGATCTCGGGGCAGAATCCCATGCCCTAAGAAGGGCCATGTCACCAGTTGACTCCAAGGCCCCTGACCCACATCCCTTCAGGGAATTATCCCGGAGGGTGAAGATGCCAGAATTGAGAGTGACCGCCCCTCATTCTCTATTGTATGCTCAGAAGTCCTATTGGGTGGAAATAATTTTTTTCGTTATTTTTTTAATTTAAAAAAAGATTTTATTTATTTGTGAGAGAGAAAAAGGGAGAGTACAAGCAGGGGTAGCAGCAGAGGGAGAGGGAGAAGCAGGCTCCCTGCTGAACAGGGAGCCCAACATGGGGCTTGATCCCAGGACCCCAGGATCATGACCTGAGCCGAAGGCAGACATCTAACCGACTGAGCCACTCAGGCGCCCCAACTTTTTTCTTTAATGTAAAAAAACAGTGGTTATTTTTCCAAAGCCCAGAGCCTCCGTTGTCAGATTGGTAGTATAGAAAATAAACTGTCAGAGTGAGCCACCCTGGCCACTCCTGTGGCAGGGGTCTGCTCGCTCGTTGGTATGGGCCACCCTTGGAAAACCAAGAGCCTGTGTAGTCAGGGCGTGGCAGAGGTCACCAAGCTTAGAGGCAATAAGTTGGGGTTTAGGTCTGTAGTTTAAAGCAAAGGCTTGGGGCGCCTGGGTGGCACAGCGGTTGAGCGTCTGCCTTCGGCTCAGGGCGTGATCCCGGCATTACGGGATCGAGCCCCACATCAGGCTTCTCCGCTGGGAGCCTGCTTCTTCCTCTCCCACTCCCCCTGCTTGTGTTCCCTCTCTCGCTGGCTGTCTCTCTCTGTCAAATAAATAAATAAAATCTTAAAAAAAAAAAAAAATAAAGCAAAGGCTTTATTTAGGTGTTGCATGGTATTGATTTACTTATTTTTTTTTCAAAGACTTATTTTACTTGACAGAGAGAGAGCACAAGCAGGGGGGGGGAGCAACAGAGGGAGAGGGAGAAGCAGGCTCCCCAGTGGGCAGGGAGCCTGACGCGGGGCTTGATCCCAGGACCCCAGGAACATGACCTGAGCTGAAGGTACCTGCTTAACTGACTGAGCCATCCTGGCGCCCCTGATTTACTTATTTTTAACATAGCTTCAAAAGGGTACAGTCATACGGTGCACAACCTTGGCTTATAGTGATTTTTGTCCCGTGGTTTCCATGACACGCAAAAGACAGAATGTTTTCTCAAGCTTAATTTGAAGGAATATGTGTGAGAAGTATATACGTCACTATGAAAATGAGAGCTTGTTTTCTCTACCACAGAATTATAGGATTGCAGTGTGTGTGTCTGGCCTGCTCTGATTATTACATTTGTGACTCTGGAAGACAAACCGTGGGGAGTATCGCGTGAGCTGATGCAGTCCGCCAGGTTTCCTTTGCGTGTAGGGCCCGGGTCTCAGAGGTCACTTCCTGTCTGCAGCTGTCTGTTTAGACCGTGGCCTTCCAAATACTTGGATCAAATACTTGGATCTGCAGACTTAGAGACGCATCACTGTTTTCCCAGCCCACAAAAGGGCTCACCCACATCGAAACCTCCAAAACTACTCACTTAAAATTGGAAAACAGGCCCTGTTCATCGGGTTACAAAACAAGGAGTGGATTCTAGAGGACCAGTGTGAGGCCAAGTGGCAGCCTGCAGGGTAGGAAATGGTCTTAGAATGAAAATAGTGACCACAGAGGGACAGGCATGGGAGGGCCCGATGTGTCCCACAGAGTGCTGTCCGTCCCTAGCTTGGTGATGGCGGTCACCCTTGCCAGGAATTATTCCTTTCTTAGCATTTACGGAGTGTCTCCTCTACCAGCATGTGCTCCCTTACGCAGTCTGGGATACATTTCAGCAGCCGTACGTGCCCTCACCTTCCCTTCTAGAAGGTTCCTCTCAGGGAGGCTGCCACAGCCTAATACGCGCTGGAGATTCAGCTGTAATTGGGGGAAACTGGAAAGCAGTAGACAGCGTGGCGCAAGGACCAGGGCTGGGGACAGCAGCAGCGCACCCACACGCGCCGCCGGTAGACCAGGTCATCATTTGGACAGTGGCTCAGCGCGGAGAACGCAGACACACAGATCATCAGGTAGTGTGTCAGCCGCAGACACCGTGGCCGACCGAGGGGCAGGGACAGGCAAAAATGAAAACAGACAGTTTGCTAGGTGGGGTCTCTCCCTTCTAGTTCTGTATCCCCTAATTAGAATTGCAAAGCTGTTCTTTTGTCCGACAGCAAGCACTTTTGCCCAGCCCTGAGCCTGTTTCTTCGTGTTTATCTCTGCAAACACACAGAACCAGTGATCCGAGGCCCCCTCATAAAATCTTTGCATAAACACATTGAAAAAAGGCCTTTTGGCCTTTTCTCCCCTGAAGGCTGGACAAAACTGCTTTCCTACTATAGGCCTTTTACTTATCTTTGTTTCTCACCTCAACATCCTCTGTGGTTTACAACCTCCTTTTGTTGAACCACGTCCTTTGTGGTAACAAGAGTCTGTCCAGGCCACAGGGGCACTGAGAAAAGACCATCCCTCAACTCTTGTGGTATGGCGACTGTCTATATGGAGCAGTGGTCACTGCTGAGTTTCTGTTCAGCTGTGGTCCACTAGGACTGCCATATCTTCTTTTTACCTACTGAATGTTCTGTTTCTGCTGAGAGGATGAGTCTCGCTCTAGGAGGTGGCAGTTGCTAGAAGTTATGAAATCTTTATTGTCAAATTTTAAAAACGGGATGGCTTAGATCTAGGAAGCAAACACAGTGGGTAGAAAAACCTTCCTCTGACTTCTTTCTGCTTTCCCTCCCCTTTCCTTGACTGTCTGGTTTCTTACCTCTGGGTACCCGGGAGAAGGCCCTTGGTGAGCTCCGGAGTCCTTGCCGGGCCTGAACTAAACCATCCCCTGGGAGAAGTCCACAGTGCCGGGGAGGGGGGCCGGGGGCAGGTGCCAGGCCATGGAGGGAGCCATTCTCCGTGGACTGGGCCTACCCTGGGGGAAGCAAGGCAGGAGCATGTTTCCTAGTCTGTAGTTTGAATGCCCTTTAGGACTTGTGCTGAGCAGGTCCTGCCTTGCTGTCTATAGACGTTCACTGCCACGGAGATAGGCTGGGGCTTCTGGTTCCCTCTGTGGATCTTTTCCTTTCCTTTTCTTTCCTTTTTGAAGATTGATTGATTGATTGATTTGAGAGAGAGAGAGAGAACGCACACATGCGCACATGAGTTGAGGGGAAGAGTGGAGGGAGAAGGGGAATCTCAAGCAGACTCCCCTCAGTGTGGAGCCCGGATACGGGGCTCGATCTCACGACCCTGAGATCACCACCTGAGCCAAAACCAAACTAGGCGCCCCTTTTCCTTTTATTTAAAACTAGTTTTGGGGGCACCTGGCTGGCCCAGTCAGTAGAGCACGTGACTCTTGATCTCAGGGGCATGAGTTAAAAAATATTTTTAGTTAAAAAAAGATAAAAACAGTTTTTATTTTATCAAAGTTAATACATGCTCCCAGTTTACAACAGAAGGAGCCCCGGGAGGCCGCTAAGCAGCCCTCACCCCCCACCCGCAGCAGTGACTGCAGGCCCCTCCTTTCTGAATAACTTCTCCAGACTGCTGTTCCTAGATTTATCCATTTCAGGCCTTACCTATAGGCCTCGTCTCCTTGTGACTGTGGGTGATGACTCAGCTCTTTGCCCAGCCTGGCCCCCTCCCCACAGCCTCCCCTCACCTCTGCCCTCATTCCTGTCACCATGCCTGGCCTTGGAGATGCGGGCTTCTCCCTGGGGCATCTGGTCTCCACTGCCACATGCACCCTGCAGTCCGTGTGAGGCTGTCTGGGTGTGCGGCTCTGAGTCTGGGGGCCGCCAGGAGCCCCTCTTACTACTTTTCTCCTGTTACCCTTTGAAAGGTTAGTTTTTTATTTCTTTTTAAAGTATTTTATAGATTTTATTTACTTATTTGACAGAGAGCACAAGCAGGGGGAGCAGCAGAGGGAGAAGCAGGCTCCCCACTGAGCAGGGAGCCTGATATGGGGCTCAGTCCCAGGACCCCGGGATCATGACCCGAGCCGAAGGCAGACGCTCAACCGACTGAGCCACTCAGGCGTCCCGGTTTTTTATCGTTTGAAAAACAGCATTTGTTTGGTGGCTAAGCCAAGCCATGGGGTCCTGGGAAGTGTGGCCCCTCAAAGCCCGGTACCCCCAGGAACCCCCTGCGTTCGTGCTGGAAGGCCCCCCAGGGGGTGAGCCCCACCTTTCCCCACCCTGCGCTTTAATCTCTCCTGCACCTTCGAGATCCCTGCTCAGCGAGATGTTCTTAGCTCCTCGGAAAACAGGAGACGCTGAAGGGCGAGGCGGGCGCCCCCTGCCCCGCACCGGCCCAGCCTCGCCCGCTCTGCCTCGCAGGTGGCCATGGTGGAGGTGCAGCTGGAGACGCAGTACCAGTACCCCCGGCCGCTGCTCATCGCCTTCAGCGCCTGCACCACGGTGCTCGTGGCCGTGCACCTGTTCGCCCTGCTCATCAGCACGTGCATCCTGCCCAACGTGGAAGCCGTGAGCAACATCCACAACCTCAACTCCATCAGCGAGTCGCCGCACGAGCGCATGCACCCCTACATCGAGCTGGCCTGGGGCTTCTCCACCGTGCTGGGCATCCTGCTCTTCCTGGCCGAGGTGGTGCTGCTCTGCTGGATCAAGTTCCTGCCCGTGGACGCGCGCCGCCAGCCCGGCCCCCCGCCCGGCCCCGGCGGCCACACGGGCTGGCAGGCCGCCCTCGTGTCCACCATCATCATGGTGCCCGTGGGCCTCATCTTCGTGGTCTTCACCATCCACTTCTACCGCTCCCTGGTGCGCCACAAAACCGAGCGGCACAACCGCGAGATCGAGGAGCTGCACAAGCTCAAGGTGCAGCTGGACGGGCACGAGCGCAGCCTGCAGGTGGTGTGAGCGCGCGGCGCCCTGACGCCGGCGCGCGGCTCGGACCGCAGTCGTACCCGCCTTCACGCCGGAACACCTGGCTGGGTGGGCCTCCCGCAGCAAATGGAGATCTGTAGTAAAAAGAGAGACTCTGTTGCTACGAGCTTAGAGCAAAAAAAGCCTGCCTTGTGGGGCCCGGGGACTTCCTGCGGCAGGAGACGGGGCTCCAGGCGGCACCCAGGTGTCACGGGCAATCTCCGCGATGGGGACCCAGCAGCCCGGGGGGGGGGGGGGGACGGGGGGGCGGGGAGAGAGGGGGAGGGCTGAGGCTTTCAGAGAAGGGATCGCCCCGTGACCCCTGAGGGGGGTCTCACAGTGCTGCCCTGCTGCGATTAGACCAGGTGCAGGCCCACAGCTTGGCCCGGTGCTTCCCTCCCCTGCCTTGGAGCTATTAGGTGGCCGGGCTGACAGGGAAGAGGCAGGAGCCAGGGTCCCAGGTCTGCTTAGCAGGCGCGGAGGGTGCCCAGCCGGGCTTCGGATTGGTCCGGCCCTGGAGAAGACTTCCGATGGTGGCCTGACGGGGCTGGGGAGGCACGTGTGTGGGCCTCCCGTGTGAGGTGGGGAGAGGGGGTGTACTCTGGGGCACCCTGGGCTCAAGTGCGCTCTTCCCAGTCAGCCTGGAGCCCCGGTCACGCTGACCCAGCAAATCCACCAGGGTGGGGAAAGGGCCCACAGTGCAGAGCCCTCGATCTTTGGGCTGCAGAATAGCCTCTGAGCCCACGTCGGCTGCTCCACCAGGCTATGGCCGCCAAAGCTACTGGCCCAGACAGCCGCTCGTGCTTCCCGTCTCCCTGCTGCCCGTGACCCCAGGAGGCGGGAGGGCGCGGCCTAGGGGACCTTCTGTCTAGACAAGGCCCGTTGGCCTGACCTGGCGCGATGCAAGATCTGCTTTTAATGATGTGGGGCAGCAGCTGCAGGGAGGGCGAGACCCCCAGTCCTCTCGGCCGCACGCAGGGGCCCAGCTCACGCATTTCCGTGGCCGTGTGCCATGTGGGTTCGGATGTTTTCACTAGACCGGAGCCCGTGTTCTTGGGCCGCACACATAACGTACTACGGTTCAGCCTGGGGTGAGCATCCCGCACCCCGAGCTGCTTTTAAAACCCATGTTTACCACATCGGCCAGCAGCAGCCTGGAGAGGGAGCCTTTCTTGTTTCCGCCGTCATCGGACGTCATGCTCTGATGGCGTTTCTGTGGACAGCTTACTCTCTGTGGGGTCTGGGTTGCCCGTGCCGAGAAATCCTGGCTGGCCTGGCTGCGGCTGCGGCTGCGGGCGGTGTGACACATTGTTGAGCACATACACCTTAACACATAACCAAAATGCCAAGGGGCTGTGCGGGAGCCGTGCCAGGAGTCGCCGTGGTGTCGGGACATTATGGGAGCCCGGACATTGGGTTCCATGGAGCCAGACGAGAGCCTGGCGTCTTCCACGGGGCGCAGTCCTGGCTGTCTGCAGACATCTGTCGTTGCTTGCTCTCTGGCGCGTGTCTGTGCTCTCCTGGAGCCTTGTTGAAAAGGCTTGTTTGGCTTCGTATGTATTTGCTTTGTGTCCGAGTCACTGTAAGACAGCCACGGTGTGTCCTAGCTGGGACGGGACAGGCTGGCTCCTCCCCACGGCTGGGAGTGGGCAGCAGGCCCTTCCTCTAGCCTGAGCCTTGGGAGAGGGGCCGTCCTGGCCTCACTTTCCTGGGCCATCTGCTGTCCCTGCCCCAAGTGCGCCAGACGTGTCAAGCTCCCCAGACTGGAAAGCACCCCCAGTGCCAGCCGGGGGCTGGTGGTTAATGCCCGTTCCGCAGGCAGAGCTGCTGGCCTGGCTGCCTCGGGCTAGACACTGGGTGACCCGTGACCGTGCTGCACGGGTAGCAAAGATGCCACATCCCGTGTTTTTAACGCTGATTAGAAGAGTGTAGTTCTTGTTCTCTTTCTTCTAGAGTGTTCTCCCAGCTCCCAGCAGCATGGGGCAAGCAGAGTTTCTGTGGGAACAGAGAGGACCATGGGTCTGGGGCCTGGCGGTCTGTGGGGAATCTCAGGGTAGCCCCATAGCTTTGGGGGAGGTGGAGGATCGGCTGCTATTCGGAGCTGCAGACAACTCAGCGGGGCGGGCTGGGCTGGGGGGAGGCCGACGATGAGCCGGAAAGGCAGTTTGTGGAGGTTTAACCTGATTGTGAGCGTTCCAGGCGTCCGGCCGCTCGGGGTGAGGCACCGCGCAGGCCACCGCGGAGCCAGCGAGGGCTTGCCCTACTTTCCTCCGCGCGGGGCCTTCCCGGGGCTCACGATCTGAGCGGCCAGAGTCGCTGAGGCCTTCTCCAAAGTGGAACACGGTCTCCCTTTAGTACCGGACCAGAAGTTTCCAAACCCAAGTGTTTCTATTTTAGAAACTGCAAGGGCAGAGTGTATTCTCGTGTCTTCTAGGAAAGTCTGGTGAGGCTCAGAGCTCGTGAGTCTGAGCGCATCAGGGCTCAGCAGCAGCAGTTACCTGTCTCGCGCTGATTAATTCATTATGCATGACACTGGAGATCACATACGGTGAACATCACCCCTGTCCTGTGTGCGGGTTTTTCACACAGTTGCCCGGGATTGAACTGAATAAATCAGTGCCTCTGTGATGCGCCCTCTCTGCTCTTGGCGGAGCGCCGTGGACGGAGGTGTCAGGCGGGAGCCCCTGGCTCTTCCGCGGTGTGTGCTGCCTCCTGGAGGGCAGACCGCCTCTCCTGAGGCCCCTCCTGCCTCTTTCGAATTGCTGGTCACCGACATCGTGTCTTAACAGGCTTCCCAGGCGAGGGGATGACTGCTCTGGAATGGGCAGGCAGGGTGCTCGGACCCGGACATGCTGGGCGGCTCCCTCCGAGTGGGGCCCCGAGAGAACGGAGCGTCTCTGGCTGCCGCTTCCCTTCCCTTCCCCAGCAGAGCTATCCTTTTCTAGAAACGCAGCAAGGGACAGCCCTGCGGGTGGCTGGGCGCCAACCGCGCCCATCTGAATTGGGTCAGCTTGAAGGTCCCCAGACCCTCCCGGTGAGGAGCCACAGAGGCTCTGGTCCTTTGGGGGCAACTTCTCCATCCCAGGTACCTGTGGCTCTGGGGTCAGGACCACGGAATCCCTCCCACAGCCTAGTGACACTCCTGAGAAGCTCCCAGACATTCTGTTTTGTAACTGTTACCCACTGAGGCCCCTGTCCAGGAAAGGATGTCTGTCTTTTATTTTCAACCTGCAGGCACTTCAACCTAGAGGCCTCTAGGAGTCAGGTGTGCAAAGCACCCAACACCACTGCGTGGACAAGGTCTGCCAATCCCTCGGGGGGCCCACCTGCCTCTGCGGCCCGGGAGGAGGACTTCCCAGGCCCCCAGGTCTAAAGGAGGGCTGAGTTCCCTACAAAGCCCAGGTCCAGCAAGCCCACTGCATGGGCCACTTCCTCAGGGAGTGCAGCCAACCCACAGAAGGCTCAGTCTCGACTCCCATGCCTCCAGAAGGTGGCGAGTCAGGGTCCACAGAGTTGTGGGTGGGGGCCAGCAGGGCGAGGGGCACAGGACTGAGCCGAGATGCCTCGCTAGGCCCAGTTTAGAACCTGCTGAACCCTCTCTGCAGCCCCGGATGTCTGTGCCCCCCCACACACACATATACACACACACGGTTACTGGGGACACAGTACAGACTACGTGAGTCTCAACAGGAATAACCCAGACAATGCTTCCTGGACTGAGCGCCGCATCCTCTGCCCCTTGGGACCAGCCTGGGCCTCACCACCCCCAGCTCCAAACAGATAAATGGCCCTGAGTTTCCTTAACATCTGTCAAAGCAGGACAGGCTATCGGCTGTGCTCTCCCCGACTTACTCAGGAAAAGGATGGTGCTGGAAGCCAGCCTCGGAGTGGATGCTTCCGTGTTAGGACGTTCCCGTGAGGCCCGTCGCTCCTCGGGGTCAGACCGCCAGAGCATCAGGACAGACAGAACGGTCCGCACAGCGTTATGTCTGCTGTTGACGCAGAGCGTGCGAACGCAGGAACGGCCCCCTCAAATACAGGGTTAAGCAGTCATCATACCCCTCAGCCTGTGGCTGAGCCACCCCAGCCTGGCCCCCTCCCAGCCCCATCCCAGTGGGTGGCACAAGCAGTGGAAGCGGAGGTGGGCACGCTGAACCTGATGGTCTTCCTGTTGTAGCTTCAAGGACAAACCCAGCTTAGGGTCACCAGCTTGACCGTGACATGATGCAGCATGTCCCAAGGTGCGCTCCGGGGATTGTACGGACCACGGCATGGAGTGTGTCCCTGAGGGCTGCTCTGCGGGGCTGTAGGAGGGCCCACTGTCGAATGTCTGGCAAGCACTGGGTGATTCTGGGGGCCACCGGCTTCTTTGCTGAGTGGCTCTCCCGGCCTTCACAGGCCTCCCCCCACAGGTCTGGGCGTGCAGCGTTTCCCACATGGCTGTGTTGGCGGAACATCCTGCAGGCTCCACACACGGGTGCTCTACAGCCCAGCCTGTCAGGGCAGAGGCTCCTCACAGGCCCCCATGGAGCAGACCACCAGGCTTGCAAGCCCACGAGCTGTTCACATGCAACAGGACTGGCTGGAGCTCCAGCCAGGCCTACATCTGAATGCCCAATAAGGGACCCAGGGCAGGGTCTGCGAGGGTCTCAACTCTGTGAAGAAGCTGTCCTCCGCCTTCCTGCCCCAAGTGAGCTGACTCGGGGAGCCACCCGCTCTGCAGCTGGGCTGTTTGGCCACTAGAGACCTAGCGGTCTCCAGAGAGATGCCACTGCACAGTGCATGGCGGTCAGTGACTGCCCCCCACTCCCACCCGATAGCTCATAGAAGGTTCTAGAATGATTGAAGACCAGTGCAAACCATGAACCTTTCTGGGCTCCGATGGGGCCCTGGTCCCAAAGTTTGGCGCTGAGCACGTGGCTGGTGAGTGTATCCTGTCTTATGAGCAGGGAAGAGGGCTGGCCGCCACCCACGTGAGCACCCCACACGGCACCAGTATCAAGAAGTCCCCTTACTTTTTCACAGCATGGGGCAGGGAGGGACATGGGACCGGACTCTCTGTGGAGATCTCCCTGTCTTTACTGCCCCCCCACACCTCCCGGGGGTCAAGCATGACCCGGGCAGAGCCTGACGCAGGTCACCCGCTCTGAAGGCTGAAATGGTAGCTTCAAATCTGTCAATTCTCTCCAACTCACTTCCCAAATGAAAGGACTGGAGAATGTGGGGTATCAAGGAACTTCATTGAGAGAGAAAGGAGAAAACGTTTCTACGTGGTACCAACATGTTTAAGCTCAAATGATCCCCCTGCCCTCCAACTGTGACAAGCTCCCCACACAGTGGCCACGGGCAGGTCAGACAGGACTGACCTGAGGCACGTTCCCATCACAACCAGCTCCCAGGCAGGGCCCACACTGTCGTCACGTTCGGACGCTGAGCAGTCTTCTCTGAAAAGCTACTAAGCTGGGGAGAAAGCCCCCTGTGCCGGGCTTCCCGGCCTCGAATCCTGGCAGACAGTCAAGGCCGGAGCCGGCACCCTGGCCAGGCCCGGCGCCAGCTCCTGTCCCCGGGGAGGTGGCTCACATAGGTCTCCCTTGAAAGGAGAGAGAGATCTGCAGGAGTTCCTGCCCCAGTTCTTGCTGCCTCCCGCCGGGACAGAACTCGGCCGACAGCTCCCTGAAGGTGGCGCAGACGCGGCGGGCCTCGATGTGTCTGCGATGGATGGCGTGCTTCCACTGGTGCCGCGCGGCTCCCGTGAGCACGAGCAGCGAGCGGCGGGGTAAGGGGACAGCCACCTCCACCTCCTGGCACAGGACGGACCTGCTGGGGGCCATCACCCCTTCCACCAAGGCCTCCGGGAAGCCGGAGGGGGCCAGACAGAGCAGCAGGCTGCCGGGCGCCTCCCGGGACATGGACAGCACGGTCGGGGACAGGAGGTTGAGGCTCACCAGCCGCTCCCCCCACAGCCAGGCGTCGTCCAGGTGGGGGTCGATGGCCGAGCCCCGCTCAGGGCAGTAGTCCAGGTTGCACTGCTCCACGGGCCGGAAGTCCTCCAGGATGGGGTACAGCCCCATTCTCCGCACCACGTCCCGGCTGAAGCTGGGGAGGCCTCTGAAGCCGGCAGTCTTGAGCTTCTGTTTCCGAAAGTTGACTTTGGGGCCATAGTCCTGAAGGGGGAGGACAAAGAGGAATGGAGAAGTGCGTGAGTTTCTAGGAACGGCTATCACAGGCCAGGTCTGAAGAAGCTGATCACCGCGACCAAGATAAGCAGAAATGCCCGCCTCTGGCTCAGGACCCGGCTCCAGCAGAAGGCCCGCCTCGAAGACAGAAAAACGGCAACCACTCGGATGCTGGTAGACGCTAAGGGAAGAAAGCAGGGAAGGGGGAACGATGTGCACTTAGCCCGTGTGCCCCTGAAAGCAGAGAAAGAGGGAGACAAAGGGCCCGCGTGCAGGCCGTGTGTTCTGGGCCGTGAGGCCAAAGGGTCGGGATGCGGGAAAAAGAAGCACCAAGGTAGGGCGGGGTCAGCCCAAGGCAGCCTCATCCCCGGTCGGAGCTGGGGATCCCTGGGGTTCAGAACCTCGACAGAGAAGTTCTGCTCCCGGCGACATGCCCAGGACTGGAAACAGGCCACGCAGACACTTGCCCATGGTGTTCACAGCAACACCGGGGCACAGGAGCTGAAAAGCGGGGACAGGCCAGTGTCCACAATCAGACAAACAGTGGCGGGTCCACACCACGGAGTGCCATCTGGCCACAAACGCCACGCAGCGCTGACACAGGCTGACCACACCGTGGTCGGGGGAAGAGGCCGACACAAAGGAACGCATGTTCTGGGATCCCATTTACGTGAAACGTCCAGAATGGGCAGATCCAGAGACAGAAAGTAGATTAGTGGTTGCCGGGGGAATGGGGAGCGAGTGCTACCGGGTACAGGTTTCCTTTGGGGTGATGGGCCTGTTCCAGAAGCAGGCGGTGGAGATGGCTGCACATTCTGAATAGAGCAAAACTGTACGTGTTAAATGAGCGGATTTTACGGTATGTGGATTCTGTCTTAAAAAACAGTCATTAGGGAGGAGCCTTCTAGAATACCCCTCAGACTTGTGGCCCAAGGGATGAGCATTTATCCACCAACTCCTGCCCCCTCGGGTCCCCCCCCAGGGGAGGGTGGCGCTATCTGGTGCAAAAGTCTTTCTCCTTCCGGCCTCGGCATGTCTCAGCGTGGCTGGGCCCCCAGGGCAGCGGCAGGCGCGGGAGGAGGGTGGGGGGTGCAACGCCCAGAGGAACGTGTGACCTGGAGCACCGAGGCGGCTGTACGGGGACACCGAGAGCAGCGGGGACGCGAAGGTGGGGATGGGAGGCCTGGCAGGTTTGTAGCAGAGCAGCGAGTGCGTCTGAGGAGGGGTCCTCTGCAGGGCCAACTGACAGAAGGGGGGCAGGGGCCCCAGGACGCTCCAGAAGGAATCCCAGCAGCAGAACCAGGGGCTGGGACCTAGGTGGGGGCAGTGGGGGTGTGCGGTGCTGTGTTCTCAGATTCCGGGCATGTTTTGAAGGAAGGAAGTGGACAGGGATGACCAGTGACAGAGAAACCTGGAGAGCTGCATGGTTTCCGGCCTGAGCAGATGGAAGATGGAATTTGCCGAGATGGGGACGCTGCAGGGGTGCCGGGGTGGGCCAAGACCCAAAGCTCAGTGAGGGTTTGGCAAAATGGGAAGCCAGCTGGAGACCTGAACGTGGGAGTCACAAACACACGCATGGTGTCAGAGCCATGACTCATGGAGACCAGCAAGGGAGCGTCTGGAAAAGGAGAGGCCCGAGGGCTGAGCCTGACAACCGGCCGCTGGGTGAGGGTGCGGGGCCGGGAAGGAAGCGGCGAATGTGTGAAGCGGGAACGGGAGGAGACACGCAGAAGACAGAATAAAGGACTCTTCGGAGGAGCTGGCTGCAGAGGTGAGAGACGGAGCTTACGGGCACTCTGGGGGAAAGACCAGTTGAGGTAAAACTGACGTTGACAACAGAGGGCTCGGGCAAGGAGGGCATGGCCCCAGGCAGCTGGCAGCGGAGAGCCGGGGGCAGGGGGAGGTTGCTAAGGGGGCCGCCTCGGGGAGACTGGTGTGACCCCCGGAGCAGGACGGCCAGGGCCGGGAGGCCAGCAATCAGAGGAGCCGGACGTGACCGGGGCTGGGGTTTAGGGAAGCAGCAGGACAGTGAGGGGCGAAAGGGCATGGGAGCACCAGAGGAAGTGGTGTAATGACCGGTGTGGCACTGAAGCCACTGAGGGGGAGGGAAGGGGAGAAGATGGCCAATGGTGGACAGTGCTGTAGGGAAGAGGGGCTGCGATCCCCGGCGAAGGGGAGGTCCAGGACTCGGGGGCCTGACTATCTCAAAACGAATGAGGAGACTGGCGGTCTTCTAGAAACCCTCCAGGCTGAGCATCAGTCTGCCCTACGGCCTGCATGTGATGTGTCTGGTGGGGAAGTGGAGGAGGCCAGGATGCCTGTGCCCCTTATTCCAACACACATGGCTCCCCTGGCTGCCCAAGCCCCAGGGTCAGGGGAGCTTGCCCCCCTAATGGCCCTGGGGTGCTGTGGCTGCAGAGAGAGGCACTGGGAGGAACACAAGCAAAGGGGCGCTGGGCAAGGAGTCTGGAGGGGCCCAGCAGAGTGACTCCTCTCTGACCAGCCAGGCTGGCCCTCCCCTCCTCCCCAGCCGAGGGCAGGCCTACCTGCTTCCTCCGTCCAGACTGGGAGAGCTTCCAAGGCTCCCGGTCCATCAGCTGCACCATCTCGGCTTCCTCGTCCCGGGTCACAAAATCCTCTATCAGCGTCACGCCAGGGAAGGGGAAGGCCCAGCCTTCAAAGTCAGACTCCTCGGCCCCCACGGCCCAGCCAGTGTCGGAGTAGTAAATGAAACGGTGTGTTTTCTGAAAAGAAAGTTGAGGGACCTGGAACCATGGAAGGAAGCCCTTCCTCACACCGCTGTGTGCCTTCTGGAGGCCGGCTACCCGCCCCCCTAACCAAGCCACTCTGGAGAGCAGCTGGAGTCCAGAGGGAGGCCGAACCCCTCCCTGCCTGGGCCTGCCTCCTGGGAAAGGCCCTCTGCCCGGTCCTTTCTCACTTTCCTTATCTTAAATGGAAAAAGCGTCCATGCAACCACTACTGTTCTCCACTCGAAAGCTGAGGGGAGCTGGGCAGAGCAAAGTGAAGGAACTAGCCTGAGGCTGCAGAGCTGGGGGCTGCCTGCGGGTCCACACTGTGCTCATGTCGCTGGGGGATGTCTTCTGGCCTCCCCGGCTGTGGGGGGGACTAAAGGAGAGGACCCCGGGGCTGTCAGAGGGAGAGCATGCTGGGCAGCCAGAGGGGAGACGCCGTCTCCGTCTCCGAGGTGGGGGTGCCTCTGCGCCCTGCCCTCCTCTGAGGCCACAGAAGCACTGCCCGCATTTCCCTTCAAAAGAGAGAACTTGCTAGTCATCTTCGAGGAGTGCCCCGAGGGCAAGCTCCTGCTGCGGTGCCTCCCCGGATCAGTCTCAGGTTTTGGGCAGAGGCCACCGGGTTCCAGGCAGCCCCCAACCAATGACTCAGCGCAGGTCTGGCCTTTTCTACCCCACACGGGCTCCTCTGTCAGTCGGCTCCGGAGCTCCCCGCCGGGCTGGCCCTGACTTTGTCCCAGCTGCAGGACAGTCTGAGGCCCGCCCCGTCCAGTTAATTCTGCTTCCTCCCCCACCCTTTACATGTCATGGCCGCTGCTGCCCACCCGGTCTGTGAACCATGGTGTCCTCTGTCTTCTGGCACCTCACGCGGACACATTAAAATCAGGGAGTCATCCTGTACCTTCTGCTCATCCCACAGCCAGCAAGTCAGGCAGGGGCTATCCCCCCACCCACAGTCACAGGGAAAGTTCAGGCTTTGGGCACTTCTCAGGCTTTACTTGTGGCAAAAATACATATGACATGAAATCTCCCATCGTCCCCATCTTTAAGTGTTCACGGCAGCGTTAAATACACCCATCCCCAGCTTTCTAAAACTCTGAACTCTACAAACAACTCTTCTTTCTTTCCCCCAAGCCCCGGGCACCCACCATTCTACTTTCTGACTCTGAATTTGATTCCTCTACGGACCCCGTGGCAGTGGAATCCTGCAGTGTTTATCCTCTTGTGACACATTTCACTCAGCATAATGACCTCAGGATCCACTCATGTCACAGCAGATGTCAAAATGCCTTTCCTTTTCAAGGCACATAATATTCCCTCGGACACAGTGGGCCAGTTTGTCTACCCGCTGTTGCCCACTGCGGGACTCTTCCACTGCTTCCACATTGTAGCTGCTGGGAACAACGCCACTAGGAACGTGGGCGTACAAATCTCTCTCCAAGGGTCTGCTTTCGATTCTTTTGGGTGTATATCCAGAACTGCTGGATCACACAGCAATTCTGCTTTTAATTTGCTGAGAAATCACCAGACCATTTTCCACAGGATCTTCCAAGCTTTTACCACGGATGCTGTGACGGTTTCTGCACTGGTTTCCCAGACTCCATACCTTCCTATCTGCTTCTCCCCCTCTCCCCGGATCTTTAACTTCCTTTAAAACCCTGAGCGGCTCTCCGTGGCCCTCAGGACAAGTCCAGCCTACCCAACCACCACACACACAGCCCTCTGGGATCGGCGCCTGGCCCTGGAGCGTCACGCTCCTTCCAAAAGCACGCACCTACCCCAGGCCTGTACCCAAGCAGTACCCCCAGCGGGAACGCCCTTGCCCCGCCCCCCTTCCCCCCCGCAAAGGCGCTGACTCCTTTTTCTTTAATTAATCCGAACTAATTTCCTCCTTGCCCACTTCTGCTCGACGGAGTCTGGGACACAATGCCCTGCCTGGTTTTCGGCATCCTCTTTTCTTTCCGGGTAGTCTCCCCACTCCGTGAAGCTCCCAGGCCCAGAAATGGGAGGCGGGAGGCGGGGGACGGGGGGGGGGGGGGGGCTACGTGGAGGTTTGCTGTCACACTCTCCCCAGGGCTCAGAGGGGAGTAGTGTTCGGACGGCACCCACTCCAGCCCCTTCCCCGCTCACAGCCCACCCCTCAAAGCGCTCATCTCACCCTGCAACGCCCCCACCGCGAAGGCCCCTGACACGGGTTGATCCGGGGCCCGTCTTCGTAGCCATCTTCTGGGCCTCAGTTTCCCCATATGAAGAAGGGAGTTATGGCACGGCCCCTCCCCGAGCCCTCACCTGCGGGGGATGCTGCCAGGGCGGGTCACCTCCTCGCTGCCGCTCGCAGATCAGACACGTCCGGATGCCCTTGCAGCCGCATTCCCGGAGGACTTCGGGGGCCGCCACCACCGCAGCCGCCATCGCCGCGTCCTGGAGACCAGAACGCAGGCGCGGGGCCGCGGGGGCCGCTGGGAGTTGTAGTCCGCCCGCGGGGCGCGAGGTCCGCGAGGCCGCTTCCTTCCGGTCGTCGCCAACTGCTGGCTCGCGCGGCGCCGCCTGCAGAACTCCGCCTGCCGCGGACGTTAGCGTCGGTTTCCAGGAGGCGCGGACTCGGCCGGTCGCCGGTGCAGCCGACCGGCCAGCGCGGGCCGCGCCTTCTCGCCATGGGCCCCCTCTCGGCGCGGCTGCTCATGCAGCGAGGGCGTCCCAAGAGCGACCGGCTGGGGAAGATCCGGAGCCTGGAGTAAGGCGGGCTGGGGGGCGACGGGGACCGCGGGGCCGCGGCCACACAGCCCGCCATCCGGGCCTGGGTTGCCGGCCGGTCGGGAAGAAAGGCTGGGACCCCTGCCCACTCCCTGCCCGGCCCCATTATCGCCCTGTTGGTTAGGCGGAATCTCCGAACTCGGGCCAAACGCCGGGCTCCCGTTATGAGACGGGCGGGCTGGGTTCCGAGGGGCCTCTCCCTTGAAGGGGCTCGGGCTGTGGTGGAGGCAGTCCCGCAGATGGGGTATTGAGCAGCCTGTTGAGCTAGTCCTGAGGCCCTGGGCAGCACAGAGGAGCTCCCCTAGAGGGCCGGGGAAGCGTTCTGGAGGGGCCAGCTGTACGCAGTTGTAAAGTAGTAAACAAGATTTTAAGAAGGAGAGGCTGCGCGTGCCCGAGCACCTCTGCTGGAAGAGCCAGCGCAGGCACCCGGGACTGCCCCAGGTGCGAGGCGGGAGGCCTGCCCGCCCCCCTGAGCCCTCCCTGTCTGCGCCCACCCAGCTTGTCCGGGCTGAAGCTGCTCTCCGAGCACTTGGACCCCAAGCTCCTGAGCCGCCTGACGCAGCTGCAAGAGCTGGACCTCTCCAACAACCAGCTGGAGACGCTGCCCGCCAACCTGGGCCTGGCCCACCTGCGCATCCTCCGCTGTGCCAACAACCAGCTGGGGGACGTCACCGCCTTGTGCCAGTTCCCGCAGCTCGAGGAGCTCAGCCTGGAGGGCAACCCCTTCCTGACTGTAAGTGCCCCTCCTCCCTGCCCCAGAGACCGAGGGCCAGCACTGTGTGGGGCTGAGCCACTCTCCCTCATCCCCCAGGTCAGTGACAACCTGAAAGTCTCCTTTCTCCTGCCCAAGCTCCGTAAGGTCAATGGCAAGGATGCGTCCTCCACGTGCTCTCAGGTGGAGAACCTAAACCGAGAGCTGACCAGCCGGGTAAGGGGGCCGGTGTCTCTGGTGTTTGGGAGCACTCGGGGGGCCCTGAAGAGCGAGCGACAGAATGGACGTTTGGAGGACTCTGAGTGGGGGTTCCGGGGACTCTCTGCCCTGACCCCGACCAGTGCTTATCCCCTAGCCTGTGCTCCGAGCCTCTTGTCCCTAGAGGTCCTACTCTCCGGGTGTGCGGGCAGGGCCTGGCCCGGGAGGCTGACACACTTTCACAGGAACTGTACCCTGGGCCAACTCCTCCTCCTCGGGGCCGTTGAGTGTGTGTGTGTGTGTGTGTGTGCGCGCGCGTGCATGTGCGCGCGCTGTTTAGGCCTGTGCACTGCAGCAAGGGCTGTGGTGTAGGGAGGCTTCCAGGAGGCGGTGAAGTGGAGACACCTGTGGCCGTAAGATTGGAGGCAGGAGCACCGCAGAGGGTCCAGGAGATCTGGGATGGGCCGGGCTGGACTCTGGTCCCTCTTGTTCCAGGTCACAGCTCACTGGGAGAAGTTCAAGGCCACCCTGAGCCCAGAGGAAGAGGCAGAGAAGGCCCAGGCTGACTTTGTGAAGTCTGCTGTCAGGGATGTCCGCTATGGGCCTGAGTCCCTCAGCGAGTTCACTCAGTGGCGGGTATGACCTCACCCTGCTGTACTGGGAGTCCGTTCTCCCAGCTCCTTGATGGCCTTCAGCGGCCCTAGAGGTCTCTGGCCATGAGGGGTGGTGGAGGGGCACCTGCCTTTGGCTCCGGTCATGATCCCAGGGGCCTGGGATCTAGCCCCGAGTCGGGCTCCTTGCTCAGCAGGAAGCCTGTTTTTCCCTTTCACTGCTCCTGCTTGTGTTCCCTCTCTTGCAGAAATAATATCTTTAAAAGAAAAAAAAGATGGGTGGTGGAGAGTGGTGTGGGTCAGGGAAGGCAGACTTATTGGTTGGAAAGGCCGTTTCCCACCTCTGGAAGCACAGGTTCCCTCGGCCCTGGCATCTGGGGGAGGGGTCGGGGGGCCCCTAGGACCATATCTAGTTCCCCGATGTTCTTGGCCCACATAGGTGCGGATGATCTCTGAGGAACTGGTGGCCTCTGGTGGGACCCAGGTGCGTGAGGCAGGCACCCCAGAGAGGCCTCCAAAAGCCACAGCAGCCAAGGAACCCAGGGTAAGTGTGGAACCATGCGGCTCCCAAGGCTCCAAAGGCTTGTTTTGGCCTTTCCTGCCTAGGGACACTGGGGAAAAGGGATGGGGTGCAGGGGTCCCAGAAATGAGCCTAAGACGGCCCCTGATGCCCGGCTTGTTTACACTGACCCTGGGCCAACCCTTGCTCTCTCTCCCCACCATGGGGGGGTGCAGTCCAGCCTGTGATGCCGAGGAAGCAAGCCCTGGGCAGATGGGCCCGTGGTCCCCAGGCGCTCAGCCCGGTCCCAACCCCCCCTCCACAGGCCAGGCCCGTGGCCAAGAAACGGCCGGATGACGTCTCAGTCAACCGGTGCCCCAACAAGCGGGCATGTACCTCCTCAGACTGCGTGGAGGGCAGCCCCCCGGGCTCTGATGGCAGCCAGGTAAGCGAGCAAGGGGGCAGGGAGCCAGCTGGCAGGGAGCACGGGCTGGGGCAACTGTGACCCCCCCCTCTGCCCCCACAGCCTGCCCCGGACCTGGAGCCCCTGCATTTCCTGCAGTGTCACAGCAAGAACAACAGCCCTCGGGACCTGGAGACCCAGCTCTGGGCCTGCGCCTTTGAGCCGGCCTGGGAGGAGGGTACAGCCTCGGTGGGCAGGCAGGGCCAGGGCAAGCGCCCCAGGGCATGCGCCCCAGGGCATGAGTGGGACCAGCTGTCTAGACGGGGCCCGGGAATGACACCTGGAGGGGGGCGCCTCGGTGGATGGGCGGCCTGGGAGAGACAGCCCGTGAAGTAGCGTCAAGGCCAGGCGCAAGGAGCCGCAGGGGGGAAACTCCGCGGAGAACGTTTTTACTGGGGCTGACCCCTCAACACAGGGCACGAGGGGGCCACCTCCCAGACCGTGGCCACGTGTGGCGGGGAGGCCGTGTGCGTGATAGACTGCCAGACGGGCATCGTGCTGCACAAGTACAAGGCACCTGGCGAGGTGAGGGCCCAGGGCCTGCTCCTGCGGTGCTGGGGGTGGGCGGCTGACCCCATCCTGCCGGGCCTCCGTTCCACCGGCCTGACCTCGCAGACGCGCGCAGCTCTGCTGCTTGTGACGCCCACACCCCGCCCCCCCCCCCCCCCCCCGCGTCCCCAGGAGTTCTTCTCAGTGGCCTGGACTGCCCTGACCGTGGTGACGCAGGCCGGCCACAAGAAACGCTGGAGCGTGCTGGCGGCCGCGGGCCTGCGCGGCCTGGTCCGGCTGCTGCACGTGCGAGCTGGCTTCTGCTGCGGGGTCATCCGGGCCCACAAGAAGGCCATCGCCACCCTCTGCTTCAGCCCCACCCACGAGACCCACCTCTTCAGTAAGTCCCTCTCCCCCACCCGAGGTGTCCCCAGCACCCTGTCCTGCAGCCCGACCGTGCGCCCTCCCCAGGACGGTAGGGAGCTCCTGGGGCTGGCGGGTTTCACCCTGGGCCGCCGGGGTCAGCTCTGGCCGGGGTAGAAGCGTGACTTTGTGGGCAACTGTCAGGGCCTCAGATCCTGCTTTTCCCCCCTGACCTGCTCTGTGGCCTTGAGGTTGGGCAGCTGGGCCAGCCTGTGACCTGGGTGGGTACCCCCCCCCCCCCCCGCAGCGAAGCGTGGTAAGGCCGAGAAAGGGCTGTGTGAGCGGAGGCCTGCAAAAAGAGGGCTGCCTGGCGCAGGCCGTGGTAGCTGAGAGAGAGGTAGAGATCGGCGGCCTCGAGTCTCCCGTCTCCTGGCTATGGCCCTGCCTGCCTCGGAGGGGCCGGCTTTGTGCCTACGGTCTCAGCCTGGGGTGCAACCTGCCGGAAGGAGTAGGGTCTCTTCAGAGCCACCCCTCCCCTTCCCATCCCCTCCTCAGCGGCCTCCTATGATAAGCGGATCATCCTCTGGGACCTCGGGGTGCCCAACCACGATTACGAATTCCGGGCCAGGTGAGGCTGGGGGGCGGCGGGGGGCGGCGGGGGCTGCTGCTAGGGTGGCCGGGTCCATGGCCTCATTCTCTCCCCTTCTGCCTGCAGCCAGCTGCTCACCCTTGATACCACCTCCATCCCTCTGCGCCTCTGCCCCGTGGCTTCCTGCCCGGATGCCTACCTGCTGGCCGGCTGCGAGGGCGGCCTCTGCTGCTGGGACGTGCGGCTGGACCAACCCCAGAAGAGGAGGTGAGGTGGGGCGGGGAGGCCTTGAAAGCCAGGCCCCGGAGCTAGGCAGCAGCTAGTCCAGATGTCTGATCCCCAGCCCATCTGCCAGGGGTGGGACCCAAGCTATGCCCCATTCTGGGCAGCCAGAGGCTGTTTGCAGGGGCCTCTTCATGGGGCTGGTCTGTCCCCACCTCCTCTGGTCTCTCAAGGAAAGGCCTGTGCCCTGTTCCTTGCCAGCTGCTGGGCTGTGGGACTGGGCTGGGTCAGCTCTCGAAGCCGTGGTCACCTCACCTTGGAGGGGAGGAGGGGGCTGGCATGGTGCCTGGGCAGCGAGGAGACCCCGGAAGGCCGGAGACCGTGCTCGGCCTGGCATCCCCGCCCTCGGGCGGACCCCAGCCTCGTGGCAGAGGCGGCTGTTTCAGAAGGTGTTAAAACCCCACAAAGTGCAGCGTCAGGTGTGGAGGAAAGAGAGTAAGGGGACGGTGGCGAGGTGACTGGTGGTGGTAGGGTCCTTAGGCTAACGCGAGCCTAACAGAGTCAGGCTGGTCGCGGGAGGGAGGGTGCTCGCGCAGGGGTGGCGGCGAGGGGCTGTGTGAGGTCCAGCCCAGCGTCAGAAGCGGGAGGGCGCGGCACAAGATGAGGTGGCAAGGTTGCCGGGGCCAGGGGACACTGGCTCGGCCTGCCGTGGTAAGACACGAATTTTGTCCTCAGTGCTGTGACCAGTCTGGGAAGCACTTTGGGGGTGGGGGGAGGTGACAGCAGTGAGGCAGCTGCTACGTGGGGGCAAACAACAAAAGCATCAGTGCAGGCGGTGGCGTTTGTCTAGCCAAGTGCCCTTGTGGGCCCACGCCGCACCTGGGAGTGAAGCCCTGAACTCCCCACCGCCCCCCCCCCCCAGGTCTGTCTGGTCCCCAAGCCCTGTGGCGGTCACGCATCAGATGTTTGCTTCTCCTCCTGTTGGTACTTGGCTGCCTTTTCAAGCAGTGTGATCCCCCTCACTTCTCGGCTTGGGAATGTGCAGCAGGCACTTGCCACCGGCCCCTAAATGCTGCTGAGCGCGCACCCCTGTGCCTGCCTGCGCCCCGGCCCTGCTGGCTCTCCTTCCAGGGCTGGGAACAGATTCCGGTCTCCTCTCCTAGTTGAGGCGGGCAGGCGCAGAGCAGCCGCTGGCACAGTGGGGGCGCACACGGTGGGGCCCGCTGACAGCATCCGCCCCGCCCCGCAGGGGGTGCGAGGTGGAGTTCCTGTTCCCCGAGGGCGACGGCTCAGAGGCAGCCGGGCGGAGAGTGGACGGGCTGGCGTTTGTCAATGAGGACGTGGTGGGTGAGTAGGCGCTGCTCGCGGGCCAGCCTGGCCTCCTGGGAGCCGGGATAGGCCCCGGGAAGGCCTCTGGGGGTGGCTTCTCCCAGGGCCGGGGGAATCCTCAGGGGTCCCGACTGTGCAGCAGGAAGTGGCTAGAGGGGGCCCCCACCCAGTTCTCTGTTCCCCCAGCCTCCAAGGGGAATGGCCTGGGCACCATCTACCTGTGGAGCTGGAGCCAGACGTGGGGAGGCCGGGGCAAGCAGTCCACGCTGGCGGTGGTGGTGCTGGCCCGGCTGCAGTGGTCCGCCACCAAGCTGGCCTACTTCTCGCTGAGCACCTGTCCCGGTGAGTCCCCGCCCGCCCCCCCCCCCCCGCCCCCGGTCTCCACCCCTCCCCCCCATCTCAGTCTGTGCCTCCCGCCAGATGAGGGGATCGTGCTCTGTGGGGACGAGGAGGGCAACGTGTGGGTCTACGACGTGCGGCACCTCCTGACCCAGCCGCCTCCGCTGCCGGCAGCGCCCCAGGCCCCGACGCAGGTAGGCACCCCCCACCCCCTCCTGCCTCCGGGATGGCGCAGCTGGAAGCTGGAGCCCCGCCCCCTCTCCCCCCACCCCCGCAGATCCTTAAGTGGCCCCAGCCCTGGGCCCTCGGCCAGATGGTGACGAAGACCATGGTGAACACGGTGGTGGCCAACCCCACCTTTACCTATCTCACTGCTCTGACGGACTCCAACATCGTAGCCATCTGGAGGAGACAGTAGCCAGAGCCGGGGCGCCCCTGCCTCGGCGGGGGTGGGTGGGTGGGGGAGTCCTGGGGACACGACTTAAGTTATTCAGCTTTGGGGTAAATGACCAGGATATTTTTATCGGGGATATTTTTATCGGGGATATTTTTATTAAACTCTCTGCTGTGTAAGAGAAGCCTGGAGAGCTGTTTGTGACCCCATTGGGCACTTCTCGGAGCCAGACAGGCAGGGCCGGGAGCTGAGGCTCCTGCAAGTGTTTCCCGCCCCCCCCCCCCCCGGGGTTCCTGGGGATTGGTCTAGAAGGAGTTTGGTCCTACCACCTCCTCAGCCAGAAATCTGGGTCCCGAGGCCTGTCCGCTCTGCACCGTGGCCCCAGAGTACCGGGAGCAGGCCCGTCGACCTCCCTGCAGCCCCACGGCCCGCGGAGTCACCCATGCTTCAGCCCACAGCCAGGCCTTTTCCTGTGCAGTTTATTAGCAAGCTCAGACAGACTGCGGGACACAGCGACTCCAGCGGGTGGGCTCACTGGGCCAGCCCCGAAGCTGGGGGAGCTGCTCTCCTCTCCAGGGCAGCGTAGGAACTGGCCACGCAAGACTCTTCAGGCCACTATTCGATGCCTTCTTGTTTGTCTTTAATGGCCACCTGAGGAGAGAGGGGCAGCAGCCACTTAGCTGGAAGGGCCAGGGTGAGGAGGCTGGAAGGGCCACCCCAGGGTCCCTGAGCGCCCCCACCCCCTCTGCCTGAGGTGCCGGTGACACAAGCCCAAACCTGACAAGCCTCGGATCCTTCCCGCTCTACACCCGGGGGTCGGACTCTGGCCCTCCGCATGGACAGAACCGTGCGGCCCCTCCCTGCACAGCTCCACCCAAGTATCCTGGAAGCAGCCAGGCCTCAGCGGAGAAGGCCTGGGGGAGCAGTCCCCAAGGGCGACACGCCCCCCAGGAGACCCCGGAGCACACAGTACGGTTCGCACCCGTGCCTGCAGACGGCAGGCCCCCAGCCTTGACTCCATAGCCCCTTCGTCCACACTTGCTCAAGGCTGTGGGGGCATGGCTGCTCTGTCACCGCCTCCCCTGTCCCCCCATAACTCAGGAACCCACCCAGGGCTCGTCCTGACAGCGCAGCTCTGGGCAGACCCAGCCCCACGGCCCTGCACGCCTGGCCGCTCACCCGGAACCGCTCCTCCAGCAGGGACAGCTCGCTGATGAGGTCCGTGATGGCGTTGGTGAAGGCCTCCTGCGGGCTGTAGTCCGGGGTGGTCTGCACTCGGATGATGATCTTGTGCTCCAAGGGGTGGGGGACTTTGTAGCCAGCAAACAGCACCTGGGGGTCCTTCAGCAGCTGTCTGAGGGACGGAAACGGGCAGTGTGACCCGGGAGGCTGACCTGGCCCCCTTGGGGGCTACCAGGCCTCTAACCAAGGACTCTTACCACCGGGTTGAGGCCTAGAAGCCAGTACGGCTAGGGGGCTGACCCCACTAGTACCCTGCTCTTGATTTCCCAAAAAAAAAAATCTTCCACATGAAACATTTTGAAATATTTCTACCTCATGGGGGACGTCTCCCCCAACCCCCACCTACATCCGTGAGGATCAAAGACCCCAGCGGGTAAGCAGGCTTTCCTGCCGACTTCCCTCAGGGGAAGTCCGGGACCCTGCGACAGCCCCAAAGAGCCGTCCCCAGGCAGCCCGTGTTCAGTAGCCAGAACACAGAGCCCAGAACGAGCATCTGGGGGGGGGCTAGGCAGTTAGTGAAACGGCAGCCCTTTGGGCGACACAGGCTGGCAGCTGCTGCCCACACGCCTGGGGCCCCGTGTGCAAGGCCGGGAAGCCAGCAGGCGCCACGACGGAGGGCCCTTGCAGAGGTGCGGACCCGCCTCCCAGAGCGAGGGAGCAGCAAGGCCCCAGAAGGGCCTGGGGGCACCACTGGCGTGGCTCAGGGTGGGAGTCAGCCAGACACAAGACGCCAACTCCACCTCCCACCTTCAGCCCAGAGACCAGGCGGGCGGGCTCCTGCCCTGGCCTCAAACGTGCAAACCCCGGGAAGACGTGGCTTCACCAACGGTGTTTTCAGCAGAGAAATGACAGCGCTTGGGTCACAACAGCAACCACGTCGCTGACCACCTACCTGGTCAGGACTTCACTGGTGTAAACACACACCCACCAACCCACATCCACTGTCCACCAGGGGCACCGGATAACCCAGAGCCTCTCTCCCACCTTCTCCCCTTCTTCTAATAAAATCCAATCTCTGGCACATCTGTCTTTGCGTGCCAGGTGTCCCAGAGGTCATGGTCCCACAGAGGGGTGGGTGGCAGCCAGCCCCGACCGCCCCTCAGCAGAGACACACCAGCAGACCCACGTTTCTCTAGCTGGCCGCACAATCGCTTCCTTCCGGCAGATAAACGGGCTGGTACAGCGTCATTTTGGAGAAAATGTACTGGAATGTGAATTACCAGAGCAAGCGCCCAGACCTTCCTGCAGCTCAGAGAGCCTTCGGGAAATCTTCCAGAATGTGTGCCTTGCCTCAAAGAGCCCCATTAAATGTTGCCCAAGAGCCTTGAACTTGGAACTTACGATTTAATGATGTTTCCTAGCGTGTGGTCTTCTTTGTTGATGGTGAACAAACAGGCATTGGGTACCTTGGTGTCCTTGTTAATGGTAATCCTAGGAAGAGGCAGGAGCAACAGATGAGGAACACGGGCTCCTCTCCTCCCCCAAATCTAAATCCTGCCCTCAATGCAGGCTCAGGTCCCACCTCCTCCTGGAAGCCTTCCTCAATCTCTTCATCCATAAAGACCTCTCTGACTCACAGCAGCTGAGGGGCTATGCCCTGATTCTGTGAGACCCTCATCTACTCTGGATTGCTCCTGGGCACCAGTGACATTTTAGGGTGGATAACTCTTCTGTAGGGGGCTGTCTTGTACGTTGTAGGATACGAGCAGCATCCCTGGTCTCTACTCACTAGCTGCCAGCAGCACCCCCTTTATGACAATCAGAAGTGTTGGCAGACATTGCCAAAAGTCCCCTGGGGAGCAAAATGGCCCCAGCTGTCAACACTGCTCCCAGGGGAGACGAAGTGGCTGGCAAGGGCTAGATCACAGAGCCCGACACACCAGGCTGTTAAGGAAAAGCGATGTTTTAGACAGTCTTCTGCGTCTTGAGCCCTGGCCTAAGCACTTTTGGTAGATTACCTCCTTAAGCTCCCCTTAGAGAAAATCCTGTGGTTTAATACAGCAAGAAGCCCATTTTCCAGAGGAGGAAAGCAGGCCTCAGGCAGATGAAGTCACATCCCCAAAGATACGGAGACCAGGAAAGCCCAAAATGAAGAAGCCAGGAACCAGGCCCAGGCTGAGAGGCCGGGAGACTACATTCCCTCGCACTCTGCAGGCAAGGAGCCCCTGAAGGTTCTGCACAGGCCAGGTCGTGAGCCTGAGAGCCAGCCCTCTCTGGCTGCAGCAGAAGGATGAAGGCGGCGGCCAGGAGGCTGCCGGATCCCGGAGGGAAAGCACTGTGGCACCAGGCACTCTGGTTCCCATACAGACCACCACTTCCCGTGCGCCGGGGCAGCTCCTTAGCCTCTCTGAGCCCCAGCTTCCTCCTCTGCGGAACGGGGCTACTCACCACCGCCTGGCAGGGCTGCCTCAAGTTTGGCAGACACAGTAAAAGCTGCTTCCGTCTCCCAGCAGTGGGCGAGCCCGAGAAGCCCCAGGGTCCGCCCGCGACCCCCGGCCCGCCCCCGCCGGTTCCACTTACTTTTTCTCGCCCTCGAAGAGCAAGAACGACTCAAATGCGGGAGGTGCGTTCATCCTAGCGCCACACCAGCCTCCCAAGCCGCAGCAGCCGCCTCCACCGCCAGCAAAACCCTATACCACCACCTCTTCCGGGCTAGCGGCTGCTTCCGGTTTACGGCTTCCCCCGTGTGAAGACCGGCTGCTTGCCCCCTAGCGGCCCGGAGGACGCAGCGCAGGCGCGAGGAAAGCCCGGGGCACGGAGGGAGGCGCGTGGTTCTGCGCATGCGTGAGCCCTTAGTTCCGTCCGTGCGCTTGCTTCCCTATAGGTGCGCTTCGGCGCCCCCTCGCTGCGCTGCGGGGCCTCTCTCCGCTCCCCGAGCCCCTTGATCCTGCTTTGGAAATGTGCCCTTGGAGCACCCAGCGCGAGGCCCTCGAGTGGAAAATGGAGCCAGGGCGCAGTGGGGCCGGTGGAGGGTTGGAGAAGCCTCGTGGGTGGCTGGGCCTCGGCCGGTGCGGATAAGCCCCCTGCGGAGGCCGCCTGCTATGAGACCCCGGCGGCGTGGTCTGGGCTTGCCCCGTGGCCCTGTGGCCTGATGAGCCGCTTGTTAGGCAGACAGCGGGTGAGGGCTGGGGCCAGGCAGGTGTACCCGGTCGGGAGACAGGAGCGTGGAGGGCCGGAGTCCGTCTGCATTGGTTGGGATTTTGCAGACTGCAGTTTGGTGTAAAGGCCCCACCTGCGCTGTTTGAATCAAGGGTCTGGGTCTCCAATTAGCTACTGCAGCTACAGCAGCTGAGCAGCCACCAAGGAACCCAGAAGCTTCCACAGCACTTCCTGGGAAGAGCCATTCCCTACTGAAGCCTTGGGCCCTGGGGCGAGGAAGTGGCATTTGCCCCAGACCCACACCAGTCTTGACTCTCCAGGCCAAGTGGTGGGAGGGAGGTGCTCTTTAACTGGGGAGGAATAGAAGGCAATGAGGGGACAATGCCCTGGGGCTGTAACCTCCACCTCTCTGCTATCCTGGCAAAGTTTGGGCCAAGGATGGCTACTTAACTGGGCTGGCTGGGGGTGGGGGAGGGGTGTAGTTTTTACCCAAAAGGGGCATTTCCTGCCTAATAGAACCCAGGGGGTTGGGGGTATTTGAGCAGTAGGGACAGTGCCAGACACTTGTAACCTCTCTTCAGGCTGCAGCAGCCACCCCACCCCAGGACCCTTCTGGAGGAGAGGGTGGTAGGTGTCACCCCTGTGTGTATGCAGTTCAAATCCAGGCTCCTACTTGTGGCAGCCCCATAAATGCACACCTCTTTCCCGTTCACTCTCGCATTAGGGAGCAGGAGACCCTGGGGTCAGTACTTCCTGACCACAAGGTCCCAGAAACCCAAGAAGATTGAACAGGCGTGAGGACTTGTGTGAGGCCCTGAGGAAGGAGCCAGAGAACAGGGTGCTGGTGATGGGGGAGGGGTGGCACAGACTCAGCCACCCCTGGGCCAGGAAGGGAAGGGGAGGCATGTTCAGACTCTAGCCTGTGGGGGATGGAGCAGTGGGACCCAGGGGTATGGTGAGGCCAGCAGCTGGGGGGAGAAACGAGTCCCCCTGGGAGGGGGCAGAGGGGATGCACAAAGCCTATGCTGGTGGACCCCGTCCTTGGCCACCCCCAAGGAGCCATTGGAGTCCCCAGGCCCAGTCCCTCCACCGACCCCCATCACAAGACCCCAGAGCCCAGGCTGTCACAGCAGGTTTATTGTCAGCAACAGAGCACCAGCGAAGCTCTCCCAGGGGCCCAGCCAGTGGCCGGAGGGGAGCAGGTGGTGTGGTGGCCAGGAGCTGGGGGATGCTGAGGTCCAGGCCTGGTCTCCTGGGCTCCGTATTCCCTCCCACCTCTCTGGGTCCAAGGAGCATCAGTTCTCCCGGGCCCGGACCATCCCATGGGTGGTTTCTGGCTAGGTCTGCCCTGGGCAGGAGAGAGGATCCCTGGCGAGTGTGGGCTAGTGCCAGCGATGGTGCAGGGGCCTCGGGGAGCAGCCAGGCTTCACAGAGGAGCAGGAGCACGCCAAGTCCCCTAGAGACCCAGCGGGCAACAACGGGCCTTCTGCACCCCCGGTTCCCCAACTCACCCAGCCCACAAGAGCCCTAAGCCCTGCTCCCCAGTGAGCGGGAGTGAACTGAAGAGCCGAAAGCGCACCGGGGGTCTCCAAGCACCTGGCAGGGGGCTCGGCAAGGGCGCGGGGGGGGTGGGGGGCAGGCCTCACGTCTGCAGAGCCAGCAGGCGGTTGGGCTCCGAGGGCGGTGAGCCGGTTGGGCTGGATCTGTGGGCCTCCTGGAGGTCCCGCAGCACCCGGAGCAGCTGGGCCAGTGCGTCCTCAGCGGCTGGAGGCAAATGCAGGGTGAGGGCAGAGCAGCCAGGGCCAGAGGGCCCTGGGCAGTGGGGCCCCGCCCACAGCACCCCAGGATGGAGCTCAGGCCACTGCGGGAGTCCAGAGAGGAGAGGGGAGGGACCTACCTTCCCCTGGGCCCGTGGGCACAGAGCCTGCCTCTGTGCCTGCACTCAGCTCCCGGCGCTTCTCCCTGTAGGGGAGGGGAGGACAGAGTGAGAGCTTGTGCTGCCCCTGCCAGGAAGGCTGGGTGACCCTGTGCAGGCCTCCTGGAAGTGGGGGGCTGACCCTTTCATCTGTGGGGAAGAAACAGGGCCCAGGTGGTGGTCGTCTGGTCACCTGCCGCCTTCCCTCTTCCAGCGTCCTCTGGTCCCCCCCACCTCTGCCACAGTGGGCACTTTGGAAACCAAGCTCGAACCACGTCACTCCTGTTTCAGAGGTCCCTGGGGAAAAGGGCCAATTGGGGCGTAGAAGTCCCCAGTATGAACTGGCCGTGGAATGTGTTTCCTTCTTATGGGAGTAGGAGACAGTGGCAATTCCTAACCGGGGTTCCCCAGAGATCCCTGGGCCCTCTCGGGTACGATCCTGGGAGCTTACATGGAGGGAGAGCGAGCAGCCACGTGGACCCCAGGCTTGAAATTCCTTACTTAGGAATTCCACTGGCTTGGTCCTTTGGATGGTCTCCCTGACCTCTTTCGGAAGAGCTGTGTCCCTCTGCTAAGATCTAACGGGCTCCTCTTCCTCAGATGCCTTCGTGGGCCTGTGGGGTCGGACCGGTCCCTTACCCCCTGCTCATTTGCTAATTCAACACTGACTGCAAGGGAAGACATCTGTGTTGTCCCCAGCCACCAAGTGTCCAGTAATTGGTTACAGCAGCCACGGGAAGTGGGTACAGCAGGGACTAAGGACGGGCCACCGTGTCAGGGATCAGAGGTGCTGGTGGGCCAGAAGGTCTGGGGTGCTCGATGGCAAGGAGGTGAGGCGGAATGAGAGGGGGGTGGCCAAGTGGTTCCGGAGGTGGGGAAGCTCTCAAGGCAGGAGCTATGGTCAGGCCCAGGGGCACGGGTCCTGTGGCAGGACCAACCTAAACCCAAGGTGGCTTGGGTTCAAATCTTTGCTCTGCTGCTTCCTGGCTTAAATGGGGGACAACTGTGGGTCCCGGAAACAGAGCAGACAGGGTGGTGGCTTCATCCTGTAGATGGAAGACGAAGTCACCCAGCCAGGGGGCCAGACTAGGGGTGGAGAGGGAGCCAGTGACAGGGCTACACCATCAGGAAGGATATGGCGGCAGAGAGACCTGGAAACTACTGGAGACTCTGGCTGACAGGGGAGCGAGCCATTCTCGTCTGACCCCGTGAGCTTTGAAGGGCTTTAAGGAAGAGATTACACCCTGGAAAAGTTGATGAGGAACAAGGACAACAGCCACCAGCCCTCCAGGGCCCGGGGACAGGGGTGGGGGACAGAAATCCGCCCCCACCCCAGCAGGCTCAGGGAAGCACCGGGTTGCTTGGAGCTGTCCCCACGCCGGACTCCACCTCCAGAGGTTCTAAGTCAGTGGGGCAGGGCGCAGGCATTCTGGTTTTCTCTGAGCGGGGGCCAGGGCCGAGAACCAGGGCATTAAGGAACTCAAGAGAGCTGGCTGAGGACAATCCCTGCGCTCCGAGGGCACCACGGGAAGGCTGGACGGGTTGGCAGGCTGGGGCAGCCTGGGGCAGGGCATGGCCGTGACAATGACCTGGGGCTTCTGCAGCCCTTGGGCCTTCATCCTCACATGAGCCAGCCTCATGCCAGAGACCCACGTGCCCCTCCCCAGGTGTGACTGCCACAGGCAGGAAGGGGCCAGGCCCGATCTGCAGTGGGAGACCAGCCACAGGCCCCAGCTCTGGCCCCCGCCCGCCACACTCCCGCGGGGCCGTACAGGCCTCCTCACCTCAGTGCGGCCTCCACGCCCAGCAGGTGCCGGTAGATTAGCTGGGCCTCCAGGTCGTGATCCAGAGGGTCATTCCACTCCTGGAGGGTCACCCGTGACCGGGTCTTGTCGCAGCCCAGATCTGGGGGCACAGAGAGGGCAGGGTTGCGGGCAGGCCCCGTGAGAGCTTACGTCCAACTTCATGGCAGTGCAGGTGGGGACGTCGAGGCCTGGAGAGGGACAGGAATGGGCTCAGGGGCCCAGGGGGGCAGTAGCTCATCTCTGTCGGGTGCGGCTCCTGAGTCCGGAGATACACGACTGCAGAGCATGCGAGCCGTACAGGAGACAAGTCAGGGCACTGGACAGCTTTCTGGATGGCTGCCCTTCTGGAAGGAAGGAGGGAGCAGCCTGGGACCGTAAGATCATGGGGACGGAAGCTGAGGGCTTTGCACCTGCAATAAGCTGGCCCTGCCACCTGCCGGCCTTATGACCTTGGCAGAGGCATTGGCCCGCATTAAGCCTCGGTTTTGTCCTGCACAGAATGGGCTACCAGATCCTGCCTCCTAGCGCCCTGGGGAAACCCCTCACCAATAACAAGGTCAGGCCACGAGGGTCAAAGCCAGCGGCTGCAGGTCAGGCAACCAACCAGCGACACCATTGTAATGAGTTGCCCCTGCCCCCTCCCAGACCCAGGGCTGGGCTGGACCAGGTGGAGCAGCTTCCCAGGGGCTCCCCGTGCCGGGCTCCAGGGGTGGAGGCTGGAGGCTCCAAGTGTGGAGTCTCTTCTGAGACCGGGGAGCAAGAATTTTGTAAAGCGATGGAGGTAAGGAAAGGAAGATCTTAACAGTTCCACAACTGAGCTCTCTAATACAGTAGCCAGCTAGCCACATCAAGCGGCTTAAATATAAAATCATTAAAATTACATAAAATTAAAACAAACTTAAAACTCAGTTCCTGGGCCATACTGGCCATGGTTTAAGTCCAACCACATGCGTTCATGACGAGCACATGCACAGTACTGGGTACCGCTGCCACCATCATGGAAAGTTCTAGCAGCAGCTCATCTCGGCCATCCCTCTGGTGCCCAGGGTGCCCCACCCGCGGCTCCAGGGCAGCTTAGGGGCCCCCCGTGCCCTCGGCACAAGCAGTTCCTACAGCGTGTTCCTCGGAGCACTGGTTCACAAGAAAGGGTCCCTGTCACGTGAGTGAGTGCTGCGTTACACAGCGTTCGAGACGGCACCCAACTCGTTTCCACGCCTCCTCAGGGCCTTCAATGAACCCACATGCGGGACCCACACCACGCGGCATTTCCCAAACTCCCCTGTCACGGAACCCTCCCCGCCCGGAGTACCTGCAGGGACCGGCCCACCGCCCGTTCGTTCCCGCAGGTGCACAGGCGGCCCCCAGCCAGGCCAGCAAGCCAGGGCCCGAAGGCGCCGTGCCCCGGCCAGGGTGGACAGATGCCACGTAGGGGCCCAGCCTCCACTCCCACCTGACTTGTCCTTCTGGTGGCAGCAGCTCCACTTGTCCCCGCGGAAGACGCCAGGGTGGTAGGAGCCCAGCAGGCCGGGGTTGCTGATGCTCACTTTCCGGAGCGCGGACAGCCACTGGTTTAGCTCGTTCACGCACTGCGGGGGGGGGTCAGCGGTCACCCCCTCCAGGAAGCCCGCCCTCCCTTCCTGCAGCTCCCAAGCACATGGCCTGATGAGGAGAGCACGGGCTGGGTGTCAGCTGCCACTGGCCCCTCGGCCCTCCCCAGGCAGCGTACAACCCGCCAATTCTCTGGGATGGCCACCGTTTTCCCTTGAGGCTTTGGACAGTCCCTCCCGGGGACAAGCCAAACCCCCTCTGACTTCACCTTCCTCTCCGTGTCCTGCCCCTGGACATTCTCTCCTTCACGATGCCCCTGCCCAGAGGCCACCTGTCAGAGGCCTTCCCGCCCACCCTTCAGAGAGCAGCATCCCCCCGCTGAACGCTACTCTGTCCCCTCCCTCTCTCAGTCTCCTTTGTGCCCTTCAAGGCACTGCCACCATCTGACATTTTAAATACCGATTTAGCGGTCGGTCTGCCTCCCTGGGAGACAAGCTCCGCGAGGGCAGGGCTCGGTTTCGCCTGCCGCTGTACCCCACCAGCGAGAACCGCGCCTGGAGCCTTGCCGGCTCCACGAATACTTCTCAGACGAATGGAAGAGTTAGCACATAAAGAGATGAAAATCTGAGAGCAGGCACCCAGAGCCACACGCCTGCATAGACCTGGATGATCACGTGCTGACGCGCAGCACAACACATGGGCACCAACACAGACGCTCAGAAACCCAGTTTCCCGCAAACACGTACGACGTGTGAAGCTCCGAATCACGGGAACGTACCCGTCCTTACACTGGACCATGCACAGACCTACACTGGGTGCCTGGGCAGGCCCGCAGAGCCCAGGACACGGACACACACACACACACACACACACACACACACACTGCACTCACATCAGATCTCACACCCTGCTGGGCCTGATGCAGCCGACGACGGGGTAGGAGACTCACTGGGGCCTCCTTCTAGCCCCCCGCCCCCACCCCCGCAGGCGGCTGTTCCCGCAGCGGCCCCCACACGGCCCCCACCTTGCACTGCAGGTACACGGTCTGGGGCTTGCCCGCGTCGTCCTCGTAGATGACCTGCATGACATGTGAGCTGCCGAAGCTCTTCTCCGCCACCTTCTCTGCTGCCCGGACGTTGGCTAGCTTGATGAGGGCGCTTTTCTGGAGTGGGCGGGCCGGGGAGACTCAGGATCCAGGCCGGGGCCACTCCGTGTCCTAGTGCTGGGCCTCAGCCTCCCCCTCTGCAGTCCCCGGGGGTTAGCACAGCACTCCCTACTGTGAGTGACCCCAGCCAGACAGAGCGCAGACAGACGGTGACCAAGTGCCCGGCCTTTTGAGGGTCTGCAGCGGTCCCGGGAGATCTGAGCTTTGGAAAAGTGTCTGGACGCCCAGCGTTCCCCAGGCCTGGAAGGTAGCACCTGCCGGATGGGGCCCTGGGCCTCCCCCTTATGAGTAATTCCCCCACTTGCCTTTCCCTTCCCCGCCTCCTGGCCCCTCCCCACTCCTGCCATCATCCAATATGGTTAAGATACAAACAGAACAGGGAGAAGCTGCACGCCTGATGGATCCACGCCTGAGGGGCCCCCAACCTACTAAGCAGAACCTGGGCTAGCAGCCCCCAGCCCCTGGGGTCTCCCATCAGAACTCGTCAGGGCCCTTATCACCCAGGTTACCAGTCCCCGTGGCCCTCAGGAGAGCACCCACACCCCCCCACCCCGGCATCCAAGCCCACCAGCCCTGCTAGCCTCAGTGATGAGAAGGCCAGTGCCACCTCTTGGGAGGAGTGGGAAAACCTGGAGGGGAGTCCCGGGGCACACATCTGGGGGTGGGGCTTCCCAAAGGACAGAGGATGTGTTGCCCGTTCTGGGGTACACCTGCTGAGGAGGAGACAGGAAGGAGGCAGAAGAGAGGGCACTGCACAGAGGGATGCACGGACGCGCCCACAGAAGAGCAGAGCTCAATGCCAAGCAAGGGAAGGGGCCCAGAGGGGCATAAGGGAAGGCCCCGCCAGTCCGTGCTGAGGGGTCTCAGTGGCTGGGCAGCTGCTCGGAGTGGAAGAAGCTGGAAAGTGAGAGGCCCAGGCTGAGGGGTCACCCAGGGAGCTCCATCACCCCCTTGGTTCCCTCATCAGCTGCTCAGGGTTGGGTCAGGTATCCCCAGCAGACCGTCCCCAGAGCCTGGCTGGTGTGGGGTCAGGTCAGCTCAGCTAGGGGTCAGCAGATCCATCCAAGACGTGTGTGCTCCGCCCTTCCTGGGAGAAGAGCACGGACGGGAGGCCAGCCCAGGGCCTTCGGTAAAACCACTGGCTGAGATCCTGCCCTGTGCCGGCCCGGGCTCTGCACCCTCAGTGCGGTCACTTCCTCTACCCTCAACGACTTGGGAAGTATGGACCATTATCCCCAATGGGTATGCCAAGACCCCAACCAAAGCTCAGAGAGATTGAGACACTTCCTAGGTACACAGGGCAGGAAACCAGGACTCCTCCCAGCTCCCCTCTCACTCCTTCCTCTCCCAGAAACACCCCTCAGCCCCGCACCCCACTCATGCACCAAGAGGCGAAGGCTGACCCTGCAGCCGCTGCCCGTCCCTTGCCCCCTGGGCAGAGAAGCTTCTTCCCCACGGGTCTTAAGAGATCCTATGGCTGACACCAGAAGCCTGGGCCCGCCTGGCTTTCTTCTATGATCCCGGTGGGCCCTGCCATGGGCTCCGAGGCAGGCACCCAGATGGCCTCCAGAGTGTTATAATCCCCTCGGATCCCCACTTGCCTGCTTCCTTCCTTACCCACCTTAGAGTTGGGCGTCTTGGCGAAGCTCAGGGCCTCGGTGGTGAGGGAAAAGTGGAGTTTCTTGAAGGAGGACATGAGGGGGCCCTTGCCCTTGGTCCTGTGGATGAAGAGCGGCCCCTCTTTCACCGGCGGTGCCTGCAAGCTCAGCGCCCGCTGCAGGTCCAGCTCTGCTGGGCCAGGGACGGAGGGCAAAATGTGAGTCCAGGGACTAAGTGGGGGCTGCGGCAGAGCCGTGAGGGTAAGGGCAGCTGTGGGACAGGGGGCGGGGCAAACGTGATCAAGAGGCTGTGGGTGCGACCAAAAAGACCTGGAGGCTGTGGGCGGGGCCGTAGAGGGGCTGGTGTGGGCGGGGCCACGGGGCAGGGGCGGAGCAAACCCGGACCTGAGAGGTTAACGTGGGGCCCCACGGGGAGTGCTCACCCTCCTTCTCCTCGATGTCCACCAGCTTGGTGATGAAGTCCTTCAGCTGAGCCACGCCCTGGCGCACGGTGGGCTGCAGTGGCTCCATCCAAGCCTCCTTGGCTCTGGAAGCCGGCGTGTCCATGTTGCCCACATTCTGGACCGCCTGTGGGGGGCAGCAGCAAGGGCCAGGCTCTGCTGGGTTAAGGGCCCCCCACTGCAACCTCCCCGGCCCCACCACCAGATAGGTGCTACTCCCGCTGTAGAAACGGAGGCAGGATCGGCACAAGCGCTGCTCATGGGCCCATTCCATCCCCACTGGCATTACGGGCTGAACCGATCACGGAGCTTGAGGCCTTTCGGGACCTGATAGTTGAGACTACTTGAGGACAACCTACTAGCCTTCCCCGGCAAGTTTAATAGGAGACTGCTTCCCTGGGTACGCCGGCCCCAGCCTGGTGCCAGGCAGCTAGGTGCCGCCTGGGAATAAGTAGTTCTGGGGATTAAAAACTCCGCATCCACACGCACAGACTATTTGGCCTTGGGTAATCTCTCCCCCTGCCCCCCCCCCCCAGGGGCCTGTTTCTTTGTCCCAGAGCTCGGGGGACCACGAGAAAGCTTTGTCAACTGCGAAGTGCTGTGCCACCGGCGTTCCAGGAGCCGGTCGGGGACACACTGCCATGCAGGCAAGGGCCCCGTGGGCACCCGGCTGGGCATCCTGCCCGCACCCCCGGGCCTGCACCTTGGCCAGCAGAAGCAGGGTGCGGCTGGTGCGCGCGTCCGCGTGCCGCTCCCGCAGGTGGAAGAGCTTGGGCGCCATGATGGCCGGAGAGAAGAAGCGCAGGCACAGGAAGCTGGTGACGGCGATGAACGGCACATTCTGGGGGGCGCGGGAGAGGAGGGCTGGACTGCCCGAGGCCTAGACGTGTGGCCGCCCGCGGGCCTTTGGTGCTGACCCTGCCTCTCCCTCTCCCCACGGCCCTGCCTGTGGCTCTAACCCCCCTCACCACCGCCGCCGCACCCGGGGACGCCAGGGCTCCTCCAGCCCCCACCGCTTTCCTCCCTCCGCCCAGCCCCACCGGCAGGGGGCGCACCTCGTGCTGGGCGCTGGGGAAGCGCTCGCGCACGCGCCGGAAAAGCTGCCGAAAGGTGGCGCGGACCACGGCGGGGCATGCGCGAACGGAGCGACTGAGAGAGCTCAGCAGCGCCCCCAGGTGGGAGCGCAGCGTCTGCGCGCTCTGCTCCAGCACCTCGGCCTCGGTCTGTGGGCGGTGCAGCCCGGAGCACCTGAGTGGATCCCGCAGAGAGGATGGAGGTCAGCGCCCCTGCACAGGACTGGCACAGAGGTTCCTCGAGACAGGAGCAATAAGGCGTCAGCAGGGTCAGGGAGACAGGCAACGCACAGGTGGGAAGAGCGACGAGAAGGACTCAGGCATCAAGAGCCAAACATACACTTGCAAAAAGGGCCTGGCACCCCCAACCCCCCCCACCCCGAGATCGCCCCCGGCCTCACCCTACATCCTTGACCTCCACTTTGCTGGGGTCCAGCTCCACGTACTTCTTCTCCTCAAACACCCTGTCAATGATGGGGCCCAGGACGCCGTGCAGATACCGCATACCAGCCACCTGGGGGCCGTGGGGAGTGGCATTGGTCCTGCCTCTGGCCTCCAGCTGCGGGCCATCTCCCTGCAGCTGGCCTCCCAGCCCCCCCACCCCACCCCACCCCCGTGCACCATCCGCCTGCTGTGTCCACTCACGATACAGCCAGGCATACAAACAGGACAGCATGACACTGCACGAATGAACGAGTGAATGGATGCATGGGTGGACGGACGACATTCTTAGCCTTAAAGGGCCCAGGCTCCCAAGAGAAGACTGGAGCTTAAGCTCCCACTCTCTCTCTTGGCCCTTCTGAACCTCTGTCTCCTCATCTAGGAAACAAAGACCATATACCACTCAACCTCACCTTCAGAAAAGACTCCATGGACTTTGAAGCCAGAGAGTTGCTCCGGAACAGGGTGTTAGCCTCACCTACAAGCGGAGGTTCTAGTGGGTAGGGGGTTGGGGAAGGACAGAGGACCACGGGGCTGGGGGCTCTAAGCTGGCCCCTCTGTAAAGAACTTCCTTGCCACCTCCCAGAGCACTGCCTCACCTATGCCTTTTGCTCTTTCCTTTGCCTCCTAACCAGACCCAGCACCTTCCTGCAGGAAGGCTTCCCAGATTTCTCCCCTCTCAGCATCTCTGGAGTCCTTGGCTCCTGGCTCCCCGATCCACCACACCCTCAGACAGGCCGCCCCTTCCCAGGCCTCACTGGTACGACCCAGCTCCAGCTGGAAGAGCAGGTCCAGAAAGTCTTTGGCCAGTCCCTCCCCCAGGAAGAGCTTGAGCAGGTTGGTGGCCACATCCTGGCGGCACTCAGTGCTTGTTGTCTCCTCAATAAGTGGTATCAGCTGCCCTGGGCCCTGTGGGAGGCATCAAGGAGAGACGGGGTTGGAGGACCCACAGGGGAACCCAAACCCTTCACTCTGAGGACTTCAGAGGACCACAGGGAAGGGGAGGTGTTTTCCCAAGGGATGGCAAGGGGCCCTAGTTCCTTACCATCCTGAGAACCAAGAGCTTTGCTCTTCAGAGCAGGTGTAGGACAGGGAGGACAGGCCTACTGTCCCCGGACCCTCCCACCTTCCCCCGGGGCCCCCTCACCTGGGCGCCCAGCTTCACCTCACGGCACAGCAGCTGCACCAGGGGCTGGTAGCAGCCGGAGGGCAATACCGTCTCGTCCCGCAGCCGCACCTCCAGCTGCAAGGAGCCCAGGCTGCCCCTGGAACGGGCAGCCTGTGACCTCTCCACCAGGGACCCAGGCCACCTGGGCCGGGCCCCCTCCCCACTGCCTCCACATTCCCCACTCGGGGCCAGTCTCTCGGCTCCCGCCCTCCACCTTGCTTCCCTGCACCGCCCCCCGCCCTTCTTTCCCCGAGCTGCTTTCTTTCCCTGCACAGAAAGCCCTTGCCACCCAAGCATCTTCACAGCCTGGCTCCCTGCGCCCTCCAGACTCCTGGACTCTGAGCCTGACCCAGCCGGGAGTCTGTAAACTGTCAGAGAACAGCCCCTTCGTGTATACCCTTTACACCGGCAGCAAATCCCCAAGCGTCATCACAACGTGCCAGGGGCAACTGAGGCTCGAGCGGGTTAGGCACCTTGCCACAACAGCTCTCACTGCCAAGCTCCCCTGCCCAGAGCCCTCCTGGTGGGGGTGCAAGGCTTAACTGTCTGAGGCCCGCCCTTTCCGGAAGCACAGTGCAGTTCACTGAGTGATGCTGCTGCACACGGCCCCATCCTCATCCTCGTCCACAGAAGCCCTCCACGTGGCCCTTGGCTGGTTCTCCGGAAATGCTTTGCTGCTGGACACAGCCATCTGCCCTGCCCCCGCCCTGTCGATGGTGGGGATGGGGGGTCTGGGGCTTTCTGCAGAGAGACGGAGCTGAACCATCCAAGGTGGGGGGCACTGCTGATCCTCCACTTCCAGGCTGAGTGGTGGGCAAGGAGGCCAGAGGGCTTCCCTGTTAGGGTTGCCAGATTTACCAACATAAAAATATAAGACGCCCCGTTAAGTGTATCTTTAGTATAAGTCTATCTCCAACACTCTATGGACGTACTTACACTGAAAAATGATTCATTATCTGAAATTCAGCTTTAAGAGGACATCCTATATTTTATCTGGCAACCTATTTCTGGAAATTTTGGGGGAGAGTCAGAGCTCTGGGGACTGGAACTCTGGTCTAAGGTCTGCTGAGAAACCCTTAAAGGGAAAAAGTCTGACGGCCTGTTCCAGAATCTGCCAGAAGATAGAAAGCAGGAGACCTGTACCGCCTTGGAGCTCAGAGGACAAGACTGAGTCCAAGGCTGTGAGAAGGGCCAGTCAGCAGGACCAGCCAGGATAACAGAGTCTGGCCTGATGGGAAAGGGTCTGCCTGCCCTGTGCAGCCTGCCTGCCCACCCTGCCTGCTGGAGCCAACTGTCAGCCCCCAGCCACCCCCTGGGGCCCGAAGCCCACCAGCCCCACTGCCAAGCCCAGGCACTCACTCTCCTCGCCGACTCTTGGACTGGTCGGGCTGTAGCCGGAACCAGCCCTCCTCCTGCTGGGCCGCCCACAGACTCTGGACATTGAACACCACCTGGGGACAAAGCAGAGGCAGGGCCCCATGCTGACGCTGGGACCCTCAGCTCTCTTCCTTGCCAACTACCATTCCTTTTGGGGGAGTCCCTTCTGGGGGTCCCTGAGCACCAGTGGCTGGTGGGAGTGCCCCTTCGGGGCAGCCGGTGGGGGGAGGGAATGGAGGGGGTGCCGGGATGGAGGCCAGGCTCCGAGGTGGTGGCAGGTGCAGCCGGAAGGAGCGGAGCACTCACTTTGCCCAAGAAGTCATTCCGGCTGACAAGGTCCCAGTCCCAGGCTTCCACACACAGCGCCTCCGCGGTCCCTTCTTCCAGCTCAAACTCAAACGTCTCGTTCCAGCGTGGGTAGCATGATTTCTTCACGATCTGCCCGGAACGGAGTGAGGACGGGCAGGGCTGACCCCAAGGGGCCCCCCAAGCAAGGCCCAGCCAAGGGCACAGCCACCCCAAATACCCCACTTGGGATCCCTACAGGGGCCTTGCAACAGCAGAGGTATAAACTTCCTGTCCAGACCCCTATTCATTTCTCAAGAGGCGAATCAGAGGCCCAGAGTGGGTAAGGTACTTGTCCAAGGCCACACAGCAATTGGGTAGCAGACTGCACTGGGAAACCAGGACTCCACCCCCTCCCCACCCTAAGGCTGAGCCCACCACCCCGGCTGTTTCCTGGAGGAAAGCAGTGAGGGGAGCTGTCGGACTGTGCACATGAACCCCACACCGGCTGTCTTGGCCCAAGTGGCTGGGAGGGAAAGGCAGCTGGGGCTATAGGGGGTTGGTGCCAGAAGTGCTGGGACTTGCTATGCACCGGGGTCACCCCGCTTTTCTAAACCTCTTCTGCGAGACCACAGTCCCAGCCAGACCTCCCAGCTGATGAAGGCCTGTCCAGCCCCCGCCCCCAGCCCCCTCACCGAGGTCTCCTGCGTCCGGCCATTGTAGCGCACTCGGACGAAGGGGTCAGACGCACCGTTCCGGTCCTTGGGGGCAAGGTCCCTGGGGGAAAGCAGAGCACCCACTTCTCATACCCTCTCCCCAGACCGTCACCCCACCGCTGCGGTGTAACCACACTGGGCTGGGCTCATCCACGCCCTGGCAAGCCAGGTGACTGTGGGCAGTGCCTCTCCCTTTTCTGGACAACGTTCACCCCATGGGCCTCCACGCGGCACCTACACCAGGCTAGGGACTCCCCGTGGTGGAAGCCATGGCTCCTCTGACCGGACAGCTGCAGGCCGGCTGCAAGCTCGTCCTCTGCTCTGGGGCTTGGGGGAGGCAAGTGCATTATGGAACAGCCTGGGCTGTGTCCCCTGCCCTGCCCCCGGTCCCCAGCACAGCCTTGAGCTGGGGCCGCCCCTCTGAGCCTCGGTTTCCCCATCAGTAGAATGGAGAAGATAACCCCCAAGGTAGAGGTCACGGCTTCTGGAAGGCCTGCCCCACAGTGTTCCCCTACTTGGGGCGTAGATCTCGGTGAGCAGCCCCGCTGGGCCATCCTGCCGGTCCTTTGCAAGGCCCAAATCCAGTCACAGCACCCCCAGCTCAGAGCCCTCGTGAACAGCAGCAAAGCCCACCCCGCTTCCATTTCCTGTAAATACTATTTTCCGCTCTTTCCCATATTTTCAGTTTAAAGCCTCTCATGCCCACTTTTCTTTCCTCCTCAAAGCTAAGAGAATTCCAGAACGTGGCCTTGAGAATCTGCCCAGAAAGATAAGGAGAAACGTTCTTTCTGCACAGACAGCTTCTTGCGCCTCCCTGAATGCCAGCGGGGTCTGAGCAGGGGTGGCGATGGGGGCCGAGACCCCCCACTCCACACAGAGGTCTGGAAAGACCGCTCCTCCCGCCCAGGCAGCTGCTAAGCAGAGGCCAGGCTGGCCCAGCCACTGCGCCCCCAGGAGTCTCAGCAGCGTGTGTGCGCACGTGTGCACATGCGTGTGAGCCGGTGTGAGCACACGCATGAGCGTGTGTGCCTGTGCGAGTGCACACGCACGCCGGCCACAGACAGCCTGGCACCGGGCAGGGCTGAGGGAGGAGGAAGCGGGTGGGCAGGGGAACGGCAGGTGGGGCTGACCGAGCGTGAGGGTGAGCGGGCCTCTGCCCCCGTCCAGACGTCTTCCCTCTGCCTGGGCCTCGTCCACGCTCCGGCCCCAGCACAGAGAACCCAGCCAGCGGAGCCACAGTCCCCACCTGCGGGAGAGACAGCCTTCTCCCGGGGCAGCCGCCCACCCCCCTCCTCCACAGGCGCTGCCCAGGCCCTGCCCTCCCGGCCTAGAGGCAGCCAAGGACCCTGTGGAGGCGGCCGGGGGCCAGAAGGGAAGGCGCTCCTCATGGAGCGTGTGTGACTCACACTCAGGCCCGGACGGGAGGGGAGCCTGCAGCTAAAAATACCCGGGGCGGGGGGGGGGGGGTGGCTGTCACAGGTGACTCAGGCCCACCTTTCGGCCCAAGTCACTGTCCCTCCTGGAGGGAACCCCACCCTGCCCGTCTGGAGCTTTTCAGCAACTCCTTCCACCCCACTGAGGACAACTCCACCCCTGCAACACACACACACACACACACACACACACACACACACGTGCGCGCGCACACACACAGGGCCAAGTTCATACAGCAGTTAAACCCAGGGGAGGCCCAGTCTTGGCATGGGGGCTGCCTGCTCAGAGTTCGGGCTTCCCTCTCGCCTGCTACTCCCACTGCTCAATGATGCCCAAAGCCCCAGCTTTAGAACGTCACCCCGTCCCCTGAGACATAGCCTCCTGGGCCGGGTCACCCAGGAAACACCTTCAGGTCAGGGCAACTCCCCGGTCCGCCCGCACAGGCCTTGGTGGGAGGAGGTGCAGGGCCAGGACATGGAGTTGGGAGGGGGGGGGACAGCAGGCAGGCAGTCACGGCCGGTGTCTCTGGTTGCGGGGGGGCCCAGCGCCCTGCTCCCCAGACCCTCCCGTCTCACCTGGCCTCCAGCACAGAGCAGCGCAGCCGGCGGCCCCGCGGCCGCGCCACCACCTCCAGGCGCAGATGGATCTCGCCCTGCACCTCTTCGTCAGGGTCGACCTCCGTCAGGTGGGCCCAGCCGCTGAAACCTGCGGGACAGGCGGCTCAGCGGGGGCCCGGCCCTCTCCCTCGGCCCCGCCACAGTACCCCTCCACCATCCCCTCGGGGTCCTCTCAAGCTCCAGGGGGCAGGGGCCGTCGTCCCCAGGGACAGATGGGGACACAGGCTCGGAAGCTGAGCAACGGCAGTTGGAAGAGGCTTGATGTGAAACCAAATCCGGCAACCCCTGTGTCCTTACTGTCGTGCCCCACTGACCCTAACTCATGACAGGACCACCCTCTCTGGCCTCAGTTTCTCCATCTTAAAACAGTGGCTCTTATCTGGGGCTGCTGGAGGAGGGGCCGAGCCCAGATGGGGGAGCAACAGGGGACCAGCATCACTTGGGCCGCTGGACCCTGAGGGGCTGGCGGGGGCAGCGGGCAGGAGAGGCCTCTGGCCTGGCTGAGGCCAAGAGGCTCCATGAGTCAGCAAAGTTGCCCCCCCCACCCCCGCATGCCCTCCCTGGCCTCACAGACAGGAGCAGGTGTGTGGCGGGAAGGCCTGGGAGGAGTCACAGGGGCTCAGACAAGCAGAACCTGAACCGTGCAAAAGCTCCCGCTCTGAACCGTCACTGGCAGAGAGGGACCCGGCCCGGAGAAGGCAGCACCTGCCCCAGGGCACGCAGTGAGGCTGCGTCAGGGCTAACCCCTCGAAACAGTGTCAGCAGCTCAGCCATCACCCAAGGGCCCTAGCTCAGCCACAGGCTGGCCCCTCAGGCTTAGGACAGAGTGGCACTGGGGCCCAGGCTAAGGGGACCCCAAGGGTACAGAGCTAGCCCGATTGGGAGAAGGGATCTCCACACCTCAGCAATGGAGCATACAGAGGCCCCAGGCCCCAGATCCCACCACTGGCAGCCCCTCTCTGCCCTAGGGGGACACAGTCCCAGGAGGGGACAGAATGGGGCCCAGGGCACAGAGGTCAGGGTGCAGGAGACGGCCAGAGGCCCTTCTAGGGAGGGCGGACATGGCTTTCCCCGCGCATGCGCCGTGAAGGAGCCTAGAGGAAGCGTCTCTGAATCAGGGGAAAGCCAGGGATGCGGTAGACCAGTGGGGGGAGAAAGGAAGGGGGCCAGGGGAGGGGAAGCAAGAGCAGGCCACAGGCTCCCTCCCGGGGATCTTACCCTTAGGGTGAGCAGCCAGGGTGTCCCTGGTAAGGCAGACCTTCCCGATAACGTCGTCCCGGCTGGAGGATGGAGAGGGAGCCAGAGGTGGGCAGGGCTCCGCAGGGAGCCCAGGACCCCCCTCTGGCCCAGTTCAGGGGCCCTGTGGGAAGCAGGGAGGCTGACGCTCCAGTCATTTGCAGGAGCCAATCGGAGCGGGACCCATGACCCTCCTGTAGGCCCTGCATTCTGGACACTCCCACGACCATGGGCTAGGTTTTTGCACGTGGACAGACACATGAGCCCACATATATGCCAAGTTCGTTCTGGGTTCCCTGGCTCGCATGCCCCTACGCACAGGCCAGCACACCTGCGCCTTTATTCCGGCACGTGCATATGGATGACGTGGTGTGAGCAGTGTGAACTCCCCCCGCCCCCACAGACACCTGCTTGCTCAAACCTTGAACCCTTCCGGACCCTCCCGGGGATCCCCCTCCCCCCAGGCCGTAAAGAGGATGCAAAGCGACCAGCAGTCCCAGAAGTGACATGGGCCGCGAGGGGCAGATGGCAGGGTCTGGGCCCCGTCTGAAGAGTGGGGGCCCACCCACCTGAGGGCATCCTCATCCATGACGTAGAAGGCCACTGCGTGGAAGGTGGGCGGCAGGTGCACCTGATACTCCTCGCCCCAGAATGGGCACAGCGTCTTCCACACAGTAGCTGTCCTACAGGAGAGGACCCTCAGCACGTGTCTGGGCCCCCCCAGGCCCCTGGCCCACCCACGGGCCATGACAAGACAGGGCCACGGGACTTTGGTTCACCTTCCGCCACATCCCCTTCCACTCCCGAGAATGAGTGCTGTGCCGTTTGATGACTCTCCTTGTCCTGGACCCCACTGCCCACCATCAGTCATTCCCTCCTTGACCTTCCCCTCTGCCCTGGGTGGGTCATAGGGCTGCAGCTAGCAGGCCATTTTCCATTTGGGGAACCTGAGACCACAGGTGGCCATAGCTGGCCTCAGGTCACATGACAGGATGGTGGCAGAGCCAGAACCAGAGGGCTGGCCTCCCAGCCTCCCCCTGGCTCCTGGTGCTGAACAGACTCGCTGAGGGTCGAAACAGGGGGATGGCCAAGTGGACTCGAGCTGGATGGTCCTCCTGAGGGGCCGGGGAGCCCCGGTCCAGACCCCGACCCAGAGAGGTTTTATGTGGCCAGACCCTCCGGGGCAGAGCCTTCCGCTCTTGGCAATCAGCAGGGACTGTTGGGGGGTGGGGAGCCGAAACCCCCAAGGACCCAGGTGAAGGCTCAAATGATCATCTTCACCCCAACCACTTCTCTGACAGGTCACTTGAACGCTGGTGCCTCGGTTTCCCTGTCACAGAGACAATCAGAGCCATCCTGCCCGTCCCCCTCGTGGTATCATGGTTTGGACAGAATGTGGAAGAAGACCTGGGGTCCTGTTTGAAGTGGGGAAGAACCACGAGTCTGGCAGCCTCGGCTGGCTGTCAGCAATGGGCACGTTGGTGGGCAGAACAGCAGGGCAGCTCTGGCCATGAAGTCCGAGGTCAAGGCCAGAGAGACGGAGGGGGTGGGACCTCAAAGACCCTGCCCAGAATCATGGAGTCCATGGACAAAAGCGAATCCAAGGAAGTGGCCCTTCTGGGTACAGGCTGGGGCCCCCTTTCTGCGGCATGCCTTTCTGGGGCATGACCACTGTGGGAGTCTCTCAGGGAGCGGGGAACCCCAAGGGAGAGCCAGGATGGGGGGGATATTCAGGCTTCGAGGTCAGCCAGATTTGGGTTCCAGTCTGACTTTGCCACCTCCTAGGTATGTGACCCTGGGCAAGTCGGTCTCTCTGAGTCCCCGGTTTCCTCATTTGAAAATGCAATTTAATAATATCACATCTAGCTCGTTGCACGTTTTAAACGGGCTGCAAAAGGTTTAGCACAGGGCCTGGGGGACCGTACTCCATAAATGAGCTGCTGTTACTAATCGCCATCCTCTGTCCCTTCTGAGGGCCGTGAAGATCACAGAAAGGAACAGGGTGGGCGAGAGACTCTTGGATCGAATGGCTGGATGGGCTTTAAGGTCCGTAATCAGCAAGAGTTAGAGATCGGTTTTCTCACCTCCCAGCAGGTGTGTCGGGCAGGGGGCGGGGCCAGGGGATCAGATGCTCGGAGCCCTCCCCTTCCCGGGCTGTGAGCTGGACGGACAGGGGTGGGCGGGGAGTAGTCCGGTCACCCACCCCTAGCTGGGGCTGGAGGGAGGGGCCGTACCGGATGATGGGCTCATTGTCCACCTTCACGATGCAGTAGGGGTCACTGCTGCCGCTGCTGCAAGAAACAAGGCCAGGCAGGGGCTGAGCGGCGGGGGCGGGGGGCGGGGCGCCCAGGGGCTCCCAGGCTGCTCAGCCCTTGGTGACCCCAGGAAAAAGACAATCAAGGCTAAGGCATGGGGGGCGGGGCTAGGCTGGGGCCTAACGGCTCCTCGGGCCAAATCGTCTGCCCCCCCCCACCCCCCACCCCCCCGTCAGTCTGGGAGGCTCCCGGTGAGCCAAAGGCAGTTATCTGCACGAGGCTCCCCTGCACGAGTGCTGGGGAAGGGGAGAAAGGGCCTTCGGCCGCCCCTCCTGCTTGGGAAAAGATCCTCCTTCCTGCCACCCCTTCCTTCCGCCCCACCCTGCTCTGCCCTGGGGAGGGAGACACAACAGTCATAGCAGGGAACTGCCCCAGGCCAGCTCCAGAAACCCCGATCCTCAACACCCAAGCCCTTGCTCCTGCTGCTGCTCCTGCCTGGACGGCGCTGCCCACCTCCCAGCCTCAGCCCCGCCCCTCAGAGCCCGCTCCCCCTCCATCCCAGAGGCCGGGCGTAAGGTCTCCCCTTTGGGGCCACTGTCTCTGTACTCTCCATCTTTCCCTCCATCCCAGGACTGCTAGTGATGTGCTGTCCTCAGCTGCCACCCCCACCTGACTACCTGAGGGAGGAGGCCACTTCTGTGTCCCCAGGGCCTAGGACAGGGCTCGGCACAAGACAGGGGGCCCAGGGATGTTTGCTGGATGAATGAATGAACAAATGTAAAGTCTGCCCCCGAGCTCTCGGCCATCTGAGAAAGGAAGGGGAAGACGAGGCTGGGACTGTTCAGGTGCCCTGTTCTCGGTTGGTAGGGGATTCCTGCGGGAGGTGGGGGGGAGCCCCAGCCAGGCCTAGGGCTGGTCCCAGGCAAGAAAGGGGGTGAGGACTGTCTCCGGGAGTGCCAGGCCCAGTGTCCATAAAAAGGAAGTGATTTGCATGTTGGAGGTTGGGGAATTCCAGGCCCTGCTTCCCTTCTCAAAAGGGGTTCTTCCTGCAGAGGAAGCCACGAGACACAAACATCTTCGAAGGTCCTCCCGATGCTGACCGGGAACATTTGCCAGGACTCGGCTCCCCACGCAGTGCAGTGAGGTGCGCAATGACCGCTCGCAGGGTGGCTGCCCTGGGTCCCCCACCTGATGGGAGGGCCAGCCCATGGCAGGTGTTTAGTAAATGTTGGCATGGCCTTAGACTCTTTGCTCTTCTGCCTGTCACCCCTTCCCCTGTCACTTAGGAGCCCGCTCCTCCAGAGGGCCCCTTGGGAATGGCTTGCATCCCACCACCCCAAAGTCAGGGGACTCCGGGCCTCCAGCAGTCAGGCCCCTGTACACCCCCAGAGCTGGGCTGGGCGGCAGGGCCCAGCAGCTGCACGCGTATTTGCACAAGGAACTGGGAAGGAGGAAGATGTCCATGTGGGCTGAGACCTGGGGTGGGGGAGGGGAGCAGGGCAGGCCCCCTCTACCCTGCCTCTGCCTCCTGGCCCAGCACCCTTGGCAGCCCTATGAGCCCAGCTCTGCCCACTGTGTAGCTCTCACTCAATGAATGAATCTTTGGATGAACCGTGAGGTTTGGGGCTTGTGTTACAGGCCAGATCACAGGGGTGGGCAAAGGCCCGGAGGGAGGAACGGACCTGGGTGTGCAGGGGCAGCGAGGAGCTGGGTGACTGGATCAGAGAGGGGCAAAGGGGACACTGTCAGGAGCGGACTGAGGCCAGAGGCCCGGCCATAATCCCTGGCCAGCTGTTGGGACCTGTGCCCCTGCCCACTGCCCTCTGCCCTGTGAGGCCCCCGGACTGGTCCCCTGCCCCATTTCCCCTTCCCCAAGTCACTTGTGGAAGCCAGCCTGGCTACTTGCGAGGCCTCTATATTTAGCCCCTTGGCAGTTTCCAGGCTGTGGAAAGGGAAGGATCAGGGCAAACCCTGAAATAGTCCCGGGCCCGTCCCCAGGGCCAGTGGGCGTGGGAGCCAGTCAGTCACCGGTCATTATGAGACTTAGCTCCTGTCTGGCTGACCCAGGCACGCAAGGATGGGAGACGGTGGATGAAAACAGGAACAGGTGGGCTCTGAAAGCGGTCGGTGACAGGGAGAACAGCTGTGCTCTGTGCCCTTAAGAGAACTAAAAGCCCATGAGTGGAAATGGCAGCTGTGATGATGTCTTCCTTCTTACAACGGTCTCAGTCAAGATGGGTCACTATGAAAGGTGGTGAGCTCCCCATCCTCAGAAGTGTGCAAGTCCCGGCTAGAAGGGATGCCGCTCAGGAGACCAGCTGATGAGGCACAGCGAGGCAGGCTCACCACCATCCCTGCATCCCCCACTCGGTGAGGGCCTCCTGGGATCTCCAACCCCTGCTGTCCCTGAGCCAAATGATTTGCATGGCATTTGCAAGGCTCAGTCCCCACCAAGCCCCACAGCAAGGCTGCAACCTCGGCCCAGCTAGGATTCTTGGCCTGTCAGCAGCAGAAAGAGTGGGTTTGAATCCCGATTTCTCTATCTAAGTACTATGTGGCCTTGGCAAGTGACTTGCACACCCTGCGCCTCGGTTTCCCCTTCTACAAACTGAGCGTATCTACCTTATAGAATACAAGGATTAAATGGAAGGGTCCTCCACAGCCCTTATTCTTCTCTACCATGGACCAGGAACCCCCCAGGGCCCCGGAATGCCAAGACGAAGGAGTCATGGGGCCTACCCCTCTTGGTCGCACAGCACGGGCAGCCCAAGAAGCAGAAACTGCCACCAAGGGCATCCTCCTGACTCCAGCTGACCCCAACTGGTGGAGGACACAAGCCTGGGGGCACATGAACCAGCGCTGCCGGAGGGCACCAGGGAAAGCCCTGGAACTGAGCGGAAGTTTGAGAGGGGTCCTGAAGGATGAACAGGAGTTTTCTGGATGACTCTGAAGGGGAGGGTCTGAAGGCAGAAGCCCCAAAAAGCATGCAAAAGCAGGGCTGCAAAGAGCCCAAATGTAAGGGGCTGGGGGGGGGGGGGGGTGACAGCTGGAGTTAAGAGCCAGGTGACAGGTCAGAGGGCTTCAGGAGGTGAGGGGAGGTGAGTGGGGGGGGGTAGGGCTAGGAAAGAGATCCCGGAGGCGGAACCAACAGGACTTAGTGGCCACTCCCCCGGGAATGGAGCCCCAGGGTCCCTGGGCTGCGCAGAGGCAGGGCTGGGCCCAGAACCTGGCCCCTTGGCTCCCAGATAGACCCAGTCCGCAGCTTCACCACCTGGGCCTGGGGAAAGCCTAGAGCCAGGCACTAGGGCCTGCGGGGATGGGGAGGGAGGCGACAGACGGAGGGGCTGCTCCTCCCAGCAGCCACCAGCCAGAGGAGGCCAAGCTGACCTAGTTAGCGGTGCCAGCCTGGGGGGTGCTTAGAGGCTGGGCCTGGAAGCTGAGACCCTCCTCAGAGCTCATCCGCCTGCTCTCCCCCAAGACCACATTCCCAGCGTCGGCCCCACCTACCCCTGAGCACAGAAACCCACCTGGAGACGGCCGCCCAGCCCCCTCCCTCACCCATTGCCATAGCAACTGCTGAGCCTGGCCTTGCCAGGCCCAGGGGGCCTTGAACTAGAACTGCTCAAGGCGCTGAGTGAGCAGGGAAACTCACAGGGGCCACCGTCTGTGCGAGAGAGACGCCCTCGCCCTGGCCTCCTGCACCCCTCCCCATACGCCACCTCTTGGCATCTAGGAGCTGGCTGAGGAGGCCGGGGCGGGCAGGGGAGGGGGGGGCACTCCAGACAGAGGACTTTGGACCCTATGCAGCCTCTGGGCTCCCCTTCCCCCACACCCTGCTCCAAGCAGCCAGCATACCTCGAGCCTTGTGCTTAAGGGTTTTTGTTTTGTTTTTTTTTTAGATTTCATTTTTAAGCAATCTCTACACCCAGCCTGGGCTCGAACTCACAACCCCGAGATCTAGAGGCCCATGCTTTACCGACTGAGCCAGCCAACACTCCTGTGCTTAAGGGATTTTGACTTCCAGTTTACAGAAGGGGTAAGCGAGGCTTCTGAGCAAAGATGCTGCCCAAGGCTGAACACAAGGGAGCCAGGGATGGGATGGGGCAGCTGAGCTCTGGGACTACGGAGAAAGAAGCTGGGACAAGGGGCTCCTGAAACCTCCTCAAATCTGGCCAGGGACCAGGGAAAGCCCTAGATGTCAGCGTGTGTTAGGAGCTCTGGACCCAAGACCTTGCTCTGCCATCTGGAGCCAGCATTTTCAGGTCTCCGAGCCTTGGTTTCCTTATCTGTAAAATGGAATGATGAGAACTGCCTTGCTGAGTACTTGTGGGGAGGTAAAGCCACCGCCTAGCTCAGATCAAGCCCAAGGCAGGAGCAACAGCTGCTCCCCAGACGCCCCATTTTTGCAGGGTCCCGGCCTCTTGACCTACAGGTTCACCCTTCACACCAGCGCGCAGTTGGAAGCCCCGGGACAGCCCCGGCCCCAGGGCGTGTTTCAGGTGCACACTTTCGGGTACTCAAGGTTCCGGAACTGCTGAGGAAGACCCCTCGTTTCCAGAGGGCACCCCCCACCCCCTCCGGCCACACCCCCGCAGTTCACCGAGACATCTCCCTGCGAGGTGCCCCCCACGCTCAGCCCCTATCCTATTAAAGCCCCTTCCCCTCTTGAGCCGCCGTTCGCTCCCTCCCTGCTAACTCAGGCCCCTTACAGAACCTCGTCCCCTCCCCAGTCCACGGCCCTTCCCTGTCCCCCCCTGCCCGGTGCTCGCAACAAATCTTACTGTCCCCATTCCCCTTCCAGTTCCCCACCGCGGCCACGCTCGCCACACCCTCGCCGCTGCTCCACTTGTGGGCGGGCCGCGTGGACCCCAAAAAGGTCAGGCTTAAGGGGCAGCGCCCCTCCCCAGAAAGTTGGGGCCCCCACGCCCGGCAGCGCTCACATGTCCTTGGCGGGCAGGTTCTTCCCCTCCACGATGCGGATGGACAGCGAGCTGCGCTTGGCCATCGCGGGTCCACGACGCGGGGTCCGGGCCCGGGGGAGCCGGACGCCAGGATCGGGTGCAGCGGGCCGGCGGGCGGGCTCGGGACTGGGCGCCGCGGGGGGCGGGCCGCGCCGGGCGCGGGAGGTAAACGCGGGGGCGGGGGAATCGCTTCCACTTCATTCACCCCCCGCCCCCGCCCCACGTGCGGGGGCCATTGCGCCCGGGCGGGCCAATCGGCGGCCGGGGCTCCCCGTGGTGGGCGGGGCCGGCCCGGGTCGCGGCGCTCATTGGCCGCCTGGGGGGAGGGGAGGGGCCTGCGCCAAGTGCTGTTGCCCTGCTGGCTAGCCGCGGGCTGGCGGTCGCGGCGGGGCGAGGGCGCGACGGTCGGCGCCCGGGTGGCCTGTGCCACCGGTACGTGTGGGCGGCGGGCGTGGTCCCAGTGTCAGTCCCCAGGTGCACGGGGGCTATGGGCCCTAGTGTGTGCTCAGAGGCGTGGGCAAGCGCGTGGGCAAGCGCGGGGACACGCGGGCAGGGGACGTGCGCAGAGGACCATCCTGGCCCCCCCATCCCCACCCCGAGCCTGACTTGTGGGACGCCCTGCGTAGGTGTAAGATGAATGAATGAACAATAGGTCGGACTTAGCAAACAATATGTCTGTTTGCGTTAAAGCCACCTGGACCCAGAAGAAGGCCCCGAGAGCCAGGGCGGTCCAGAGCTTTGGGGACCGTGCTTTTGAGTCTGAAAGACTAGGGTTATTTTTGAGAACCTGCTTGGGAGGAGGGGGCTTTCTCAGGTGTCGCCTCCCTTAGGCCTCCTCCCTCCTCCGCGGTGGGAACTTGGATGAGGCGCTCAGGTTCACAGAGGGAAAATTACTTGCTGGAGAACACCCATTTGGCCCAGGCAGAGCTAGGCTTGGCCTCCTGGGTGCTCCGTGAGCACGGGCCTTTCCAGTAGGGGCACTATCCTTCTCCCAGATTCAGTGTCCAGAGCTGAGTTTCTAGAATCAAACCCTTCCTGGTTTTCTCCCAGGTCGAGAAGTCACAGTCCTGGGGCTGGCACAGCTGTAACTGGCCCTGGGCATTTGTCTGCCCTGGATGGCACTGCTCCAAACATCGCTGCACACTTGGGTCCCAGACACAGCTCCACCACTCCCTTACGGGTCACTCCAAGAGGCTTTCTGATCTTCTATGAGCTGGTTCCATTTCATCACCAGCAAAGAGGGAGCAGTGACACCTGCCACAGATGCCCAGGAAACGTCGTATGTGTGGGTGCCTAGCATGGGTTCTATTTTCTCTTACCCTCTGTTTTCTTTTCCTATTTTGTTATTTATACAACACACGCACACTTGGCCAAATGCAAAAGATGTTGAATGTTTACAATGCTTTCAATGCTTACTTTAAAAAAAAGAAAAAAAAAAAGAAGGGCTCCTGGCTGGCTCAGTCCATAGAGCATGTGACTCTTGGTCTGAGGATTGTGAGTTCAAGCCCAACCTTAGGTGTAGAGAGCACTTTAAAAAGATGCTTTTGGAGGCGCCTGGGTAGCTTGGTCGGTTAAGCATCTGCTTTTGGCTCAGATCATGATCTCAGGGTCCTGGGATTGAGTCTTGCATCGGGGAATCCCTGCTCAGCAGGGAGTCTGCTTCTCCCTCTGCCCCTCCCCCTACTCATGCGTGTGCACACGCTCTCTCTCTGTCTCTCTCAAATAAGTAAATAAATAAATCTTTAAAAAAATAAAAATGGGGCACCTGGGTAGCTCAGTCAGTTGGGCCTCTGACTCTTGGTTTTGGCTCAGGTCATGATCATGATCTCACAGATCATGGGATTGAGCCCCACATGGGGCTCCCTGCTCAGTGGGGAGTCTGCTTGAGATTCTCTCCTTCTGCCTCTGTCTTTGTCTCTCTCTCTCCCTGAAATAAATAAATCTTTAAATAATAATAAATATAAATTTAAAAAAAATTAAAAGATACTTTCGGGGCACGTGGATGACTCGGTAAAGTACGCAACTCTTAATCTCAGTGTTGGGAGTTCGAGCCCCACCTTGGGCGTAGAGCCTACTTAAAACTCTATATATAATAAAAATAAAAAGTAAATAAATGTTTTCCATGAAGGGGCACCTGGGTAGCACAGTCGTTAAGCGTCTGCCTTCGTCTCAGGGCGTGATCCTGGCGTTCTGGGATCGAGCCCCACATCAGGCTCTTCCGCTGGGAGCCTGCTTCTTCCTCTCCCACTCCCCCTGCTTGTGTTCCCTCTCTCGCTGGCTGTCTCTCTGTCACATAAATAAATAAAATCTTTTAAAAAAAATGTTTTCCATGAAAAGTCAGTCTCTCTTCGCTCCCAGCCACACAGATTCCCTCCCCCAAGGCACCCACACCCCGGGACCCTTGCACAGCCTACTGGGGAAGTCTCTGCCTACAACAAAGCAGCAGATAACATACGTTTGTCTTTTACGTGCAAATAGCAGCTAACAGGTTCTGCTTACAGTTTCTCTTACTTTATCCTGGAAAGCCATGCACATTTATACATTTAAAAAATGCTCTTTCTCTGCCAACTGCCCAGTTTTCCACGGTGAGGACGTACTACCATCCCTACCATCCCTTTGACAGCTCTCCTGTGCGTGCAACGGCTGTTGCTTTCACCAGACAATAGCATGGCTCACACATCATTTCGTACAGGAGCAAATGCAGCCAAGGACAAATTCCTAGAAGCGGCATCCCTGGGCCAGAAGATGTGTGTGTGGAGGTGGGTGGAATGCAGATTTCCTGCCTCGGTGGTGGTTCCGATGACGTCCGTGGCCACCGACATACAGGAGCGTGCCGGCTCCCCCATGTCCCCAGCATGCTCCGTTATCTATCTGTGATCTTTGTCTGTGCCATCCGTGGGAAAATCATGGTTTCTCAGGGTACTCAGGGCTATTTTTTTAGGTAGTTTATCAGGACCATCACAGTCTTCATGGTCACTGAGATGTGCCCCCTCTGCCTTGTCATTCTTCAGCCATGTCCCAACCCCCACCCCTGGATTTGGGCTAGGTCACCTGGAGAGCGAGAAGCAGCTTTGTCAGCTTCTTGGTACATTGGGGGCTCACTCCCCCCCCCCCCCGTGGGTTACCAGAGTGGCCCTTGAAGCCTAAACTACAGCTGCTCTCCCCAGCCTTTGGCCTACTCAGCTCCAAGCCAGGCTCCCGTCGCCTGCCATGAGTTCTAGACCCCACACGGACCTGGTCATTGCCCCTAGAAGGCCTTGAGTTTGTCCCAGGCCTTTCTGGAGTGTGGCTTCCGGAGAAGGGTTGGGCCTCCCTGCTGTGCTGTGTTGCACAGAGGAGACATGAACAGACAAAACCGTCCCTTCGGGCACTAGAGCTTTAATGATGCCACCCACACCCCCCTTAGCTTTTTTGGGCCACGCTGCCCTGGTTTCTGATTCCAAACAACAGAAACGAGCTCTGACTAATTTAAACAGAAAGGGATTCTTTAGAAGGCTGTTGAGTGTGTCACGGATTCTCTGGGAGGACTGGAGCACCAGGCCCAAGGGCACAACCAGCCAAGAACAACACCCCAAAGCACATGCCAAAGGTGGCTTGGTAGAGAACCCCCCCCCCAGCGTCATGGACCCCTCATCTCAGGCCAACGCCGGACCCCGGGGTGTTGCTGTCACAAGTACCACACTGTGGCATCCCCCCTCATCACTGTCACTGCAAGGCGGGGAAGGCCCATGACAGCGCCATCAGCATCTGTGCAGGGAGGGACCTACCTCCAAAGGGGGGGGGAGGAGGGCCCTGGGTAGAGGAAAGGGGTTCAGGTGCCGGGCATCCCCAGGAGTGACGACACTCATTGCAGGGTCTGGAATTGCCACGTTGCCCCCCCTGGATGGTATCTCTTTAGCACCACAAGATGCCACCCGCACGGCAGCCACCCACACAGTTTTCTCATTCGGTTCGCGGGACAACCTGTGCGAGAGGTGCCATCGCCCCCTTTTCCCTGAGATTCCCTGGGGTGCACGCACAGTCCCTGTCACAGACACATGAGTACTCCTCCCACCCCACCCCCACTGCCTTGGCCTTGGCCCTGCAGCCCCGGAGCACTGCCTCTGAGCACGGAGACTCCCGGGGAAGAATATGGTCAACAAGGAGGATTGAGCCAGGGAGGCCAGCCAAACTGTCAGCACGTTCCCAGAAACCAGTCTCCGGGGAGGGGTGAGTCAGAGGGCGGGCCCAGGAGGGGAGCCCAGTCCTGGCTCCAACACCGGTCCAGACCCTTCCTCTGCAGAGGACTGCAGAGCAGACCCCTCTGCTGAGCGGACCACTGCCCTTGTTTGCTATCTCCCTAGTTCATTCAGTCATTCACTCAGCCACCTGCTTATGTATTCGGCATTCATTGAGCACCTGCTGTGTGCCAGGCCAAGAGAAAAACCAGCCCTGGTGGTCCCTGCCCTCAAGGCGTTCACAGTTGAAGGGAAGAAAGGGACGTAAAGGGGTGGGTAAGCGCTAGAGCAGAGAAAGGAATGGGGGTATGGAGGGGAGCGGGGTGCTCGGGAGATCTCACAGAGAACGTGGCATTTAAGCTGAGTGTGGAAGGATGGGGAGGCGTGTCTGATACGTGGTTGCAGGTGGGAAGGGAATGCTCTCCATGGAGGGAGCAGCCTGAGCCAAGGTGGGCAGGTGCAATGAAGCCTGGGATGTTCTGGAAACATCCAAGCGGGCAGTGTAGGAAGCGAGGGTCCGTGAGACTGGAAAAGCAGATAGGAAGCAGCCGATGATGGAGGGCCTTGATTGTGGGGAGGGCTCTACATTTTCCTGGGCAGGGTTTGGTGGACGTGGGTGCTGGAAATGCAGTAGGCTGACATTTTGAAGTGTTAGCATATCGGTTTCCTTCCCACCCTGAACTTCCTATGTCCCCAGCTCACGCAGTCAGCTGAATGGAGTATCTCCGCCCACGTATGTTTAGGGCCCCAAAAAAGTGCTTTAATTTCTTTTGATTCAGAAACCAAAAGTGAATATAATAGCGATGAACACGTAGTAAATGAATCCAGCCTGGATTGTATTCACCGTTATACCAAAGCAGTGGTAACATATGGGCTAAGATCTTGACCCACGCCAGCCAAAGTTGCCTGAGGCTCAGGAAAGCCAGTGCTCCCTGGCACGAGACAGGAGGCAGCTCCTGGGTTTCAATCCACAGCAGTAATGTTGGAAGAAGAAAGAGTTGGGAGTTACAGGGTCCGGATCTTTGGACCTCAGGGGAGCCTTGGAAGGGGAGGCAGGACCAGCTACCCCTCCAGCCTCCGCAGGGATGGGGAAAGAGCCTCAGACAAGGATGAGCCCCTTGGGTGCTACCCCAGGGAGGAGTCGGATGCCAAATTGACTGAGATGAGAAATAAACGTTCAATCAAAATTGCACTGGGGCACCTGGGTGGCTCAGTCGGTTGGGTGTCTGACTCTTGATTTCGGCTCAGGTCATGATCTCAGGGTCTTGAGATCGAGTCCTGCGTGGGGCTCCAAGCTCAGCACAGAGTCTGCTTAGGATTCTTTCTCTCCGTCTGTCCCTCCCTCCCACCCCCCAGGTGTGCATGCATGCCCAAGTGCACTCATGCTCTCTCTCTCTCTAAAAAAAAAAAATATATATATATTGCATTGAATGTCAGAAAAACAGTTTTACTTCGGGCACTCCTGAGTTTGTGCACCGCATGCCTTGTCCATCACACAGGGCTATTTTTTTTTTTTAAGATTTTATTTATTTATTCGACAGAGATAGAGACAGCCAGCGAGAGAGGGAACACAAGCAGGGGAGTGGGAGAGGAAGAAGCAGGCTCATAGCGGAGGAGCCTGATGTGGGGCTTGATCCCACAACGCCGGGATCACGCCCTGAGCCGAAGGCAGATGCTTAACCGCTGTGCCACCCAGGCGCCCCCACACAGGGCTATTTTTAGACCTGCATCAGCCAGGGTTCCACTCCACACCCCAATACACATTTAAAAATGCACCCAGTTGGGGACGCCTGGGTGGCTCAGTCGGTTAAGCTACCGACTCTTGTTTTTGTTTTTTTTTTTAAAGAATTTATTTATTTATTCGACAGAGATAGAGACAGCCAGCGAGAGAGGGAACACAAGCAGGGGGAGTGGGAGAGGAAGAAGCAGGCTCATAGCGAAGGAGCCTGATGTGGGGCTCGATCCCATAACGCCAGGATCACGCCCTAAGCCGAAGGCAGACGCTTAACCGCTGTGCCACCCAGGCGCCCCACCGACTCTTGTTTTTGACTCGGGTCATGATCTCAGGGCTTTGAGGTCGAGCCCCGACTCGCGCTCCGTGCTGGGAGCAGAGCCTGCTTAAGATTCTCTCCTCCTCTCCGTTTGCCCCTCCCCAATAAAAAAAAAATGCACACAGTGGCGGGCGGGGGGGGGGCAGGTGAAATGCATGAGCCGCCAAACTTCCAGACGAGATAAGTAAGTCCTGGGGTTGTAACATACAGCGTAGTAACTGTAGTTAACAATACCGTGCTGTGTATTCGTACGTTGCTAAGAGAGTAGATCTTAAAAATTGACATCGCAAGAACAAAGATTAGAATTATGTGGGGTAGTGGATGTTAACTAAACCTCTCGTGGTGATCATTTCAGAATAGACACATGTATCACGTTGTACACCTGTCACACAGGGTTGTAAGTCAATTATATCCCAGGAAAACTGGAGCGAAATTGATTAAAGTGCACCCATACCAGCTTCCTCAAAAAATTAAAAACAGGGGCGCCTGGGTGGCTCAGCTGATTAAGCGTCTGCCTTGGGCTCAGGTCATGATCCTGGGGTCCTGGGTTGGAGCGCCTGCTGGGCTCCCTGCTCAGCGGGGAGCCTGCTTCTCCCTCTGCCCCTCCCCCCGCTTGTGCTCTCGCGCTCTCTCTCTCCCTCTCTCTCTCTCTCTCCCTCTCGCTGTGTGCTCTTTCTCTCTCTCAAATAAATAAAATCTTTTTTAAAAATTAAAAATAGAATTGCCACATGATTCATCAATCCCACCTCTGGGAATATAGACAAAAGAACTGAAAACAGGGTCTTGAAAAGATAGCTGCACCCCATATTCGTGGCTGCATTATTCACAATAGCCCAGAATTAGACGCGACCTTAATGCCCACCCACAGGTGAACGGACAATGATAATGTGATACGCGCACACACATGTTCACACGCACACTCACACCTACGCAATGAAATATTATTCTGCCTGAAAAAAGAAGGGATTCCTGGGGGCGCCTGGCGGCCTCAGTTGGTAGAGCACACAACTCTTGATCTTGGGATCGTGAGTTCGAGCCCCACATGGGGTGCTAGTGTTTATTTAAGAAAAAAAAAAAGGAGGAAATCCTGTCACGTGCTACAACATGAACGAGCCCTGAGGCCATCAGGCTGGGTGAAATAAACCAGTCGCAAAAAGGCAAACACCGCTGGCTTCCTCTTATATACAGGATCCCCAGAGTCGTCAAGTTCTTAGAAGTAGGAAGTAGGATGGTGATTGCCAGGGGCTGGAGATGGAGGGGGGGGCACTGGGACTTGTTGTTGAGCGGGTCTAGAGTTTCAGTTTTGCAAGACGAGAAAGTTCTGGAGGTGTGTTGCACAACCGTGTGAACATACTTCGCACTGCTGAGCCGTGCACTTAAAAACCGGTTCGGATGGGAAATTTTAGGTTACACGTGTTTTACCACAATTTTTAAAAATGCAACTATACTCCAACTCTGTCTGTATATTTTGGCCGTAAAAATAGTTGAAAATGATGGTATAGCTTAGCTTCTGAAGCTATTTTGGTACAAGTCACTCCCTGATTTTTCTACAAACATCATGCATTCTTGGGAATCTTGGGGATTTTTCCAAAATGAGAAAATGTGGCCTACAAACTGTTTTTGTGCACAGTGACGTGTTTTAAAATACGAAATGTAACAGTGAGCGAAGCTGACATAGTGGGACATTTAGAAGAAATTTAAGTAAACGTTTACTATCTTCTTAAATTTGGGGGCTTTAATATCTTGGAGCCAATGTATTTCCCCCAACCGGACCGCATGGGTTTTCCTGAGCCGGAGGCCCCAAGCCCACAGGGCCCCCTGGGGACAACTGTCACTGCCCAGAAGAAAGGCCTTTTGGTGCCACCCTACCGTCCTCCCCGCTGAGGCAGTGGCGGCTGGTGCCTGTCCAGTGCACTGGGAGGAGACAGGCTGGGGGAGGAGGGGCTAAGGCATTACTCTTAGCGGGTAGCGGAGAAAGTGGGTCAGAGGAAGGAGGAGGGAATGGGGAGGCAGCTGGACAGATGTACTGAAGGAGGTGAGGACAGCCCCCCCAAGGTTAGAGGAACCCCGCCGTGTCCCCGCAAGTTCTGGGCACAGGACTCTGGACTGAGCCCGGGGCCACAGGGAGCCCTAGCAGGCTCTGGACCGCATGACAGCAGTGTGCCGAGAAATCTGGACTTGCCAGCCTTCAGAAGACAGGAAGGGCAGGCTGAGAGGCATTCGCGGGCCAGATGGGGGGCTCTGCCCCCAACGTCCCTGTGTCCCCACTGGTCTTGACACACCACCCACCCCACGTAAAAAGAGAGCATTAAATACAATTTTTAGAACCGAGGCCCACAATGAAGAGTGTGGGCCCTGGAGCCACAGTGCTGGGTTCAAATCCTGAGTCCACTACTCCGATAGGATTTGCTGTGTGATTCTAGGCAAGTAACTCTGCCTCTCTGGGCCTCACTTGCCTAATGTACGCAGTGGGGCGGTGGCAGCTGCACCCCGGAGAGCGGCTGTCACACTCATCAGAGCAGGCTGATGTCACCAGACCTAGGGAGGCACCTTCCAATGCTGAGCACTTGAGGGGCATTCTCTCTTCAGTGCCAGGGGCTGTTTGTGTCATCCCCCTCTTATGGCTGAAGAAGGCACAGACCGGGCCGGCCCATCACCCCGGATCCGCAGCGCAAGGCCAGGCCCGAGCGCTGGCGTTAGGTCTGCTGTCCACACAAGGAGCCACAGGGTCGCTTCGACAGAGCTGCCCCCTCCTCGCACGGCCCCACCTCCCTGAGGGGACAGAGAAGAGACCCCGCTCGGAGAGAAAGACTAGGTGGAGAGAAACAGAAGTAGAGAGAGAGAGAAACAGGAAGTCAGAAAGAAAAAAGACATGGGGCGCCTGGGTGGCACAGCGGTTAAGCGTCTGCCTTCAACTCAGGGCGTGATCCCGGCGATCTGGGATCGAGCCCCACATCAAGCTCCTCCGCTGGGAGCCTGCTTCTTCCTCTCCCACTCCCCCTGCTTGTGTTCCCTCTCTCGCTGGCTGTCTCTCTCTCTAATAAATAAATAAAATCTTTAAAAAAAGAAAGAAAAGACAGAAACGGAGGGGACCGTCCTAGCCCCCAGACTGAGGTGGGGGCAGAAGGAAGGAGAATGTTGCCCCTCAGTTCTCCCCAGGGACCCCTTGTTGGGAGGTGAGGAGGCAACAGGTTGTAGGCCCCTCTGGGCATCCCAAGGTGTCTGAGAGTGGTCTCGGGCAGAAGCCAAGGTGGGCAGAGGCAGGCACAGGGCTGGTGACAGGTGTCCCTCAGGTGCCCTGTGGGCACGGGGATCCCAATGGCGGCAGAGGGTGGCTGACAGCAGGGAGCTCAGAGGCCCCTTTCTGTTAACCCCCTCAGTCTCCACCCCTGTGGGTGCAAACTCCTTTCCCACCTCCCAAAGTGGGAAACTGAGGCATGGCAAGACAAGTGAGAAACCAGAGTCCTGGGTGCTGAAAGCTGAAGGCCGGGAGTCTACAGTCTTGGGTCCAGGAGGAGCCAAAAGCACACCCTTCTTATGGAGGGTAGAGGTGTTCCCAGTGGGCTTCCTGGAGAAAGGGGCCCCAGGCTGGCCTTGAAGGAGTAAGGCTGGGGCCAGGAAGTGGGGGTGAAGGGGCCAGGCCCAGGTCTCAGGGTGCCCCCTGAGCAGAGACGGCCCAAGGTTGTGGGGACAGCATGCTTGCAAGGAGACCCTGGCTCAAAGGGCCCCAACTAGGCCTCTCGGGGCTCCAAAGGGAGAAGGATGTACATGCGAGACAGGGACTTGGCTTGAGAGGAGTGCAGCTGCAGCCGGAACATAAACCCGCTGGGGCTTCTGGCGCCGGGCTGGGCTGACAGGAACCAGGAGCCTTGGGGTGAAGCATAGAGCTACGGGGTGGGGGCAGCGGGGGCTGAAGGTGAAGGAGGCTCCTGGGTCTCAGCCTGACTCCTGCCCAGAGAGCTCCTGCACACCCTTCACGTGCCAACACCCCTCTGGGCAGTGCTCCCCATCACCCCCTCCTCCATCCTGCCCCGGCCTTGGCTCACTGGGGTCCCCCGCCGTCCTCCTACACCTTCTGTGTGACTGACCCCCCTCTCTCTGGCCTGTGCCTAGGGGAGGGGCGGCCAGGCAAACGGGGCGGGGGGAGGCAGCTCCTCTCAGGGCAGGGCCTCCGTCTGCTCGTGGCCGTGGCCGTGGGGCTATTCGGTGGATGCCCCTTAGACGCTCACGAATAAACACGGGTCCTTCCTCATACAGTGAAACACACACATCTCAAGTGAACAGCTGGAAGGATTTTTACACATGCATGCACCTGGGTAACCCTCACCCAGACCACGTTCTAGAATATTCCCAGCCCCGAGCTGGCTTCCTCGTGCCCCAGTCGTCACTGCCACCCCTAGGGACAACCTCTGTCCCGCCTGTCGGTCTTGCCTGCTTTCTCACCTTCATCTGGGTGGAACCCTACAGAACGTACTCCTCTGTTCCCGGCCTCCCACGATAGCCTTCTCCCTTCGCCTGTGGAGGGACCCCTGTGCTGTGTTCAGTCTGGGGCCGTCATGGATGAGACTGCTGTGAACATAAGTTCTTCGTGTGTCTTCTGTGGGACACGAGCACTCCCTTCTCGCGGGGAAACACCTTTGAGCAGAATCTCAGAGTCCTAGGGTAGAATCCTGAACAGGTCAACTCTTGAGGCCCCTCCCTGGGCATTTCACACCCGTCCCCACCTCTCCCCAGTGGACCCACCAGATGGCCCCTCACCTCCCTCCAGCAGCCCAATAGTGGAAACCCCAGATACTTCAGCCTTGTTGGGCAGAGCAGGGCAGCTCTGATCTGGCTCCCACCGCCCCCATGGGCCCAGGGCCCCCTATCACAGCTGAAGGGTCCACTGGATTGTTCAGCAAACATTGAGCCCTTCCGTACCCCCAAGAGGACACAAAACTGTTCCATGAGCCCCTCTCATGGCACTTCAGAACTGTCTACTTGGGATCTGTCCTTCTGTCCTGGCCACCCTCCCCCTTGCCAGGACAGGGACTGTGGGTAAGCTGTTCCTGCCCCCAGTGCCCAGCATGCAGTCTGGGGAGCACATCAGACAGCTGGGGACACATAGAGATGAACGTCCCCACCTTAGGGATTAAAAGCCTGAAAATGTAGACTCAAGGTCCAGTCTGTCTGCTGCTTGGGTCCCCGAACCTGTTCTTCCCTTCACCCCTGCCAACTGAGCCTCAGGATCAAGGCAGGCGAGTTAGGGACAACCAAAGTCGTGTCAGCCCTGAGGGCCCACCTCCCAAACAACCCTGGTAGGAGCAGGGGAGCCGTGGGGAGAGAAGAGGTCTCTGACATTCTTGAAGATTCCCCGGGGGGCCCCGTGGCTGGTCACAGGGGCCGAGGGTAGTTAGGCTCTGTGACCAGACGTGCTGTTGCCCACCCCACCCTTGGCCTTCAGCCCAGACCCGGGTTCCTGACTTCCCAGAAGTTCATCTCCTGAGTGGAGTTCCGTGCTTTGCTCTCATTAACCTCCTGAACCTTTCAGAAAGGGGTGGAAACGCCCTGCCTCTTCCTCCTGCTGAGGAAGCTGGGGGTGGGAGCTGGGGAAGGTAAGGGGACCATCCAGGCTGCTGTCCAGATCAGAGGCAGGGGTGGGAGAGTTGGGCACCCCTGCCTCCCCTCCAAGAGCCCTGTACTCCCCTCACCCCCGCCACAGCCGAGCTCTGAGACCCTCCCTACTCACCCCCACTCCCCTAGCTGGGTTCCCTTCCCCTGTGTTTCCTCCTCTGATGGCCCTCACCACGCGTCCATTTCTTCATCTGTAAAATGAGGCTATCACGGGCTTGCCCGAGGATTTGGGGGTTCACATCTGAATTGCTCGGACCAGTGCCTGGTACCCAGGAGGTGCTGTGCAAGAGTCAGCCCCTCCCCTGACTCACGCATCCTCTGTGTGTGGCATTCGATGGGCTGGGCTAGAGTGACCAGGGGGGGGTCTGGACTCCCGGTGAAGGAGGCAGGAGGCGGGAGCTGCAGCAGGAGGGCAAGGGGATGATCCTGCATGAGCCCTCAGGCTGTCAAGATGGCACAGGGACCTTGGACCTGACTCTGGGCAGCTCAAACCCACCCGGCAAGCAGAGATCTGGTCCCTGAGACAGCACGTCCCCAGGGGGACCCCAGGAGCACCTGCTTCTTGGCCTGGGGCTCACCAATGGGTCCTGAGAGAGTGGAGGAGCCACCCCCTTGGCTGGAATGTCCTCCAGGGGAGAGGCCTCCCAGTTGGGTGGCTGGGACCCCGGAGAGTGCCATCTCTCAAGTGGGGCTGCACTTTTGTGCCCCAGGGTGGAAATACCCCCCAGGAAGCTTAAGTTGGTCAGGTCATAAGCAGAAGCAGCCCACCCCTGGACTCCAGGACTAGCTGATCCCTTCTTCTCCCAGGCCTCATCATCCTTCTTGCCTGCCTGGCTTCTGGCACCTCCAAGCCTTCAGACCCTTCTGTGTGAGCCAGCGTTCCCAGCAGAGCCCTAGGTCCCACCCCAGAGACGGGGTATAAATGCACTTGAGGGGTAGGGGGGAGCAGCCTGATTTCCCATGACTGTCCACTTGGGCCACGTGGGTTCCTGCTGCTGGGGACAACTGGGGTCTGGCTAGGGGCCAGGACATGGAAATGAGGAGGCTGGAGTCTGCGAAGGGCATTGGGAGCGGGCCCGTGGGTGAGGGGGCTCGGTGGGGAGGCTCTCTGGACTGGCTGGGCTGAGGCAACAGGCCAGGAACAGTCCCCATCCCTGACACACACTCTCTCCCTCCCTTCTCCTTTCTGTTCCATTTTTGTCCTTTTCCTGTACTGAGCCCAAACCCAGAACAGAAGCCGGTTTTCTGGTTTCCTCCTGCCGTTTGCTGGGAGACAGTCCTGCCCATCTCTGGGCCGGCTCAGACGGCTTCCCCCAGAAAGTGAGACGAGCTCCCATGGCTTGTCAGAGTTAGAAATAGAGCTGAGAGACGGGGCAAGAAATGGGCAGAGAAGCAAGAGGGGGACACAGACAGGTGGTCAGAAAGACAGGGGTAGAAAAAGGCCCCTGCTTGAATCCATCGGTCCATTTATCAGGCTGATGGCAGGTGGCAGGGGACCCACTGGACGTCATTCCGTGATGATGTCCCCAAGTCTGTCTACCCCAGGCTTGTGCCCCTGAGAGCTGGCATGCTGGGTGGGCCAGCGGTCAGTGTCACCCGGCAGCCCCTGCTCCAGGCAGCAGTGCACACCCCTCCGTCCCACGAGGGCCCCCTTGCCATCGTCTAGCCCCCACCAGGTTGGGCCTGAGACATGGCCCAACAAGGCTGGAGTCAGTGACTGCTGGGTGTGGGGGTGAGTGAGTGAGCGAACAGGCTAGGGAACGACAGGAGCTATGGCTCCTTCTCTGCTTCCTGGGGATCGTGGTCAGTGGCTTTATGGGGCCACCTGGCTCAGGCCTTCCCCTCCAGCCTGTCCTGGGCTCCCAGGCTGAGGCTCCATGGGAGCTCAGGAGGGGGAAAAAATCCCACACACCCTCGAACTTGGGCTCTGAGCTCGGCACCAGGCAGATCCCAAGGAGGGTGGCTTGGGCTTTGTGGCCAGGCTGTGTCGGTCACAGGAAATGGTGCATGTCCTCAGTGGGGGCCTGCAGTTAAGGACAGAGGTTAATCAGGGTCCTCTCTAGCATTTGGCCTGGGGGCTGGAGGACCAGGGAACCAGGAGGAGGTAAGGGGGCAGGGGGCAGCTCTAGGTTTGGCTATGGGGGTCGTATGGTGGCCTGGAGGCTTTGGAATATCCATTCAGAGGTCCCCAGGGTCCCTGTCCTCCAGGCCTCAGGGATGGTCTCCGGCAGAGTCTCCACTGCACACCCCCACTCTGGCCTCAGGCAGCCCTCAGTATGGGACAGGACTTTAAGATCATCTGTCCGCCCTTCCGTCTGGTCTGGAGACCACAAAGATGGGGAAGGGACTGATTCCACAGGATTGGCACAAAGGTGGCCTGTGCCCCTCTGTGATATCATGATACAATAAGAAATCTATATTTGATCTCTGTTTCTGATTCCTGGCACAAAGCTCCCAAAATGCTTAGAATTTTTTGAATGTTAGGGGGTGACAAGAACATCTTTTTTTTTTTTTTTTTTTTGAGAGAGGGAGAGAGTATGGGGATGAGGGTAGGGGCAGCGGGGGAGAGAGAGAATCTTAAGCAGGCTGGGCGTGGAGCCTGACACGGGGCTCGATCTCACAACCCTCAGATCATGGCCTGAGTGGAAATCAAGAGTCAGACGTGCAACCGACTGAGCCACCCGGGTACCCCAAACACCTTTTGTTTTGTAACGCGCTCCTTTCCACCACACCTGAGTCCACGCTAAGGAGGTGACCCTCATAACAAGGGGCTGAAAGTTGCGTTCCATCACCAATGGCCAATGATTTCATCAATCGTGCCTACGTGAGGGAGAACCCCCTCCCAGGGACCCTAGACGATGGGGTTCAGAGAGCTCCTGGGTTGGTGAACATGCTGGGAGGGTGATGCACCCAGAGAGGGCATGCAAGCTCCACACGACTTCCCCCCTGCCTCTCCCTATGCACCTCTTCCAGTCTGCGGCTTCTGACTTGTAGCCTTTATGATAACCCGGTGATAGTAAGTAAACTGCTTTCCTGCGGTCTGTGAGCCGTTCTAGCAAATCATCCAGTCTGAGGATGGGGTCCCGGGAATCCCTGCACTGTAACCCAGTCGGACAGAAGTGTGGGTATCCTGGGCCCCCAGTGCTTGTTACCGGGATCTGAAGCGGGGGGCGGTCTTGGGGGCCGAGCCCTTTACCTGTGGGGTCTGCACATACTTCAGATAGTGTCAGAGTTGAATTAAATCCTAATACGCCCAGTTGGTGTCCGGACACTTGGAGAATTGGGTGGGGTCAGGGGTGCTGTGAATAAAACAGATCATAATAATCCTCTGAGTCCCTTCTTGGCCCTTCTCCGTGCTGCTCCGGTCCCAGGAGGCTGGCTCACGGACCACACCCCCCAGAGCCCCTGCCCTCTGGCTTGTGGTTCGGTGAGGTCCGTTGGAGCCGCCAGCATGAGAGCAGAAGGCCGGAGGAGAAAGGCAGGGGTATTTCTCCCCCGCCCCAACTCCTTCTGGTGGTTGCGTCCTTCTATCCACAGCCCATGCTCCCGCTGGGCAGACCCTCCCCCAGGACTCCTGCTCACTGGCTCTGGAAACACCACTCCCTCCTGTGGGCCCCTCAGGTACAGGAGAGAGCTTCTGGCCCCATCAGTGGCCTGGCTCCCTTAGCACGCTGACCACACCTTTGTAAACGTTCTCAATTGCCCTGCCAGACAGCATGCCATCTGTTTCCTGCCGGGCCTGACCCTACGGGGCGTTGGTTTGTGCAGCGAGGACCTGAGTCACCCAGCTCAACCCCCGCTTTTTACATAAAGGGAAACTGAGGACCAGAGAGGGTAAACGATGTGTCCGGAGTCACGAAGCCCCCGGGGCTGGGGCTCGTGGCTGCTCCAAAAAGGCTCTGGAGAGGCCAAGGCTGACCTAGGCAGAGGGTGGAAGCCTGTTTGTCCCCCTCCCCTCCCTGCCCCTCCCAGCTGGGCTCCCCCACCGTCATGTGAGCATTTCCTCCAGAGCAGGAGCGGATGTGTCTGCACTGGCTAGTAAACCAATTAGGGCCATTTGCACCTCCCCAAGAGAGGCACCTGGGAGCCCAGCCAGCGCCTTCCTTCCCTGACCCCTGCCCCAGGGGCACGTGGCACAGGCTACCCCAGCTTCCCTGACATCCTTTACCCTATCCTCAGGCCACCCCAAACCTGCCCACCCACCAGCCCCTGGTGGCTTCCTGGCCTTTGCATATGCTGTTCCCCCCCACCTGGCACAGGGCTGCTCCTTCTCCAAGGCTACACCTGCCCAGAAAGCCACTTCTGAAGCCTCATCTGGATCTCTGGCACTGGTGTCCCTCTCCTCCCCCAACAGCACAGGGCAGCTTGGGGCAGGACCCTGCATGGGGCATCACCCGCCCTGCGGAGCCTGGCCCACAGTGGGGCTGATGGTCACAAATGCTGGACGGCCCAGAATCAAGTTTGGAGTCAGAGTCAGCTCTAGGCTAAGCGCAGTCTTCTCTAGGAGTCACGACCTCACGCCCAGCGTGAGCCTCGGGCTGGGTGTGAAGCTTAGAGGCTCTGAGCCCTCCAGCCAGAGGGGGGCCACAGGGAGGGCCAGCTGGAGAGAGGACCACAGGGAGGATGCTGGGGCATGGGGCAGCTACTGCCAGACACGCAGGATGGGACGAACGCATTGACCTCACTGGTCTAGTGTAACCTCAGCCCAGTGAGGCCAGTTCCAGAGAGGGAGACTGAGGCCAGAAGAGAGGCTCACCTGGACCCAGATGGCTCAGCTGGCCTCGGACCCCGGAGCCTCACCCCTGGTGCTATACCCTCCTGAGTGCCTGCCCCCGCCCCCGGGAAGCTGGGGTTCAGGGAGACTGCTCAGGTGTACAACACAGGCATGCAGGGGGCTGCTGGGGACATTTATTTCTGACAAGGACAGGCCCAATTTCGGGCTAAGGACACCCTCACTTGGAAACCCTCTCTTCCCGGGGCTCCAGAAGCGGCAGGGCAGGCCCCCAGCCCAGGATCTGCAGCCTGGACCAGGGAGGAGGCCGAGGGGCACAGGAGGACCCCTCAGGAGCCCCCCACAGCTGGAGGGCTGATCACGTGGTGGGTGTCATATCTTCTCACGCACACCGGCTGCTCTGGGCCCGAAATGGGAGTGCTCCCGCAGGTGTCATAGCTTCAAGGAGGGGAGAGAAGGTGAACTTAGGAGCTAGTCTAGGAGTTCTAGCCATAGGAGCATTGGGGAAACTGAGGCTTCACTGGCCAGGCTGGATGAACCAAAGGGAATCAGGCTATTCCTCTAAACTTCACAAATCCCGCTGTGCCCTCCCGGCACTCCCACTCTCTTCTACTCCCTGCACCCCAGGATCTGTCTGTCTCCCCTGATCAAAGCCCGCCACTGGCTCCCTCTGGCCCTCAGGACACAGCCCTTTGCCTCAGCTGGGAATCAAGACCCCAGCTTGCCTGGCTGCCAGAAACCTTCCCCTCCCCAGACACACCCTCTCCCTCCCAGAGCTGCTCTCCTCCCCTCCACACCAAATCCACCCAGCACCTGGCTTCCCGTTTCCTCTAGGGAGCCTTGTGGGCACCTCTGGTTCACCAGGCCCCAGCATCCGAGCTCTGGATGAAGTTTTGAGGTAAAACTCAGCGCTCGGACTAAAAGCAATTCTGTACTTCGGTGTATCCCACTCTCTGCTGTGAGCCCCCCACTCGCAATTCCGGCTGTTGCCGCCAGGGGGCGAGTGGTGCGAGCTCCGCGAGCGTGAACCTGCCCTTGCCACCGCTGTCCCCCACCGGGGCAACAGGCAGGCAGAGAGGGACAAAGGAGGGGTTCATGCATGCACACACACCCCCATGACCTGCTGTCTTCTGGGCAGGGAGGGAGAAGGGCAAAGGAGATGGTCCCGGTCAGAGACCTCACCCCTCCCAGGGTGCCCAGACCCTGTCCACTTACCAGGTGTAGATAAGCAGAGCAAGGAGGGCAGTGAGGAGGACAGCCACCAGGACCGACAAAATGGCAATGATGACCACGGTGCCCGCACTTTGCGGCCCTGGGGCAGCCTGCAGTGCCACAGCTGAGGGGTGTGAAGGGGGGGTCGCCCAGACAGGCAGAGAAGAGCAGGGAGGAGAGACCCGACCTGAGCAGGAGGCCCTGGAACAGCCTCCACACCAACCATCCCTTGCCCTAGCTGGGGGCGCCCACACTGGGGGAGGGGCGCCTGCAGACAGCAGGGTGGTAATGGTGGCTCTGATGAGGGGCTGGCCCATCCTCCCCAGCCCAGCCCATCCTCGGGAGTCCCCCAGGCCCCAGGGGCCCCTAGCCCCAGTGTTTGACCTGCTCATTTGGCCCCATACCTTGCTGCAGGCGGGTCTCGCTGGACCACTCTGTCTCAGCCACAGGCCCCCTGTCACTCATCACCAGGAACTTCACTCTGAGGAGACACAGGATTCGGGGTGAGCCTCTGGCCCTGGCGCCTGTCAGTCTGACCCCTTGACTCCTAGGGCCTGGGCAGAGGGGGGGGGATGGGGGGGACGAGTGGGGACTGGGCCGAAAAGCCAGCCTTAGAACCCACCAGAAGGGGCTCCAATTCCAGCTGTGACATTTCCCAGCTCTGTGGCCTTGGGTGCGTCCCTTACCCTCTCTGGGCCTTAATGTCCTCATTTAGGAAACGTGTGTGGAATGGTCTAGATCCCTAGTGCCCCGCATCAGTGACTCAAGCCCTGAGTGAGGGGAAATGGGGCGGGGGCACACTCTGCCTGGATGGGGAAACTCCCAGCGCACAGGGCCCACGGGGGCAGAGGCTCAAGTGGGGGGCCCTCTGCTGGAGAAAGGAGGGAGAGTTCCCCAAGTCCTCCCTGGCTCCTGCCCTCCGCTCCCCCGCGGCTGGGGGGTGGGGGGAAGCCCCGCACTCAGAGGGGAGCGGCCCCAGGCTCAGGTTAGGGCCCGGGAGGGAGCTCACCGGTAGGGGCCCGGGCCCGGCAGCGGGGCGTTGCAGCCCCGTCTGGCAGGGAGGCAGCCGGTATCATTGCCGACGCGGAGGACCCGGAGCTGGTTCCCGGGCTGGTTGCCCGGGTAGAGCGACCGGCGGGCCATCAGCGTGAGGTAGTAGCCCCTCCGGGTGAAGTCGGCGGGGGCGGGGATGTCCTCCGCCCTCTGTGGGGCTGTGAAGCTCTGGGTGGCTGAGGGGAGCCGCAAGTCAGACGGCGGGGGCGGTGGGGGCAGGGCTCCGCCCCTCCCGCCAGGCCCCACAGCCCTCCTGCCACACCCCCTGCACACCTGCCTCCCCTCCCCCCACACCTGCGGCTCCTCACGGGCCTCCCGCCCATTCCACAGAGGGAAAACCAAGGCCTGAGCCCCGCAGCACCCACCGTTGCTGCGGGCCACCACCAGCCAGATGGCGTCCAAGTCAGAGATGTTGAAGTGACTGAACTGGCCCCTTGGCTGCTCCAGAGTGAAGGTAGTCTGGGTGAGCGTCCCTGCCAGGGTGGGGCTTGCGAGCTGGGGCATATAGCGGATGCGCTCTGGGGCAGGGGGGCAGACAGAAGGCGCTCAGCAGGACAGCCAAGCCCCCAGAGCCCAGTCTAAGGGAAGAGTCATGGTCCTGGAAGCCCCAGTCTGAGGGGGGAGTCATGGTTCTGGAAGCCCCAGTCTGAGGGGGGAGGCACAGACTTGATTTGGGAGCCCCGATCTGAGGGAGGAGTGGAGGCTTTACCTGGAAGCTGCAGTCAGACACTAATCGGGAGGGCTCCCCAGCAACTCTGTGCCCATGGGACAGAGTGGGGGTGTCCCCTGCCTTGCTAGCCTACTAGGGGTAGCACTGTGGGAGGTTGGGAGGGAGGTCCTGCCCCACCTGTCACTGGGGTCTCTGCCAGGGGCAGGGCCTGGGGAAGGCAAGGAGGCACAAGAGGCCCCTCCCCCAGCAGCACGCACAGTTCTGGGGAAGGGGTCTTAAGCCTTGTTGGGGTGAGACTCAGATTTAGGGGAGCCTGAGCCTAAACCCTAGACTGACTTGACAGAGCCAGTGACCTTGAGCTCTGGCACTCTCTGGGCCTCAGTTTACCCACCTCTCACGTCCCTCCAGCTCCACCCATATGGTCCAGGTTGGTTTGTCTGGGGAGGGGAATGAGGGGCTTGGAGGGCTAGGGGGGTGACACAGAGAGGTCCCCAACAAGATCCCAGGCCCAGAGGTGCACCTCTGGGAGGTGTTCTGGCTGAGAGCACCGGATATCCTCTCTTCCCGGCCCAGTGCTGTGGCACCTCCCACCCCGCCCCTGGCACCTTCCCCTTCTGGACCTCGTCCCCCCCTCAGCCCCTCACAGCTTCACTTGGGGGAAGGGCAGGGAAGCCTGGGCCCCCATGCCAGAGATGGGGGTGGGGGCGGCACAGACTCAGGACCAGCCTCACTGCCCAGAAGGCTCCCCTGAGGGCAGTGCCTGTCCTCTCTCTGGCCCCCAGTACTGGAGGGCAGCCAGTCTCCAGAGCCCCCTCCGCCTCGGTTCTGTTCAGTATGATTCATTTCCATTTCATTCAGCTCCGAAGGTTCAGGGGTAGGCCTCTCCTTCCTCAGAGCCCCCACTTTGGTCTCTGAGGCCCAGTGCACCCTGCATACAGCAGGTACTTAATGTCTGTTTAATGAGGGAGAAGGAGGGGAGCAGCCCAGATGGGGGGCTGCACCTCTAAGCGCCTCTAGTTTAGGAGCCCACAGTGACCAGTGCCTGCAGCCACCTGGAGAGCTTCCTCTGGGGCTGTCCTTGTAAACGTCTTTAAGCCTCCCCTCAGGGACGGGAAGGAGGGGAAGGAGGGGAGGCGCTGGCGGGAATGGGATGGGGGCTCAGGACGCATGGGGATGAGAACCCTAAAGAGAGGGAGGCAGCGTTGCTCGTTGCTCGCTCTCCCATCTTGGGGTGTGGGGACAGGTGTCTATCTTGTGACCTCTTTGGTGGGCCATCTCCCCTGACCCACACAGGACCCAGTCCCCAGACTTGGGCTTGGGAGGCAGCTGGGGGAGGTGGGTCTGTCCCTCTGAAGCCGGAAGCACCATGCCCAGCCCCCCTCACTCACCCAGGCCTGTCCCCCGCTGGAGGCAGGCCAGCAGCAGCAACAGTGGCATCAGCAGCCGATACCGACCGCCACTGAGCCCCATGGCCAGGCCAAGCGAGCGTCTGACCCTCCGTCTGTCCCAGGGTCTGTCCCAGAGCCTCCGCTGTCTGCCGGGGGATTAGGGAGGCTGCTTCTGGCACCTCCCGCAGCTCCTCCCAGGTGCCCCCTCTTCCCAAACGACTGGTTGGACAGGTTTGGGGGCAGAATGCGCTGGCCCTATGGATTTGGCATCCCAGGGAGGGGTCTGAAGAGAACAATCCCATAGCTGCCGCCAGGACAAGCCCGGACCCTCCCACCCCTGACTGCGGGGTGGGCCTGGCCAGGGAGGGCCCCGGGAGGGAGGCGGCAGCTCCAGGTCCAGGTAGCCCCCGTGACAGTCCGGCCAACGGTCCCAAGCCGTGCTGAAGGCAGTTACCCTCAAGGGGCTTGTCCGAGGTCACCCAGCCAGCCAGGGCAGAGCCTGATGAGACAGTCACGCCCAAAGGCAAGCTTGGGGGCACTCCCTTCAGCCTGGGCCCTGGGGGGGGAACTCCCCAACATTGCCCTTCCTCCTCTCCTTATCCAGGGGACCCGTCCTCTCTTCTTCCTCTAGCCTGGCTGCTGCCAGGACAGGGCAATTCTTCCCCAGACAGGAGGGTCCCAGATGGGGTCGGGGGCCAGGAGTGGGGGTGGGGGTGGTGCTGAGCATGTACTGACCACCTCTCACCTGGATTGGAGCAGAAGCCCCTCATGGGGCACCCCCTGCCCCAAGCAGCAGCCTCCCTCAGCCCAACCTCTGCCCCTGGCCAGAGCCACCCTCCTGAAACCCAAACTCCTTTGGGGAGTTACTTTAAAAAACATTTATCTTCCCCCCCCCCCTCTCTATTTTCCAGAAGATTTATTTATTTACTTGAGACAGAGAGAAAGAGCATGAGTGGGAGGGGCAGAGGGAGAGGGAGAATCCCAAGCCGACTCCAAGCTGAGCACAGAGCCTAACGCGGGGCTGGATCTCACGACCCCAAGATCATGACCCAAGCCGAAACCAAGAGTCAGACACCTGACCGATTATGGCACCCAGGTGCCCCTAAAACACATTTTTAAAACAATTATAAATCCTCTTAGTGATTATAATGCATTTACATGCTATTTGATTGCCAGCCCACATACACTATTTTTTCCCCCAAAAGTACTTAAATGGTGCCAATTATCTATTACAGTGAACTTCAAAAGGGGTAAATACTCCTACCAACTATGTAATTGCCTCGTAGATTTTTTTGCGGCCAACTCTCCTTGGGCAGGCTAGCACAGAGTTTCAGATTTTTCAAGATTTGAAATCACTGTACTTCCATCCGTGATTGACTCAACCCCCAGGGACCTGGGGACCGAAACCAGAGCAAAAGCTCAGGGAAGGCAGATGAGGGCAGGCTGAGCCTGGGTGTGCGTGGGGGGAGGCTCTGCCAGAGGGTGAGACACCTCTTTAAGGCTCCCGCTGCTTGGCACCTCTGAGCCTTTGCTTCGGCCAGTCTCTGCCCCGAGGGCCCTGCCCCAGCTGCGGGCACTGGCCCTCCTGTACTCGTGGGGTGCACAGAGGGGAGAAGAGGAGTGGGGGGCCAACCCGAGGGTCTGGGTCAGACCCAGCCCTGGGAGGGCTTTCTTTAACGCCCCAGCTTTTTATTTTTTTAAGCTTTTTTTTTTTTTTTTAAGATTTTATTTATTTATGTGACAGAGAGACAGCCAGCGAGAGAGGGAACACAGCAGGGGAGTGGGAGAGGAAGAGGCAGGCTCCCAGCGGAGGAGCCCGATGTGGGGCTCGATCCCGATCCTGGAATGCCGGGATCAGGCCCTGAGCCGAAGGCAGACGCTTAACGACTGAGCTACCCAGGCGCCCTGTAAGCTTTTTTTTTTTTTTTTTAAAGATTTTATTTATTTATTTGAGAGAGAGAGAGCGCACAAGCGGGGGGAAGGGGCGGCAGGGAGAGGGAGAAGCATGCTCCCCACTGAGCAAGGCCTGAGCCACAGTCAGAGGGTTAATGACTGAGCCACCCAGGCGCCCTCTTTCTACCTTTTTAAAAGGCGTTGAGACGGACATCATAACAGGGGAGAGCTTGCTTTATCTTCCTGAAGGCGAGTTCTTGCTCGGAAACTCATCTCCTCAGCTCCCCAGAAACGGGCAGGGCAGGCATTTTGACTAATCTCATCATACAGATGAGAAAACAGGGCCCAACCGAGAGAGGACCTCCCTGCCGCCCGGGTGGAGACTGGCCCCAGGTCCAGGTGGGGCTCACGCAGGACTCTGTCCCTTTGAGATCCGTGTTGCATTGCGGGACCGCGGCTACTTTCCCTTCTCGGTTTGTGGCCTACACTTAAATTAGCGCCCTGCACTTCCCCCTGAGCTTCCTTTTGTATTTTCCCTCTTCCTGCCCGTGTCCCTCTCTCTCCTGCCCCCACCCCTAGGCCCCCTCTGTCCCTGGTTTGGTGTGTGTCCCCCTATCACTTAACTGTGGCTACTGTGAGATACACTGGTCTTTGTCTGTGGTCTCCCGCAGTAGTAAAGGTGAAATATGTCTTTGTTTTTCATAATGAGCCCCTTTCAACCACACCTGAGTTTATGTTAATGAGGAAATTTGGAAAGCTCTAGGTAACCCCAGGATGGGGGCTGGTGTTCCAGGGAAGCAGCCAGAGGAGAGGACTGGAACTTTCTGCCCCATCCCCCCTACTTCCAGAAAGGGGACTGGGGCTGGTGGTTGAATGACTCCCCAGTTGCCAATGGCTTAATCAATTATGCCTACATAATGAAGCCTCCATAAAACCCCCAAAACTGGGGCGCCTGGCTGGCTCAGTTGGTAGAGCATGTGGCTCTTGATCTTGGGGTCGTGAGTTCAAGCCCCACATTGGGTACAGAGCTTACTTAAAAAAAAAGGCGGGGTGCCTGGGTGGCTCAGTCATTAAGTGTCTGCCTTCTGCTCAGGGCGTGATCCTGGCGTTCTGGGATCAAGCCTCGCATCCACTGGGGGCCTGCTTCTTCCTCTCCCACTCCCCTTGCTTGTGTTCCCTCTCTCACTGGCTGTCTCTTTCTCTGTCAAATAAATAAATAAATAAATCTTAAAAAAAAAAAGTAATCCTTTCCTTTAAAAAAAAAAGGCAAAAACAAAAACAAAACAAAAAAAACCCAAACTAGAAAAGTAAAATACCAAAAAATCAGTGCATTCTCTATTGATTTGAAATGCCATTTTTGGGGCGCCTGGGTGGCTCGGTTGAGCAACTACCTTCGGCTCAGGTTATGATCCTAGAATCCCAGGATGGAGCCCCGCGTCGGGCTCCCTGCTCCGTGGAGAGTCTGCTTCTCCCTCTGACCCTCCCCTCCTTGTGCTCGCTCTCTCTCTCTCAAATAAATAAAATCTTAAAAAAACAAATAAAAAAAAAAAAGAAATGCTATTTTTGTCATATACCACAGACACAGGCAATTCTTAGGGTCCCCTCTCAGCTTAACCCGGGACAAGCTCCCATATGTACCGGGGTCTCCACAGCCCACTCGGGGTACCACTGGCTCAGTTGGTCCTGCCAAGCACAGGTATGAGGGCTCCTTCCCAGACTCCCAGGCCTCCAGGAGTCCTCCCTAGTCCTGCAAGATTCATCCTTGGGCTGTTGTGGGTGACAGCAGGGGACCCAGGCAGCAGAGAAGCACGGGGTCAGCTAGGCTGGGGGATGCTGTCACCCACCGTCCCAGACAGGAGCCTGGTCCACAAGCTGAGGGCCGGCCCCTCCTCAGGCCCAACTGGATGTCACCAGAGTCGGCAGCTCCCAGCCGTGCCATGATGTGACAGCAATAATGACAGTGACAAGAAGGACCAGGGTAGACCCAAGGCCGGAGACACCACCTCCGCCCATGGCCATTTTCCTAGCCTGGGTCCATGCTGGGACTTTGGCACAAGCTCAGGAGGGGACAGAGGACACACAAAGTGACCAATATCGGACCCACAGCCCGAGAGAGTGGACACCGGGAACCAGAGTTGCTAGGATTCAGAAAACAAAGAAGTCTGGTGTATCCTACACCTCGAAGTTCACAGAGACATCCGTGCCTGATTTGTGTGTGTGTGTGTGTTCAGGTCAGCTTCTGGACTCTCTGATCCATTTCTTAGATCAATCTGTCTATTCGGGCATCAGTATCAGGCCATTACAGCTACTTCCCCGACTATAATAATTGGCTGTATGGTTATTTGACGAATGTGTCTTTTCTCCATTAACAGTAACTCCCCCGCTGCATCCCCAGTGCTGAGCCCAGGGTCTGCCACAGCAGTCGTGCTCAGTAATGATTCTGACTGCTAATTTGGCCCCTCCCTGCTCTGTGCATCTGGCCAGCTGGCCCATGGGTACCATCTTGTTTTACAGCATCGGGCTGACAGCTACCATGTCGTGGCTTCAGGGTACACCCCAGCTTCTCTGCTGTGTCCCCTCTTCCTGGCCCAGATGTCCCCAGCCCCAGTGAGTCCCAGTGTGAAGGGTGTGGGCCCAGAATGCCCAGAGGAACGGGGTGGGGGCATGCCAAGCCCTAGCGAATAGTCTGTTCCCAAGGATCTACCTTGCCTAGTACCTTTGGGGTGACTCATGGGACGAGGTGGGGTTTCTACCCGCCCCCAAACACAGAGCAGCCAGCTAAAGGCTCCCAAAGGCCCACCCAGCTCCATGTCACCAAACAAGGCCCCAGCTCCATGGCAACCATCACACCCTGTCCCGTGGAGGTGCACAGGGAGAAGCGAAGCGCTGGCCCTTCCAGGGGCAGCCAGCTCTTCTCCGCCCTCCCCAGCAGAGCGGTGCCCCAAATCTGCAGGGTGGGTCGTCCTCATGCAGAGAAGGGAAGTGCAGATGACCCAGTCCCTTCCCCCTGCACCAGAGTCTTGGTCTTGGGGCCGCTCACCAAACCATGACAGAGAGCCATCTGTGCCAATATCAAGGGGAAAAGACCCCACAGTTCATTGACCCCACCCTGGCCCTGAATCTTTTTACTGCACTGACCCCTCCCAGGTCTGCTCGAACACCCCTCAAGACAGGCAGCTCACCACCTACCTGGTCTAGTTAAAGCATCACACACCTGGGGGGCGCCTGGGTGGTGCAGTCGTTAAGCGTCTGCCTTTGGCTCAGGGCATGATCCCAGCGTTCTGGGATCGAGCCCCACATCAGGCTCTTCCGCTGGGAGCCTGCTTCTTCCTCTCCCGCTCCCCCTGCTTGTGTTCCCTCTCTCGCTGGCTGTCTCTGTCAAATAAATAAATAAAATCTTAAAAAAAAAAAAAAAAGGCATCACACACCTGGAATCATAAACCAGAAAGCTCTTTTAGTAGGAAAATGCCTCCTTGGAGTGAAATCTCACAATTTTGGGGCCAAGAGGCAAGCGACCCCGGCTCATCTGTGACCCACCTAAGCCCAGGCCAAGTCCTTCCTGCTCTGGGCCTACGTCTCCCCACCAGGACACTGGAGGTCAGAAGACAGGCTTTTTTGGTTGCTACGTTCAGTGCCACTCCCACACTGTTTATTGAGGGGCTACTATGTGCCAGGACCACTGTGGGCAGAAGCTCTAGAGGCAAAGTGGGGGCTGGGAAAAGGGTGGGCCCTTTATCCACTCATCCCTCCAATAGGCTATCAGAGAGGCCAGCAGCTCTGCCGGCAGAGGACCCCACTCGGAAGAGGCACCCGGAGATGTCTGATGCCCTGAGCCCACTCTCAGCCCCCAACCCCTCCTGCCCATCCCCCCACCCGCACCCCATGGCACCCGCTGCCCTTGGGGGCTCTTCCACTGCCCCGGTCCCACGCAGTTAGGGCTCAGACAAGGACAGGGTTCCAGGCATGAGATCGGAGGGCAAGGCTGAGCCTGGGGGTTCCATGAAACACTCGTGGGGGCTTTGAGCCACCTCCACTGGGGAGCAGAGGGAGCAGGGCTGGAGATAAGGAGGGAGAGGCCAGGATGACTAATGAGGCATTCCTCTCTGTCCCTCAGGGAGAGAAGTCAGGGAGAAGAATGGTTGTCAGGGGCAACACATTCTTTCCCGTGGGTAACTCTAGCCTGTGTCACCCACAGGGAGTGGGGTTTCGGGGAGGCCAGGACTGGAGTGTCTGAGCCGAGGAGCTTGGAGGTCTTCGCTCATTTTGCAGAGGAGAAGCTGAGGCCAGGGCGGGGCTACCTGCTGGGGCTCCCCCAGCAAATAAGGCATAAAGAACCCCGGACTCCTGTCTCGTGCTCGGGGCTCTGCCCCATGAATCAGGGGCATCCAGGCTGGGACCAGTGTGGGGGATGGAAAGAGAGGGACCGGACATGGCTATAGGGGCTTCTGGCTTCTGTATGGGGGCTAGGGGAGGCCACCCAGAAAGCTGGGCCAGAGACAGTGAGCAGGTGGACCCCAGCCTACAGCCAAGTCCATTCTGAAGTCCTCAGCCTGCCCAGAGGTCCCCCAGGCCCTGCCTTGCCTCCAAGCCTCACACACAAAAGCCCCTGCCCTCAGCTCACCTGTTGGCTCCAAGTTAAATGACCTCTGACCCTCACCCCTGCTCCACGCGCTCCACCTCCTTGAACATTCTCGCCCACTGTGGTGTAACGGTGGATGGATCAGTCCTCTCAGGCGGCCGTAGCTCGACGCCACAGACCGGGTGCTCAAACAAGCCTTGGGGCGCCTGGCCGGCTCAGTCGGTAGAGCGTGCCATTCTGGATCTCGGGGTTGTGAGGTCAAGCCCCGTGTTGTGCACGGAGCTTACTTAAAAACAAACACCAGGTACCTGTTTTCTCCCTCTGGAAGCCCAAGATCCAGGGCGCAGGGTCGGTTTCTTTGGAGACCTCTCTCCTTGGGGTGCACACGGCTGCCCAATGCCTGGTCCCACGGTCTCTCCTCTGTGCCCACATCCCTGGTGTCCGTGTCCTCATCTTTTATCCAGACGCCGGTTGGATTGGATGACGTCCCACTCTAAAGGCCTTACTTAATTCCCTCTTTAGAGACCCTGTCTCCAAATACAGTTGCATTCTGAGGCACTAGGAGTTAGAGTTTCCACGTAAGGGTTTTCCACAATTCCGTCTATCACAGTGGCGGCACCTCCCCCGTGTGTGGGACTCTTCCTAAGGACAGGGACTGGATCTGAGCCCTCCGTATGGCCTGGAGGGTCTCTGGGCTGGGTCCCCAGGTCCATCGACCTGCCCAGAAATGTGTCCCCAGTAACTGCCCCTCTGCCCCCACACCACTCCCCTCTCCCCCTCCCTTCCAGGGAGCCACTGGGTGGGGTAGGCAGGCTGCAGAGTGAGGAGTGAGGTGTCACAAGTCCAAGGGTCAGACCCTGGAGAGGCCCTCGGTCTCCCCCACATTGGCCCTGGGGGCCTTCCTAGAAGGCCACAGTCACAGCCAGTAAAGCTCTGAAGAGCCCCCAGCATTGAATGACATTCTTTCATTACAGTGAATATAAAGCACACTACCCGGCCACCTTCCGAGTGTTAAACGACTGCCATTCTGACTGTCGAGTTCCGGCCACTCCCTTCTTATGTCTGGGAAACTGTCTTTCTGCTCTGTGTCTTTCCAGAGCCAGCACTGGAGAGTCACGAAAAGGTGTCCCTCCTCCACAAGGACTCAGTCAGCCCCTCACCCACACCCAGGCACCCAGCATGGCCCATTTGTGGTGGGGGCTGGAGTCTGCACCTCTCACTGTGGCTGCCAGAGAGTGTGACTTTCCAGGCACCCATGTAGCCAAGGTGCCCACCAGTCATGCACCCACCCCAGACAAAGGGATGGGTGCCAAGGCTAGCCCTTCTGGCCAGGGCAGCAGCCACCATGTCCAGCTTCCGGACACAACCAGCCCAGAAGCTCCCACGGTGGGACCCAAAGAATGCAGTTTGATCTCCAGCCCTGGCTCTCTCAGAGTTTCTAGGAGCTTCCCAATCTCTTCTAGAACATTCTTTCCCTACTGAGCTTGCCAAGGTTGGTTCCTGCTCTTTGTGGCTGAGAACACGCTGTTGTTGCGGGGCGGTGGGGGGGTTTCCTGGGCCCTGTGGAGACTGAGCCTCCCTGACGGTTTCCTGGGTGGGTGAAAGAGACCCCACTTTTCCTACCACTGGGATTTTTAACCCAGTTAAAAATGATTAAGAAGTGATTCATCCAAATGAGAGGAGCAGCGAGTGACGGAACCCATGACGGGCAAATAAATGTCAGGGCTTCTGTTTTCTTTCCCCCCAAAATACGCCAGTCACAAAGGACCACCTTTTCTACGAGCCGTCCAGGAAGTAGGTGAGTGGTTGCCAGGGACTCAGAGAGGTGCTTGCCTCATGGGTATAGTACGGTATCTTTCAGGATGATTAAAATGTTCTGAAGTTGATGGTGATTTGCAACTCTGTGAATATGCTAGAAATCAGAGACCTGAACACTTTAAGTAGGTATATTGCATGGTATTTGAATTAGATCTCAATGAAGCTGATATTTTTTGAAAAGAATGCAAAGATGTATTTGCCTTTTATAAAGCGGTCAGTCGACAAATGTTCATTTGCACCCACCGGGGAGCCAGGCACCGTGCTAGCTCTAGGGGCCCCACGGTGAGCAAACCGACACATTCCCTGCCCTCCTAGATTTTCCAGTCCAGTGGGAGAGATGCAAAACCCACCCTTTTAAATGTCTAATTACAAAATGGAAAATGTGCAGAGAGGGGAAAGAACAGGGATCCAAGAGAGCTGAAGGGTTAAGAAGGGCTTCCCTGAAGAAGAGACACAGGAGCCGAGGAATGATCTAGAGGAACAAAGTGGAGAAGTGTTTTACACTGAGGGGGGAAAGCAAGTGCAAAGGCCCTGTGGCAGGAGGGCTAGCCAGGGACCTGTGTGACTGGAATACAGGGAGCAAGGGATGGATTGATGGGGCCTCGAAACTGAGATGGTGAATCTAGATTCCGGTCTCGCAGCAGGAAATCCCTGAAAGTTGCGAGCAAAGGTGGACACCGTCAGGTTCGTCATCCGGCCCCTCCAGATACTGGGAGGAGGACGGGTGTGGGGGTCAGGAACACTGAGGTGGAGAGACCAGTTAGAGATGGGGTGGCTGGCTGGGGATCACAGGGATGGGCAGGAATGCATGGTTCAGAGACAAAGAGGAACAAAGTGAACCCAGAGGGTGAGAGGGAGCAGTGGTCCCCCTCCCCCGCCTGGTTTCCACCTGCTGTCATCCTGATTCCTTTGATTCTTGGTCTGATGAGTCATCTGTGAGTCATCACCCCACAATCACCGCTGTTTTTTCCTTTTTTAACAATGAGCTTGTTTTTAGCCACTGAGCCATTACATTACAGGCCAACGGATTTGGAGGCCCTCCCTCAAATACAGTCCTGGGGAAAACTGAAAAGGCTCTTTAATCAAAGATTCACCATAACATGGTTTTCACTACACACTCTGCTCAAGGCTGTCATGGGCTGGCCTGCGCAGGGTGGGTCCAGCTGGTGACCCTCTGGAGCATGACTGTGGAGCAGAATGCCCTGTGCTGTCTCCCCGGGGCCCACTGGGGTGGTGCCCATGCTGGGCCATGACCAATCCTGCTGCCCCTTCTCCATGTGGATTCTGTGACTCCCTGATCTGCTTGCCACCACAGCCCTGGGCCAGATCACCCACCGTCCTCAGGGCTCCCAGGATGCCCTCCTGCTGACCCGAGGTAGGCTTCTATCTTTGTAAAATATTAACGTTCTTTTGAACTTACCCATTTGCTAAGATGGTATCCCCAGAATCCCCTTTTCTGAGGTCTGCTCTGAGGCAGGCTGGGGGACAGAACCACTTGCAGGACGTAAAGCACCTCCATTTTGCAGTCACAGCCAGCCCCCCCCCCCCATCAGCAACCTGAGCATGGCCTCTCCTAGAGCATCTCCTTCATCTACGAAGTCCCTGTTCCTCAGGCCACCTCCTGAATATTCTGGAATCCACCCCCTCCTCTCCAACTCCCTTTCTCTGCCCTGGTTCAGGCCTGGTTCCATGTGCCTGGAAGACCAGGCCAGTCCCCCTCATCCGGGCCTCCAGGCTCCTCGTCCCTGCTGCCAGCCACTGGGCACCATCCGTGGCCCCACAGGGTGAAACCATTTACACTTGGTCTCCCCGACTCTCCCTTCCTCCTTCCCCCCCTACTTGACTCACTTCTATGTGCCCCTCCAGATTGATCTCAGAAGTCACCCTTGGGAAGCCCCTTGACCTTCAGGTGGGGTCGCTTTCTTCCCCTGGGCTATGCTTTACCCACGGTGCTGCAATGTCTGTCTGGAGCCTGTCCTCACGGTCAAGGCTCAGATGGCTGGATGGGGTGAGAACAGCTCCTCACGGGGCTCCGGGGTGCTGTTCAGAAGCCAGGAGCAGCCCTGGGCACACATGGGCCATCCCTGGGGCTGTGTCTAAGATCAGTATAAGCCACAAGACGGCCCTGGGACCTATAAACGCCTGGGGCGATTCCTGCTCCTGCCTGATGCTCCGGCCCTGGGCTGGTTCGTTCAGCAAACACTGCAAGCCTCTTGCTCCTCACCATCCCCACCTGAGCAGGCCCTGAGCGGGGTGTCCGGGCCTCTGGTGTTGGAGCCAGGCCTGGACAGAACAGTGGGAGACGGGCTCTGTTGGACATAGCTGGTTTTAACCCTTCTCTGATTCCAAGGGGCCAAGAGTGACCTAGGTTCCACAGCAGCAGAATTTCAAAAGTGGCTGCCCGAAGGGGCTGGCTCCCACGGCCGATGTCACCCAGGACACTGGAGCCTGAGCTCCTGACTGCATTTGAACCTGCTTCTGCCTGCACCTGGAGGAGGTCTTGTGGCTGCTGGGGTGCAGGTAGGATGGGGGATAAACCACTAGGGCCCAGGCATTCATGGGTTTTGACAGCAAAACCTCCCTGAAATGTCTGCCTGGGAGGAAGCCCTGCTAACTCTACGGAAGCTGCGTTGGTGGTTGGCTTCTTGGCCCTGAGATGCAAGGGTGGGTTTCCCTGGGGCTCATTAGGTGGTGGGGCACCCCCAAAGTGCAGTTAGGGCTACCAGTCAAAGGGACAGGCTCAGGGCAGATGGGGGCTGGACGGGCTGAAGACAGGCTGGATCCCGGACATAGACACTCCTCTCCCCCAACCAGCCCAGGCACCCCTCGGTGATGGAGGAGACAGACCAACGTATATTCACCTCTGAAGGGGGAGGGCATACATGGGCCACCGCTGGGCGCCCTCCAGAGGAGCCTGCATGCTGGGACCCGCGGTCAGGCTGGAGAAGCCAGGAGCGGCGCGGCGGCGGTGGACAGAGCGTGAGGACAAGTCACCGAGCCACAGTTTCTCCGTCTAGAAGAGGGTGGCGGTTGTGCAGATTGGACGGCACACAGTAGGCCCTCAAGCGGGAGCGTGACTGCTCCTCTCTCTGGCTTGGCCGAGTTGAGGCCTAGAGCCCTGACCTCCGGGGACTCCATTCAGTGGCCGCTGCTCTTCGGCTTCAGGTCAGTCACTGCCGCAGCCCCCACCCCGCAGCGTCCGGCCGCTCTGTGAATATGAGTGCGCGTGCGCGGGGCCGGCCGGCTGCGGCGCATTGGCGCCCCCGTGTGGCCACAGCAGAAACCACCGGCCATGCGAAGAGACGGATGCTAGCGGGGATGCGAGTGACGGCGGGGCTCCCGGCCTGAGAGAGCCCGTTGGGGTGATCATCTAAGAAGCGTGAACCCGAGAGTATGTGACAATCTGAAGGCCTGACAGTCCTAACAGTAACAGATCACATCTGGATACATGGTCATCTCAGGTCCAGAGTGCTGAGTGAGCTCCCCAAGATCAAGACTGGCTCTGCCTGAGACCCCATGTCTAACACTGTCAGCGGCATACAGCAGGTGTTTAATAAATGTTCGTGGGGGGCGCCTGGGTGGCTCAGTCGTTAAGCGTCTGCCTTCGGCTCAGGGCATGATCCCGGCGTTCTGGGATAGAGCCCTGCCTCAGGCTCCTCTGCTGGGAGACTTCTTCTTCCTCTCCCACTCCCCCTGTTTGTGTTCCCTCTCTCGCTGGCTGTCTGTCTCTCTGTCAAATAAATAAATAAATAAATAAATAAATAAATAAATAAATAAATAAATAAATAAAATCTTTAAAAAAAAAATGCTCGTGGCGTGATAATGAGTAAGCCATCTGTGTGTGCCGTGGGGTTGGAAGTGGTGGAATCAGTGGTCAGACGGTCACAATGTGCATCTACACTCTGACCTTCTGGCCCCCCACAGAAAGGGCTCGCGCCCAGGGACAATGGAGGCGCCTCAAGTCCCCAGCCACTGGAAGGTGGGGCAGAGAGACAGAGGGGGCTCGGGCCCCATACACCCTGTGATGGGCCTGGCCCAGTCCCCTGCACAGAGCGAGGCTACCTGCAGCCCCCACCCAGAGCCTGGAAGCTTCTGGTCAGGGCGGCGTCTCCACATTACCTCTAACCTCTCCTGCAGGAGGCCAGGCAGAACAGAGGTAGGGATGGAAATGGGGGCTGCATGCTAGCCTGACCCTGACCCTCCCTGGGGAGAGCAGAACAGGAAAGGCAAAGACAGGGCTGCTAGTGTTGGACAAAGGCAGAAGAAAAATTATTAAATTTCCTTATTACTTACGACCACTGACAAGTCCTTCAAACAGGCAGGGTGACATTCCTCTAGGGACTCAGCTGCCTGGATGTTGACACTTTGCTAAGGGCAAAAGGCAATCCTAGCCTGACCCCCCGGACCCTGCAAGTCTACTTTACGCATAAAAATTCCTTTGGAAACTTCCTGTATCTCTAAATCCCCAAAATACATGTTGGCAATCATCCTGCAAGTACGTGACCTAGCGATATACATTCGAAGAGTCTGGTGACAGTTTTTACTAAACAGTAATAAATGACCTTTCCCTAACAATAATAGCTAGCCCCCTCAGGATCCTGGAAACCTTGCTTCCAAAATTCCTTAAAAGACTTACGCTATCCCTAACCCCCTCCCAACTTGAAAGTATATAATGGGCCACTCCTCACGACCCAGTCAGTGCAGCTCTTTCTGACCGTGGGTCCTGTCCCCGTGCTTTAATAAAACCACCTTTTGGCAACAAAGATGTCTCAAGAGTTCTTTCTAGGTGGTGGGCTACAAACCCTAACATCTTCCTACATCAGTGGGATGGCAGGCGGGCAGGCGGGGGGGGGGGGGGGGAGTGCGATGGGGAGGGGCATGTGGGTGCAAGGGTGGGGAGTGAGCACCAGGTCCTTGCCCCAACTCCCTGTGGCCACGCCCCAGCCACATGGGCCAGGCTAGGGGCTGAGGCTGGGGAGGGGGTCCAGGCCAGGCTCACAGCCCACGGGCAGGGTGGCGGCCTCGCTGGGTGGGATGTGGTGGGTCATGTAGCGCTTCCCCACGAAGGAGCCAATTCGCAGCTGCTCCGGGGCCTCCTCGGGCCACCACAGGCTGGAGCTAGATGGGGAGAGGAGGCGGCATTGGGTCCCTGCTGGGTGGAGCCCACTGCTAAGTCAGGGCCTCCTCCCGCAGCCTCTCCCTTTCCTTTCTTCTAGAAGCAGCTGCTGGCCCACCTCCTCCAGGTGGTTGCCCTGACTGCCCTGGTATCGGTTCTTTGAAGTGACTGAGGGCTCCTTGGAGAGAAAGCAAGGCCCAGGAGGAGAAAGGCCAGGGCCAAGGACACAATGAAGGGCAGGGCAGAGAGAGGTGTCCCCTTCTCTGAACCTGTCTTCAGAGGAGCTGCTGGGCCACCTGCTGCCCTCCAGGTGAGAGAGACCTGGGGCGGAAATTCCCCAAACATCCCTGGAAGGGGCACTGCCAACTCAAAACCGCAAGGTTCGTGTAGGGCTTCCAGGTGCTGGGACCAGGGAGAGGGGAGGGCTCCTTGGGGTGGGAGAGAGGCCCGTGGGGCTGTCATCACTCACAAGCGCAAGGTGGACGCTGCCAGGAAGGCCAGGAGCAGGAGGCCAGCCAGAGACGAGAGGATGGAGGTGATGACGACCATGTCACCACCGCGCCGCCCTGGCCACGTGTCGATGGAGGCTGGGGCTTTCCCTGCACACAGCAGCTGCTCAGAGGCTGCTCCCTGACCCCAGGGCAGTCACTTCCCCGCCCAGGCTCACACTCAAGGCCTGACAGCCTCCTGAGCCCGCCCATCTGTCCATCTCAGCCGGGCATCTGTGCCCTGCCAGCCTGGACCACCCACCCCTCCAGTAACTTAGTCTCACCTTCTAGGCTGTTCCTTCCAGTGTGCCCGCCCACTGCACTGCCCATGGCGGGCAGAGCTGCAGCAGACCTCAGGACTGACCACGTGCCTGCCCTGCTCCCTGGAGCCTGGCATTCAAGAACTTCAGATGACAAGACACCCCCCCCAACACCCTGGCCTCTGTAGCCTGCCTCCCAGGTGTCCCTCACAGTGGACACTGGCCTTCCACAGCAGTTTCCTTGGCCTGGTGAATCCCTGGCCCTGTAGGGCCCTGTAGAAAGAGGTCTCCCAGAACCCGTGGCCCTGACTCTGACCCCAGCCTCCCTCATGTCCTGGCCCTTCTCCACCTGGCAGCACTTGTCCCAGGGCTGGCGCTCGAGGGGAAGGCTGTTTCTGCCCACGACTGGGCTGGGACCTGGGCACCCAAGGGCTGACCAACATTTGAGCATGGACAGAGCTGGTGTCTCTGCCAATGAGGCTGACCCGGTGCCCTACCTCCCCAGCACCGGGTTCTGTTTGGGGAATGGGCTGGACTTGGACACTGCCTCCAGGCCCCCAGTCTCCTGGCAGCAGAGGGAGAGGCCGGCTGAACATGACCATTTGGCGGGGGTGGGGGGTGGGGCGGGTGACTAGTCCACAGGGGTCGACCGGGGCCAGAGCGCCCCCTCCCCCAGCGCTACCTTGGTGGAGAGCAATGGGGTCGGACCACCTGGTCTCGGCCTGGGGTGATCCCCTGGTGTCCATCAGGAGGAACTTCACCCTGTGGAGAGGAGAAGGGGTGAGGCTCAGAGCCTCAACTGCCCTGGGCAGGGTGCCCACAGTGGCCAAGCCCCATGCAGTTCTGGGCCAGGCTCTTCTGGGGCACATCAGGACAACCCATGGCCTGGTCCCGCTCTGCGGATCTGCCAGCGGTCCCAGTGCCTCTGAGCCATTGTTCTCCAGACACCCCATCTGGCTTGGTGGCCCCAGTTACTAAATGTCACATACAGAGTGCCTCAGGGTGGCTCAGCGGGTCAGATGGATTGGGAGCCCCAGGACTCCCAGGGAAAAGGGTTGGCCAGGTGGTGTCTAGGAAGCCACAGAAGGCGCCCCGGTAGGCTCGAGCACCCTAAGCAAAGGTCCAGGGAGGGAGGGGTGTGGTCAGGGTGCTCTCAGAGCCTGGGATCCCAGGGAGAGGCGGGCTGAGCACTGAGGGCACCAGAAACCTCGCAAAGGAGCTCAGGTTGTATCTTTGCGCCAGGTGGGGGGCCCTGGGAGGTGTTTGAGTGTAAAGGGACCCAGGTGGGCTGGCACCAAGGCAGGAATGAGGGCAGGAGGTGAAAGGAGGCCGAGCCAGGAAGTGGGCATGGGGGAGGTGGGAAGGGCTCCTGTCAGGGCAGGGGCAGGGCAGGGGGCCAAGGGAGGCTGTGGATGGAAATGCCGGCCCAGCTCACACCATGCCCCACCTTCCCTGCACCCCGTGCTGGTTCTCTTGGCTCCACTTGGACTCCCTGAGGACCCCTGGGCCCGTCCTGTGGCCCAGGCAGCCCCCACCCCCCAACTCTGGGCCCGAGACCCCACCCTGTCCCCACCAGCCCTGTGGTGCCCACTTCTTCGTGGGCAGGCCTCCCGGAAAGGCCACATTCTGCCTGCCCCCCAGCTGGGATGAGTGCTGCTCCTTGACTCCACAGAGGAATAAACAAAAGCTTGTGAAGAGGAAGGGTCTGGGGAGAGGTTAGGAAGGGCAGCCCTCTTCCCTGAGACCCCTTGTCCCCCAGCACAGCCCCTGTCCCGGGGGCCAGGTGGAGAGACCCACCTGTAAGGTCCAGGGCTGGGGAGGGGGCTGTTGCAGTAGGGCAGCTGGTGGAGGTCAGCAAGGCAGCCAGGGTCATTGCCCACCCGCAGCAGGGGGACGCCCCTGCTGCCGTCCTTGGGGTCCTCACAGGGCAGCTGGTCCAGGGATAGAGGCAGCGTCATATAGTGGCCATCAGTCAGCAGCCGTGGGAAGGCTGGGATCTCAGCTAGTGTCTGTGGGTTCTGGAAGTCCCTGGAGGCTGCAGAAGAAAGGGACAGACAGATGGGGCTAGAGAGCCTAGCCCCTTGCTGGGCCCAAGGCCCCCCAGCCTGGCCCTCCATGCCTCCGGGCCCAGAGGCTCCCTCCAGACACAAACCAGGTTACTTTGTCCCCCTCTCAGAGCCCCTCAGGATAAAGTCCAACGCCTGGCCCACCACCCTGCGGCTCTCCTCAGCCCCAAACCCGCACCATGACATACCGTTGCTGAAGGCCACCACCAGCCAGATGGTGTTGGCAACGCTGGCAAGCCCGTCCAGGACACAGCGGGGCTGCTCCAGGGAGAACGTGGTGGCTGTGACCTTCCCTTCCAGGTCCCAGGCTGTTATCTGTGGCGTGTAGGGGATCAGCTCTGTAGCCGAGGAGATAGGCATTAGGGGTCTGGGACCTGCTCTCCCCCACTGGACAGGTGGGCTCCCAGGATCCCATCACCCCAGTGGGTGTCCCAGCCCCTTGGGTCTGGCCGGGTGAATTCATCCCAGGATCCCCACTCACCCAGGCTCAGACAGGGCGGGGGCCAGACCAGCGCCCCCACGAGGAGGAGGAGAAGCGATGGGCCAAGCTGCCTCTGTGCGAGCCCCATGGTGGCCGCCCCAACTCGGCCTTCTTCCACATCCACAGCCTGGGGCTGATCTGGCTACCGGCTGCCACACCCCCACCCCTAGCGCCTGAGCCCGGAGGAGCTGGTTAGTCAGGGTGTGAGGCTGGCCAAGGCCTGGAAAGACCTGAAAATGCAAATGCACCCCACCCTCTCCCACGCGCAGCCTATCCTGAGGGAGCTGGGCAGGGCTGTAGGTGGGGCAGGCCCGTGCCAGGCCCCACTGCCGGACTGAGGGGGATGCCGCCAGACCTCCAGATGCCAGCCAGGCCTCCAGAGTCCCATATAGGAATTGGGGCCCCACCCAGCCTCCCTGCCCCGGGGAGGACCCAGTCTCTGGCAACATGGGCTCAGGGCCACATGCCTGAGATTCCTGCACCCCAGGTGCCAGGAGCCTCCCTCCGGCCTTCCAGCCCCACCCAGGGAGCAGGAGCAGGATGCAGAGGTCCCACCCGGCCGTCCAGCTCCAGCCCCAGGATAGCCCCCCTGGTCCCACTGCCATCTCAGCATCCCACCCTCCCTCCACCCTCCCTCCACGAGGCCATGTTCTTGTCTAACAGGAGTCTGGAGTCAGAGAAAGGACCTTGGACAGCTGACAAGCGTCCCACTTCACTCCTTTTGATTCTATTTTTTTATTAAGATATAATTTTTAAAAAAGATAGAACTCACATAAAATTCATCCTTTTAAAGTGTACAGCTCAGTGGGTTTTCACAAGGTTGTGCAAACATCACCACCCCGTTCAGAACATGTGCATCACCCCGAGAGGACACGCTGTACCCATTAAAAGTCACTCCCCAACCCCCGCTCCCCCGGCAACCACGCAGCTCCGCCTAGCCTCCGCGGACTTCCCTCTTCTGAACATTTCACATGGACGGAATCAGACAAGCCGCGAGCTGGGGCTGGCTTCCCTCGCTTACATTCATCCATGTTGTAGCCTGTAGCAGGCCTCCGTTCTTCCCTAGGGCTCCAGAACTTTCCCTCCACTGTATGCAGACCCGGCATTTTGTTTCCCAGCTCCTCAGCGGAGATAGTCGGGCTGCTCCCACTTTTTGGCTGTCGTGAACAACACTGCCACGAGCGTTCATGTACAAGTTTTGTGTGGACCTGTTTTCTGTTCTTGTTTACACGCCTAGGGGTGGAATCACTGAGTCATAGGGTAACTACTTTTTTTTTTTTTTTTTTAAAGATTCTATTTTTAAGTAATCTCAACACCCAACATGGGGCTCGAACTCAAGACCCTGAGCTCCAGAGTCACATGCTTTATTGACTGAGTCAGCCAGGCGCCCCCAAAAACCCAAACTTTTAGATGGAAGAAAAATGCTTTAATATATAATATACTCATCTTTATACCAACACATAAAATAGAATTTTTTTTTTCTTGTGGAGGAAAGGGCTTACTGAGGCAAAAGTACCCCCTGCCCACTCAGGATGTGACTGGTGTCCCTGGGCCACAATCGCTGCCCCCAGGCAGACAGCAGGCTGGGGTATTTGATCCTCCTAAGAGGGTGGAAAAGAATTAGAACTTTGAGGATGGGGTCAGACCAGCCTGGGCCCAGCTCCAGCCCCAGCTCTACCGCGAGCCTGGGACCTTGGGCCAGTCACTGCATCCTCGAACCTGTTCCCTCATCCAGAACAGGGAAGACAGCAGCAGCGCCGCCATGTGTGAGCCGAGTCAGGAGTAAACGGGACGGTGGGCCTGGCAGACTTGCTTGGGAGAACTGAGTCAGGACCAGGCAGCAGCACAGGTCAGGGGGCGGGCTCTCGGCCCTCACTGTGGCCTTGGTCATTGGGGAATGTGGGTCGAATGGGCAGTCTGCAGGCTCCCTCCTGCTCAGAGGCAGCGGGATGCGCATACGCGTGCCCATGCACAGCCTCTCCACCCACAAACACACCAGGGCCTGCTGACTTTGGCTATAGGGCATTTATTGCAAACGGAACATCTGAGGTATGAGAAGCTGACCTGGAACCCACGCCTGCCCTGGCTACGATGGGGCAGTCTCGCCTCACCCCACGCCGGGCCCCCGGCACCATGGACCCAAAGCAGCCCGCCAAGGGCAGGGCCCCACGCACTGAGGTAGCTGCATCTTAAGCCCCCACAAGTACAACTCCCCAGGCTTGCCCAACTCCCATGCAGGTCCAGGCCTGGAGGGGAGGGGGGCGGAAGGCAGGCCCCCGACAAACACTGCAGCCTCTGAAGAAAGGCACCTTCCTGCCTGCCCATCCCAGGGACAGCCCAGCCAGCAGCGTGGGGAGAGGGTGGCTGGCTGTCGGAGGCAGGCAGGGCGGGACGGGGATGGGGCCGGCCAGGCTGGGGGTCACTGCTGCTCCAGGCAGTCTTCGGTCACCCCCTGGGCAGCCAGCTCGGCCAGCACATTCTGCAGGTAGTTGGGGTCAGGGTAGCCGTGGCCTGTCACATTGCGGTCCATCTCTGTCTTGTGGTGGATCTCGTTCCACACCACTGTGTCTGTCTCTCCCGTGGTGCTGGACGTCCCTACTGTGAAGATAAGTCGCCTCTTCCAGGCCACCTTCAGCAGCTCCAGGACCTGCCACGGGGGAGGGGAAGCGGGAGGGAAAGAGAGGGAGGGTCTGGTGAGTGAGTGCAGGCCTGGGCATGGGTTTTTCACCCTGGAGCAGCGGGGGGCCAGCATCCCCTGTTCGCTCCCCCTTCCCTGGTCTGACCTGCCCCAGCAATGAGGGCCAGGACAGGGGGCGGCAGCCACCCACCCAATGCCAGCTTTGCGTGGGGCACACGGAGGGGCACGAAGTCCTCTGTCTGTCACTGGCAGGGCCAGGGCTGGGCCGCTCTCCAAAGTGACCCTATCCACAGTCTTGGGCCTGGAGCCCCATCTGTTGGGGTCCCTAGCCTCCAGCTCCAGTCCTAACTCCTCTCCCAGAACTCCACCTGCTGACCTGACCCCCCCAAGAGGAACCCCCACCGCAGAGGGCGCCGCCATCTGCTGCTCAAGCCACACCCGGGGCCGGGCTAACTCTGCCCTACTTCCAAGTCGGCCTCTCCCTCCCAAGGGAACCCGTGCCTCTCTGCTCCCCAACGCTCAGCTACCTGCAGGCCGGGCTCACAGCAGCCAGAGGGAGCTTTTTCAAACCTCCCATCGGCAAGGCCCAGGGTGGCCTAGGGGCACCTGATGCCCCACTACCCCCACACGGGGCTCTGGTCCTCCCCCAGACTCTTCCCAGCCTCCATCCCGGCCCACCTGCTGCCACTCACCAGTTGTTCTGTCTGCCGGCAATGCTCTCCCTAGTCTCAGTGCAAAAGGGACTCCGCAGGCCGTCCCAGTCACCCAGTCCTTTCCTATAACCCCCCACCCCCACCCCACCGATCTCATCACGTGGGTGACCTGACCCGAGAGACTGCTGGAAGAGGCCTTCCCTCCCCTCCAGTCCTCTCTCCTGGTGGAGCATGCCTAATGCACAGCGGCCCCTGGGAAGGAGGGGCCAGCACCCCAGCCAGCACCAGAAGAAAAAGAAGAAGGTGAGCAGGGCAGAGCAGGTATGGCCAATATGGCCAACAGGCTGGGCCCTCCCCACATCTGCTCGAACAGCCCACAAGCAGTCAAGCACAGGCCTACCAGCGGGGGGGACCCTTCCTCACCTTGCGGCCCTGGGCATTGTCTGGAAGGTAGCACTGGCGGGGAAACCCCCTGGCGGTGAACGGCTTCCCCGGGTTGGGGTGCTCTGGGCCCTGCAGGAGAAACAGACATTAGGCATGGGAGTGTCCTGAGAGGTGCCCAGCAGCCCAGCCCACCCTTTGCCCCCGAGCCGGGGCTACTCCTGCACTCGTGACCAAATAAATCTGTGTCTCAAATCCTGCCCCTCAGAGACCCGACAGGACATGCCCTCTCCCCAGTGACCGCCAACCCTGACCCCACGGCACTCGGTTTGGCGTCAGACGCTCCTGCTAATGTCCCGCCCTTCCCTGATGAGACTGGAACTCAACAAAGGCTGGGGCACATGCTCCCACCCCGCTGGTGCCCCTCTGTGGCCTCGATGGCAAGGTCCTCCTTCTTGATGCCCTGACTCCTTGCTCGAGACAGGGCTGCAGTGGGGCCTGGGACAGGGGCAGCAAACAGGACAGAAGGGGAGGGGGCTGGAACAGTGGAAGGCCCTTGCTCGTGTCCTCCCCCACTCAGAGGCACACCACAGACACTACCACACCCCCTCCCCTGCTCTGGCTCTAAGGACGTCTAGAATGTATGTATGTATGTATGTATATATTTATTTTTTAAAGATTTTATTTATTTGTTTGACACAGAGACAGCCAGCGAGAGAGGGAACACAAGCAGGAGGAGTGGGAGAGGAAGAAGCAGGCTCCCAGTGGAGGAGCCCGATGTGGGGCTCGATCCCAGAATGCCAGGATCACGCCCCGAGCCGAAGGCAGATGCTTAACGACTGAGCCACCCAGGCGTCCTGGAATGTTTTTATTTTATTTTATTTTTATTTTTTAAAGATTTTAATTTATTTATTTGACAGAGAGACAACCAGCGAGAGAGGGAACACAAGCAGGAGGAGTGGGAGAGGAAGAAGCAGGCTCCTAGCGGAGGAGCCTGATGTGGGGCTCGATCCCATAACGCCAGGATCACGCCCTGAGCCGAAGGCAGACGCTTAACTGCTGTGCCACCCAGGCGCCCCTGGAATGTTTTTAAAATTCACTATGACCCACTGAGAAGTGGAGGGAAACCAGGGAAAAGCATGTGGTTGAACAAAACAGAGACACCCCACCTGTCACAGATGGGCCCTTATGAGTCCTGGCCTCCACTGCCCTGTATCTTCCCCACCTGCCACCAGTTCTGAGGTCAGCCCTGGCCCAAGCAGGAGGCCAAAGGGCCCAGGGCTCCTATCCGGCTCTCTACTGGGACCCTGAGACCTTCTGTTCGGGTTCCTGTCTTGTTCCTGACATCAGAGCCGGCCCTACCACACCAAGGCAGGCCTTGATCTGGCCACGGAGCTGGTCTCTCAAGAGCAGTCCTCATTGTTGGCACCTCCCTGCCCTGTGGGTTCCCCCGTTATTCAGCCCCTCAAAACAAGCATTCTTCCTGCTTTGTACGTTTTAGCCTTCTGCCCAGTACAAGTTGAGCTACGATGTCTCCGCGTCCAGGATGCCCTCCCTGCATCGGGAAAGAGCTGAAGGCCATCTCTTTGCTTCCACAGCCCTATGAACTTGTTCCAGCCCCAGACACTAGTGCCTCCTGGTTCTTGGGAGCCTGAAATTGGGAAGCTGGGGCATCCTGAGTGCCCCAGGGATCAGACTGCTGGGAGAGGGACAGTGTAGGAAGAAGAGTGCCCCAGAGTGAGAGAGACCGATTCCAGAACAGTCCAAGGAGGCTCCTCTCGTGCCGGGGCCCCTTACCTGGATGCCGTGAGGAATGTTGTAAACTATGAGTATTGTCCCGCAGTCCTCGTGACCGGGGAGGGATACTTGGAACTTGAATACCTCCATCTTCCCCCGGGGCTGGGTCCCAGTTTTCTCCCCATAGATGGTCTTACAGGAAGGACACTGCAAACTTCCATCCTGACACAAAGCAGAGCACCACGGACTGAGCTGGTGGCCCTGAGAGAGGGCCTAGCACGGCCCCCTGGAGTGCAGGGGGGTGCGGGTCCCCACTTATTCCCCCGACTCCTTCCCAGCACAGAAACCCGACCCTGAGGCTTCCCTGGAAAGATGGTCGACTCGGGGGCAAGGTACCGGGAGACGAGCATTGAATAAGCAAATCAGGTTGGTGCACAAAAGTCTCCACAGTCAAACAGGTTTCAAACCAAACAAAAAACCCTGTGACCTAGCAACTGCTGGCGGTGGCACCCTGGCTGGTATGGGGCAGCCCGGGGATGCTGCGGGGAGAGGCAACGCCAGGCCCCGAGGTCTGCCACGTGACTCGGGTCTTTCTCTCTAGTCCCCCCAACCTCTGTCCATTCCAGCTAAACGTCATCAAAGGACAGCGGCCAGGTGTCACTTGCCACCTTCAGGCCTCCAGACCTCTTGAGGCTGCCTCTGAGAGCATCCTGGGCCCCCTCTGCAGGGCCGCAGAAGGACTGTGGGCAGGTCACGCCCTCCCCCTGCCGCCCGTGGGGGCAGACGCGCGGGCACCTTGTTCCCGTTGCAGTACATGGCCAACAGACACAGCAGGTGGAAGGCATGGCTGCACTTGGCAAGGCGGCCCACGGCCACCGGCCCAATGGTCTTGCTGTCGGTCACGTCGCTGTAGCCGGACGCCACAGACAGCTTCTCCATACAGATGATGCAGTCCTGGAGGGAGACCAGCACAAGGTACGCTCGCCAACGGCCCGCCACACCACAAGGGCAGAGGGCGGTCTTAACAGGAAAAGGCCTTCATCTGCTCAAACGCCAGGATTATGGGCAGTCAGTCCCTTAGTCGATTGTTCCAGAGGTGGGGAAGACAAATGAGTCAAGAGGATCTGTGCCCTCAGTGGACTCGCTACAGTAGAGGGGATGACAGGCAGCCACGAGCCCAGGGGGCACGGGGGCCTTGGCAGACACAGGCCAGGAGAGGGGAAACAACAGGGCAGGAAACTGAGAGGAGAGGCCCCCAAAGCTGGCTGTCACAAGGGAAAAAGGACAAAGTGGACAAGGACAGGAACGGGCATGGCAGGGAAAGGCAAGAGAATGTTCTGAAGCAGACACCAGCATAGTTTGGGAAGGACGGTGGCAGCCGCAGGGGGTGAGGGGGGAGTTGGCTGTAAAAGGGATGGGACAGGACCAGGTCCCTGAAGGCTCTGACTGCTAAGCTCAGGAGCTGGGCTTGGTATCGCATGCCAGGGGACCCTGGCAAGGGGTTTTAAGGTGGAGCTGCCAGCAGGATCGCAGATGCGTGGAGGCTGGAGGCCAGCGCAGAGCAGCCCAGTTATGCGGGGGTGGGGGTGGGAGCAAGGGTGAGGCAAGGACACAGATTTGTGTCTTCTCAGGTGGAAGCACACACAGCGCTGGAGGGAGGGTGGCAGCCACAGGGACGACCTCCAGGTCACTAAACCTTTACCGGCCCTGAGGGAGAAAGGCGGGGCGGGGGCCTCTGTTCTGTACAGGCTCCACCGCCCTTTAACCCACAACCCTCACCTACAACCCTCACCCCCACCCCCAGAGCCCTCGGGACTCTCTGTTCAAATCAGAGACCAGTGGCACAGCAGCCCCCAAAACACGGCTCAGCACAGAGGCTCGGGTCCTACCGGAGCTGCCAAGGGGTCTGGCAGGCCCTGTAACGACAGGAAGGCTGACCGGCTCTCCCCATAGCCAGAGGGGCAATGGGGCTATGGGGACAAAGCCACTTCGCTTTCCCCCAGCTCGGTCCTCAGGGACGGGGGCGGGCTCCCCCATCCCTTGTCTCCAGGATGGCACAGGGACAGGGCTACACAGAGGCCTGGGTAGGAGCCTTGCTCAGAACCACAGCTCATAAGCGGCAAAGCTAAGATCAGAATGCAGGCCTCCGACACCAGGCCACCTCCCCTTGGTAAGGCCGCCTCCTGCCCCCTCAGACCACGGCCGGAGCCCAGGCGCACCTTGGCAAGTACCCTCCCGGCAGAGAAAATGCTGGTACCACCCCGTCTTCTTCTGGGGCCACCCCGTCATCCCCAGACCAAACCAGAAGTGTGTGGCTCCCGTGACACATACCTCGTCTGGGGCCGTTTTCAGTTCCTCGGTATACTTTTTTATCACCTGTTCTGGCTCTGGCTTTGGAGTCCCTCCTAGAAGAGAGAAGAACATCAGCGGTGTCCCAAGGAGTATGAACTGGAGATGCTGAGTCCAGAGAGGAAGGAGGACAAGGGAGAGGCCCAAGCTGCCAGGAGGGACACTGAGAGGGGCCAAGACAGGAGGGGCGAGCGTGCAAGAGGAGACACGGCGCCAGCGCAGGCTCGGAGCTCGGCCTGGCAGAGCCCATCCGGTCCACCTCCTGGTGGCCCGGCCCCAGGAGCCCGGGAGGCAGCGGACGAGGACCAGCAACAGCTGCGGGTCCCAGCCCTCAGGAGCCACACGCCAGGCCTCCACCACATCCCTGCGCACGTTCGGTCAGGAGGCTGGACCCAGGCTCTTCGGAGGACACACAGAAAAGTCACACAGCAGCCTCCACAACAAACTACTCTGAGCGTGTTCCCGCAATGCTGTTTCGCTCCACTTCCGTGACGCTCGTGAGAAAGCCAAGGCAAGAGAAGTTCCAGGAGCTGAACGTGCAGCAGGTGCGTGCCCGGCGGGCATCTGTGTGCACGATGACTGCAGACGATGCCACGCGGATACGGTCACGACAAACCACGGTTTTCTCTCGCCTGGCCCTGGACTGTGGCGTCTCAGCGACACGCCAAGTCCGGGAAGGAGCCGAGATGCAGCAGGAAGGGCGCCCTGGCCACCCCACTCCTTGAGCCCGCCCACGTGCACAAAGCTGGGAGGGGCAGCCCTGCGCCTGCAACAACCCTGAGCCCGGCCCCACATGGGCCCCCCACATCCCCAAAATGAGAGACTCCCCCAGCTGGTGAGAGAACTGGCCAGGCCCGGGGCTTCTCCAGCCAGAGGCAGCGGCAGAATGACAGAAAAGCCGTGCGGGAGCAGAGAGGAGGGCCCGGGAAGACCAGTACAGCCGGGGAAAGCTCCTCTTCCCACCTCCGGATCGCTGAGCACGTCCCGCTCCTAGCCTCTGTCACCAGAGGAACCCAAGCTCGGAGCCACCAGCCTGCGGCTGCAGAGACAGACAAGCCTGAGGGCTCCATAGCCAAGTGCCCTTGAAACCAGAGAAGGCCAGGGGACAGCTAGGAGGGGAGCAGAGGCTGGGAGCAGGCGACGTCAGGTTTGATTCGGGCTGTCACGCTGGGACAAAGCACATCACCTGAATCTCCGCTCCCTCATCTAAAAATGGAGACCTCATCCTGACCCAAACTGTGACTGTTGTGAAGGCATGAACTGCGATTACCTGAGAGGCAGCTACGGACAAAGGAATACCACCCCCCCACACACAAACGTCCCCCCAACCCCCTCACACACGTACCCCACACACTCCCACGCAAATGTCTCCTCACACAAGCACCCCATATACCCACACACAAATGTCTCCCCACCCAACACACATACCCCCCCAAACGTATCCCCACCCCCTCACAACACACACACCCACACACACAAATGTACCTCCATCCCCTCATATAGTCCCCCACCCCCTCACACATGCGCACTACACACAGCCACACACAAACATAACCCCCACCCCCCACGCATGCATCCCACACCCAAATGTCCCCTCACACACGTACCCCCCCACCCCCCACAAATGTTCCCTCTAACCCCCCCACACCCCTCCACCCCTTCACACACACCCCTACACACACACCCACACCCACCCAAATGTCTCCCCACCCCATCACACACGTACCCCCCACAAATGTCCCCATACATGCACCCAACACACAAACGTCCCAACCCCCTCTCACACGTACCCCACACATTCCCACACACACAAATGTCCCCTCACACACCCCACACACAAACGTACCCCCCACCCTGACACAACACATACACCCACACACACAAATGTACCTCCACCCCTCATACACAGCCCCACACTCCCCCCCACACATGCACCCCACACACCCCAATGTCCCCTCCACACATGCACTGCACACCCCCAGACAAATGTTCCCTCCAACCCCCCCACACACCCAAATTTACCTTCACCCCTTCACACACACCCCCATACACTCCCCCACAAATGTTCCGCACCCCCTCACACATGTACCCCACACACACCCAAATGTCCCCCCTCAGACACGCACCCCACACACTCCCATACACGCAAACGTCACACACACGCACCCTCCCCCCAACACATACAGACACGTACACACAGATTTCTGGGCCACTGACTGGTCACTGGTGAGAAAGCCAGGCAGGCCAGAGCACAATGACCACCAGGACTGACAGCCATCCTGGTAGCTGGGATTCTACTCAGAGTAAGGGGAGGGGCGTTTTAGAAAAGCCTGGTGGCGGGGTGCCTGGGTGGCACAGCGGTTAAGCGTCTGCCTTTGGCTCAGGGCGTGATCCCGGCGTTATGGGATCGAGCCCCACATCAGGCTCCTCCACTATGAGCCTGCTTCTTCCTCTCCCACTCCCCCTGCTTGTGTTCCCTCTCTCGCTGGCTGTCTCTATCTCTGTCGAATAAATAAATAAAATCTTTAAAAAAAAAAAAAAAGAAAGAAAAGCCTGGTGGCTACAGGCCAGTCTGCAGAAGAACCCCGGGACCCCATCTGCCAGGACTAGCCTTGGGCCCACCTCTGGTGAGGCCTGGCTCAGCATCCCTTTTCCCTGCTACTCGCCCTTGCCTGGGCAGCCTTTTAGAACTCAAGGTGGCTTTCCATGAGCCACACTTCTCTAAAGGGGGCCAGCCAGATGACCTCCAACCCCAGGAAAGGGACATCTGAGCCCAGGAAGGAAGGCCAGTGTGTCTGCCAGAGCCTGTGTTCTTCCCGGGCAAGTATGAGTGTCTCAGGAAGCTCCGGGCCTGCCCTGCCCGGGGTGAGGTGGGGAATGGCGTGTAAAGCCCCGCCACTCCCTTGGCCTCCCTGCCACCTGAGGGGTTGGGGTTAGACAGATGGTGGGCATCATCAGAGCACCCCATGACCACGTGCTGGGCGCCTCATGTGTGCATTTCCTATTCCTCTCACGACCGACCTGCTAAGTAGGAGGTGCCGGCTCATGAATGGAGACACAGGCGTGAGACAACAGAGGAGAGCCAAGACTGGAGCCCAGGCTGGCTAGGCCAGAGCCGTGCTCCCTGTCCATACCACGCGGAAGGTCACTGGGCTTTCAGCGGCCTGTGTGTCTCCAGCCCAAACGTGGAGGCATCGGCTTTTGAAATGGCAGGTTTAGAACTTACGACCCACAGGCCCCTTCACGTAAGTCTGGTTAAAACCCACAGCACCTTCCATGGTTCTGAAACCCCTTCCTCCCCAGCCATGTGATAGGGCAGGGGCCATCGGGGAACCCCTCTGAAGTAGCCCCGTGTGGTGGCCAGACAGGGCTGGGGGCCTTTCCTGAGACGCATGCCGGCCCTGCCGGGAGGGACAGAATCACCCCCACCCTGAGCTGGCCTCACCCCATGCTTGTGTCCTCAAGGACAGGCCCCTCACACTCCAACTGTGCCCCGAACACAGGAGCTGAACTCTGGGTTTTCAGCAGAAAGCAGATTCCGGGGCCCACCTCTGCACCGAGGGCAGGCGGAAGGGCCACTGAGCCCCTCCCCTGGGGGTCAAGGAAGCGGAGAAGGGCCATGGGGGTCAGAGATGAGCAATCGATGCAGGAGAGTCAGAGGCAGCAAGACTCGGAGGCTTAGCAGAGGCCAGAGAGTATTTGTGAGCAGGAACTACCTTTCATGGACATTTTCCTCAATCTCTTAACTGAGCTGTGACTTTTAGAGGCCAGACAGGAGGCGGGAGGGCTGGCGGGCTGGGGTGCGCGGCTAAGACACACAGGGAGTCCAATGGCTGACATCAGAATACTCGTCATGCCTACACGGGGTGCGAGATCAGACATGCAGAGAGGGGAGAAACGTTAGAAGGAGTCATTTGGCATGTGACGTCCACAAACCCCGGCTGAGTCCAGGTGGCACTGTGAACGGCCAACAGGACCCATTGATCTTCCCGAGGAATCGGCCGCTCGAGGCAGCTAAGCTCCAGGCCAGGAACCAGCGAAACGCCCGGCTCGTCAGAGCACCACAGGTGTCCGTATGAGCCACCAACCGGCCCGCACTCACAGCACGCGGGGAAGGGGGCAGGGCGAGGCCGTTTGCTTCAGGAGGGCACGAGGCCATTCCAGGTGGGATCTCCCTGTGCCAGGCGCAAGAAGGAGAGCAGAGGGATGACATGGAAGGACGTGGGCAAGCTATGGAGACGCGGACAGGGTCTCGAGCTCACAGTCCCCCCTCTGTGCTCCCCCTGGCCGTGCCCTCTGGGCTCCTGGTCACCTTGCCTCCACTGGGGCGCTACCTGCTTTCCACACCCCATCTGGCCTGGCTAGGGGCTTCGAGTGCCATTGCTAGGGTGGGCGAGCAGGAATGCTGGCCCCGGGCCTGCTCCCCGACTGAGGCCTCCCCACGGCTCCTGTGGCCGCTCCACTGGGGCAGCAAAGGTCCCGGGCCGTGGCTTCCTTCTCTAGCGCCCTCAGTCAAGGCTCAAAGAGGCTTCTCTGTCCTGGAGGGCAGCACCGTGGGCACACCCACAGGGGGAAGGCCTCACTCCTCAGCCTGACGTTCCACACACGCTCTAGGCGGACCCTCAGCCCACGCCGCTCCCATGGCACTCCCTGAAGACCTAACACTTCCCGGAACCCAGCATGTCCTCCCGCGGGAGCCCCTGTTCCTGCTACACCCTCAGCCTGCTTTGCCATCCACAGCACCACCTACCCAGTCCTCCCTGCCCTCCGTCTAGCTCAGGAACACCTCCTCCCCAGGGCAAGGGAGCTCTGGGCTCCCCGAGGGGGACTTTCCGAGCGCTCAGAATCAGGCTCAGGGGCTAGGTACCGAGGGCAGCCCGGGGCCAGAAGCGGAGATCCTAGATGGGCCGGGCAGATGGCGCTGCCCACTCTGGAGGGGATGCAGATGGGTGAGGGGAAACCTGCCCCTGGGACCCATCCGGGCCGGCCACCGTGGCCTCTAGGAACAAAGACTCAATGTGGCAAACATGCCCAGTCAGGGACAGAAGCAGAGGCCAGCCAGCAGCCTGGGCAGCACAGCAGAGGTGGGCAGGGAGCACTGCGGCGGCTGCACTCGCAAGAGACACCAAAGCGCACCATCAGAAGCCCAAGGCTGCACCCCGGGCACTCGCTCATCAGGCAATGCCACCAGCGTCTCAAGGTTGGCTGCTCCTGAGCTCAAATGTGGGTTTGAATTGAATGTCAGGCGGACCGAATGATAAGCAGGCACAGGGGGTAGGGGCGGGGGCACAACGATGGAAGGGACGGGAACAGTGCTTTAGTAGAACCCTGGGCCTTTGAATTGCACTGACCATGACCTCCTCCCCTCCCTCACTGCCCCACTTCAACCAGACCTCTCCCCAAGCGTCACCTAGGAGGCAGCCCTTCCCTGACCGCCCCAACTAAAAGGGCCACGTCGCCCTCCGTCTCTGTCTCCTTCACCCTGCTTAGCGTTCTTACTACCTGAAAGGACCCACGTATGGGTGTTGCGACTGCTGTCTTCCTGCACTGAGCACCGAGGGCAGGGCCTGGTCACAGGAGGTGCACAGTACCTGTCTGCTGGGGAACCAAGATACCCCTAAATGCTTCTGGGTGGCCTCTGTGAGGCCAGCACGAACAACGCTTCTGCCCTTGTCCATGCAGGACCCCTCCCCTGAATTCAAGTCACAGACACAGAAGTCTCAACTTAGAAGGCTGCCTGCTCCGTGGGTCTGCCTTCTTGCGAGAAAGTGAAAATCACCCCACACTTACACTTCGCAAAAGCAACACCCACTGGACAGGATGGGTTGAGGGGGACACCAGGAATGGGCTATCACATCTTCCCAACAGCAGGGCTCAGGGATGGCGTCCCAAACTCCTAACATCCCCAAATACCTGTAGCAGCTCGGACGGCCACAGCTGCTCCAATCACCTGAGAGGATCCCCACTCATCCACCAGACCCCCAGAGAGAGCAGCCCCTGCAGCGGTCAGACGTGCGAACACCTCTTTTTGACACTGGGGCTCGGGTCCAACCTTACCGAGCTGGGTCCCAGCTCCGCTCGTCCCTGGCTGCCCGGCCTTGGGCAGGCCGCCCGGCCTTGGGCGGGCTGCAGCAGCATGAAACGCAGACTCTCAGGAGAGGGCTGGGCCGGGACGCAGCGGTGAAGCAGTCCCGAGACACTGCTGGCCTGACCTGGAGGCAGCTCCTCCATGGCCTTCCTCGGCCTGCGTAGAGGGGTACCCAGTCCTTCCACAGCGTGACCACTGGTTTATAAACCTACCCGCAAAACCCTACGTCCACCTCACAGCGGCCTGAGCATTCCCAAGTCCATAAACGTGGCCCGGGGAAAGAAATTCTCCAGACCCTATTTTCTGGGCGCTGGCTTGGGATCTCTCCTTCCCTGGCACCTCAGACTAGGTCCCACCGACAGGTCCAAGGCAGAGCCTGTGTTAAGAGAAGTTGGCATCTGGCCATGGGCCCCAGTCTCCACTCCTTGCTGGCCAGGACCGAGCTCCCCCATCTTTGAGGCCTGTTTCCCCAATGAGGAAAATGGAGGTTAAAAGACCCGCCTACCTCCAGGATTGATCTGAGAGCCAAGGTGACAGGGGACACTGAGGACAGTCTGGGATGCAGACGACAGGCAGCAAGTGCTACTCAATCACCAGACCACTTCTGAGCTGCGTTTAGAAAGGTTTTTACAGCATCTGTATTTAGACGAATGGAGCTCAGCCATGTGCCTGGTCACCCACAGCCTTTTTCCAATAAGACCACGACCCCACGCACACACGCACATGCAACATACACGCACGCACGCATGCACATGTGACACGCATGCATGCGCGGGTCTGGCTCATCTGGTGCCACAAGAAGAGCTCAAGTGGGCAGGAGCTTTGCAATCACCACATGTGTGCTCACTGCTCTCTCTGCCCCAGCAGAGGGCTGACAGCCGAGCAGCTGAAGGTTCCAGAGGGCCCCCACTCTCCTGTCATCTACCACCTCTCTGAGTGGTCCCTCCATCTCCTTCCAGGGCTCTTCCCAGCATCCCACCCGCAGTCTGTAAGCTCATACATCCCCCCATGCGGGGGCAGAGGCCACCCCCTTCCACCCCAGACTACTCTTCTGAGCTGCACACCCAAATGCCCACTGCCTCCGGGACAGCTCCGCCGGGCTACGACCACGGGCAGCGCCCCCCGCCCCTCCCCATGCTCCCACCGGACTTGGGAGCAGCACAGTGTAACTGCTGAGAACCCAGGTTCTGGGGCCAAGAATGCCTGGGGCTGAGTCCCAGCTCTGCCAAGGGCTGGCCAGCTGATCTTGAGAAGTTTCTGGGACTCTCTAAGGCTCAGTTTACTCAAGTATAAAATGGGAATAAAAGTTCTGGCCTCACAGAGCTGTTACTGGGAAGAAACGAAGGAAGATACACGCAAAGCCCCTCCTTAATGCCTCGGTAACGTGGACAGCCACACACTGGGCCTCATTCCATTCCTTCTCTCTTGAGACCCACCGAGTCACCAAGTCAGAAGCTCTTACCTCCACCACTGCCGAGGCCCGAGTGAGGCCCTCGCTAGCTCCCCTGAGCCATGGAGTTGGGCTCCGCACGGGTCTCCCTGCCCCAGGCTTGTCCCCTCAAACCGCCCCCCCCCACCCCGTGCTCCTACGGTGAGTCACTTAACACACAGACTTGGGTTATCTTCTTCTCCTGCTTCAACCTCACTACACTTCCCCCTGCCTACCTTTCTATGACACTTTGCCTTTCCCACTCATTAAAAAGTAACTTCCAGTAACTCCCTAACCTATAAAAGGAATTTTAAGAAGTTCAAAGGTGTATGATTAACAAAAGATCGAGGTGGACGCAAAGCCACTTACTCAAAGCGTAACTCCAGCCAAGACAGCTGAGTCCCCAGAGGGCCCCTTCAGGGAAATGCGTAAAGCACTTCAGGACGGACAAGTGAGTCAAACCGCAATTAAAGTGACGTGGAGGAGCACCCAGGTGGCTCAGTCGGTGACGCATCTGCCTTCTGCTGTCATGATCCCAGAGTCCTGGGATCGAGTCCCGCTTTGGGCTCCCTGCTCAGTGGGGAGCCTGCTTCTCCCTCTCCCTCTGCTGCTCCCCCCGCATGTGCTCTCTCTCTCTCACTCTCTCTCCTGCCCTCTGTCAAATAAATATATAAAATCTTTATTAAAAAAACAAAGTGATGTGGAAATTTCAAAGATGGGGAAAAGTCCACACCAGGGTACCCACTGTCATCACGCAGGCTGCCCCCCGAGAGACAGGCTCACTCACTGAGGGTATGCCATCACGGAAAAGAGCCACGTGTCCCCCCCCCCCAGGAGAACGGAGAGGGTAACGAGACCCCCGCCCCACGCATTCTCCTACCGCCTCCATGTCCTGCCCCCTGCCAGACCCAGCCCGCTCTGGAACCCAAGACCAGCAGGGTGCCTACCTGCGAGGGCTTGCTGGACCCGGCTGGGCTTCGGCATCTGCACGGGCACCACGGCAGGGACGTTCCCAGGGCCGCTCGCAAGACCGCTGGGGAGGGAGGCACTTGGGGAGAAGAGAGAACAAAGCTGAATGGAGGAGACAACTTAGCAGAAACAAGAGCCAGAGCCAGCCCAAGATGAGAAAACTGGGGAGCGGCTGGGGCCCCTTCACGGCTTCACTTAGCATGGCCGCCTCTGTGTGAGTGAGCACTCCTGGACGGCTGTTGTTTTTATTTAAGACCCTGATAACTGGAAAGAGGAGCAAAGAAATCTGAATTTCACCACTCTCAGACCCAAACTCACCTAGAGAAGCTGAATACCGAGGATGCAGAGCCCACCACCACGGCCAACATCAAGTAGGGAAAGTCAAACTCCAAACCAGGCGAAAAGGCGGGGAAGCATCAGCAGGCGGGGCCGGAGCCGTGATGGGAAAGAACACTGCTGGAGTGGGAGACTCAGCAGTTTACAAGCGATCAAGAAGGAAGCCTTAACTGTCCAAAATATGTTTTCCCGGGCAATGCAGACTCTGAAGACAATTCTAAAAGAATTTTGAGCTCACTAGCTTTGTCAGAATGAGGACTCGACGGTATCTGGACAGGGGAAATCCGGCAGAAACCACTCTAACATGTACTCCAGACCAATATCACCAGTGATATGACCAATCAATATCAGCAACCCCTGAGAAGGACATAACACCACTTTTGTGGTTCTTGCCAAAACTGCATAACCTCAAGCGTGAGAAAGCAACTAACAAGCCCTGATTAAAGGACATTCGACAAAGTAACTCTTCAAAAGTGTCAAGGTTATGGATGATAAAGATGGAGAAACTCCTGCTGAAGGGAGGATGGGGAGCAGACAACTGGATGTGAGGTGGGATCCCACAGGATCCTGGGACAGAACGGGAGCAACAGCGGACAAAGTGAAAATGGAGAAAGTCCTTGGTTAATAGTAATGCCGCCATGATGGCAACCGTCTGGCTTTACAAGATAAGTCAAGAAAGGGAATGATGGAAACTCTGTACTATTTTTTAACCTTTCTGTAAATCTAAAATCAGTTCAAAATTAAGGTTTGTTTTTTTTTTTAAATGAGGGTCTTGCTTCCCACAGGAACTACGTTTGGGTCATTCATTTGGTTTTAAGCCATTGTATTTTTCAAATGATAATAAATCTATGCCACTGTGGTTTGGGGGGAGCCCCACACTGGAGAATGGTTGCTTCAGATGGCCTGAGAGACCTGACAAACCCCCACCCTCCGCCGCCGACCCGCCACCCCTATCCCTGGGTCTTCCGGTCCATTCCTGCCCATGTTAAAGATGGCGACAGCAGAAGGGTTATGAAACCCTTTCGCATAGTCCCCACACTGGAGCTCCCCAAGGACAGGGCCAGGCCACACTCGTCTGTTCCACTGGGCCTCGCCTGGAGCCGGGAAGGTGTTCAGGAAAGGATGGGCAGCTCTGATCTACTGTGCTACCCTTGCGGCTGCCAGCAAACCAACAACCTGTCTGGTTCATGGCCAGTGCCTCTGGAAGCTGCTGCCCCAGATCCTTCCCCACCACCAGCCCCGGGGGGCACAGATCCCGCTGGCGGAAACTAAAGGGAGCTGGCCGGTTCTGATCCAAACCAGAACCTTACGCTCAGCCAGTGCTGAAGCTGCCAGGGCCCCGGCCCGGGGCTGGGAGCACAGCAGGTGCTCCGGTATTTGTTTGAGTAAAGAGGTTGTTCTGTTTTCATTTCTGTCTTCTCTCCAAAGAGAATCACTTGGGTGACACTACCCAGATCAGGGCTTCTTGCCCTCCTCAGCTACTCTCAAGCCCGAGAGAACAAAGGACCTGGCTCTGGAGAGCTCTGATAATGCAATGGAAGAGCTGGGCGTTCAGAATACCCGCCCTAACTGAGCTCATGGCCCCACTAAACCGTTTAATTCAGAGCAACCACCATGCCCCATCCTGAGCCTGTGTCTCCACTTTGATTTTTTAAAGGAAAGTAGATAATCTCTGACGGTCTTTGCAATTCTCAGGTTCTAGAGGCGAGGGAGTTCCAGAGGACAGAGCCCTTCCAGGCATCCTTCAGCTCCCAAGCCACCTCTAGAGGGGACACAGAGCTTGAGCCCTCTCAGCCAGGAAGCCGGAAAGCCGAAGCCTGGCTCAACAACTCCAAGTTAGCTGGGTACTCATCGCTGACCCAGAGGGGGTCCCAGAAGTGGGGTCCTCCTTTGCTAGGGAGAAGCACATATCTGAGGGAGAAGGCCTTAGGTTCCACTACTGAGAACTGGAGCAGAAAGCAGACAGGCATTAAGGCTCCCACTGGGAAGCTCACTCTGGAACTGGGGCCAGGAACTGTGACTAAGTTCTGTGGGTCTCTCACTATTGCCACTTCCCCTATCACTCATCCCAGTTCCTCCCCCAGATGTTTCTCTGCGGTGATGAGAGCAGTAAAAGGTTCCCAAGATGGGGACTCTCAAGGTGAACAGAACCTTGGAGGTCATGAATCCCCCTCCACCATCCTCCAATAGACCAGAAGGGCAGAATGTTCCCTAACATGGGCACTATTTGCCCCATAGAGTGCCCTTCCCTGAGAATTCCTTCCAGTCACGGCCTCCCCTGTCCGTGGGTTTACTTACTAGGCCCAAGCTGGCTTTCTTGTCTGGGACTATCTCCAGGAGCTTCCAAATGGAGCTCAGAACATGAGACGTGAGGACTTCCAGTGTTCTGCAAAGGCTGGATGTGACACTCCCGGGCAAGGGGCAGAGATGGGAGGCTGGAGCAAGGAAACGCAAAGCCTCCCACCAGCTCCCCACAGGCCAGTGAGCCAGCACCAACGAACAAGCCCTGACAGCAGGTGCCATACAAGGAGCACTAGATGTGGGGTCTGGAGCCACTCCCTTCCAGCACCACCTCTGGCTTCATGCTGTGTGCCCTCAGCCAGGTTGAGTCCCCTTTCTGAGCTTTAATTTCTCTATCTATAAGAGGCAAATAATTCCAAAAGGCCCTCAGGGTGGTTGTGAGGCTTAATCTGCAGCCCAATACAAATGTCCAGTGTCACCCTATTCTCAGAGGAGCCAAGGGGATATAAAGGAAAGCTGAAGGGCCGCCAGGCACCTTCTCGCAGGGCCCCCACGGAAATCCCGAAAACCACAATATTAGAGCAAAAAGAAACTTCAGACTTCCCAGCCCAACTCCTTAATCTTAGGAGGGGGGGAAGAGAGACATGGGAAGGGAACAGAGCTGACCCAAGGGCCTACAGCCAGTGAGGAGGAAACCGCATCCCGTCTCCCCCGGCCACCCGGGACCTGGGACTGGAGCATGCAAGCCAGGCGGACAGCATGCAAGCCAGGCGGAGTGCTTTTAGAGGCCGGGAGAATAGCAGCAGCGAGAATGGAGCAGATGGAAGCAAACTGGGAGAGCCATGTCCGAGGGCCACTCAGGCCAGGGTCAAGCTGCCCCGAAGCCCAGCCACACCAAAGCTGCAACACAAGGCAGGTCACGATCACCACCTCAAGTCATCAAAACGTGAAGCCACCACACCCTCTACTAAAGAAGACAAGAGTGTGCATGACACACTTTGGAAAGTTTCTGTCCAACATCATTAAAACACAAGTTTTGGTGCTTAAAGGGATAAAGTTCAGCTACCAGGAAATTTTCTTAAACCCGGCAGCTCAGCGCGTTACTGCCTACTCAGAAAGGCTCCCGGGGCACAAGGAAGTCCGACAGCCAAGGTTTTACCCAGGTTGAGCAAGAAGCGATCTGAAACCACACGGGTTCCAAAATAAAAACCACATGGGTTCCACAAATTGTGATTTCGCTCACTCGAATGTTCTTCCCAGTGGCTACCAGTAAATACGTCTGGTTCCCAGGCTTCCCCAGCCCATGGTGCCACCAGCCCTGCTGCCCTCTGGGAAATTTCCACCTAACGCAGTTGACATACATTCAGCTTGGAGAACTGTACCATGGCCCCTAGGGAGACCAAGGTGTCACGTGTTTTTGATTCGCCTGGCTCTGCTGGGTCAAGAGGCCAGGTATTCATTGAGCCCCCCTCTGGCTTAACTGAAGAGGCCCGCCCTACAAACATGGGGAAACCCTGTTTTTCAAAACAGGGAGGGATAGGCCTCTCCCAGCTCCTGAAGAGCTGGAGGAGATAAAGATAACACCCACCTCACGAGGCAGGCCCCTTTGAGGCGGTTTCAACTAACAGAGCCAGTTGGCCTGGTTCCCCGCCTGGCTTACAACCAAGGCAAGCAAGGCAAGTAACAACACGCATGGCCCAGAAGCAGAGGTAAGACCGTCTGGCCCAGACACCTTCCCTTCTGTAACTCACCTGGCCTGTACCAGGAGGGCCCACTCTGGCAGTCCCTTGGGCCCTCAGGCTGGGGAGGGGGGACGCCAGAGAAGTATCAGGGGAGACCAATGGGAGCCCCATACCAGGAGAAAGCAACAAAGCCCATTAATTAAGTCACCTGGCTTGATCCCAGAATCCCAGCTCTAGAACTATCTAGAAATGTGCCTCAAAATAATTCTGTAAGAACTTAAGAAGCCCCAGGAGGCTCAGCAAAACTGACCTAGAAGAAGCCCTAGCCCTGCTGATAACCATTCTGGGCTGGCAGACAGCATACGTTTCTCTGAAAGATTCTGACCCACATCCTGGAGGGGGCCTCACAGAACACTGGGTGGGGCAGGGACAGCACAGAGCCCCGCTTGCTAATGCCTATGTGAAAATCCAGGGAGAAGGCCAAGGGAAAGCTCCTGTCACCCCACCCAGAAAGACCTCTGGTCCACATGCCCCCGGTCCCTGAAGGAGAAGATGCCCAGGAAGATGCCCTGACCCACCCCCTCCTGCCTACGGACTCCTCCACACTCATCCCTCAGGACGTCTCTGTCTCCCCCTCACTCCGCCTTTAACAGAGCTTCACGATCTCTGTGTGGCCCTCACGGCCTCCTTTGGGGCCTGGGCTGAATTCCAGCTCTGCCCCTTGCTGGCTGTCCTGCCAACCTCAGTGTGCTCACCCGTAAGCTGAGACACCACCACCATTACGAGGATTACTGAAATCACTCGCTCACGCCGCCCTGCGTGTGCGCGCTGTGTGCACTCAGTGAAAAGCAGTCGTCGCCGTGCCTTATAGAAGCTGCAGGGTCCTCTGAAACCCAGCTTTAAAACATACTCGAGGCCGACGTCAGTCCAATCCAATAGGGGAGGCAGGGCGGCCACAGGCCCGTGTGCAGATGCCGGTCACCCTCTCAGAAACCAGCCCCCATCCCGGCTAACGTTCAGAAGTCTCTGAATGTTCTCCAAGCCCAACGCCTTCAATAACGTGCCCTGACAAGGCCCCTCGTCGGCGACGCGTCTCCCGGCACCCCAGGAACACCCCCCCACTGGCCACTCCAGGGCTCCCCTGACTGTTCGGTGCCTTCCAGTCCAGGTGGGGCCCACTTCACCATCCTCCTCCAGGCGCAGAGCCCAGACACTGGGCCGACTGTACCAGCGCGGAAGCCACCTGCTGCCACCCACCACACACGCAGCATTTTGCTCTCTCCTCAACCGTTAAGCGCCAAAACTGGGCTCACGGCCTTCGCCTGGCCGAGTGGGAGGGGACTGAACCTTCCACGTCTGTGGCTTCGGTGCCCAGCACAGAGGAGTCGATGAAATGCCCTCAGGTACCCAGCTGAGCCATGTGACACGCAGGCGCAGCTCGGAGGCCTTTACCTGCCCTACAGAGAGCCCGACTCTCCCACGCGAAGGAAGGCACTGCTGCTTCTAACCCACGAGGCCACCACCAGCACCCAGCTACAGGACGTCAGGCGGGCTCCGGGCAAGGCAAGGCTGTGGAGGGCTGGCACCTGGGCACCACGTGCCACAGCAGCGACAACCAAGGCGGCAGGGCCCAGGCCTGCAGGTGTTCGGGCGCATCTCCCCAGCTAGATAAAAGCAGAAACCCGAGCCTGCCGACGCGGCGCGCAGGTACACGAACCGACCCTCAATAACACGAGATACCTGGCTCCACTGGCAGTGGACAATCCTGGGGGCTGGTGCTGCGGTCCCAGGTGGGAGAGGCTGGAGCGGTAGAGGGGCTGGCTCCCCAGGGAGGGTGGCGCCCCACCCCAGGGGTTGGTGGTGTTCAGCCTGGGTGCAGACCTAGCCCCAGAGAGCGAGGGCTTGTTGTACGGGGCAAAGGCCTGGTGGGCCCCAAAGACAATGGCGGTCCTGTGGGGGGGCTGGGGGACAGGGTATGCGGGGAGGTTGGTCATGGAGTGGCGGTAGCGGCCTGACACCGGGCCAGTCCCACCGCCATTGAGGCACTGATGGCAAGAGCAGGCGACTCCCGTGTGGCCTGGTGGAGCAATGATGGTGGTCACCGGGTACGGGGGTCCTGCTTGGCGCCGCACACTGCGGCAGAAGCTCGAAGTCTTGTTGGTCTGCGTGTGGGTGGCGTAGTTGACGGTATAGTTGTACCCCAGGGGAGCCAAGTCCACGAGCTGGTTGCCCCTGGCCACGTGCTGCTCCAGGAAGTCACAGACACTGGCTTCATAAGCCGTCCAGGAGCCGTCGTCACTCAGCCACTCCCAGACGATGCCCCGGCCGGGGGCTGATTGCTGGGGGAACAGGTGCCTCCGCACAGCCCGCATGGTGCCTGTTCGAAAAGGAAGACACATAAATGGTCAATCTGCCAGCCCCCCGAAACAGAAGGAGTTTAAAAATTCTCTTTCTACAACCAAAATAAACCAACACAGTCACAGTGTGTATAGGGTCATGCTGCTATTTGACCTTAGGACTGGCACCGGTTATGCTTTCCAAATTTTGGGTAGGAAGGGCAGAAAGCTCCCTCTAGGTAAAGAAACTGGGGTGGAGGGGTTGCCTGGGTGGCTCAGTCAATTGAGCATCTGCCTTCAACTCGGGTCATGATCTCAGGGTCCTGGGATCGAGTCCCAGGTTGGGCTCCCTGCTTAGCCGGGAGCCTGCTTCTCCCTCTCCCTCTACCCCTCCCCCTGCTTATGCTCAAATGCTCTCTCTCAAATAAATAAATAAAATCTAAAAAACAGAAGAAGAAAAGAACAAAAGAAAGAAAGAGAGAGAAAGAAAAAGAGAAAGAAAGACAAAGAAAAAGATAGAAAAAGAAAGAAAAGAAAGAAAGAAACTGGGCCTACAGGGATCTAGTGACAGACGGGGCCCTGTGCTTCTTGGTAAGAGTGGGGGATGCTGAGAACTTAGGTCAAAGAACAGCTGTGGCTCAGACTCCAGGCTTTTTCAAAATATTTCTAGTGATGAAAAATAACGTAGCCCCACTTAAAAAAAATGAAAAAAATAAAGAAAATTAAACGATCCATAATCCAACAATCAAGACCAACCATACATTGCCATGCATTTCCTCCCATCTGGTCTCCTACGCACGTACACTTAGGGAGCGGACGATCACACTGAAAACTTTTTGGGCTATTAGGGAGTATTTCTTATGTTTCTAAAACTTAATAAAACTCATTATTCATGGTTACATAAGTCCCTTACATGGATGTACCATTCCCTGTGACTTCTCAAGTAACAACTACTGGGAAACACCCTGTGGTTAGCTTATATTCTTAATAAACCGAACCTGAAGATTACAGAGAAAAAAGAAGAAAATGAATTTGGACCATGTTCCCAATAGCACTTGCCAAAAGATGATCACCACAATTCGCTTCTACTGGTCTCCTGACCTTCACCCTTGCCTCCGTGGCAGCCAGAGGGCTACTACTCTTCACCTCCAAATCAGATTACAGCACTCCCCTGCCCAAAAATTCCACCACTCCCCCTTTCAGAATAAAAGCCAAAGTTCCTTCAAGAGACAGCCTGCCCCTGCCTTGGGTCTGTCTTCGTTCCTTCCTGGTAACCTGGCCACCTGAGTTCAAACTTTCATCTCTCCCAGTACTTCACAGTTCCATTCCCTGATTAACACTCACTGTGACCTAACACGATACACAATTTCCACGTTATGTATCTTGTGTGCTCCCTTGCTCACTGGACTGCAAACATCAGAAAGGCAGGGACTTCCCTCTGTATCCAACTGATTGGAAGCCTTAGCCCTCACACACTCGAGGACCCTGCCGCAGGGACCAGAGCAGCATTTCTCAGTCCCAGCCCCGTGACATCCTGGGCCAAGCATTCTTTGGCACAGGGCTAGACTGTGCGTTTTTACAGCACCCCTGGCCTCTACCGACCAGAAGCCAGTGGCTCCCTGCCCCACATCTGTGACCATCAAAAATGTCTCCGAACACTGTCAAATGTCCTGGGGCGGAAAATCCCCTCTAATTGAGAACCCCTGGGTTAGAGGGACAGGGCACACAGCTCTAGGAGGAAGTTGGTGGTTCCATTCTCAGTAATACTGATCAAAACATATAAAAACCCACACATGAGCACATGGGGGAGTGCAGTAACCTGTGTAACCAGGTCACATACACATGTGCAGCGGAGGCAGGACTCATCACCAGGCCCTGGTTACTTGCATCACACGCTACCTCCGTGCCGGCCTGTCTGCAAGACCCTCCAATCTCTGCAGGTGGACACAGGCATTTTGGGTTTGGGAAACAAGGGGGAAGGCGCTGAGAGGGTCCCTGCGCTGTGCTCTCAAGGTACTCCTGACCACTGAGCGGCACATCTCATACTGTGGTACCCGTACCACTCACAGCACCTGCCTCCCAACTGAACGTGTTTCAGGAACAGGACGAAGCTCTGAGAGTCTCTCCTATATATGACCCCAACACGGGCGCTCCAACACATACTAGAGGCAGGAAGTGTCTTACCAGTGTCCTGGCGGAACTGGGTCCAGCTGGGGAGGTCAATGATGTAAGGGGCCAGCGAGGGGTCAGCTTGGCCTAAGGGGATGCTGTGGGCCAGACTCCCCAGCCCAAAGCGCTGGCCTTTCTGCTGGGCGAACTGCTGCTCGATGTAGCTGCAGACGGCGGCACTGTAGGGGTGCCAGGTGCCCAGCCCGTCCTGCCACTCCCACACAGCCACTGCCACGGGGCTGGCGTACGCCTGAGCCAGGGAAGGGCCTGGGGCCATGGCCATCTTCCCCCGAACTCCCTCTGCTTTCCCAAATGGTTTCAGACCACTCTGGGCTGGAGTCTCAGGGTCATTGCCCAGTGCTTCCAGAAGACCTGTGAATAGGACAAACAGTTACCAATCACGTCCCCCAGAGTCGGCCTCAGTGCGGGGGCAAAAAAACTCTACTTTTCCACAATCACTTTTCCCCCTAATACCTTAAGAGCGTTGTGAGTCAAGTATCTGATCCTGTCTCTTTGCTCAGGCAGCCAGAGGAAGAACTCAGTCAGTCATGCATCCTACTTGCCTCTGCAAATGCTCGCGGAGATTCAGTGGCGTGAATTCTGTGTGCTAATCACCAGCCCAGCTTCTTTTTACTAACCATTTCCCTCTGCCCTAACTATTGAGTGTATCCTCTTAGCCTGTGTTTTCATGAGTAAGCCCAAATCCCTCGTGCACTGAGGCCGTGGTGACCCCTCACTTACACTGTGTGGTGGAGACTCTGTTTCCAAAGCGGGTTTGGAGTTGTTTGTGAGACACGTGCTATTCGACAGATGGGAAAAACCTGCGTCTCAGAAAGGACTGGAGAGGGGGAGGGCTCAAGGACACCCAGAGGGTCAACGGCAGAGCTTGGACGCAAAGCACGGTTCTAGCTCCGCCAAGGTCTCCAGGCTGCCCCAGGAGGCATCATTAGCCACAAAGGGTACCCTAGAGAAACACTAAGATCTCATAGATGCTGAAGCCCGGCCTCTCTGCACCCCAGGCTGGGCCTCGCTGACCACCAGCCAAGCCCAGAAAGTTTGCATCCATCTCCTGAGACGCTCCTCTCCTGGCCACCCCATCCCATCCTCTTCCCTTGTCAACTCTACTCAGCCTGGAGGCCCAGGCTGCGCGGTTCAGGGAGGCTTTGCCTGGCCACCCATCATGTGAGCTGCTTGCGGCACCAACCAGCACTCTGATGCCTACAGACACGTATGGATAGAATGACGTTCCAGATCTTACTGCCCCTAGGACAGCAGCAAGCCGGGGAATCGGCCTCGTCTGCAGTTGTATCACCAGCCCCGGAAGAGGCCTTGTCATGTCCTAAGTGTTATATACACATCAGTTCAAAACACAGCTGAACAGGAAGTAGCCTGCAGCTGTTTGAAGATGAGCACCACACCGTGAAGCAATGCACCGTGCCAGGCCTCCAGAGTACCGGAGGAACAGGACCAATTTAGTGACAAACGCCACACACACTTGTCTCACGTACGCCTAACAGACTGACAAGGAGGTACTTCCACTTTGTGACAAGGCTCAAAAGAGGTCAAGGTCTTACTGAAGGGGGGCGCCTGGGTGGCACAACGGTTAAGCGTCTGCCTTCGGCTCAGGGCGTGATCCTGGCGTTATGGGATCGAGCCCCACATCAGGTTCTTCCGCTATGAGCCTGCTTCTTCCTCTCCCACTCCCCCTGCTTGTGTTCCCTCTCTCGCTGGCTGTCTCTATCTCTGTCGAATAAATAAATAAAATCTTTTAAAAAAAAAAAAGGTCTTACTGAAGGACACACAGATACTGCTATGTGACAGGATCAACCCAGCTCTAATGCCCATTTCCTGGACAGGAAAGCTCAGCCCGACTCTACCTCGGGCTCCACTTACAGGCCCCGGTGAGAAAGGGAGGAGAGAGGAGACTCCATCCCAAGTCCTGAGCACCCTCAACTGTTAGAGCACGCACCCCACCCCAGGGCCCAGGGTTCCCAGTCACACCACCTGCTCTGATTCCTGCACAAACCCTTCACGTACAAACACTGAATCGTCTCCCCATTTTGCAGATGAGGAAACCGAGCACCAGGGAGTGGCTGGGACTTGCTTACACAACTCGTAATAAGGCTGGGACCCTGGGCTTTCGCTGCTGTCCCTGAGACAGGACTGCACCACCAAGGTTTCAAGAAGGCCCAAGACCCCTGCCCCACGAGGAAGGCAGATCTGGAGCAGCGCGTGAAAACGAACAGGCACAGGCTTACTCTACTTGCTGTATCATCTTGCCGAAGGTACCGAAGCTCTCCAAGTTTGCTTTCTCCCACCTGAAAATGGTGATGCCAACATCTGTTCTCAGTGCTTTTCACTGGCGTTCCGACAGCTCTGTACAGAGTACCCAGCACAGCGCCAGGCACACAACAGACAGCCGGCACACCTGTCCTCCCTCCCTTTCCCTGCACCCCACCCCCGCTGCCACCCCAGGACCTCCGTCCCCACCCTTCAAGTCCGGGGGAGGAGCGGTGGCTCAGGGCGGCGCTGAGCTGCACAGCCTGAGAACGCGGGCGACGGATGAGTCAGGCCTGCGAGAAGTCCGAGCACACCTGCGGGTGCCAGGGCTGCCAGGGAACCGCCGACTGCTCCAACGAAGGCACACAGCCCGCTCTGGAGGCGCAGACCTGGGATGCCCTTGGGCTGGCTGGTTTATTAGCTCAGTGACTGCAATTAGAAGTCTCTGTAACCACATCCAGGTACAAATCACAGGACTGGTTTCAGAGCCAATTAATCCTGAGCCCGGACTTTCCTCCTGGCAGGCATCACTCATCTCTCAAGCAGCGGGGGCCTCCCGTATATCAGCACACGTGGTATGTTCCAGCATGTCCGCACATCCCCAGATGAACCAACTCGCAGAACTCTGCCAAACAGCCTGAGAGATACGGGCTGGAACTGCAGCTGAGGCTCTTCATGAAAGCACTGGGCCTCCACACACCAAGGGCTCACCCTCAGCCAGGCACTGTTGGGGTACTGGAGACCCAGAGAGGAAGGCTACATGGCACACGGTCACTGTCCCCCGTCATACCACGGCGTCCTCCTTAGGTCCAGCCACGACCAATTCTAGCAAGTGCCAGAACATTCAAAGCCAATGCTTACCGCCTCCTACCTGTTGATCCTGCTGCTACATGTGTCCAGACTTCAGTCCTCTCTCCACCAAAGAACCCAAGCGACCGTGCCCATCTTTCCAGACTCAGCCGCAACACCCCCTTCTCCTGAGCCCTCCAACCCGCACCCTCACCAGAAAAGCGCTGGCTCCAACCCCCTGGGCGTCTTCCAAGCCTGTTGCACATACCCGAATGCGAACGACCGCATTTATTGGTTTCAGTGTCTGTCTCCCCACTGGAACAGGAACTCCCTGAAGGCAGAGCTGGGGCTGACCCAAAGCTGGGGCTTCAGCTCTTTGGATGCCTAATATCCCAGGGGGTCTGAAACACCAGCGGACAAAAGGGAGGAGAACCTCCTGCTCCTGGGACCTGGGGCACATTTGAAGCGGGGCCCAGGAACGCCCACTGGCGTTCCACTTGAACACGGCGATTACAGACGCACCAGGGCCGTGTCAAGGCGCCCACTCTCTGCAGCCATCGTGAAGCTGTAGTTCAAACCCTAATTTGTTTCGGCTCTTAATGACAGGGGCTACTGAGGGTGCTCTTAATTATGAAAATAATCATTACTATAATTGGCCACGGGAAAAAAGCCTCAATCTGGAACTAAGCACCTACAATAAGGGAATTCTTAGAGAACTTACAGTATATCCTGATGATGGAATACGAGTCTTGAAAGATGTTTACAAAAGGCTTATGGACCTATGATGACGCTCACGACAAATACGAAATCCAGGATTCGGAACAGCACCCGCTCTGCTGTTAGGCAGGAGGGAGTGTCATTTACTGAGCACCTACTTGGGGCGCTCTGGTCCTCCAGGATCTCTCAACCCTCAAGTGCCGCTGAAGGTAGGGCTTGTCGCCCATTTTATAGGTGAGAGAACTGAGGCCAAAAGAAATTAAGAACTGGGGCACCTGGCTGGTTCAGTTGGAAGAGCGTGAGACTCCTGATCTTGGGGTTGTGAGTTCAAGCCCCATGCTGGGTGTGGAGATTACTAAAAATAAATAAACTTAAAAAAAAAAAGGGGGGGGGGAGGCTAAGGGGCACCTGGATGGCTCAGTAGGTTAAGCGTCCACCTTTGGACACACAGCAGACAGCCTCAGGATGGAGCCCTGCACTGGGCTCCCTGCTTAGTGGGGAGCCTGCTTCTCCCTCTCCCGTTGCTGCTCCCCCTGCTTGTGCTCTCACACTGTCTCTCTCAAATAAATAAATAAATAAATAAATAAATAAATAAATAAAATCTTTAAAAAATTAAATAAAAAACTAAAAAAGGCTGGAAGGAAGGGGAAAAAAGGCTGCAAGGAACAACTCTGAAATGTTAACAGGAGTGATGGAATGATGGTTTTGTTTTGCTGTGTTTACCTCTTTCTGTAGCTACAGATGTTCCACAGTGGTCATATTACTTCTTAGGATGAGCCCAAAGTTCCTTTTTAGAAAATATCAACAATATCAACAACAAAAGAAATACCTTCTTGCTTTCCTTGGCATCCTCTTGCCGGATTTACCTGCAAATCCTGTCCACAGCGCTGCGCGGTGAGAAACAGAGGATTGCTGCTGTCCTACCAGGGAGGTGTTTTCCCACAACAGAAAAAAGTTACATGTGTCCCAGAGTCTTTCTATCAGCAGAGGATTTAGAAGAGCTTCAGAACAAGATCTGAGCTGGCACAAGAATCTGAGTGAAAATCATCTTAAGTGTGGGCCTCCGGGTGCAGAAACCACACAAGTGGATCCCACGACGGCTGCGGCCTCTGGAAAGAGGGCCCCGAGTGTGGTTTTTCAGGCAGTGCTCACATGGAGTGATCGTCACCTTGCCAACATGCGAGGACCCCGTTTCATCCCTCCAAAGCCCACCGAAGTATGTACCGGCTTCATGCATGCCGGGGCTCAGCAGTTCACCCTCTCGTCCACACTGGGACAGTGGCTGGCTCCCACCCTCCACTGTCCTGGGAGGAGATGGACATAACGGTCAGAAGCCCCCTCGGCTCTCTCACTCTCTCTCTCTCTCTCTCTCACACACACACACACACACACACACACACAGTGGGCAAGGGCAAGTGCACTCCACCCTGGGTGACTTTGGGACAATCACCCTCCCTTCTGTAGGCTCCACCACTCAGGTGGTTGGACGGGTTTCCGGCCTCTGATGAGCACCGGAACCTATTTGCAAATGCTCACTGATACGTAAAATGCAGGAACGTGGGCTGCTGTTTTTGACACAGAAATGGCCTCCATGCCTACTTCTTCAGAGGCCCAGGATGCTGTTCTGCAGAACGGAAGAGTTCTGACGAGCATGGACGGGAACCCAGCGAGCCCAGGCCTATTTCCTAAGCCGCCTCTCCTCCGGGGCCTTTCCGAGAAGGTCGGCTTGAAACTCCACACCCCGCAGCTGACAAGAGGAGCATGACCTTCCAAGACCTCGGGACAGCGCAACCAGCCACCCGGGCCCTGGCAGGAAGCCTTCCCACAGACCCGGGAAAGGCCAATCCTGCACAAACACGGCAAAGAAATGTTCTACCTGACTAGAAATGTTGTTTTTAATGCAAATTTAAAACATTGGAACACTGCTTTTTGCCTATCAAAATAGTTTTAAAAAAATAAACAACAAAACAAAGCTTAATTTCAATACTTGGTGCTGGCAGGAGTACATAGAGTCCTCCTACCCGGAAGGATAAACCCTTTCCAGAGAAGTGTGGTAGTATGTACGGAGTGCTTTAGAAATGTTTTACTTGCTTTGACCCAATAATCTATCTAAGGAGCTTACAGAAAACCCCTGACATAAAGATATTTGCCATAGCACTATTTTGACCAGGTAAGAGAAGCACAGAGGGAACTCAACGGAAACCTACCCAAGTGTTCACACCGGCGCCTTTCGACTAGAGAAACCATAGGAGGCCTCTGGTTCAACTTTCTTACCTACCTGAACTGCTCACATTTTCTAAAGTGAGAAAGTATTACTTCCGTTATCAGCAACACATCTCTTTAAAATGCCCAGCACTCTTAAAAGACCATAAATATAAACCAAACAACCACCACCACCACCACCATGACTTAGCATCATTACTTGAAATGGCTGCTAACTACCCCAGTGTGGTTTCGCAGACAACAAACCTCCTCAAAGTACCAGGCACCTCTTTGCCAAGACACATTCCCAGCTCTGAGTTCCAAGAAAAGGCATGAAACAGACCATCCACGCGCCTGAACTACCGAAATAGGCAGACACTGCAAGATGGGGCTTTTGTCTCTAAAACAGACTGCTCAAGCCGGTGCCACCCAGAACTTACCAGGCTTCTGAGAGATGGAAGGACACTAATACATGATCTGTCCCTTACACACCAGGCTGCTGGAAGGGAAGGGACCACCCCTGGTGGGTGCCTGCCTGATCCCTCCAGGGGTAGGTCAGAGCAGAACCTTCCAAACAGGGCTCAGGGTGGGGAGGGGCATCCAGGTGGCTCGGTGGGTTGAGCGTCCAACTCTTGATTTCAGCTCAGGTCATGATCTCAGGGTTGTGACATCGTGCCCCACCTGAGGCTCTGTGCTGAAGCGGGGGGGGGGGGGGGGGGGGCGGGGGGGGGCGGGGGTGGTGCTGCTTGGAATTTTCTCTCTCCCTCTGCCCCTCCCCCTGCTTGTGGCTCATGGGCATGTGCGCGCTCGCTGGCGCTCTCTCTCTCTCTCACTAAATAAATAGCCAGCCACAGGGTAGCCAGGGGGCAGGCCCTAGCCACCTTCGATTCCCTGTAGGCAACCTGCTCCACCAGCACCGAGAACTACTATGCTGCCTGTTCTCTGCCAGGAGCAACGTGACCACTGGCAGCTAGTCAGGACAGAGCCCTGGTCCCCAGGCCTCCCCAGGGGGTCAAAATGGGGGAGCCGTGGAAGCAGTGACAGGAGTTATAGCGATGGCCACCAACCAAGAGCTTACAAGGCACCACGCACTGAGTACCTTACACGGGTGCTTGTTCAAGCCTCACTGTCCCGGACACGGGTCTTTGCTTGACTTTACAGATGAGGACAGGAAGCAAAAGAAGATAAGCAACCTGCCCAAGAATCCACAGGTCTAAGGAAACCCAAATCTGTTTCCAGAGTTCACCGAGACAGAAGGGGTATGCTGATGCTGGACGCATCGGCCTGCGGGATAGGTTTTTCCTGGCCAACACAGTTTTCAGGGGTTTTTTGGGTTTTTTTGTTTTTTTTAACTGAACTGTTGTTTAAAAATTGGAATATTCGCCATTAAAAAAAAGAAATCCAGATTTCTGCCTTCTGGAAAGCAGAAAAATTGGCAACATTTGCAGCGCTGACCTAGATTCATTACCCACCCAGCAACAACTAGTTGAACCACTGTGGTGGCCAGGACACACTCGTCCGATTACCACAGTTACCACGACCCCCCACGGCAGGAGTCGGCAAACTTTTCCTCTAAGGGGCCAAAAGAGTCCATATTTTAGGCTTTGCAGAACACCGGGCAACTCTGCCACGATAGTGTGGTAACGGCCACAGACGACGTGCAAACTAACTGGAGTGGTTAGTCTACCGCTCCCCCAACACCTATCACCGCGCGCCCACAGTCCTGGAAATGCTTCTCTGAATCCATTTCTCTGTCAAAAAGTAGGAAAGTGCCTCTGGCCCCTGCAGACGCGTCTCTCCCCAGCACCTGAGGAGGAGCTGCAGCTCGAGGCTCTCTCCCCCGTGACAACTTTCCTACACCCACTGCCAACAACCAATGTGCACGTAACGTCTGAGTGCCATTGTCTCCCTGGCCCTCCACTAGGGCATAGGCTCCGTAAAGGCAAGGACTAAGGTCAGGAAAAGAGGTTTTATTTTTTTATTTTTATTTTTTTAAAGATTTTATTTTATTTTATTTATTTGACAGAGAGAGAGAGAGAGACAGACAGACAGCCAGAGAGGGAACACAAGCAGGGGGAGGGGCAGAGAGAGAAGCAGGCTCCCAGCAAAGCAGGGAGCCCTATGCGGGGCTCGATCCCAGAACCCTGGGATCAGGCCCTGAGCCGAAGGCAGACCCTTAACGACTGCACCACCCAGGCGCCCCAGGAAAAGATGTTTTAAACAAGACACAGAACACTGACTACAAAAAAACAAAACAAAACACTGACTACAAAAAAAAAAAAACCCCAACAAACAAAATTTCACTATGTTAAAATTAAGAACGGTTCAACAAAAGAGGTCTTAAAGTAGAAAGATACAAGCTGTAAGAAAATATTCACAACACGGGGCGCCTGGGTGGCACAGCGGTTAAGCGCCTGCCTTCGGCTCAGGGCGTGATCCCGGCGTTATGGGATGGAGCCCCACATCAGGCTTCTCCACAGGAGCCTGCTTCTTCCTCTCCCACTCCCCCTGCTTGTGTTCCCTCTCTCGCTGGCTGTTTCTATCTCTGTCAAATAAATAAATAAAATCTTTAAAAAAAAAAAAAAAAGAAAGAAAATATTCACAACACGAACAAAAGGATCAAAATCAAGAATCTATAAAGAACTCTTACAATCCGTAAATAATAAAACGTTGGCAAAAATCATGAACAAATATTTCACAGGAAACACAGACGCCAACGAGCTTATTTTTATCCAACATCAGGGCTCAGGAACACAAATCACAATCCCAACGATCCCACATTAAATCCATTCAATCGGCAAAAATAAAGTCTGCCTATAGTGAGCGATGGAAAGAATGTGGAGCAACTGAGTCCCATATGCTGGTGCAACCACCTCAGAAAACTGCAGCTATGAAAGCAGCGCGTTTATTTACCCTATAGGCCAGCAAAACACCACCCCTAAGTTCATACCCAAGAAAGCCTCCTGCACATGGACTACAGGTGTGTGTGGAAACGGCCAGAGCAGCACATCTGCGACAGCAGAAATCTGGAAACAACTAAGTGCCCATCAGCGCAAGATGAGACGCGTGAACTGTGGTGTGTTCACGCCAGACTATTCAGCAGTGAAAACAAACGAACTAGGTGACGTGCAATAACATGGAAAAATCTTAGCAATATTTTTTTACTTTCCTTAAAAACACATAGGTACAATAAAACTACATAAACACGAAAGCGAGGGGATAATGGTTATCTCAGGATGGGAAGAAAGATCAAACCATTACACGTACACTTTCAAGATTTTGTTTTGGGTGATTGGAATGCAGTTAAACACATCTCGGCCCAAGCACCAAGCACTAGCCCTGGCACATGGTTTCTGTGGGGCCCATGGCTCCATTCCTGTTGGCCTCTTTGGCACCTTTCATATGTCAGAAGCCAGACTCACCTTCCTTCCTAATTCTGCTCCCCCCTCCCCCCTCCCCCGGGGGATTCCCTGGCCCCAGGCAGTTAGGAGAAAAACCTGGGTTTCTAGCTCCTCACCACCTTTCCCCCACAGCCCCACAGCTGCCTTGGCTTGCTTTCTCTTCCCTCCTCACCTCCTCAGCCCCTGCTGCCAGCATCTGCTTGGGACCTCTGTGCCTCTCACCCTGATAAGTATTCTCTTCCAACTGGCTTCTCCAACTCTGTCTCTCCTGGTCCACCTAAGAGGCAGGTGCAAGATTGAGCCTCCCGAAGTCGACTTCCCGAATACACTTCAAGTTCCTTGGGTTGACACTGAGAGCCCATCACAGTCTGGTCCTTCCCTATCAACAGTATTTGCCTGCACACTTGCCTTTAATACCTTCTTTTTGTTTACGTCTCCCCTTCCCTAACCCATCTCCAACAGTTTAACGACTGCTCCCCCCACAGACATCCAGCTTCCCCACCTCCATGCCTCAGCTCCATGTAGAATCCCACCCACCTGGCCACACATCCTCACCTTACCCATGCTTTCAAGACCCAATTTAAACAGCACCTCCATGATGCCTCAAGGTGCCCAAGTGAAAGAAAATACCCTCTTATCAACTTCCACAGCCCTTGTCTGCCCTTTACAGTTCTCTGCGTCCATTCTATCTCTTCAAGGAGGCTAGGAGCAAACTGAGGGCAACATCTCATGTCTAACTCCACCTCTATCAGAAGCTGGCATGGTGGGGCGCCTGAGTGGCACAGCGGATAAGCGTCTGCCTTCGGCTCAGGGCGTGATCCCGGAGTTCCGGGATCGAGCCCCACATCAGGCTCTTCCGCTATGAGCCTGCTTCTTCCTCTCCCACTCCCCCTGCTTGTGTTCCCTCTCTCGCTGGCTGTCTCTATCTCTATCAAATGAATAAATAAATAAAATCTTTAAAAAAAAAAAAAAAAGAAGCTGGCATAGTGTAAGGAAACAGTCACAAGAGCATAATCCAGTCTAATCCATCCCATACTTTAAAGCCAGTGTGCTCGTTTAAAATGCCCTCATGGAATTCTTCTGCTAAACTCCTGCTCCCCATAGCCTTGGCATGGTCCACAAAAGCCTCCACACTCAGCCCTCTGCCTACCTCACCAGACTCCTCTGCCCCACACCCATCCCTTGTTGCTCCAGCCACGTGAGCTACTTACAGTGGCCCAGGTGCACCACGTAACTTTTGGGCTCTGCAGATGTCCGGCTTCTCCCCTCCTTTTCAAGTCCTACCCCTGCACAACTCACCTTAGTTATCCACTTCCAATAGCTTGCTGACCTTCCCTCCTACGCCTTCCTGGACAAATGGCGGGGGTGGTGGTGGTGGTGGGGTTCTGCTCTGTGATTCCTCCCGCCTCAACATAGCACACCGACAACGCCTTGCCACTGTCTATGATCCGACTGTTCCACCAAAGGATGAGCTCCCAGATGACAGAGCTCTTGTTGCTTATCAGGGTGCCCCGCCACTGAGCATGGAGCTTGACACAAAGGCAGCACCCAGTTTTGTTCGTGCAGCAAAAGAAATAAAAATTTCCAGTTCAGATGCAAAAATCATGACTTGTGTCCTTCACCTCATAAAGCATGCCTTAAGTGGAAACCATGGGGAAAGCATGCTCTAAGACTGGTTAAACAGGAGAAGCCCTTGGCAAGAAAGCACTTGACTTTATTTGAGACAGTTGGCAATCAACAACCGGCTCCCAAGGCTGACTTTCATCCCGGAGACCTCAAATTCCACCCTCCCCAGTCTCTATCTCCTCTATGGAAAACCAGATCCAGAAGGCAGCAATGAGCAGTCCCTGTGGCTCTTACCTTTTCTCTCTGGAGAGCTGGCACAAACTGTCCCTTCTTGATGGAGACACTAGATCCTCAGGAGGAATGACTTGTTTGAGTTCCCATCTTGATATAAAACGCAAACAATAAAAACTGAGCAAATCGGAAAGCCTTGCTGACTCAGCAACGCAAATTCCAGGGCACCTTTGCCAACAAGGAAAAAGATGATCAGGTTTTAAATTGAGAAACAGCAGTCAGTGAAAACGAATGCACAGATGTTGGGTCTGTGCGCTGCGGCTAGGGACTGGAAACCACCAGATTTATTTTCCAATAGCCCGGGCAGGGCAGAAGGTACAACAGTCTCCCTCTACCCACTCAATAATCAAGGGGATGGTGAAAAAAAACAAACACCTCAGCTCTTTCACGGAAAGGCCTAAACGGACTTCACAAGCCAGTCTGCAGTGTAAGTATCCAGGAAAATTAGCACACCAGAAAGGGTGAAAGTTTGGCCAAGGTCACACAGCGAACGAACAAGAGGCCTAGTTAGAGTTGCCCCGATGGTAAAGCCTGATTTTGACTACCAGTAAGTCCATCTTATAGAACTCTAGGGGAGTTAGGATGGCAGGCAGAAATATTCTGAGTTAATTCTTAACGGTCCAAGCGCCTGTGCACACACTATTTCCATTGTTACTGGCACTTAGGGAAGTGGAACTAGTGTGGAGGAGAGCAGCTGGCTTGAGGGGAGGGGGCGGTGGACGAAAGGACAGCTTCAGAAAACAGCGTCTTCTCAATCCTCTTCCACATACATTATGCACCCCTCAAAAGTAACCCAGGGCCCCAGCAAACAGGAGTTTCCTGGAGCGCGACCCCTCCTTGAAGCGAGGGAAGCAGAGTTAGGGGGCAAACTCTTCCAAAGTACAGCCCCGGGCTCCAGCGAGTCGTCCACCTGAAGGCAGAGCCCAGCAGAATCCACACCCCGAACCACGGAGTCCGGGGGCAATAGCCCCACCGCCTCGTCCCTGTCCTGTGGGAAGGGGTACCCTCCTCGCGACCGCCCCAAACTCCCAGGGTCTGCGCCCCTCCCCCTGCTAGCCCTTCGGCTTCCACCCGGCGTTCACCCTCGCACCCGGTCCTGTCCCAAGCTGCCAGCGTGTCCGATTTCCCCCGCTCCCGCCTCCAGCTGCCCCAGCCCGGCGGCGGGTCCTCCCAATCCCCCCGGACCTCACCCCGGGGCTCTTCCCCGGCCCAGCCCTCCCTCACTCCCACGCCCGCCCCCTTCCGGTCCCAGCTCGGCTCGGTCTCCCCCGCGTCCCCGGGACCCCAGCCCTGGCGACAGGCAGGTGGCCTGCCCGCCCCTCTCACCGAGGCTGAGGAAGGCGAGGGGGCAGGCTGAGGGCACCGCCGCGCTCGGGCTACGGCTCGGCTTCGGCCTGGGCACTGCTCCGACTGAAGCTCCGACTCTGAGGAGGTAGCCAGAGTGAAACTCGGCGTCGCAGCTTCCTAGCGCTCCGGTGCGCATGCCCAGGACGCGGAGCCTTCTGGGAAATGTAGTTCCGTGGGTTGGGGGCGGGGCGGGACGCAATCCGACACGCGCCTGTTCAGGTGTATCTATTCTTCCTTCTTAGTCAGCTCGCTCTCTGACTTACTTCTTCATTAACTTACTGACTCATTTTAGATCGTCTTTACCCGTGCATACGCGGTGCCAGGCCCTGTGCTGGGTACTGGGGATTAAAACGTGAGTCAGAAACTTGGTTTCTCTTCTGGGAGAGCTTCATATCTACTTGGGGAGATAAGACACTCAAACGCGTACTTACAGTACAGTGGGATAAATGTGAGTTTAAGCACAAGAGTTGGAGCACAGAGGGTGTGGTTAATTTGGGGGAGCTGTCAGGGAGACATCACAAAGGGGTCGGGCGCCTGAGTTGGATTTTGAAGCACACACAGGGGTTTGCCAGATGGAGTACAGGGAAGCTCTTGCAAAGGAAGAGAGATGTGAAAGTGCTCGACGCATTCAGGAAGCAGAGAGATGTTCCCTGTGACCAGGGCAGGAGGGTACACAGAGGGGCTGAGGACAGAGAAAACAGATTAGGGTGTGTCAGGATATGAGTGTGGGGAGCAGGCTGGGTAAGATTATGATTCTTTTTAAATGCCCATGCAAGCAATTTAAGCAACTGGAGCCAAGAGAAAGATTCAAGCAAGGAAACGACAGCCGGCGTTGCACTTTAGAAGGATACCCTGTGTAGTAGGTGGAGGATAGGTTTAAAGGACAGAGAACGGAGCTGGAGACCGCTTTGGATGTTGTTGCTGTAGTCCAGATACAAGGCCTGAACCAGGTTGCTGACTATTCTTTTGGGATCACAGACCTCCTTTACAGAGCTAAAGAAAGCTATTCCCAAAATATGCTCAGATAGAAATGTGCACACACGTGCACATGCAGGTCACACATACAATCGTGCACACAGTTTCGGGGGTTCGGAGTTCTCTGAATCTTGGACTCCAGTTGAGTATCTTTACATAAATCTAATGTCACTCGTACTTCCTCAGGGATTTAAGGAAGAGACACCTCCCCCCACCCCCCATCATTCTGTTCAAAACTTTATTTTATAGAAAAGGAAGCTGAGGCCCAGAGAGGGGGACTACTCCACCCAAAGTCAGTAAGCAGTGGAAGGAGTGCCTGTGGCGGGCCCACTTCTGGGACCCTCGGCCAGGACTCTTCATGACCTAGGACCTGACTTTGAGGATATAGGTCTTGAGTCCAGGGAGGCACCGAAGTCAGGTTCTCCCAATGATGCCAGCCCTCTCTAGAACTGAAGAGTGACTTTCTATCTGTGATTTACACTAGGTGACTGCAGTGACTACAGATTAGGATGGGGACATTTCCCTTCTTCTCTCAGAATCTCAGTATTCTCAGCCAAAACCACCTACAACATTTCTAAAGCACCTAGCACGTGCCAAGCACTTGACATGCATCCCCGCACAGTAAATCCCCTCAATGAGGTAGGTACTAACGTCATCCCCATTTTTTTTAAGTAGGCTCCACGCCCGACGTAGGACTTGAACTCACAACCCTGAGATCAGGAGTGGCATGCTCTACCGAATGAGCCAGCCAGGTACCCCCTTGTTATCCTCATTTTAAAGATGGGGACATGCTGAGACAGTTTAAGCGTCGTGTCTAAGGTCACATAGCCGGCAACTGGCAGAGCTGGTCTTGAAACCAAGGTGGTGTCTAACTCCAGACTTGAGCAGCCCCACGTGACTGACCTCTCGGGAGTGGTGGGGGCGGGGAGGGTGGTGCAGACGAAATAGTCTGAAGCATTAGAAAAGCCTTTCTACACTCAAAAGGTATTCTCTCAAGTGCTTCCTTTTTCCTCAGTGAAATGCTTGAGTGATAGTTATTGTTCCCCAAATCCCACTGCACACACACACACACACACACAACACACAGGCTCAAACAGAACAGCGGTGGCAGGCTGGGCTGGACAGGTTCCGGAACCTAGGCTCTGGAAAGGGGAGGACATCTAAACTCAGAGAGCTGGAGGAGCTGGAGCTCTGAGGGAGGCTTGATGGGGCTACCCAGGTTGGGGACCAGTGTGGGAGCCAGGGGGAAGGCCAGGGTGGAGAAGCTTCACAGAAGTATTCCTACCTCTGTAGGACACAGCCTGGAAGTCTGGGTGCATAGAGTGCCTTCCCATGAGGTACAGCATACTAGAAAAGGGGAGGAGGGCTTCGGTCAACAAGTTGAGTGTGAGGTAAGGAGGTGGGCAAGAACAGCCAGCTGGGAGGCTTTGGAACATCTGGGTAGAGGGAGGGATTGGGGAGTCACAGGCAATGAGATTGAGATCACCTGGAAAGACCACAGAAGATAATAAGAGGTGAGTCCAGGACTAAGGAACACTGACTTTTGAAGAGCAGAGGAGACATAGAAGTGTCTGGAAAGGAGGCTGGACGGGGGGACCCCGGGGTGAGCATGGTGGCAGAGAATCAAGGGAGCGTCCCATGAAGGTGGCACTCAGTGGTGACAGGCACTTCTGAGAGACCCAACAAGGCGGTCTGCTGGGAGGGGTGCCTACTCCAGAACCCAGAGCCCCTGCCTGCCAGTTCCGGGCTCTCTCATCTCACGGTCTTCAGGAAATGCCCCTGACTTCCAACGTCGCTATAGGGAGGCCATTCATGACCAAAGTGGTTTCCACAGAGAAGCAGGGCCTCTATAGATGCACATAGATGTCTGTGGCTGCGAAGGTCGTGCAGTCTAGGAGTGCAGACCGCTCTTCCAAGCACAGCCTTTGTGTTCCACACATCGGGGCGGGGGGGCGGAAGAGGATAAACCCACACGTGTGGAATGAGGCAACTTACATAAGGTTGCCCGTGGCTGTGTGTGCCCGGAAGGACACTAGCCAACACAGTAACATCCGACGAGCAGGATAGCAGGTGATTTTCACTTTCTTTGTACTTTTCTTGCATCATTTGAGTGTGTCCCAATGAATAGTTTCCTTTTTTATAACCTGAAAAGAAAGACTATTTTTATTTGGGAAAAATAAAGAGTTTTGGTCGGGAAAAGAAGAAAATAGGACAGCGGCAAGAGGGAGAATGGGGGTAGGGGGACATGGACTTTAAATTTTTAGGTATGTGTGCTGTGTTCCGAGGCTGAAGCAGGATGTCTGTACCCCAGGAAGCTGGAAAGGAGGGAAACGGGCTCGGCCCCTTGCAAATTGAGCTTTAAACCAATGTATGTGGCAAAGGATCGGAAGCAACTGCCCAGCAGAAGGGGGGCTGGTTAAATGACCTTGGAAAACGAGTAGGAAGAATGAGGAAGATTCATAGGAGCTAATGGAACGGTGGCCAAGATCTATTGTTAAGTAAAAAAGGAACTTGCAGAGTGTAGAGAATGTGTACCTGTTTGTGTTGGTTTGAAAAATGTGAGAGTGTCCCCCACCAATACACACACACACACACACACACACACACACAGTAGGGCAGGTTAGGTATGCCCGGCATGAAGTGCTCCTGGGAGTGAAAGGAGCTGCCACATTCCTGGCATTGGCTCTTTCTCCTAACAAAATCGTCTGCCCAGAAGGGGAGCTTCGTTGGTTGGTGGTGGGGTTTTTTGTTGTTTTGTTTTAATGTCTCAAAGGCTGAAGTTTGTGCTGCCGCCCCGCAGGCCTTGGAAGGCTCCCTAGCAACTGAGAATGAATGACGTGGCCCAAGAAAGAATGTGGCTGTTGGCCACAGAACAGGGAGCGACAGTGGCCAAAGAAACTTAATTTTTTTTTTTCCCGAAGTCCTCAGACTCCACTCCAGGTGCCAGGGTTTACTGCTTCCGAAGGTTCTGATCCTGGAACCAACCCCAGCTCACCCGGGAGCAAGAAAAGATCAATGTAAATCTGGGAAAAGGCTAGACACGGGGGCCCAGCATCCCGCTAAGGGGCTCGAGCACTTTCTGATGTTTTGCTTGGAAAGGCAGAATTTTGTTGCTTGGTGCCTCGGCTAATTGGCCTCCATCTGACACTCTGGAGGGATTGTCTGATTAGAAGCCACAGCTGCCTTGCTCATTATTTCTGATTAATAGACAGCACCTGGCATCTCTGGGCAACGGTGCCCACTCAGGACCCAGGTGTGACCTACACAGCCAACAAAAGCATGATGGCTTTGCAGCCCCAGGAGTGAAGCCCCTAAAAGCGTTATCTTATGTAAGTCCCGGCCCCTTGGAACACGTTTTGAACTGGCTTGTCCTTTTTGCTGGTTCCCTTGCTGCAAGTCTGAAATAACTGATGTGTATTCACAGCGAATTCATCCGAGAAGTTTATTTTAACACTAGGCAATCTCACTCGACCTATGCCCTCCACCCCAGTTGTCCTCATTGTAAGTTAATATCCTGGCATCCCGGTTTGGGATCCAGAGTTGCTCAAGAGAGGGCTCAGTGTGGTGTGTGGACAAGCCAGGTTTCCAAGCCTAAAGGCTGAGGGCAAGAGGCCCCCCGAGAGACAGAGCTATCTTTCTGGTGGTATCCAGCCTCCCCCTGAAGACTTCCATTAGTCCCTGGGAGCTGCTTAGAATCTCTTGCTAAAAATACCTGAAAAATCCAACACTCATCAGGCAAAAGTGTGTGTCTCGGACATGGGCAAAAAGATGACTGGATGTCCTCTAGCAACCTTCCAGATTAGCTGGTTCTATAAAAGTCTGCCTTGCCTAGCCTTTTTAAATTTATTCTCTTTAAAATTGAGAGAGAGAACATGAAGGGGGGGCGGCGGGAGGAGAGGGGTGGAGGGAGAGGGAGAAGCAGACTCCGCTCAAGCAGGGAACCTGACTCGAGGCTCCATCCTAGGACCCCGATATCACCACTGGAGCCAAAGGCAGACGCTTAACCGATTGAGCCACCCAGGCACCCTGAAGGTATTTTGCAATTCTGTATATTGCAGAAAGCCGGTGGTAATGCAAATGCTTACAATGGATTCCCATCTGTCCGGGGAGATGCAATTGATTTCTGCCCTTTGGAGGAAGCCAAGTTTGCATCTCTCAGCGAATTCATTTCTGCATTCCTGATTACCTTTATGTAATTCTTCGGATTCTCCTTTGAACCAGTTTTAACATCCTGTGGTTTCCCTCAAGGAAGGAGTTACAACAAGACCTTTGACACATTTTCATTTTGTGTTTATGCGAGCATGATTTTACTCCCCCCACACCCCGCCCCGCATTGTCCTTTTCAACAACCCCCTCTCCTTTTTTCCCCTGGCTACCAGGAAGCACCAAGGCAACGTTTTTTGGTTTTTTTTGTTTTGTTTTTAGATTTTATTTATTCATTTGAGAGAGAGAGAGAGACAGCCAGCGAGAGAGGGAACACAAGCAGGGGGAGTGGGAGAGGAAGAAGCTGGCTCCCAGCGGAGGAGCCTGATGCGGGGCCTGGTCCCAGAACGCTGGGATCATGCCCTGAGCCGAAGGCAGACGCGCAACGACTGAGCCACCCAGGCGCCCCCAAGGCAAAGTTTTAAACCCACAAAGTGTTGATCTACTGGGAGTTTCACTGGATGTAATAGGAAACTTCCCCAAACGCCGGGGAAACAGTGGCTGTGAGCAATGGAAATCCAGACAACCCTCCGCTGCTTGCTAGCTCCCTCACTTCCCCAAACTTCCAGTGGAGTCTGGAAGGCAAGGCCTTCTGCGCTCACTGCTGGAGGCGGCCTCTCTGGCCCTGCCCGGAGGCCAGCTTCACACAGCGCAGAGGCCCGCCTAGAACTGGCTGGGGCTGACATCCAGGGTCACATTCTAGTCACATTTCCTCCCCACAACCAGATACGGCCACTTCCTGTTCCCGCTGAGGACAGCAGAAGTTGAATGAGAGGAGTTCCCAGGATGTTGTAAGCCCCAGAAACAGGAGGGCAGATAACGGATGGGTGGCGGTTGCGGGGACAGTCCCCCCTGGCGTGTCCTGGAAGCTCATGGAGCCTTTCTGCATGAACACATGCTGGCGGCCGGGAGTGCGAATTCTCTCGCCTCCAGAAGGTCTTTCTGGCTGGTCTAAGGATTTTGTCCCCAGCTAGACCCCAGGACCTGACCGCTCACCGCGCACCTGGTTGTACTCAACTTTGTCTTACGCTTCCCCCTCTGCTCTTCTTTGCTCCTCTTCCCGGCTTATCTCTGAACTCAGGCAAATGAACCCTGAAACCACCCCTCAGGTGACGGCAGCTGCCTTGACCAAACCTCCCACAGGGCCAGACCACCCAGACCTTTTTGAGTGATACCTGACTCGCACCTGCGCAGATGGACCATGGAGTGACCTCTGGAATGACCCACAATCACCGTTACCTCATTAGAGCACTAAAATCTCCACCCAGCCTCATTTACAGCATGTATGAGGGAAGTCTAGGCATGTTTCCTTAAGACGCATGCGCCACCTTACGCCCACCTCTGTAGGAAGACAGGGCTTCCTGATCTAGTCATCCTAACCCTAAACTCAAGGAACCCATCCACCCTCTTTCTCGAGCAGTCACTGCGTTGGAAGCCTTTCCCCGTGATCTCCTTATTTGCTCAGCCTGGTGCGGTTTGACTTCCTAAGGTGCAAACTCATGTGGGTAAATTAGAAGTTGACAGGAGACAGGTTAACAGGCAAAAAAATCGGATTTAATTTTGTAGGTATGAACCACTTGTGTATGTGGGGTTCCCAAAGACAAAGGTGACATGAAGTATATAGGCCATCCTGAGCTAAGGGAGAGGGTAGGCAGTGTATGGCAGTTCACAGGGCAAGAATCACAGGCGTTTGGGGACACCTGGGTGGCTCAATCAGTTAGGCGTCTGCCTTTGGCTTAGGTCATGATCTCAGGGTCTTGGGATCAAGCCCACATTTGGATCCTTGCTCAGCGGGGAGCCTGCTTCTTCCTCTGCCTGCCACTCCCCCCTGCTTGTACTGACAAAAATCTTAAAAAAGTCACGTTTGCCCCCCTCCCCAAAGATGGGTCACTCAGACAAAATTTCTGGTAAAAACCTCCAATTCTGGAAAAGACACCCCCTCCCCCATTTCAATACTTCTAGATAGTTAAGGGAGGGGCAAAGATTTCTCTTGAGCTATTGGGTCCCCATTGGCATGTGGCCTAGCTTGAGCTGAAGGCCGAGCAGCACACTTCGGGGAGACTTGTCCTGAGTCCCTTCATTGGACCCCAAGTACCACATTACTCCTCCCAAGAACCCTGAAGAGTGGAGAACCCCATCTGAAAGGCAATGACGCTAAGTAGGAGGAAACAGGCGCGGTGAGGAGTAGAGCTGGGTGCGATGGGACGCAAGCCCAGGTCCTGCTGTGTGAGTCAGGCGGCCATCGAGCACTCTACTCACTCAGCCTCTGGCCAGCGTGTCTCATAGATGAAGTGACTTGCCAGGCCAGCAGTGGCAGGGAGCCAGGCTGATTCTCTGCCTCCAGGCCATGTTCTGCTGTTCCTGTGGGTCTTGACATGGACCGTCCATTGCGTAGCTCCTTTTCACATTGTTAGTGGCCCTGGGAGGCCTCCCTTCCTACCCCACCCCTTACAGGCCATCCAGGCCCTCCATTCTTCCAGAAGAAAGCACTCTCCTTTCCTCTCCTCCCTCCACACCTGCCTCTCGCATTTTGTCCGGCCAGGACCTGCTGGATCTTTAAGGATTTGCTGCAGGATCACCAGCTCCAGGAAGCCCACCCCTCCTACCTCCAGCCTTTTGCTCCCTCACGAAGCACACCTTGATTTGCTGGGGCGGGGGCAGGATTCCTTCCTGATGCAAATCCCCTGACCCAGTGGACTTTCAGACACCTGAATCACCTGGAGATTTTAAAATGCAGATTAGATCCGGGATGGGGCCACAAATTCTGCCTTTCCACAAGTCCCCAGGTGATGTTAATAGTGTGCACAGACCACACTTGGAAGGGCAAGAACCAAGGTCAAGGGCCCTGTTCTCAGACCCCAAGTCACAAAGCCTTGCTCTGAATGTGCTTGAGACATCTGTCTATGCTCTGGTCAACACAGCCGAGCCCCTGCCCTCAGCCAGGCCCCAGGCTGCCATTCCAGACACAGTAATTCAGCTCCTTTGGTTCCGATCAGTTTACGTCCAACAAGCCTGCCCGACAAGTGCCAGCCCCACTTCGCCCATGAGGGGCCTCAGGCTCACAGAAGGTAACCGGCAAAGCTGGGATTCCTGAAAGGGGCCTTCACCCACTCAGAAGGAGGGGTCGGGGTCTGGGATGAGGTTGGAGCCGGCTAAGGGGGCGGGGTGTCACAGCTAGCAGTGGAGGGAACAGGACCCCCAGCCTGGAGGGGGGGGGCCACAAGCTGCTTGGGCATCCCTCGGGCCTAGGAGAGGAAGGCAGCTCGATCAGAGAGGGAACAAGGGAGCTCCCCCCAGTGACTGGAAGCTTCAAGCAGGGCTCAGCCCTTCCAAGGCGCCTACCTCGGAGTCTGTGGCTTGGCCACAGCACACTCACACTGACCGTGCACCCCAGATATGCTCCCTTGCAGCAGCCTCAGGCCCAAGGTGACCACTGCCCTGGACCTGGTCACCTCTGGGCCTCTAGCCTGCTGCCCCTAGAGAGGCAGACTCCGTCCTTTCCTCCCTGCCCCCCACCCCCCCCCATTTCAGGCGCACGGGGTCCAGAGACACAAGACCCTCTGCTAGCCCAGTGGGGGCTGGTAAGGTCCACCCTGTTTTGCCCCCAATAGCTGACATCTCGGCCTCCTTGGAGACATGGGATGATTGCTGCCTGGGAAGGTGAGCCCTGCTCCCAGGGAGGTCATGTTGCCCAAAGCCAGGAAAATGCAGGCTTGCCTTCACAACCCAGTCTGGCCTCTCTGCTGTGGACAGACCACCCGACGCTGGAGGTGCCAACAGTCCTTGCTGAAGGGTGCTACTGGAACCCACAGCACTGTTCTCCCATCTGCCCCCCTCCCCCCCTCCCCTGACATCACTGCACCGCATCCCAGAGCTCACTTTCTTCTTTTATTGGGGAACAGACACAGGGCAGATCACAGAGCGGGAAGCAGGGCGAGGCCTCCGGGCCAGGAGCAGGACAATGGTAGCCAGAGTCAGGGATACCACCGTGGCCAGGCCTAAGCCCAGCATCACAGAGGTGGGAGGAGAGGTGGACCCCCCCACACCACCATCACCAGCCTTTCCCAAGAAGATCAGAGGCCCCACGGTGATCTCTGCTTCTTCAGTCACTGAAAGACACAGGACACCTGAGCGTCATCTTAGTCCCGAACCAGGGGTCAGATGGAGGGTTTTTGCTCTGTTTCAGATTGAACTAGTAGGTTTTCTTCTAAAAGCTGCATTATGGGACACCTGGGTGGCTCAGTTGGTTAAGCGGCTGCCTCTGGCTCAGATCATGGTCCCAGGACTGGATGAGTCCTGCATCGGGCTCCTCGCTCAGCGGGGAGCCTGCTTCTCCCTCTGCCTGCCTCTCCCCCTGCTTGTTCCCTGTGTCTGACAAATAAAATCTTTAAAAATAAAAATAAAAAAACTGCGTTATCTCCCCACACTCCCGATCATACCCTACTCAGAACCCCTGGCTGATGCTGGGTTTAGAGCCCCCCCCATTAGCCCCCAAGGCTTCTATGTAAGAAAGCCCAAAACATCATTCCCCCAGTGGTGAGCAGCCTTAAATGGGGGACCAAGGAGGAATGTCACCCTGCAAGGACAGCGGTACCCTAGACGGAGGAGAGGGCAAGAAGCCTGCCAGGGTCCTAACACCTACCGTGCCTGCGATTTCGGGCTCGGGAAGCAGACTTGGGCCACCCTCTCTCTAGGTGGGACAGCCTCCTGGAACGGCCTGGAAGTCCACAGCTGCCTTTGCTACAACAGCGACAGATGTCAGCAGTGCCTTCTACAGGGAACCATCTGAACGGGGGAAGACAAGATCGGATGGCCCTGTTGCCCTCAGGAACCAGCCCGCGGCTGACGTACATACTAAGGGAACAGACCCCAGGGAGGCCGCTCAGGCTTTCAACCCCAGCCACGTCTAACCTCTTGGTGGACTTGATGAAGGAACAGGCTTTGTTTAGCTGGTCCGGGACTCGGTCAGCCGGGGTGACCTTCAGATGGCAGGTGATGTAAATCTAGAAGTAAGAGCAGCTGTTACTGGAATTCCAGGCTCTACCAGGGGCTTGAACAAACCAGTTCTTTAATCCTTAACCCTTGGCGGAGTTCCATTTTAGAGATAGGAGTAGAGGGTCAGAGGTGAAGTTGCCCAAGAGTTGAGAAGTGGCAGCTCAGATTCTAGATCGGAACCTACCAGCTTTATTACAACACCCCCCTCGATTTCTCAGACTCTGTCTAACCACTTACCACCCTACCACCTGGGATAGGGGAAATTTTGACACAAAGCCAGGGCTCAGGTCAGCCCTGGTCCTCTCGGCAGAGGCATCCCCAGGCAGAGGTCCCCGCCATACTCCAGGTAGTGTTCTGGCACCCCCTGCCAACCCTACAAGGACAGAGAATTTCTACCACCTTCTCTGAAGTCTTCTGCAGAGCCACAAACCTTGGCTACCACCTAGTGGCTGAGTGTACCAGCAGGGAAGCCACTTCAGAAATTTGAACAAGGGTAGGATGTACTTCTAGCCACTGGTTTTGTTTGTAAGATTTTAAAGTGATCTCTACACCCAACGTGAGGCCTGATCTCAACCCCAAGATCAAGAGTCACGTGTTCCACTGACTGAGCCCGCCAGGCACCCCAGGCCACCAGCCTTCTATCTGCCCCAGAAGAGGAGAGCTCTAGGGTCCCTCAGAATCCCTATTTCAGGAAAGCACTGCTTCTATCCTCATGCTTCTTCCCAGTACATTTTTTGATGTTAACAGGGGCCTAAGACTCTAGAATGGTTCTCTGTTCCTCTTGAGTGAAGGTTTACTTCTGTGCCTTGGACACAATCAGCCAAACCATCCCATTTACTGTTGAGGGAGAACCCTCCCCGAGCTAAGGCTGCCTTCCACGGATGCACATCATCCTCTGGTCTCCGGTGCCCCCCCCCCCCAATCCCTAGAGATGGAGATACCAGCTCAGGCTGCACCTGTGCTGATAGGCACCACCCATATGAAACCTCATCTCCTCTTCGCCCCAGTAGGTCACCTCTGAAGTCAATGGCACTCCCCACCCCGACTAGGATCCTCCACTCTAGGACTTACAAGGTCACCGATCTAGGGGCCAGGACCCTTTCTCAGCCCGTTCTCCTTTATCCGCAGCCCCATCCCACCTAGGACCCACCGTCAGGAACTTCAGGACATCTCACCAATAGCCTCGATTCACACCCTTCCTGCTCTTGGCCAGCCTGTATCAAACTTCCTGTTCTCAGAACAGACCTGCTGGGCACGGGGTGGTAGCCTCAGTGTCATCCACAAATTCACCGTGTTTACCCCTTAATGCCCCTCAGCCATATAAGCCTTTGGTTTAGTGGTTTGTAAACCCAGTTGCTTATTAGAGTCCCCTGGGAGCTTAAGTAGCTTTTGATGATTTCCGAGTAAAACAAGACAGTATTTTACTGTCATTCATCCTTTAGTCTAATGGTAGAAATCTAAATAGGTGTATGGGTATTTGTGTGAAATTCTTTCATCAGATGAGGATTTCCATAATACAATGTTAGAAAAGGGATGCCAGTCCCCACCCCAATTAAGTGAAAAGATGGGATTATATGACCTTTCCAGGTGATGAGTATAGAGCCAGAATTAAGGGGGGGAAAATCCCTGCTACGATCACTTCCTGACCAGCTATTCCAAACTTCACATCCCCAGCTCCTAGCTCAGGAAACTTATTTAAGAGCTACTTGATTTTTATTTGTGAAATTCTACCAGCACTTTCTGGCTAGAGACCAGTGCTACCTGTGCTTGCTGCCCCAGCCATCAGAAGCAGTCCACGTCTTCGCTCCCTCCCTCTCCACCCCCAAGTTTTAGGCTGGGCTTTCTAGCTTAGCGGTTCAAAGGGTGGTTCCCAGAGCCAGCAGCAGCAACAGCATCAGCACCACCTGGCGAGGTTACAGATGCAAAACCAAGTCCTGGGGGTGGGGCCCAACCTACTTCAGTAAACCCTCTGGATGCCGCTGATGCATTCAAGTTTCAAAAGTCACTGGTCTAGTCTACGATCACGTTCACGAGACTACCGTAGGAAGAGAAATTCGTACCTGTTTTCCTCGCCCTTCCAAAAAGCCTCCAGGAAAGCTGACACCTGTTTTTGTCAACCCCTTTGCTCAACCCTTCCTCTGGCTTCCGGCCCTGCCCACCATGGCGAAGACCAGGTTAGTGACCTGGCCACCAGGTGCCGTGGTAGGTGGTCCTCATCTCATCCGAACCATTAGCTCTTCCCCTGGTTTGTTCTATTTTGAAGACCCTGGATTCTCC